>NC_083504.1:2433980-3056980 GCF_905332965.1 Bombus pascuorum
TTCGTCGCGTGTTACCGGGTCTATCAGTCTTCACACAGCGGAATTATTATCAAGGAGACCGCGCGTTTTAGGAAACTTTTCGTTGAATTGGAAAAAGTTTTTTCTGAAACAATGACGACGAGTTTTCAAATTGCAGCCGAAAAAAAGCAATACCCGTTACTTTACAATTACCTGTATATTTACAAATGCGTTGAATGTATAGTGACCTAGTCGTCGAGCCAGATTTTTAAACGCGACATCTAATTCACACATCTTTATTCAGACGATACGACGCTGGGCGAAAGCATAAGTACTTCTACACAAGTTTCTCGATTTAGGCGAAAACGATTTTTGTCAAAAATAAAACCAATAGAAAAACACCGATTAAAGCGATGTGATTGAACAGAAGTTTAGGGATATCACGGCGCGTATGTCCTTATCGAGCGTAGCAAATTTTCCACTATTTTACCGATATGAAGTTGTAAATCCATTTTTAATTGTGTTTTCTTTTTGGCTGTCAGTCCTTTTTTTTATGTTTTCGTGTGTATCGTATAAAAGACGGTTAATTGAATTGTACAGCATGATGAACGTTTTTAAGTTACAGCACTCGGGGTAATGGATTTCGCTTTGACTGAAGTAGAGAGGCGATGGACTACCCTTCCTTTTTCTCTTTACATATTTCGATAGATATACAGTACCTAGAAAGGTATACGAAACTAACGACACCTGTCTGGAGACTGACAGGTTGTCAGGAACTCTTCGGTGCATGGGCGTGCGAGGACGTGGTTTATAATTATTTGCCAATTATGATATAGTTTCTCGTACCGAACTACTTAAGAACGTTGTAAGCCAGTGGAAAAATGAGCTTCGAAATATATAATAAATATATGCAACAGTATTCCTCGTACTATCGTAAGTATATACATTCAAAGTCGAATTTGACAAGTTAATATCATATTAAAACAATAACGAATGTTTAGAACGTACCTATAAATTTTTATCGAATCACGCACGATATATGTAGTAAAAAATATTTATTGGGCAATTATTGGAAACAAAAGGAAATCCATTTTGTTACACGCAATATGGTAACAATAAATATTACGCGGTACTACTACATTAATATGGAGGATACCAAAAGCTGCTTATTTCTTATCAAGCGTTTTAAATCCTCTGTCCGATAGGTGGTGTCTGCGAGCTCCCCAAATAGACACTGACTATATACACGATCGCAAACCCCACGCTAGTTACTTAATTGCGCATTGCCCATGGTACATAGAACGACGACCGAAAGTATTTTTTCGACCAGATGTTTCTTTCCTTTTTCCATGACCACCGCCCCCGCCCGCTGCAACCGATATGCCCGTTTCCTTAATTCTATTTAATTATCATCTTAAGACTTAGGCTTTAGACGTTAACCTTATCGATTAAGCGCTAGCTTAGTGACTCACTTCGTACGTACGCACATGTTTGCTATCGTTATTTTTCTCTTCCTCCTAACTTCACTCCCTTCCACTTAATCCTCTTGCCTCTTCGCTTTACCTCTACACACAATCACGGTACTCTCGCATCTTACTTCTCTTTCTTTCTTTTTCACTCTTGTTTAAATTACGTATATCTGTTTAATTTTTACGCGACTATATAAGAGTAAAGATAAAATATATAATTTGCATTTTACACATTCCAGTTAACGCTAGGAATTCACTTTTCCGCCTTATCTCTTTTTTTTGCCGCATTTATACATATATATTTACTCTATATAAGTAGTAGTGTGTGTTCGCTATCCGATGGATACAAAATTTTCACTTTAAGCTAAACTGGCGTTCACGGCGATCGCTCGCGGCATCTAACAAACTTCATAACGTCCACTGATTTTCTTGTTTTTTAGAAAAATCTTTGTGTTTGTTCCTTTCGTCCAAAATTGCATTTTTATCTAAACGACGGCTGATTTTAATCGATATAGAACTCTGAGTGACACGTGTGTTAAACGGTGACGCGTAATTATTGCACAATTCTGTTTTTCCGCGTGTCACGAATGATCGTTGGTAAGAGAAATACCGGTGATAAATTTACCAATAAAGACCAAACAAATTTTTCTTGTTCCTACACACCCAGCAAGACCTTGAATAAGCAAGAACGGTAATAAGAAAATTTCTGATCGATTGATTTGACCTACTGCTATGAACATATGCTACCATGAATTGAGACACAACAATATGAACGTGTTTTTGCCAATCAACTAAACATTCAACGAGGATTAATGTAGCTAACCTATGTAGTGCCCGGCGAGAAGTCTCTGCGAAAACGGTTTGTCAAGCAGGCATTTATGCGTGAAATTTCGCCTGCACCGTTGACCACTGTGTCGTAACAGTTGATACTATGATGCAAGAGTAATAAATACCTCCTTTGTCTCGAAAGCCGCACCCTACGCTTCAATGCCGGCCATTACCTGGCCTACATAGATGGTATCACTGATTAATGCAGTCAGAATTAACACATGTCTCACTTATCTACCGCGAAACGCGCAAAAACAATATCCAAATCATATTAATCGATTTGTGTCAAACATTATAATCAACAACACAGAAGGAGACACCTTATTTTTCGACAAGAAAGAAAAAGAATTTGCTGACCAGCGTGACGTGCGAATCGAAAACTGAATCGAATGACAAAGAACAACTAATCGATATCGATGTCGATCGACAGACAGAGCTACTGGTGAGAAAACGGTGAAACAAAAATATTCATGGTTGACAGTTGGATGTACATATGCTATAAATATATGTTTTGAAAATATTTAATGATTAAACAAATAAAATGTGACAGTTTGCGTTAAACTGAATAACAAACATAATACAAAAAGTGTACATAAGCATTTTCTTATAAATAACTTTCGATGTAAACGATACGACAAAGATAATCTTATCCTAACCCGGAAAATTATACGACTACCTGACCTGGACATAATTGAACAATGAAATGACATAAGGGTAAAAAGGATATGTAATAATTCGAGGTAAGTAGATTAGAACAAGAATCAAAGATTTGTTATTTATCGCCGGTGTTCCTCTTTCGTTAAAACTTTCACGAAAAGCCATATACCGACAACGACGCGGAGGCTCTCGACGGGCTATCGAGCTTAATTGACGCCAATTTGCCCGAGCAATTTAGAATCACGACCTCTGACCGTAAACATACGGGTTTCGACGCTTCCCCCCGAAAAAGGAACAACTGTCCGCAAAAGACAGCGAGCGATCGTCGACGATCTTCCGTTTTTCACAGTTCGTTGCTCCTCAAGGACAAAAAGTTATATATAAATAAATCTCTCGAGAAAGAAAGGCCGGCCGGTGCCCAATCGATGCGCGTGCGCGAGCTGGACCATGTATTACGTATATCAGTTTCATATATCTCCAATTTTTTTCCATTTTTTTTTCTTTTTCATGATCGTTTCTCCTTTTTATTTTTCCCCATTAATACGAGGACGGGCCGGAAGAAAGTTCGCGGGACATCGTTTCGCGTCCCACGGGAACATTCTTCGAACCCGTGCGATCTACATGTAAACGAGATTTCACGAAATCCCCAGATTATTTCCTCCTATGTACATTTATATTCTTCTTTACCTTCCCCCTCTCTTTTTTTATCGTTTTCTGTTTTTATCCATTTCATTTAAATACCGCCTTTTCATCGTCGTCATCATTTATACATTATTACGTATTCGTTAATTATCGTTTATTACGTATATCATTAAATTGCGTGTATACAAGGTATAAACTAAATTATGTCGATCTAGGTTTTACAACACAGCACAAGAATTCGCCGCGGCAGAGTTCTCCGACGTGTCCTCGGCCCGATAGATAGACACGATGATGTCATCGGCCAGGTCACGATCCGGCGTCATCGATCCGTCATCGATCGCAAGCATTTTTATCGACCGGCCCGGACAGATGGTGCGTTTGGCCACTGCTTGGCACACTTAACGCAGTTTCTATGGGCGCGAAAATTTGAATAGACTCGTCTTACATTTCAACAAACATGCAAGGAAAGAAAACTAGGGTCACAGTGGACATGCGTTCAAACATGTGACTAGTGACCGTGCATTAATAACAAAACTGAAAGGATAAAGTTTATTAAATTTCATTTGAAGATCTTTTTACTTGCTTGCGAATAAATGAAAAAGCCATTTTGATTTTGTATCTTTGTTTCAGATGAATAATTTCTTTAGAAAATTTTAATTAAACATATAATAAACTTGAACAGTACGATCTTTTGAAGAAACTACGAAGATGCTGTTGAATTTTTATTTCTGCTCTTTTTGAATATCTTTTTTACTTGAAAGGGATGCTATTGACAGAGATGACAAAGATGCTTTGAAATAAGAGCGCGGATCAGGATAACGTTTTCCATCGACAACTCTGCTTTCTAGAATCGCTGTTAAGGTGCCAAGCGGTTTCATGCCGAAAGCATCCTGTTCCAAAAATATGTTATGAATTACATCACTTGGTAACTTGGCCTCGTATCTCGCGGAGCAGTAGTAAATTTTCAATGGTCACTCGCCCCTCAAGATCCCTTGAATTTTGGTTCTATTAAGGATCTATCCGATTACATTTTTTCACCGTTGTTTCAAATATTTACAAGGCGAACGCAAATACCGTTGCGTAAATACGCAAAACGTTTTTTTTTTTTTTTTTTTAAATACTTGGACGCGTCATCTACGTTGATGAAAGGTGTTTGCAACAAAATGCGCGATTCTCTTAAGTATATTGTAATATATTCGAATAGCAAACATTATAAATCTCTGCTTTAAATCGAAATGCAGTTTGTATCTTGAATATAAGAAAAGTAGTAAAAAGTATATTTATGACAAGAAAGATAATTTGTGTGTTGACACAATCGGTCCGGACTGTTGGGAAACACCTTTTTACTCAAGTAGCCGCGGTATTTTTTGCTTGCAAAAAAGAAATGTATAATTATAATACACAGCGATATATTACCCGTAATGTTTTAGCTACGCACCCGACGAGAATAAACAAAGATGGTTCATTTTGACATGTTCTTCAAGCAGTATACGATCGAAAGAATAATTGTAAAAAACAGTTGGAAGAAAATGATGGAATATTTAAAGAGGAAAAAGTTGTGATAATGATGAGACAAAAACATACATACACGAAAGTGCAAGTAAGCATAGAATTTTTTAACTGACCTTACGACGACACTGATGAAGAAATGTCAAGTCGATTCGATTCTGCTCCGGCGGAGGCCTCCGCACTCCTAACAGCACTGTTTTCATTCATTCGATCAGCACACTTTCCAGAGAAAAGGATCCTCCGGTTTCGTTCGACGTATTCGTGATTGGCCAACACTACTGGCAAATCGACAGATCCGATGGATCACCGTAATATCACTGCAATTTAACGGATTGCGTTACAAGCACACACTGATATTTCACTGGCTTCACGACAACGTAGTCGAATATCGCTTTGACTTCTTTTCCTCCGCTTCATCCTCTCCGTTTAATTCATTCGCAACCTCGTTCTTTAACCAGAGATAATGTTAAGTGTGCAGCCGTTCTACCGGAACTTCCTCTGCATTGCGTTCTCTCTTCATCACCGCATTTCCATATCGAATCCTCCCGGCACTGGAGAAACACACATTCGAAGATCACACTTGGCACGTTCGCGATTACTAAATAACCCTCGCTGAGCCACCGCGGTATTATAGAGAAAAACCTATCTAAACGATCTTCTAAAGAACACTAAACCGTTCATCTACTCGCTAAATAGAGACACGACTGGACGACCGTCCTTTTTCCGCTAGTTTTCTTTCTTTTTACGACCTAACCGCACTACGAACTCTACGCGTGTACGACGTGTAAGAGAATAAATAATAAAACGTTTTCCTAACGGATAATTTTTTTTCCACGCGAATACAATGTTTAATCCATGAAAGATTCACCATCGCTTGATCCGCGCGATCATATCGCTCGTTCGCTCATTCGTTCGATAAAATTTGCATACCTCGCATTTTCGCTCTCTTTAATTCTTTTATATATATTTATATATTTATATGTATATATACATACACATATATATACATATACACACACATATATATATATCATTTTACAGGCGCTCATACATACTCTACTATACAATTACAAGGACCGATTCGTTCAGTTCGCCTAACTTTCATGACACTCGCGTTTTAAAGTACGTATATTTGTTCCTCTCTTTCTCGCTCATTCTCGCTCTTTCTTTCCACATACTCTCGCACATTCTCTCTCTCTCTGTCGTTCTTTCTCTGCCAAATTATCTCTAGCATTATAGGCTTTAGTACAATTACATTCGATTAAATGTAATAGAGGTTAACGCGGTTCTGATTAGCATGTGATCCAGTTTTCCTCCGATCCGATCCAATTCCTCTGCCTCTTCTCCGTTTTCTTCGACATTCCACTACGTGATTATTAGAAGATCGCGCGTCCCTATAAATCTTCATCCGACTCGTTCGTGTGTCCGGTTCCCTTTCCTTTCCTTTTCCTTCCTTTTACCACGTTCCATGCCCTCCTCTGCTCCTTTTTCCACACGAACCTCCTCGCGTCTTATCTCTCATTCCCTTCCCTCTTTCTCTTCCTCTACCATCTCTGTCCCTTTTCCGCGCGCGCAATCTCGCTCCTTATCCTTTCATCCCTTTGTCATCGTTCTGTTCACGTCTTCACTTCTATCCGCACTGTCGGCAACGTCCATTTCTCTTCCACGATCGTCTCTATCCCGTTTATCCCTCTTACGTTGTCCTCTCCTTTTTTGGTACGAGCAACTTGATTAACACGACAAAATAAGCGTCATTGCTGTATGAGTGGGGTGATGGTGGGTTGGCTTGGGGTGGGCTGGGCGTGTGGGTGTTTTAGGGGGTTTGATATTTGGAGATGTATCGGGGCTTGCATGGGGGACGGGGGCGGGGGGCGGCAGGGCTAGCATGGGGCAGATGTGTTTATATGTGTATGTATGTGTAGGGGGAGGAGGTAGTGCTGGAAACAAGGTATTAACGACCCTGAGAGAGATGAGACCTCTTTGGAAGTTCCACTCCTCGGGGATCTCTCAACCCTGCGGCGATGTCTGCGGCGAGATTTCAGTGTCGCCGTCGCCCGAGCCTGGCTCGCCCTTCGTCTTGTTCTCCTTCTTCCATTTCATCCGTCTGTTTTGGAACCAGATTTTGATTTGCCGTTCCGTCAGGCACAGTGCGTGCGCGATCTCGATGCGCCGCCGCCTGGTCAGGTATCGGTTGAAGTGGAACTCCTTCTCCAGCTCGAGGGTTTGGTATCGGGTGTACGTTTGCCGGCCTCGTTTCCTCTCTGAAACATCGAAATCACCGCACAGATTCCTCGTTAGTCTCGCGTTTCTCCTCCTTTTTCCCTGGCTACGAATATATACTCGTCAGAGATCTGGCGTGAATCGAGGCTACGCATCGGTTTCCTTCACGACCACGTCTCTTACGAGCAGCTTGCATGTAGACCAACTCGCGTCCTTGATCCTACAATCGAACACGCGTCACACGTAACCGTGAACCCCCGTCACTTTTTCTTCTTTTTTACTGCTCCTCTTTACGAAAGCTAGATAATACTTTCACGGATGTACGTGCATGCGAATTACCCTTGAAACGTACTGCGATTTCAAAACTCCTCGTATAATACGCGAGCATTATGCGCGCGCCCTAATTTCGACGTCGTTCCAAGAAACTTGGTTTCTCGCTAAAATGTAAGTAGACCACTGTAATACTAATGTGGTTCGTTCGCTGGTACTAGTTCTTTCTTTTAGTCATCCTGCGATTGAGTAACTTGGTATACAGCATAGGATTAATCCTAACCTCTTCAGAACGATTCCAACTCGGTATAAGAATAACTCCTGTGCTATTTGTTCTAGAGTAATCCTAAAGAGAAGCTCAAGAAAGGGAAAAACAATAGAAGAAGTCCCGAATTCCGGTCCATTGGAAATAGCCATGGCATAGGAGAAGAGGATCATGGAAGGCTTCGTTAGCGGCGCGTATACTCGGCAGGGAGAGCTGGAGGCAGCAATCTGAGATATTTAATGAACGCCACGGCCTGCAACCTGCTTCGGCACGCGGGAAAGTTTTTACAGGCTCGGGACGAAACAAAAATGTCTGTCCAAGGAAGAAAAAGCTCTCGGGGCCGCTGGTTCGTAGGCGCAGTTCCGCGTATGATAGATACCTTACAGATATCCGTGACATGATCTGCGCTCGGTGTGGCGGTACACGAATCCCGAACAAGAATATTAATTGTACTTGCCAAGGGAGCAAGGGAAAGGGAGAAGCGCGGACGTACACAGAAAACCAGCTGGACTCTGTATGGAAGCAACGTCTGGGACCGCGTGTCCGTGTTTATGTAGGTATTTGCGTGGTGGCCACGTATATGTGTATGCATACTCTCTCACCAGGCATAATCTCAAAGGGTTAGGTTAGCTGTTGCCACACGAGTGCAAGAGGGCAAAAGGAGAATATTTCAGAGTGGTACGAGGGAGAGAAAAAAGAAGAAGGGGCGAAGGGATGAGCAGCAGCGAGAAGAGAAGGAGCAGAAGGAAGAGGAGAAGGAGGAGGAGGAGGTGGAGTACGAGGAGGAGTAGAAGAAGAAGAAGAAAACTCCTTGGTGAGCATTCGAGGCAAACGCCGCCCGTCGCGCTGTCGGCCGATGAAGACGGATGGCGACTCTCCTCCACAGCGAGAGAGAAAGAGGAGATTCTCTTCTCTTGAAGGGTTCCAAGCGTTGCTCGACCGGACGAAGAGCAGCGCGCCAAGGGAAGGAGAGAAACTCTGGGAACATGCCCTCTCCTCCTTTTCTTTCTCTCTCCCTCGGGCTACGCTCTCAAATTAACAACATACCAATCTCTAGCGTTTTCTTATAACTTTTAACCATTTCGCCTAGCTTCCTCTGATTCCCTGCCTGTTGGCGAACAATTACTCTGCATCACAGCCTACAGTTTTTGCTGGAATCCTTCTCCTCGTATCTTAAATACTCGTCCGCTCTGTCTGAGTAAACTGCGCTTTTAAAAATACATTAGAATTAAACTTTCTAATATTACCTACATTCTTTGATGCCCAATTTACAAACGCCGGGGCAATCAACGACGAGTTTGTACGCCGTGCCGTGTTCAAAACCGCAAAATTGGAGTCCTAGCCAGCCAATCAAAGGATGCCCGGGATAAACATAGATCTCGGGTTTCATCAAAGAGGCTGATGAGTCGCGCGCGAACGCGCCTCCACTTGGAAGCCCGGCTTATTAATGTTCATTCGTCAGCCGGTTAATGAAGGTGCCTCTTGAAGACGGTGTACGCCGTCTAACCCAGAAGATCATCAAAGCGTTCACGGAATAATGAAATGGTGTCGAGTCACGCTCGAGCTGGTCCGTGCCGATTAGTTCGTGCCTCTTTATCGATAACACTCTTCATTGCCTAATTGCAAGAGAATCCTCGATTGAACGCCATAGAAGGCAATAAATACCATGTAGATCGACGAATCAGATTTCTATAATGATCGCGCTTTGAAATAAATCGTTGATTAATGCCAAATAGTGAAAGAAGAGGTTTAAGAATAATTTGCCATTAACGTCGATTACACTCGAAATTGAAGAATATTCATAGTAAAGCAGACAGCGATGAATAGTGAGAAACTGTTGAAATAAAGATTCTACGTTTGTTTGGTACTAATATGCCTCGTTATAAAATATCATGCAAATGCTACAATGAGAAACGAACGATAACGTTAAAACTGGCGAGAGTAACTATTATCCTAATAACAAGATAGCGCAAGGATATTGCCAATATCCTCTCGACTTACGTATGCAGGCTGTCTGTTTCGGAGTCAATCGATTCCAGCGGCGAAGACTCGAATCTTGATTAGCCGCTGTCCGCCCGCTGAATTAGACATCGGACTTTTTCTCGCCATGCGTCGAACATGCGAGCTTAATTAAACAGACGTTCGATGGCCAACGTGAACAGAAACTTTAATCGGCTTGCAGCAAATTGCACAACTTATGGAAAATAAGCTATTCGAATTTTCAACCTGTAAGGACAAGGAAAATACATTGGAGTGAAACACAAGGAGGAAGTTCACGTGCTAAGGATTGTGCAGTAACAATGCACGTTCATCGCGACCACGTGACAGATTACAAGAAACGATTAAGAACTTAAACGGTAGTTTCAACTGTGGCGGACTAAGGCCCGTGATAGTTGTTTTATAGTTGACTGTACATGTCGTTGCTGGGGGTCTATTGTATTTACTTTCTATAATTATTATATCGTGGAAGAAAAATATTGAATTACAGGGGCACCGGGATTCGAACCTGCGCCCCGCACGTTCGTAACCTAAGACGCTAACCACTGCGCTATCGTCATCCAATTCTAGTTAATGTCTAGTGACGGTATTTGCTGTCGAGTGTCGCCAAATAGAAAACAGATGCACGATACAAGCTACGACCGTCCAAAGTTGAATTATTCTGTGAATGTTCGATGAATATTTCCTTTCCTTTTTCCTCCTCTTCAAACGAAGATATCAAACGTAGGGTGCAATACCGAATGCTTGGATTCTATTGGCGCAAGCCAGTCCTTGGAAAACGGTGTGAAAGCGTTATCAAGGCGCAACATCTCCGGCAAATTAATCACCGGTATACATTCTTGCCGGCTGAAAAGAAATTAATAGCGTTTTCATTGTACGAACGCGCCGTGGGAAACACGATGTAGATAGCGAGGGTGTGAGATTTTCTTTCCTAATGGAATATCGCGAGAACTAAGAACAGCTGAAACAACGATGTATGACAAGGTCTCTGTAGGTCTGGGCAACCCCGATTCGGATATAACGATGGCGCGAAGAGGAATTTTTTCTCGATCGAAGGATGGATGTTGCGAACGAAGCAGAGTGTAGGGCGTGTTAAAGAGGTCGATAACAAGAAAAGCTAGCCACAACCGTCGGTTTATGTTGAACCGGCGTTCTGATGGCGGCGTAGCCGTTGCTCTCTCGCGGACGGAGGTGACTTTAAACGCGGGGCAATAAATTAACGGCGTTGGGTTACGCAAGGATCAAATGTCCCCTGGAGTATGCCCGAGAGATTTATGGGTCTGCCTTCACTGGCGCAGCATGAAGGAACGGAACGGAACAGAACAGAACGTACACAACCGTACGGCTTATTATAGGCTAGTTGCTCCGCTTCTCTGTTTCTCTCTCTTTCCCCTTGCATCTGTTTCTCTGTTGCTTCTCTGCGGACCGACTAGTCTTTCAGACCCGCCGCAGGATACATGCAGGACTTTTCAGATGAACAGCTAGCCGGATGTTGTAACCCGCTAATAAGGCGCGGCCACCACTCGCTGCCCAATTAAGCTAAGCTTTACGTGGCCACCTTAAGGCCAGGCCTTGAAATGCTCTTCGATTAGATACCCTAGATATCCCATTAATTTTATCGCTCGCCCTCTCTCCTGCCTTCCTACACCACACTCTCGCTACACGAGCCTCTCGGATTATATGACCGGTCGACGTCGCTGACAGAGGTTCAGATTAATTGCGTGGAATCCGGTGAACCACCTTGGAAAACCTTCCAGAACGGGTATTTCGAAGATTCAGTTGCCTTCGTCCGATTCATTCAACCCTGTTGCCGTTAGTATGTTGTAATAGGTGCGAATATATCGGGCAGGAAAAATATTGCCTAAACACGTTGCTGGGTTTCAAGGAAAATACAGAAACTCCTGAACGTTTACGTCCAAATAGTCCGCGTCTCTTTAATCCTGAACACGTGATCGAACTTGCAGCCGGTTCCCCAACTCGCGTCTGTCTGACTCTCCATATATTTTAAGCCCGGCAATCCGTCTTGCTTTTTGTATTTCCGTCCTAGGCTGCTTTATGTCACGTTGTTTTCGTTGAACTTTCTTCGCCCGAAGGGGGGATGCGTCGTTTTTTCCCCGGCAAAAGGACCGGCAGGCAGCATGGCCTGAGCATAGGGGTCGCGCCACGCAGTCAAGACAAACTTCGTTCAGGAATTTCGCCGGTTGTTTATGCATCGGCGCGGGTACACGCAGGGTCGCGAACTTCCTGCATCTAAAAACAAAGCCATGGACGTTCCACGCGTCTTTGGTAATCGCCGATAAAGACAAAGATATTTCAAGAACAGAGACAACTCGCTCTATCGACCAGATTGACGGTCGAGTTTAGTTTGCTGCATAGAACGCGACCGAGCAAGCTGGACACGATTATTCTCGTCTGAGGAAACTGCAAGCATCCTAAGCTTGGAACAGCCACCTGCGCCAAGATGACTCGTAAAGGACGAGAGAAAAAGGAATTCGACAGAAGTCGCCGCCGGAGTAAGAAGAACGTCAAGTCGACTGACACTCATAGAGGGGTCTTAGAAGCCCTCGAGCAGAGTATCTGATAGGAGGCCTTCCCTCTTCTCCTTCACCTTCTTTTTTTTCTTTCCTTTCGACCGCAGATGAACAGACAGAACCGGACAAGGAGACGGAGTCTGAAAGCCCGGAGAGCGCCAGAAGGTCGAGATAATGAGCAGCGAGAATGGGCCCGATGCGACGTATGCATCCGAACGAGAGAATATTATTGCGTTTGCTCGTTGTCCTACTTTGACTACGATCGCCCCTCCGCCCCCTTTGTTTACACCTACTCATGGATCGAGTTACCTTCGCGACGAACAAGGGACGATGATAAGGTCAGAGGTAACTGGGAATCTTGAAATTCACGAGATAATTTATAATGTAAGTTAGGATCAGCAGTGTTTTAACGCGTTATCTTGCGAATAAGCAATGACAAATGAAGCAAATATATTAAAACTGCGAGCGTTTTAACGTGTTATCTTGTGAATAAGGAATAACGAATGAAGCAAATATATTTAAAAACTCGAATTCTTAACCGATATTAAATTTGCAGAATCCTTGCCAGCGATCCTAAAAGAAATTGTAGTTCGTACGCGTAATAAGATTGATTTGGACCCAATTTTCCCGGTTTAATACGCGAAGGAGCCCATATCCCAACGGCGTATCGTCCATAGTTGTCTCGGGAGTTTATGGCGGCGGCCCAAAAAGCAAACGGACATAGGATTTCTGTGGACTCATCCATCATCGTCAACGTTTCTACGCCCTCCTCCGGTCGGTCACTTCCTCCCTCTCTGTTTCACCGTATACCGCGTTCGTTCGCCTTCTCCTTTTCTGCCTTTCGACCTCACGTCATTTCCTCGACGCTCCTCCTTCCTTGCCCCTTTGGGTTCCATCTCTTTTTGAATATCTCACGAAGCCGCCATCGTTTCGGACACCAATCTCTGGCGTCTGACACTACGCGAACTAGAACGAAACGCGTTTCGAGATGTGAATGTTGATCGCCACGACCCCCGCCAGCACAGACGCAGATTAAAACTGTACGCCTGCCACATGCTATCTAGGGACTTTTTTTTTACCCTTCCCACATATCGGGGGAAAAAGGGTTACAGGTGCTGAGCGGTCGCGTTTAACCCTCGCGCGTTCTTTCAGATATCTTTGAACAAGAAACGATCAAAGTTCGAAAGGGTCGTACTGTTTTTTAATTAAAATTTCATTTTTAGGTTAAGTTGGACGAACAAGCGAAAGAACCTCTATTGCTACGCTTTCCCATTTAGATGACACGTTGCAGATTTACATCTTTGAACAAGAAACGATCAAAGTTCGACCGGGTCGTACTGTTTTTTATTAAAATTTCATTTTTAGGTTAAGTTGGACGAACAAGCGAAAGAACCTCTATTGCTACGCTTTCCCATTTAGATGACACGTTGCAGATTTACATAAAGGATATAACTTAGAAAAAACGAAGCTGGCACCCCGCTGGGGGTAGCCACCCACATGCTGTATTTATTTTTATCTTATTTTAAGATATAACGCTTTACCAAATGTCCATAAGGACAAATTGTAAAAAACCAAAATAAAAAAAAAAACGTTGCAGATTTTCCTAACCTTACTTTCGACAGTAGATTATTACTATCGTAAACGTCTGATGTTGTATTTTATAGAACAAAATGTAACGTGTAATTGTGTGATAGTAAACTGGGCGTGCAAAAATAAGGCTAGTTATACAGTTTGATGGGATAATAATACCTGAATATATCTTACAACGCGATAAACGTGAAATATTTGCGTCACAAGTAGCCCGCAGTTAAGGCTGCTATATACTCGATTTAAAAAATCACCGTGTTGCCATGTATCGAAATCTACTATGTATAGCAAGATAACCTCAAAAAAGGTAGCGACGTTAAAAGGTTAGGAAACTGTAAAAAGACAAATAACAAAGATCGCGCTAATATGTGGTATATTTTCTCGAGATAAACGCGGCCACGTGCCTCAATGAACAAACGGTGTGCAGTCTATAAATCTGCGCCCTCAATTAGCCAGATCGTATGAAAAAAGAAAAAAGGTGGGAGGAAAAAGAAGAAATAAAGGGAGGCAGGGAGCCGAGTAAGGGCCATTTTAATTCCTCATTACGCGCACGGGTTATTGGCCATTTACGTAGATATTTCGCGCGATTAATTCGACGGTAGTGCGGTTTCTTCGCCGTGGTACTTTGTTCGTCCGCTAAGCATTCGTGTCAGTGCTCGGATTACATAAGAAATGTGGCGCTCGTACCACGTACACGTGTACGCAATAACGGAAGCCTCACACCTATGTATAACTGCACCGCTGCATGCTTATTTGTGAGGGGGAGAAAAGGGACGAAGCGGAGGAGGGGAGACCGAGCAGAACCGGAGGAACTCGATACCATAAATCTTTTCACGCAAAAGGATCGCAATTATCTTACGTATTAAAAGCGTCAGCGATATCGATAGGTTTTTTTGTTTCTACCAAACCGACCAATTCACATGGATGCACGTTCGACGACGTAATATCGATACGTAATTCGAATCGATCGGCCTTGAATCAGAATTTCGTTCTGAGTTTGATTTCGAAAGAAAAAGGATGACGAAAAAGGATAAAAAATTTCCTTGTCTTATAATGTAAGATCCGGTGGAATCGTCGAAACGTCACGGTGCCTGGAACTTCTGAATTATAACTTCATTGTATGTTATTTTTATGGTATCGCGATGGTGTTTCATGGGCCCTGGCTACGAGAAATATTATATTTTTTCGTATGATAATGCGTTTCGCAGAATAAACTGAGATAACGCGTATGCTGTTGCAGTTGTTACACCGCAATTACCGATGGTCGAATCCGTATAAGCCTGTGCAAGCTAATTTTCACCTTTCCTTTTTCCATCGAGCTAATTAACTTGATCACGAACCCCGAATACTATCATTCTCCGCAATTGGTTCTAATTTTATCTGCTTGGCGAATTAATTTGAAAAAGAAAATGCTAATCAATGAAAGTTTATGCATGTGAGTGCATGCATGCATGCGAATGCAGGATACGAATGACAATGAACAATTTTACCGAAGTTCAGTGTCGGCGCATCCGCAAACTTGGGATGAGGAAACTTACAACGTCGACAGAATTATATACCTCCAACGAAAACATGGTTCACGTCCGCAACTATTAATCGCTAACGAAACCGTGGATATTATTTACACCAGAGTCATAACGTTTCAAGTAAAACAATATTTACTAGCAGAGACGTTAAATTCCCTTGAGATATCACTGATTGTGAAAACGAATGATTTGCCTGAATGAATTTCACTTTCAAATATTTTTCTTTTCCAATTTAACTACCTTGGCTACTTTCGTCAACCTTTTCTCGAGACAAACAGGAATTATCGTGGATTGTAACACGTATTGACATTTGGAAGAATAATAAAAAAACTAATTATGTAATGGTTAGGACTGGTAATACGACAGAAGCTGTCACGTGACTCGACAGGTGGCTAGGGATATTTCATGAAAATAGTCGTCGTAAGAAATCAAAGGCGGAGCAAAGGGGCATTGTATATAGAAGAAGCTTTCACGATGAAAGTCGTGCACGTTCACGAAGCGTTTCATGATGTTCGGCAGTAAACGACACCGATGCGCACTCGCATGCCGGGGTTTCGCGAGCCAGCCAACTATGCCGGAATTTCCTAACCTATGTAACGCAAATGTCCCGCGTAAGGTGCCAGGGAATCTCGGCGGTTTCACCGGGCAAATGCCCGGGAGAGCACCTGCATCTATAAAATTGAGCCATGCATTATTCATGGAGTCCTGCTTATAGCACGCTTAGCTCAGCTGGTGTTTTGCAACGTGGAAAGAAACAGGCAGCCACGGCCACGAATGGATAGCTAGATAAATTGATATGAGGTTTATCATGATTGGTGGACCTGTAAGGGTAATACGATCGAGTGGCGAACCTCATGAGCAGTGTTAACCAGAGAAGAACGAATACTCGTGGATAATCATAGATCGAATTAGTATCGAAACCAGATATGAAGGATGTTTGTTAGAATACATCGACTCTGATGTGAGAGCCGATTGATCTTGTTTCGAACGGCTAATAAATACACGATGCATGGAATCGTGTGGAATTACACATATACAATACGGAACTATGTTTATAATGGTTAAACCGTGAGAATTATTGATACAAAGCTACACATTTTGTTGGTTTTAAATGATCATAGAAGATTCCGTCTGTAAGATTTGTTCGAGGATAGATGGTGTAAATGTATATCGTGCTTTCCGTATGAATCATTTTTGTTTACTTATGAAAAGATATGGCGAAGATAGCGTGAAATCAATACGGTTACCAAATAAACCACGACGAACGAATACATATATTGTTGGACAACCCATCGGAAAGACTTAAGCGTGCCGACATCTGTGAGCAGATTCAGGCACTCGATCCTCTTTCTTCTTTTGACTGGCAACGAAGAGTATGGACCAGTCTCGTCATTCGTGAACCACACCGTTTATCGGCGAATCAAGCAGCGTGGTATCAGCTTTCGAATCGAACCGAGAGATGGTTTCGTAAGGATATTACATTCTCTACGTCCTATGTAAGAAATAAATAGTACGAAACGTATAAAAATTCGAATTACACTTACGTGACAAATATCCAGTAAAAAACAGGTGACAGCTTGTGAACGATTTTATAGGAACAGCAACAAATTCGTATCTTGAAAGTTGATATATGTAAGTAAGTACTTGCGATAATTCGAGTCGAAGAAGCGAAGATTTAACTCGAGCAGAGTTCATCGAGCAACTGAATGCTAAGGTAAGAAGGAAAAGGGGTCGAGGAAGCCTGACTTTGCAAGGTTAGGGCATTTTCTCGGATTTGAAGAATCAGGGGAAGGGTGAAGAAAATAAGAGCGCCGGAACCTGTGCTCTTACCCAACCCGGGACAGATACCTCCGGGTTAAAGAAAACGGCTATTATCACTTGGTTATTGCTGCCATAAATTCTCAACTCATTATTCCGAAATTACCCGTGCGATTCTTTGCAGTCACGGTTGACTCCAGCAGATTTCCTAAAGCTTTTCTTACGCTACAACCCTATATTTGAAAAAGCAGGTGGTATTTCTTGTTCCCTTGAATATATTACGCTCAGCTTCATAAAGATCACGAAGAGACTGGAATTTCGTCTTCACAGAAAGTACTTAGGAAAAAGAAATACTAGTTCGATATACCAGATTCCTGTCTAACTAGACAGACGAAGGAAGGTGAGTGAAAACAAGCGAACTAGTTCAGCATACCATTGAGTGGAAGCAAGCAGCCGCGAGTTATCATGGGAATAAAAGTGGATGAGCGGAGACTCTGCCAAGCCGTGGAGCCAACACGGGCACAGTCAGCAAGAGAGAACTTTTATGGGGAGGTATACGCTTACGTGTGGTGAAACCAGCGAGAGCTAAAAGGTCAGGGCAATAAATAACTCGGGATGTCGGTATACCTAGAAACTGGAGACATTATGCCAATCTTGGCTTGCGAACCGTACGAATGTGGTCTAGTTTTACCTACTGTTGCATAAATCTGAAAGCGGCCGACTACCTGCCGTCCTCTCTAGAAATCTTGCTTTCTATCCGAACCTTTTGGTCACGCGGGAAAATCCTTGAGCCTATTTTCGACAACCGCCTCACGTATTATCTCCTCTCTGACTTTACGAATGTAACATTTCTGTTCTTTCTTTCTTTTTCTTACTCCCAGATAGAAAGATTCTTTCCTACGAGGTAACGTTCGCTGTACGATTTTTAAAATACAGCTAACCAGCAGGGTAATTCGGATGCAAATGGAAGATTCAACATGGTTGCTACACGATTTCTACTAATTTACTGGCCTTCCTAATCCGTTCGATCTACAGACCAGGTAACGTTTTCGAATGATTGTACTAGATAATATTTATCGTGAAGTCTTCTTTTACCGAATTCGATTATTATTTTCATTCAGCTAAAACGATTTCGTGTATTTCAAGAGACTTGAAATTCTCCATATAGCGCATCGTATGTTACTGTAATATGAGGTTATATCACACGCATCAGAGACATCTTAGCAAACTTGAAAGCTTCTAACCACGGTCGCCTGGATTTGTATATACTTTTCCCACGATTTTAACGCAAGCAACAGACATTTTGAACATTACATAGAAGCTCCATCTTACCGAATTGACTTCTCATCCACGGGTAGAGCGGACTCGGTAGGTTGGCAGTGGCCGCACCTTGAGGAGTAGCCTGCTGTTGCTGACTAAGCGGCGACGTGACCACCCCTTGGTGTTGCTGAGGTTGCTGTTGTTGTTGCGGATGCATGCCAGGCTGAGATTGTTGCGACGCCGCCTGCGTTTGTTGCTGCTGTTGGTACATCATGTGCTGCTGCTGCGCCTGAAGATGTTGATGTTGCTGCTGCTGCTGTTGATGTTGTGACTGTTGCGGCTGCATGTGAGGATGTTGCGAATGCATTTGGTGGTGCATCTGCGACTCGACCAATGGCGGGCTGTCCGGTCCATCGAGTACGCTACCCTGATGATCGACCGCGGCCGCTTGAAGCTTGCAACTCGCATAGACAATAGGAGTGGACGGATGTCCGTTCGGGGTCGGTGTGTGTCCCATGTGGCCCATACCGGGGCTCGGGGACGTCGACCTGTAACCACCCAACCCGTCCATGCTGCCGTGCTCCTGTTGATGCTGATAATAGGTCGCGTTCCGCATGTCCATCCGATTGTACGGAGGAAACCTCGGATAAGGCATATCTTGCTGGCTACCAGCGGCCCCATAGTGATGGCCAGGCACTCCCTGACGTAGGAGACTAGGATCGCATGGATCCCCGGTTTGCTGAGATGGCTGTTGTACCGACTGCGTTTGCTGGGGCACCTGGACGGCGGCACCGTAGTGCTGCTGATGCTGATGCGGGTGTTCCACCCCGCCATTACGCAGGTCCGGGATGTACGAATTCGCGAAGTACGAACTCATGCTACTGTCCCACCTGGCCCACCTTCTAATGCCACCTCGATCTTTTTTTTTCCCTTACGTGTCCTCACACTTCTTCGTTTCTTAGTCTTTGATCGTTAGGCAGGCTTTTTAACTTATTCTCCACCTACTACTCCTCCTCGCCTCTCTTTCTTCCTTTTCTTTTCTTTTCCTCTTTTCTGTCTTTCCCTGTCTTCGTACTGGCAAACTATATGTTTTAATAGTTGGATTTCTTTCTTTTTTTTTTTCTTTTCTTTGTACTCGAATACCTGCGTACGGACACACTGGCACACGTCCTTACATATACATGAATAAATTTCTGTTATTTATACATATAGTATCACCTGCTCCGGCGCGATTCCTCCCTCCTCGCACTCACTCTCGGACAACACGCGCGCGCGCAACACTCTTTGTATCACACCAACATCACCGTGAATCACTTAGCGTATCATCAAATTATGTATACTCTTTAATACTCTTGTCTCGTTCCTTTGCCCGTTTATCACACTCGACTCATCGATATTGAAAGAAAAACTAGAAACTGGAGCACTACAGAACCGTGAGTTATCAAGCTGCGGGGATAATTTAGGGGGCAGGTTTAAAACTTGTACACGAGGGGGGGGGGGAAGATGGTAATCAGAGTTCTTCTTCGGTGTGGTACCTTCGTTCAAAACGCCAAGCCGCTCCAGACACGTTCCGTTCCTCTGTCCACCCTGCTAACGAAGTTATGCCACACCTGTAACATGAAAAAGATAATTCAATTGATTTTACGTACCAGAATACGTGGAATATTAAAATCAGAGAATTTTAACGAGAAAATAAAAAAAAAAAAAAAAACAGATTTTCGTTTCATTGTCATACTATATTACTTTGAATTTCTTTTTCTCTTTGATAAAAAGATAAAGATTGGAATTTTGTTCGAGTTTCAAAGTTTTATACCGAGTTCGTTCGTTAGAACAGTCGCTGGAGGCGGCAAAAGCTCCGTTTGCTGATCTTTCGACGAACTGAACGAACAGAAGTGAGTTTTACTGTAAATGACAGAAGGCGAGTTACACACGTGCTCGTCACGGTGACGGCCATCGCCCAGACGCCAAACTCGCTTGTCCCTTCTGTGTGGGCGGGCTAAACGATCGTTAAATTTGGAAAATTCCCGTCCATTAAGCAACACGACTACTGAACGCCTCGTCGAGATTCTCCCCATGTCTACTAATTTTTTTGTTGCACTGCTTGCCGACGTGAATTCCGCGCAACTCGTTAGTTAGTACGTAACTAGAATCGTGGCGTTCCCTTTCTTTCTAAGAACAGCAGGCGGAACAAAGTTCCGGAGAATGAGAATTATATTTTCGATAGAGTGAAATTGATTTTATTGAAGAGATCGTTTCTATGCAAAAACAGTAACAGGCAGTCGTTACACATAGCAATAATAATGTTCGTTTAATTAATAATAGATTTAATGATAGATCGAATAGTAGCGACAATACCGGTAATTTCAAAAATTTCGAATCATCGACGATCCGTCGGTCCTTTATCGGCTGGATCTTCAATCTTCCGGACCGATCTTCCGATCAGGCCCGGAAACCTTCCATACCGACCGTGCGTCATTTCACCGGTATCGTCCTGAAGTTAGTTTTTAACTCGGTGCCTCCACCTGAATATCACGTGTCTGTGTACCTACTGCCTCATACCACTTGACGCGACTGAACGTCTGATAATCAACAACGAAACCTACTTCCTTCATGCAATGACTACACTCTACACACAATCAAAGCTATTCGCCTGAAGTATGCAAATAAAGTCTCTAAACGTCTATTCCGAATGCTTTCTATCAATTCAGTCATGGCACTAAGCTATGTTTACAGCGAATGAGTATTCGAATAAACTGACGTTCTGAATTCAAAGCGAACATCAAACCGACTAAATATGTATATAAAACGTAACTATACTAAGCGTTTAAAGTGAATCTCTTCCTGGATTACTTGTTAGATATACATGGAAATTTTCATAAAATCTGGCGATCTATTTATAAACGCGTGCATTGCGGTTTTCGGGTACTTCGTACAACAGAACGACGCCAGTTGGTCCGAATGCACATCTACTATACTAACTATAGCCTTAAACAATTAAACAGACAATTCCTAGAACCAGTTTCTATAAACGAACAAACACCAGCCATTTACAGAACAAATTGGTTGGAATAGTGAGAGGAGCGAACGATCGCCGATTCCGCAAGTAATAAAAAGGGGAAAAAAGGGCTGCGATTTCAGACGAGAGAATAGAATGCACGGTGCGACGGCATTGTGGGCAGCACGGTGGTCGTATTGGTAATGGTAGAGAGCACGCGGGCATGGGAGACGGGGACGGATGTACAAGGGGATCGAAAGGTGAGGGGAAGGATAAGGGCAAGGGGAGGGGTGGCAGGTTGAAGGGCTACGGGTGGAGGTGGGGCCCTTGGGAGTTTGCTGTACACGGGAATGGGTCGGACGCGGGACGATCGCGATTAACATTCCGGCCGCTAGCTCGCTGTTCGCGCGGCGCTTTCATTAATTCCAGCGTATTGATTCCTCGGATTGATGAATGGCCGCCGATAGCGATTCCATGCGCTCCGTACTCGGCTGGCCGCGCTCCCCGCACCGCTACCCGCCTGGATCGCGTATAAATTCTACCTCTCGCAGGATTTTAACTCAATTCCCGCTTTACGGGCTCGCCCTTACGTATTCTTTCCCCTCCACGGAACAGCAACATTGTCCTTCTGCCGCGCGAGTTATTTTTGTTTCTCGTTTCTCTACCTCGCCAACCTCTTTCCCAGCGATCGAGGTTTACGGCTCGTTTCCATTGGAACCACGCGACGCGTAACACTTTGCTTCCGTCTGCTATCCTCTCTTTCTTTTTTCCTTTTCTCGTTCCCTTTTTCTTTGTTTTTTTTTTTTTTTTTTTGTCTTTTTCCCCTCTTTTGAAGAGATTCGTTCGAACGCAGCTTAGCTGTTCGTAGGAACAGAGCTTCCTACTTTGGCGCGATTAAACGCGATCGCTGTTACGCCAGCCGTGTAATAAACCGTTTGAAATGGAAAACGTCACGCCTGGGTATTATCGGAAACGTTCGCATTGTCTTGCCGTGAAAACGTTTTTGCTATTCTCTCGTTGGAAAGTGGCGTTTAATTACGTGGAGGGAACTCGTATTTAACGGAAAGCCGCTTCCTGAACGGTGGAAATGACTGGAAAAATGGCAGATAAATTCTTCCGCGTGACTATCGATGTCGAAATCTGCTTCGACGCGGCAACTTTTTCAAGGACACGAATTCAGGTCATCGAGCTTTATTCGGTGGTGACACCGACCGGAAAGGGCATAAACTATCTAGCCATTTAAAGCTCTAAGAAGTTCATATTATTGCCGGCAGATGGCGATGGCGATAGCCAGAAAGAGTGGAAAAAACGGGGTGGAGCGTGTCTGACAGCTGGGTGGGTTCGGGTCCAAGGTGATTGAAAACAGGGTGGAGCGTCACGTGACGCCATAGTTGGATATGGAAGTGACGTCAGGCAGCTATGATGGCCTCTAGTTAACAAAATGGCTCCTCGCTGGGGAATTTCTTTGTCCCTCGCAGTTGTTTACTGGCCGTTGTTATCAAACTGTAAAAGGAAGTTGTCATTCTATTAGCTCGATTCCTCCAAAAGCCATCGAGCATATAAACTCGTTTGATTCTTTTCAAGTAATTATTCGAATACACCGTCCAAATCAAATGTAACTATTAACAAGTTTCTTTTTTTCAATCCTACTTTCATATGTACTACGTATGAACATTGAAATGTGGTCTTTCACAAGCTGCATGGTTTACACGAGACATTTTGCTATTGATCCGTTTGAATAAAATAACCACTTGTCCGCGTCAGCGACATGTTTCAGTCGCAAAACGTTTAAATAAAACCGGATAACGTATCTATCTATGGCGTACCAATTGCGCTGAAATCTCACTCCAACGATCTTCGATTCCAATATAAAATTTCTGCCATCGTTTCGTTTATCATAAAAGATATAACTTAGAAAAAACGAAGCTGGCACCCCGCTGGGGGTAGCCACCCACATGCTATATTTATTTTTATTTTATTTTTTTTTTCTTCGCCAATAAGGTATAACACTTTACCAAATGTCCATAAGGACAAATTGTAAAATAACCAAAATAAAATAAAAAAAAAAAAATCGTTTCGTTTGCCACGCCACCTACGTAATCTTATTGAATTAGCAAAACGCCTGCATCTTCTTTACGTTCAACATCACCATATCCGTTTCCCCTGGCTTGCAACAGGAAGCCATAAAACGTAAAACAGAATGAAGAAAGAAAGAAAGAAAGGAAAAAATGAAGCAGAAACTTCTACCTACTGCTATTTCACAAATAAAACGTTGAAACACGATACCACGAGCCATCCGAGCGATAAACTGACGAATGCTAATCGAGCGGTGAAATAGTCGTGCGATGACCCATGAAAGTTTCACGCGGTCGTTCAAACAGCGTTGTTCGAATAACCGGCGAAATATCGCGGCCAGCTGGAAGATTCAGTGGTCACCGTAAACGGTGGCGGGATTTGACAGTTATGGGACTCGTAGCTCGTGCCAGTCGTTCGCACGCCGTGAAACAGTCGTAAACTAAACGAGGTCGTAAAACGGTGACCCTCGAACCAGACCAGGCCACCTCTTCATTCTCCATCCATCCAGCAGAAAAACAAAAACAGCGAACATAAAATTACGACCTTGAGAGCGCATTCCAGTTCCGGCCGCGTCGATCAGATCCCTACGACCACAGCGTTCCCGCTGCTCTCCTGGCGGCTTTTTTCCGAACTTCCGCTGCGTCTGATCCAACTATTGATAAACGCTTTACACGTGGAATAGCTGGAACGTTCGTTTCCTTGAATATATTTACGACAGGCTGATGAATGTTCCGAAAAATATTTGATAATTCAAGGCTCGATTGGAAAGTACAGATATTTTTGAAATTTTGATAGATAGGTGTGAAACTATCTAAACGGTGAGTTAGAAATGTTTAAGTCCCCATGAATATGCATAGCAGCGTGCCTTAATTTCTCTGCCAAGGTTTGTTTACTTTCTTCTTTTCTAGCTTTTTTCTTTTAATTTTGTAAGATCGAAGATTTCTTCAATTTTTAATTTTAATAATTTGGTAATTTTATTCTAAATTTTGAAGCGACTATGGACACGTATGTGTGCTAATGTAGCTTAACTTTTCTATCCAAAGTTTCCCGAAACGAAAGATTTTATCGGACATTTTTTATTCGAGTTCTGATACCGGAAAAGAGGATGAAAGATATTACACGATTAACTTATCTATCTACATTTTTTATATCCCCACATAGTATTTCAGCGTAATTGAAACCGCGTGTCTGACTTTTTTACTTTAATTATAGATTGTTCTTTTTTTTTTTTTAATATGACGTAATTTAACACAGAAGAAACAAGTTGCAATAGATAAAGATCGGACAAAATTTACAAATATCGGTACGCGAAATCGTTGAGCTTGATGAATATTTACATCGATCGTGCAGTGTGGAAACAGACGTAGCAGCGCAATTAAAGTCTCATAGGGAACACTAATTGCATGTCATTAATTTACGAACCGCGTTAGTAATAAGCAAATGCTTAGCGAAGTCTGGTTACGAAGTTACGCGACGAGAACGAAAGAATTCCTTCGCATTTTCGAGCCCACGAACCAGTTCGAATAAAATAATTATGCCACTTTTTTTCTAACAAACGTATCTGTTACATAGTAAATTGGCTGAGCGTGCCCTTATCTCGATTCGAAATCTGCATCGCTTCCATCCTCTTGAATATGTGTAGCCATCGAGCCGAGAGAACCCGACGATAAACGTTCATTGGCGTAGTAAAACGCACTCCTGTTCATCTTATTTCGCGTGAAAAAAGAATTACAAGATTCAGCGGATGCTGAGTTTATTGAAACGTCTCATGCAAACTTCGTGTAACGGTTAGTCGAAAATGTGGACTGACAATATTCGTAAGAAACCAGTTCCGAGGAACATTATGTTTGCGATGTTAATTATGTGCGAGTATTTGGGAGAAAATCTTATTTTAACTTTAACCAAATTTTGTTTCTTACAACTTCACAAATGGGGCGACCTTCTGCTGATTATTTTTTATTCAGTTTTCCGTATTCAATCGGAAATTTACGAAGCGCAGACACACTCGATTTTCGCGAAAATCGTCATGGCCACCTAATGGCAAAATCCTCAATCACATAGTACGCCCTCTTTATCTGTCTCGTTCAAATTATCCGTTTTCAGAACGATAGGAAAAAAGAATTATTATGAAAACGAGTTGCAAGAGCAAATGGAAGAAGTCGATTCGAAAATCGTGGTAGAAATTAAACGGAGGCGATTTCTCGCGCGAAAGTCGAAAATGTATTGTATTGGGTTAGCAAGTAAGTGATTGCAGATTTTGTCATTACCAACTAATGACAAAACAACCACTTAGTTACCAACCCAATATATACAGTTGATTCTGGATGGCTGGAGGCGAATCGAGAACTGAGATTAGATGAAACAAGATAGCTATGACTCGGTAGTGTTGCAATCGCTACATCTCTCGATTCTCGCGATACTTCGCCACCTCTATTCGACCCATGATTCTGCAAAACCACAATGCACACGAAATGTAAATAGAACGAAATGCAATGGAGCGATATTATCGGCGAGAGCATCTCGCGCGTGGTAAACACCGACGGGATCTTTCTCGGAATGTGATCTTGACTCGGGCTAACCACGATCTTCGGCGTTAGTTTAGTATATCTCACAACTGAAACGTGATATCGCTCGTACTGTTCCTCAGAATCCAAGATATTCAAATGTACGTACACCCGTTATATTTTTCTTTATTTCGAACGTAAACTCTCGAATGAAAAATAGGGAAAAGTGGAAAGAAAGTTTTAGTCTTGCCGCTTCATCGATTCCTCTTTAATTCTTTGCTCTACATTTCCAACACCTTCAAACTGATAGATACATACAAGAAAACACACGTACAAGCAACGATAAATATCATAATGTTCGAGTACTTTTTCTAGTCACTGTAATAAATTCATTCTCGTTTTCTCGAGGAAGCAGGTCAAGCGTTACCATATTTTGCACAAACTTTATCTAACCAACGAGTAATTTCTTCATTGCACGTTTTTATAAATTCAGATCACTCTAACTGTTTATATTTTCTAAACAATTATTTTTCCAAATAAAAAGCGAATGAACTTATTATTGCTGAATTTTTTCATCCAGTAGAAAAATCCCCGGCAAGAAAAACCTTAAACGAAGAGTAACGGACGTCAAAGTACAGTCGAGGGAAATCAGCGAAGAATACCGTTACGCACGGTGGAAGGTGTCCAGCTGGCGGAAGGTCGAGTAGGCATTGAAGGGTGGCCGCGATCAAGGTTTCTCGAGCGCACCGCTGCTCCATCGAAAAGGATCGCGATTCTATTAGTGTGTGAGATCGTTTACGCGAACACACATCGAACTGGCGGCAGCCGGACCGGTGAACGGAGAACCAACACGCCAGCGGATCAGCCAAATGCTAACATGCATATGCGATTAGCATAATCGAGTCGGCCTGCAGGAAACCAGTTTGCAAGGCCGCTCAAAAGCCGGCCGCCCAATAGCTTATGTCGCTCTCCACGCACGCCGCATCCGTAATTCCATTTCCCCTACCGAGTTCGCATCGTCTCGCGTCAGCTGACCGCGAGAAACGGACCTGACCGCTCGTTCCCGTCCCGCGCTTCCACCGATTGCAAAATCCATCCTGGTGAACGTGTTTCACCAGGAATCCGATAACATTTAGTAGGTTCTTTCAACTACGATAAAGGTCGCTGCGGATCCTTTAAAGTGATTAGTAGTGCAGCTACAGTGGCTACGAACATTCGTACAACATTGTATTTCTTATAGCATTGATGTATTAGCCGTCCGTATTTTATAGGAAAATAATGCGCAACATTTTTCGTTTTATGTTATTTTATCGAATTACGTATGATCCGTTTTATTCTATCAAGATAAAGATCACAATATAATAATAATAAACAAATTGATTAGGTTCCACGTTTGTATAAAGATGCGTCGTTGTAAAAAACGTGTCTGTAAAAGAAAGACACTTAATAGATAGTAACTAATAAAAAGGAATGCGGGTCCAGCAACGGTACATTCTTATAGAAGTTGAATTAGTAGCATAATATCCCAGTTGCGTGAGCGGTATATTGGGTAGGTCGATAAGGTCATTACCATCTAATGGTAAAAACTGCCATCATTTAGTTGACAACTCAATATTTCTGCAGTCCCTGTCGATCTTTTCGGTATAACGAGCTGCAGATATTTGCGAATGTTTACAAACGAAGGAAGCACGTTAGGTGCTTGAAACTTGATACAGTGTAACTTAATCGCTCCTTGCCAAAACATACTGCATGTGTTTTGGACTCTTATTCGAGATCTTCGCTCCATTAGATACAAGTATATTGAATTTCGTATCGTTTAGAGGTGTTTACATACAACTAGCAAGATTGAGTGCTGTGAGAGTGAAACGCATAACCTAATAAAAACGCCTCTTTGGAAAATAAGGTTATGTGTGAATATTTTTTGCAGTCACTGTATGTTTACACAGTTTCACTTGTTTGGATAAACAGCCGAGTGTTTAATTATGTATATGAACGCCTATCGGTTGAATCTATTTATCTGTATATGAGCTACTATTACATGAAAAATAAAATTAACCAGTTTAATTTCTGAGTACCGGTATATCATAATATCGAAGTGCGCAATAGCACTTCGTGTGGTGAATAAATGATATACAATTTTCACGCCGGTCAATATGTTCAAGTATACTGACATACATGATTGCTTTTATGAAATATGTTATTTACAATCAATTTCGAAAAATCAACATATTAATTCGTTACGGCATATGATATCAAAATCGCATCGATATTTCATAAATCCTTTGCAAAGTGCAAATTACCGATCATGATAAATCGCCGTGAATAATATACAGCTATATAACAAAATCAAGTTGGAACAGATAAAAACAGATTATTAAATTCTTCGTAAACATTTATCAATTTTTGAAACAGTAGAAAAACCACAGGATCGTGTTACACGTTGAAGAATATTCGCCATCGAGAGTACCAAAATGTTGGTATATTTAGACATATTTATAATAAACAGAGATACCGAGACACATATAGACTTCCGGGTAGCGTTGCTGGCTAAAGGGTGTGCCAAGAGGAAGAAGAGGGTCGAAACAGTAGACCATGAACGTCGTAGATAAATCCTACCAGTGTTTTGCTAGCCGACGATATGTATTACAACCTCGCGTACATTTTAACCTCTCTCTATGCTCTTTTCTTTCTTTCTTTTTTTTTTTCCTCTTCTGTTAGTTTACAACTTACTTGGGTCGCATGGCGTCAGTTAGCATCGTATCTTTTTCTATTTTTCTCTCGCTCGCCTCTCAATTCTGCATTCGAGATTATCAACGCTCGTATTTTTCAACGAGCTGTCCCGACCAAAGTTGTTTTTGTTTTCCGGTCGTGTAGATCGAAGGTAACCACGTGCTCGATAACGCTTTTTGTCCTCATAGATACACTCGTTTCAATGAAACCTTTATCGGCTACCAACGTGATTGATTTCCTTTTTTCTTTCTCGTTTTTTTTCGCGCCGCCCGATTTCGAATCTCGTTAACACATTCCGCACAACTTCCCGTCCATGTGGTGTGTATCACTTTCAAACGAATAACGAAACAAAAAATTACAGATCACGGGATTGTTGGCTCTCCGATTCGAACGCCATTTTAGGGTTAAGACAAGATTTAGGTTAGGTTAAAACAAGATTCTCATATGACGTGTAACATCACATATAAATGACATAATTTTTTAAGCTTCTTCAAGTCGATCAAGTCTTCTATCAGCCAAACGAGGAATATTTTAACGGTATGATGAGCAGTACTTTCAAAGTTTTGAAAGGAGTAGGAAAGAACGTATTTAACTTGGAAACTGAATAAGAATTTTAGTAGCATGGCACTGATTGAAAACACATTGAATTTTAAAACTGCTTTCCCATGAGAAATAGGTAGCCAAACTCATCATCCTCTTTCTCGATAGTCTTCTATTAATTTTATATTATTACTATACTTTTATTTTTTATTTTTATTTTTATTTACTAATTGTTACTAATATACTATATATATATATATAAAGTAACAATTAAGTAACAATATATTAAATAATTAGTAAACAATTAGTAACAATATATATATATATTGGCAAAATTTGGAATAATATAGTATATTAGTAATAATATATACATATATATATTGTTACTAATTGTTTACTAATTGTTATATATATGTTGTTACTTAATTGTGTATTAAAATAATTGTTACTAATTGTTATATATATGTTGTTACTTAATTGTGTGTTAAAATAATTATTGTTAAAATAGTTGTATATGTATATTGGCAAAATTTGGAATAATATAGTATATTAGTAATTATATATATATTAAGTAACAATTATTTTAATATACAATTAAGTAACAATATATTAAATAACAATTAGTAAACAATTAGTAGCAATAATTGGCAAAATTTGGAATAATATAGTATATTAGTAATAATATATATATATATATTATTACTAATTGTTATATACATGTTGTTACTTAATTGTGTGTTAAAATAATTATTGTTAAAATAGTTGTATATATATATTGGCAAAATGTGGAATAATATAGTATATTAGTAATAATATATATATATATAAATTACACGTGATATTTTACATAGAATATTTACACTGATATGGAAAATTGTAGTAAATATTTTTACACATTCATTGCATGGCGATCGCTCGTGGCCAATGTCAAATGAATGAAAACTCCTTTGTCGTGTACTGGAGACCATGGACGTGTTAAAAAGCTTCCCCTGCCTGCGATGCTATTGAAACAATCGTTTTTCCGCTTTCGACAATTGAATATGAAGGTGGTGTTGGCGAACGTGATGCAATCGACGACGGGATTTCACAGGAATATAATAAATGCAGAGGCAAAGTCTTTGCTTCGCCGATGACACATAACGTATGACGTTGTATCTCGTAAGCAGATGTGACTCGACGAAATATTTTAATATATATCAGCTCGTGAAACGTGTTGTAATTATCACGAACATGGACATGTTCTGGCGAAACTCGATACGATGAATAATGTGTCTCCTACGACCAATCGCTGTAATTTATTCGACGCGATGAACGACGAGTAGAAGCTTCGCAAAGTATCGAACGACAAATAGACCGGATTTTCGGGCGTAATTTACTGGAATCATCTCGATTGGCCTCGTTAATTCGAAAGGCTATCGTAGAAACGCGACGAATAATCCTATTCGGAATCGTCCTAATTTCCTCGACCATTTTAATCGCCGAACATCATCCTTGAATTAAATGAGAACACCAGAAAGATAGCTAAACGCCAGACCGAAAAGAGATAGCGCGATTGATAATCGGTTCGAGCATGGAAACAAAATTTTGTTTGCATAAATTCGAAAGTTTGATTAGCTGCAAAATTATTTAACTACATTTGCCGTCTGATAGCTTCGCGTGACTCCTTTCTTTGATAAATAACGACTTACAAATATCAAGTAGTTTTACACGAAAAAGCTTTCTCACTAAAGGAAGAGATACCGATCGATAAGAAGATTATAGTTAAAACGAAAGCTAAAAAATATAACGAGGTTTTTATGCGAACAATAACTTTTACACGCTCTTGGCTTTCGACGATGAATTTATAAAATGGGCAGGTGTGTCGACTCAGCCTTAGCTGTAGAAACATCAAGATCTACGTTATATCGATTTCAATGGTCGCAGGTCACCTTCGTTCGTAACGCAAAAACAGTAAACAGAGGGAAGAGAAATCGAGCAGAGAGAAAAGGGAGGGAGCACCGAGGATTCTCGAAGTAGATCGCTCGAATTTTGCGCGTCGTCCACGCAACGGGGTGCCTAACACCCAGTGTTGCCATTTACTTGCTGTCACGTTGGTGGCAAAGCGTTGAAAAGCCTAGCAGAATCGCAACGAACCCAACTTTCACATTTTTTCGTGAAAACTTTTTTCCCTACGACCCATGAAATTTAGGGCAGTCAGCTTTCTCTTTTCGACCCCGGCACGTTTTGACTCGAGGGTCAATGGTTTCTTGAAAAACCAGCAGAAATTAAAGCTGCTTCGTTAAAATGTTTCACGTGATCTAGTCACCAGTTTTATCTTGCCACGAGATAACGAACAGAATTGCAGCTACGACATTTTTATTACAAGAAACGAGGTCGTTTAGCTGACAGTGAACTTTTAATATTCAGATTAGCATAGCTCTGCATCGCATAGAAATTTATTTACACTTGTTGTTGTTCACATAAAAGATATAACTTAGAAAAAACGAAGCTTTTTATTTATTTTTTTTTTTTTTTATTTTTTTTTTCTTCACCAACAAGATATAACACTTTACCAAATGTCCATAAGGACAAATTGTAAAATAACCAAAATAAAATAAAAAATTGTTGTTGCTCAATTTTTTCATTTCATTTCCTTAAAAGATACGTTTGCCGGCGACGTAATATTTTCTTGGCGAGGTTCAACATGTTGCATACGATGTTGCGTACATATATACAACACTGTGTTTCAGAAAGTAATTAAGCAATTAACTAAACGACAAGTACATTTATCTTTGGTGAAAGTCATTATGAGTTTCGGTGCAATGATTTTTTGCAAAACTTCCTGGAAAAATGTGTTTGCTATTAACACTGGCTAATTAATTAATTTAAAATTAATTTTCCATGGAAATTAAAGAGCTTCTGAAAGGGCAAATAAGCTTGCAAATTGAACAATTATTTGGTAACATTTATATTATCGATATTTTCGAAGATGAATTTCAAAGCAATTTTTACTTTTTACAACGATAATTTTTTCACATGACAGATCAAGATGTTTCGACACAAACAGTACTAAATGACGCGCGTGACTTCGCTTGCGCGTGAAAGCCAAAACCGATAGGATCTCGAGCGCTGACATTGCGTACACAAATAAAAAGCGGTGTTTCCTGAGAACGTTAAGTTTCACCTGGCTGACGAGGTTAAAAGTCGCCGGCAAGGTTCCACAAGATCTAGATTCCACTTTGTTAATAACAGTATCTGAGGAGGACACCGCGTACTATCTCATGGTCCATCAAGAAGCAATGAAAGTTTCCTGGATGAACTTTAAAAGTCGCAGGAAGATAGTCGGCGAATTAAAGGAATCTCTGACAGCATAAAGTCACGGGAACAAGAGCGACAACGAGGCACTGTTTCAAAGCGTGGAATTGCTGCAATAAACGGAGAATTAACACTAGAACTACCACGCCAGTTAAATCGACTGGTTTTATAATTTTATTTTAAAATTCCTACTTCGTGTTATATTTTTTCCGCAATGATGTAACGACTTTCACAACGATAACTAAATGAATAATATAATGAATTTTATTTTCCTTTTTATGTATTCAAACTGAAAATAATTTTCTATCAATGCTACTTATACCAATACAAGTCACAATGATTGGTACTTGTCAAAGTGTAAAAGAGTCCTGCAATCTGTCTATGGAACCCCAATTAATCAATTTCCTCGTTTTGTACAACTTGCCACTCGTTTTTTAAATTTTTACCGCGTATCGCTCGATATGATAGTATCAGTCATCAGGAAAATTCCGGATCGATCGTTAGATCGCTAGATGCTAACGCTAGAAATAGCACAGCATTCGAAACGACTGGTTCTACAATTTTATAAACGTGTCCACCCTCGTTTAATAATTATGATCCCAGATGGATTAATAATAGCAAAAATGCACTACATAAAATGAAATTGCTTCTGTAAGAAAGCAACAAATCAATAAATATAAAAATATTCTATCATTAGGTATTTTTTAAAGACCAGTCATTTCACTGGTTTTGGTAGAAATAGCTTCGTGTTAGCTATCGGTAGTTCTAGTGTTAAAAGAGCGCCGAGAGATTAGGATTTTTAAGAAAAGGAAAATAAATACAGTGGCTGACGAAAGTATTCGAACGCTTACATATGCAAACTCGAATGGTTGAAATAATGTACATTAAAGTAGTTTGCTTGGACAAGCAGATGTCAATAGGAAGATGGAAGTCTTAAGACTATGTCAAAAAAATTTGAAAAGGATTCAACAACGTAATTAAATGGAAACCTCGAACGAGTGTTCAAATTTTAACCCTGTTACGATTCTCGAATTTTTATATTTTAATATTGTTCACATTTGAACAAACGACAAGAACTGTAATGTTCTAAGGACTGGTTTAACATAAAGTGAGATTTTTCTCATATTACGTACAAAGTGAAGATATTTCTCAACGTTAGATAAGATAAGTAGAATATTATGTTACACTATTCCATAACTGCCGAACACCTAACGCGCTTTTTGTGCTCGACATTGTATCGCTTTCTGCTGGAATATCAACAAACTGTGTATATCAAACAGTCGGCAAGGATTGTTGAACCCTACTTTATCGTTCGTTCAATCTTGACAAAAATATGCCATAGAACCTTATTTGAACTGCTTTAATTTAATAATAATTCCATTATTAATTGATTCCATTCGATCTTTTCGAATCGATAGAACGGTAATTCATAGTAGTTGTTTTGGCAATTTAAAATTGCTAATCAAAATTCATGATTCAAGATAGCTGCTTTCCACAGGGACAAGTCGAAAGGGTGCGATAATTGATAATTTATGAGGGCGTGGTTAACCGACGGGACAGGGTCTATACAAAGACCCTAATACTTTTCCAAAACACTATACACCTTTCGTTACGCGTAACCTTAACGTTTACTCATCCTTATTGCCGACACTCGAACCTTCCATTAGGAAGCACCTTCTCCTCGGAAAGAGTAATTATCGAGGAAGAACGTAACATCTGGAACAATGGTGCTCTGACAGATTTCACTTCCTAATCATTTCCAGGAAAATTTCCTAACTACTCGTTCAATACAGTGAAATCCTCGTATTCTCGGCGATAAGATTAAAAATTGACCACCAAGTAGATAATTGAAATCGCAGAGAGTATCGAATTATATGCTAATAATAAAATTGAATTTATTAATTAGATATTAACGAAAGTAGCTAATCGATAATATAAAATAATTGGAAAATAAATAAAAATAATTAATGATATAATAAAACTAATAAAATAAGCGTTGCACAAAATTGTTTAAGTTTGGAATTTTATATTTAACTTTTTAGGATCGCAAGGAACCGTGAATATTCTGGATATTGAGAGCACAAAGACAATTTTTGTGTTTTTAGTGTATGAATCAACTTCATTCTCATCTAACTAAACAATCATCCATTAAAATTACAAAGATAATTGTTGAGGTTGACTGATGGAGGAACGACTGGATGAATTTGTAATAGAAAAATATATTGAAATAAGTAGAAGTGTACGTATAGTGTATGAGGTAAAAATCAAATTATTATTATTTATTAATTTAATGTGTGATATTGTTGAGGTTGATCGACAGAAGATCAACTGGATGAATTTATTATTAGAAAAATATATTGGAATAAGTATAAGCATAAGTATAGATATAGTGTATGGGGTCAAAATCAAATTGTTATTATTATTTATTAATTTAATGTGTGATATTGTTGAGGTTGATCGACAGAAGATCAACTGGATGAATTTATTATTAGAGAAATATATTGGAATAAGTATAGATATAGCGTATGGAGTCAAAATCAAATTGTTATTATTATTTATTAATTTAATGTGTGATATTGTTGAGGTTGATCGACAGAAGATCAACTGGATGAATTTACTATTAGAGAAATATATTGGAATAAGTATAGATATAGTATATGGGGTCAAAATCAAATTGTTATCATTATTTATTAATTTAATGTGTGATATTGTTGAGGTTGATCGACAGAAGATCAACTGGATGAATGTATTATTAGAGAAATATATTGGAATAAGTATAGATATAGTGTATGGGGTCAAAATCGAATTGTTATTATTATTTATTAATTTAATGTGTGATATTGTTGAGGTTGATCGACAGAAGATCAACCGATGAATTTATTATTAGAGAAATATATTGAAATAAGTATATATACCTATACAAGTGTACGCTGATCCACATCCTGACGCTCACAATGTTACAATACAGTAGAAGAAGTTATGATAGGAAACACGTTCATATATTTATAGCAAAGGACATTACCAAAAAAGTTAAACTTGTAGCTGTAGCTGAAGGCTACAAGAAACAGCAATGGAAATCTACTTATAGCTCTTTTGTTTCCACACCTTGTAATCCAAAACATAATGTAGATTCAAGGGCACAATAATATGCACCTCTTCTTATTTACAATATTTTTGTTTCACTAAATTCTATTTTCTGCGTAATAGCGATCTCCAGATCACGGATATACATAAATAAAGATGTAGAGTGTTTCTTGAAGTAATTACTTCAACAATATTCAACGCATAGGTCGATCCAACGTTAATGCGAAAAAACGACAGAACATGACAAAGAGCGAGGGACGCGTGTCTTCGCTGAGAGCGTCGGCAACGAGGTCGAAATTACGAAGGTGAGCCTTTATTTCGTCGCGAACGCGCGAGGGGGTACCTATAAGAGCGACGAGACACGACGGAGAGTGGAAAGTTTTGACGCCACCCTATAAATCAAGCCGCGGGTTTGCTCGGCCGAAACGTTGCACGGTCTCACCCCGGTTCTCCAGAGTTTCGCTCACCGTATGTCTCCTTCGCCTCTCGGCACAGACAGCTTGTACAAGGTGAGTCAAAAATTCCAACAGTTCCACCCCGCCTCCTCCACCACCTTTTCATGCTACGGCTTCAACCCATCCCTATCTCCATCCCCCAGGCCGTCCAGCTGCCTTGACTTTGAAATAATTACCCCAGAGTTAATTTATGTCGCGTTCAGGGAACGACGATGCGATTTTTTTCCGAATTAACACGCCTCTATGCTCTGGAAAAATTGCTCCACTCACCCTTACAGGGGAATCGCGTGAAGCGTGAATAATATAAGAAATGGCTAATTACGTATTACACGTGATTTGGTTTGTAACTTTGTTTACGAGTTTCATCGGAGATTCAAGTTTCATATTCCTTTTGTTATACACAGAACAATGTATAATTGTTTCTTATATATGTCGTTGTTGTAACAAGTTTGAACTGGAAATATGAAAGAGAGGAATTTGTAGGAAATGAAGAAAAACGTAAAGCAATATTAATCTTGTTGAGGTTGACTGATAGGGGAACGAGTGGGTGAATTTGTAAAGAAAAATATATTGAAATAAGTACAAGTGCAGGTATAGTGTATGAGATCAAAATTAAATAAATTGTTACCATCATTTATTAATTTAATGTATGGTATTGTTGAGGTTGACTGATAGGGGAACGAGTGGATGAATTTGTAAAAAAAAATATATTGAAATAAGTAAAAGTGCAGTTATAGTGTATGAGGTCAAAGTCAAATAAATTGTCACCATTATTTATATATTTAATGTATGATATTGTTGAGGTTGACTGATAGGGGAACGAGTGGATGAATTTGTAAAAAAAAATATATTGAAATAAGTAAAAGTGCAGGTATAGTGTATAAGGTCAAAGTCAAGTAAATTGTCACCATTATTTATTAATTTGATGTATGGTATTGTTGAGGTTGACTGATAGGGGAACGAGTGGATGAATTTGTAAAAAAAAATATATTGAAATAAGTAAAAGTGCAGTTATAGTGTATGAGGTCAAAGTCAAATAAATTGTCACCATTATTTATTAATTTAATGTATGGTATTGTTGAGGTTGACTGGTAGAGGAACGAGTGGATGAATTTGCAAAGAAAAATATGTAGAAATAAGTATAAGTGCAGGTATAGTGTTATGCTGATCCAGATCCTCACTCCATCAGTGTTACAATACAAAAAAATGTAATAGGGATCACGTTCATATATTCATAGCAAAAGACATTACCAAAAAGTTAACCTTGGTGAGTAGGTGTAGCTGTAGGCTACAAGAAACAGCAATAGAAATCTACTTACAGCTGTTTTCTTTCTAGAACTTGCAACACAAAACAACATTTATATTCAAGGTCACAATAATATGGACCTCTCCTTATTTTGGATCTTTTTGTTTCACTAAATTCTATTCTGTTTGTAACAGCGGTCTCTAGGCCATGGGTATACAAAAGAAAATGTGTAGAGTCTTTCTTGAAGTAATTATACCTCTACACGTTGTTGTTGTAGGAAGCTTGAATTGGAAATATGAAAGAGAAGAATTTGTAGCGAATGAAGAAGAGTATAACAATGTTAATCCTAGTATGGACAACTAATAACCCGAGTTACTCTTTATATTTATAAATAAAAGTTTGAAATATTACATTTTCAAACTTAACATTTTAGTTACTTGCATAAGGATTAATTACGTTGCATCTTATCTGATGTTTCCTTGCTGCAACGTCGTTCCCCAGAAATTTAGAGAGATATGAAACAGTTTACCTTTAATTGTCGTCCATTAACTTAAATTTACTACACTTAAACTTAAACCGATAAAGCTGTAGTACAATTTACATCAAAGAGACATCGACATTTTCTTCACTTTTCCACGACTGCAGGTATTTGTCAAGAGTAACAAGAACCTGCTATCATTAACAATTCTCTACAAGCTATCCTTCTCTGTTTTTCATTCTCGCGCAATTTTCAACGTCACCCACGATTAATAAAACATCAAAACAAATTGTATTTATAGCGTTACCGATCTCTTCACATTTACACGCAATAACAATCACGTTCGTTCATTGTAAAAAAGAAAAAAAAAATAGAAAAAAAGAGGAAACATTGCTGCAAAATAAGTAAATGCAAATTTCTCTGGTTGAGGCAAACTTCTATACAGCGGCGGACGAGCCAGAGATATCGCGCTACGATAATCGCGGAAATGTCCGGCACAGAGGTAACATTTAGCTCTTACATATGTCGCGCTCGTGTTCAGTGTAACGGTATGCGTACAACACTCTTGAACACACTGCTGCCTGGCTACAGATATTATACAATTAACAGATATAATTAGCAAATGGTGAGCTGGCTATCTTGAATCGCGTTGGAACGAGCGCGTATTTTAATATTGAGATAGAATTTTGTCGAAGGGAAACACCGTAAGGTCGCAGGACTTTTCATGGTCCTCCGTGAAACGTGCAACGAACGCTATTAAAAATATTTGGTTATAATAATAAATAAAAATATATAAATTTGGCGTATAAATCAAATAACCAAGACTGAGGATTCTGCAAATATTTTATTGTTTATTGGACTGATAAAAGAAAGAACAAATCTCTATGGGAGATCTATGTACAATGACGTGCATACAAATAGAAGCAATTGTATCAAATTCGACTTGATTTAATTCGTAATTGAGCCCCTTGGAAGCCAATTTGATGGGCCTCATTTTTCACAAAGTTATAAAACCGCAATTTTTCTCTCTTGTTCTAAAAAATTTATGAAACTCGGACTGAAAGGTATCTTAGAATTTCCGGACAAATTTTCCACAACCTAAAATTCAAAGAATTCGTACACGATTTCTATTTTACATACATTATCAATAAGCGACCATTTAACACTAGGATTTACGAATCCATTCCAGGTATCCATCCTGGCAACTGTATCTCCACGAGATAAACTCAGGTATCTCATCCCCGGAGAAACTCCACGAAACATCAGACCACCCTGCGACGTCCCTTACACTAACTAGGAACGAAGTGGCCTATCCCAAAGGAACCGGCGATAATCGAAAGAAAAGCGAAGTAGGGTCTCTACCCTGTTTCACTATAGACAAGCTTCTGTGCATGTCTTGGTCGTAGGAAATACGTTTCCGGTAGCTTGTCCGTAGCAGTCGCATGACAGATAGAAAAGGGCATGGAGCGCAACAGAAGAAGAGACAAAGAGAACCTATAGAGAGGCAAGCAAGCAAGAAAAGGAAGATATTGGGAGGAGTAGTGGTGATGGGGCAGGGTGAGAAGCGAGGATTCGGCGAAGTGGTTGGTTCAGGGGTTGGTATTGGATGCTACCTCGGCGAAGCTCACGGTAGGGGTAGTTTGACAAGTTGACAAGAGCACAAAGGTCGTGGCGGAGCCGCAAGAGACGTGGAAGGGGAGGAAGGGCGAGGGCTGCACGTAGCGGAGGAACGAAAAGAGGAGTGTGGGAAGAGGAGGCGTCGCGATGCTCAGCGTCCGACGGAGGGTTACCGGATAGGGTAGTAGGGGGTTGAAAGCCCGGTAGATTCAACGCCGTGAACAAAGGCCGGCTGGCTTCGCCCCGCTGCCTACTCTCGGACTTTGGAAACGAGATCACACGTACACGCCACGGGTACCGCGTGCGTACCTCTTCTATGTACGTGTGTTCCATTGGTGTGTGTATGCGTGTGAGAACGCCACGAACCGTGTGCACCAACGGTATACCGCCCAGAAGGGGAGTTGGAGTTTGCTCGCTCGACCCGATAGATACGAGCGAGCCGGGCCTAATATCGAAAGTTCCTGGCTCGAGCTGAAACCGTGCTTAATTAAATCGGAAGGCCGTGAGAGATAACCGGCGCGTCCCTCCTACGATGCTCGACGAGAACGTCTGGAAAACACCCGTGTACTATGGATGGGGTTCATGACGTGGCAAGAATGCAGCGGGGAAATTTGTCGCAGCGGAGAACCCATATACAGTGAACTATCGGTGTCGATTAGAGCGACTGAAGCGTCTAATGTTGGAAGAATTCAAAGATACCAGTAGTCGTAATATTATTAGTTTCAAATAAAATGTAGTAGTTTAAAATTACGCTTATAATGGCGATTGGAAATGGCTAACTACAATTTACCTTTTATTTGATATTCCTATTTCGTGTTAAAAGCACAGATATTGTTATACCTAGAGTGGCCTTATTCTTGGTTTGTCTAACAGAACAACTTCATTATCGACAACTTAAAATTTCGCTGATAATATTAATCTTTATCGATAACCTACATGCTAAGTCCATTAACAAATGAAGGGAGACCTAGAATGACTCATGTAATGCTTCCTTAAACATATTCATGGAAAATTAACGCATTTACAAATTCGCATAAAAGACATAACCTAGCAAACACGAAGATGGCACCCCGCTGGGGGTAGCCACCCACATGCTATATTTTTTTTTTTCCCAATAAATAAGATATAATACTTTACCAAATGTCCTTCAGGACAAATTGTAAAAAACCAAATTAAAAAAAAAACTTACAAATTCTCTATCCTACAAAGAACAACAAAATTCCACAAACATATTTCTTCAGTTCCTCCTTTACCTCATATCTCTTTGATGTATACCTCAACATATACCTGACGTGCAATTCACAGCTCGTTAAAAGACCATCTTGTCAACTGACGAATGAATCTGAAAGGGTGTCGAAGCGAGCAGAATCAATAAACTGTTGCAGCGTGCGGGATCACCGACCCGATCGACGTTTCGCGGTCTCAAGCGACGTTTCTAATGATCCTTGCGGCACTAGCCGATCGCGATAAATCATGGCAGCAGCTCGTAAACCGTAAGGAGCCCCGCTGCATGTATCAATGCGTATACACGCGAACAGGTCAACGAGAAAGGGAGGCGGAAAGAGTCGGGTACATGGTGTTGAAGTTGTGCCACGATATAAATGGAACGCTTTTGCGGAGCACGCCTTATATACATACACGCTGGTTAGCTGAAATATTTATTGCTTTTTGAAGCGAGTATCGGTGGCCCGCGGCGCGCTATTGTAGAAAATCGTTCCAGTTGTTCACGGCCATGGTTTCTATTATTTCTTCCTTTCTCTTTTCCCCTTTTCGTTTTGCTTCATCGATATGACGCTCTTCTATCGGCGGTTTCCATCGTTCTCATATTTTTCACAACATACGTTAGATTCTACGAGCTTCGGCTTCTCCCATTTGACGTTCAGGGAACGGAAGGGTTGAAAATGAATGTATTTCGATAGGGGTAGATTGGACACTCGAAGACAGCAATATTTTATTACGATTTTTTTATATTTGCGTACTTTTTCATACTTTTATCGAGGATGACGTTAAACAAAAGTTAGAATATAATTGCAAGCTGGGAGATTTAAGAAAATTCCAAAGTTTTCTCAATTGTTGATGGAAGACCTTATTGCAAAAGATTGCAAAGAAAAATTAGAACGTGATGAGTCTTGTTCTTTTACATCGATCACAGAAGAGATAGTTTTTAGAAAACATTACATTAGATGTTATTGAATTATTTCATTCGCTTCTTGTAAAATTGAATGATCAGAAAAAAAATACGTTTCGACGGAAGTAAATTGCAAGCTTATTTCACATAAATGGAATTTTCTAGAGATATTTGCACGATATTCTCAATCTTGGTTACATAATAAAGACAAAAATCAGAAAGTAATAAATCTCGTCCCGTTACATCGATCATAAAAAGCTGGCCATAAAGGATAGCTGGCTCTATAATTTCAAGGATGAGATCGAAAACCCTCCTGAAACCTGAAGGTACTTCGTAGAAACATCAAACGATGTTAATCCACGTGTGCACATATATTAGAGGAAAGTTGCAGGAGGATTAATTTGCAGGTGGGCGCGTGGGATTATTTTTTAAATTTCGGAAAAAGGAATTCATGGACGTCCTTACACGCTGAGGGCGCTGGAATTAAGGAGCCTCGCCTCAACACGTTGCCAAACCCAGAATTAACGGAAACCTGCCGTAGCCCAGGTTTGGAATTAAATCAAGCAATAGTTCCAAGAAGCATCGCCACGAAATTACGTGTCATTAAAATATGATTGTGCTGATAATAATGCGTTCTGTTCGAAAATCGAGCGTATCTGTTGATGAAGGATCAAAGACACAAAGGAGAGAAAATATTGAGGAAACAAAGAATGAGATCAATTTCAATGTCAACAGGAAGAAGATGAAAGAATGATTTTTAACCTTATATGTTGGAACTGAAAGGACATCGGGGCCTTTCTTTTGGAATGTTTGGGAAGATCCCAAATACTATAGTCCAGACTTCTTACTATAGCCGCACTTAAACAATAAAACTGAGAAATAGCTGTTTATGATTTAATCCAGTTATGTTTGCCCGCGATTTATGACAGTGGGCTTAGCTCGATGTTACGACCGTTCACGGAGTGACGCAGTCGCGAGGAAAACGCGTCAGCGAGGGACGTAAATTCTCGCTACGATTCGGATAATCGACGCCGCGAATTAATCGTTCCACTGTTTCGGTTAAGATAACAGAGGCAATTGAAATGAGTTTAACACTGAATTAACAGGGTTAATATAAACTTGTATATTTAGCAATATTCACTATCATAATGCAGACGTCACTAGTTATTTAACGATGAATACAATTAATGTGTTACAGAAATTCGATCCGACTTTAGGATATCTCTCGATATATTCGTTAGACTAAGCGACTTTAATTTTATTCGTCAGAACCCCTCGATGTATACCGTCTGAATCTTCAAATGAGACTGATTGCTCTTCGATGTTTTCTTTGTCTTCTCCGGGAGACGACCCCCACTACGCTCGGGTCACGCCAGCGTTCGCGCCTATGATCACGTATGCCACCATCTTTGTGTGGATAAAGTAACGGACTGAAATCGACGTTTCTGGAACTCGATGCTTGATGACAAATATGCGCTTGCCGCTATATCGTATACATTTCGCTGGTCGTGTAAGACGATCTGACTGCGACACTGTAGTACTACGAGCGACGGTTAGGAATACGGCCTAATGTAAGCCTCGTGGCGTAACCTCGAAGTGACATAACGGGTCGCTGAACATTGCCACGGTCACGGAAGGGACGTGTACCTAACAGAGGTAAGGAATAATTAAATAGCTTTCCTTAAAAACAAATATTGACCCGAGAGTTACAGAGAGGTACGGAGAGCAGTATATAAGGGCAGTTCCACTTAGACTGAGCTTCGGTATAATAAGTTCGACCAGTACCGTGCACCAGTGCGTTGAGTGACACCAGAATTTTGTATCAAATCGCCTTCGTGATTCTGTGGACCGTGGATTCGTTATCGAAACTAAACTCATTGTCATCGACTTCTCGATTATCCAATCGCCGTCATTACTTGTAATACTCACATTCGTATTAATAAATATCATCGATAGTATACAACAAAGATGGCCAACTCATTACACGACTCGCGTTCCAATGCCAACCCGATATATATATTGCATAGAGGTAAAGACGTGTTTGTAAAAGAAAGACACTGTTCGGATAACCTGATACATTCACATTTACAAGAAGGAAAATTGATCTTCCTGAAATTGATTTATTTTTCAATTTCATGATCATAGAAATTTCTGTTAAGAAATAATTCGATTAATAGGGCAATCAATGTTCTTCTGAAACTTCTTCGAGAACTTGATGAAATATTTCATCAAGTATTTCTAAAGTGGACTATAAACTCTTGTCAACGAGGACGATGGTTATTTTTCAAAGTAACGAGAGCGACACGGTTTTCATAGAATTGCAACAAAAATTTCACCACCTCGGCTCACTCTAAATTTCCTCGAATCCGCGACAGGTCTTGCAGCTAATTATCCTAATTGCAAGGTGGTAGTAGCGGGAAGCGCGGATTTGCGGCGTTTTCTTCTGCAAATCGAAGGGAAACAGGTGCGTGTGACGTTTTTCACGCAACATTTTCTAGGCAGCTCGTCCCGCCGCGCAGTTTCCTTTCTCGGACTATTTTCACCGCACGGATTTCCTTGGAATATTTCGTCCCAACGCGCCGTGGCTGAACAACTTTTTCCAACAGTCGTCATATTATGCGACGTAGGTACACGCAACATAGACAACGATTTCACAAGGGAATCGAAAAGCTATGAGTCGCTAGAATGTGTTTCTGGTACGTTCAGTGTAAAGTGGAGTGGACGTAACGAGTAAGTGTGTTTGTACTTATGGCTGGTAGTGTACATCTATACCTAATAGAGGGAATTAGCTATGTACTATATAAATCAATTTGTAAATTAGGGTCAATTTACATAAAAATGTATATTTTTTGCGTTAATGCAAACTGAGGAGAATAGGAAGATTTGGTGGAAAATGATAGTAAAGAAAAGAAACAAGGAAAAGAAAAATAAGAAAAGTAAGAGTTCCATCTAAGATGAGATTGCTTCTGTTGCTGGACATCTCGCAGGAGTTGTTGTATATAATGTAAAATACCGTATAAAATAAAGATTGGTAGTTTTGCAATAAATGTAACGAGTAAGTGTGTGTACTTATGGTTAGTAGTGTACATCTATACCTAATAAAGGGAATTAGCTATGTACTATATAAATCAATTTGTAAATTAAGGTCAATTTACAAAAAATATATCTATGTGGAGTTAATGCAGACTGAGGAGAATAGGAGGGTTTGGAGGAAAATGATAATAAAGAAAAGAAATAAGAAGAAGAAAAATAAGTTTCATCTAAAATGAGATTGTTTCTGTTGCTGGACAACTCGCAGGGGTTGTTGTATATAATGTAAAATACCGTATAAAATAAAGATTGGTAGTTTTGCAATAAATATAACGAGTAAGTGTGTGTACTTATGGTTAGTAGTACATCTATACCTAATAGAGGGAATTAGCTATGTACTATATAAATCAATTTGTAAATTAGGGTCAATTTACATAAAAATGTATATTTTTTGCGTTAATACAGACTGAGGAGAATAGGAAGGTTTAGAGGAAAATGGTAGTAAAGAAAAGAAACAAGGAGAAGAAAAATAAGAAAAGTAAGAGTTCCATCTGAGATGAGATTGCTTCTGTTGCTGGACATCTTGCAGGGGTTGTTGTATATAATGTAAAATACCGTATGAAAATAATGTATAGTGTAATGTATAAAATAAAGATTGGTAGTTTTGCAATAAATGTAACAAGTAAGTGTGTGTACTTATTGATCCATTTTGTTCTATTAAAATAAAGATCACACACAGTTCCACAGATTGGGTTTCATCTTTATAGAGATAAAGTCGTGTAAAAGAAAGACACCTTTCAGACAACCTAATATTTCTCTTGATATAGGAACTGTTGAATCTTTTTAGAAATTTGTTAGAGAAAAAGACTTGCTTCTTTGATAGCTAGACGATGCAGGAAAATATTAAGCAACGCCTGAACTTGTGTAAACTGAACAAATCAATCGTCAAACAGGAACTAAACGTGTACATACCAGCCAGTATGCGCAAAGTTGTGAATAAAATAAACGAAATAAATTTCTATCTGGATTCCACTGCTCTAAACGTATTTATAAAGCTATGACATTGGACATTAGCATTTGAGTGATCAGCTGACTGATTAACAACAATGATTGACATTTAATGATGCGTGAAATGAGCGTAAGATAGATAAGAACCTGATCGTAGCAAAAGCAAACAAAAGAACACTATTTGCATTTGAATGACATAAACGCGTGAACGATATTAAACACGAAAACATATGAAATCTCTCGTGAAATCTGCCCACTGTAAACGTAAAACTCTCCTTTAATTCTCAGTTATCACACGCAACGCAATTCCTTTTATTCTTAACTACTAAATATCAAAGTGTAATTATTTAACTTACAACAGCAAGAAACAACACGAAGCTGAAGAAAGTAATTGATCGTACTTTTATAAAAGATTGTTTAAACTAGCAAACGTATTTAATAGAAGCTTCCATATCAACAATCTTTTACAATTACAATATTAAATAATACTAACTAAAAAGCTAAATAATATTAACAATTTTAACAATTTATCCGACCATTCAAAGCCCCCGCTTCACGCTCGTTCCTCATCTCACGTTGTAAGCTCCTCTAAGCTAGTAGACACCCCCACCCCAACCCAGTGGCCACGAATCTACTAAATCAGAAGTGCAGCGAAGCGTCTTCACCCTCGGATCACCCTCGGATTCGGGTTTTGCTCAAGTTGCCGACCGAATACAAGGCAAAGTTCAAAGTCTGGTCGACGGTGTCTACAAAGTGGCAACTCGCAAAAGGTCAACGGGTCCTTAGGTCGCGCTGTCGTCGTCTGGCTGCGTCTTACCTCTGCAATTACTTAAATCTCTTTCTGATTTTCTTAAACTGCTGCCAAAACAAAGTTTCCCCGAGGAAAAGAACGAAGGTACGTATTAATTGGAAGAAAAATTGGAATAATCTTTGAATTTACTTTCAGCGTTGGAAACAAGGAAGAAATATAAAATATTGTAACAAATGGATCGTGCGATCCTTAAGTGGAGTATGACGAAAGCCTGTTTGATAATATTTTGTCGTAGAATACACGTATTTGAGAATGTATCGAAATTAGGGGGTTTGAGAGATAAAAGTCGTAGTAAATAACCGATAGACTGCGATAAAATTTATGAAAATTCATATTGTTATGAAGATAATTATTCATATAGCATGCAACTTGGGTAGGAAATTTTGTTGCTTAGTGTAAAAATCGTCGATCTAATTGGGACTCTTTTATGTTCCAATTTCGAAGAAATAAAAGATATAACCCAGCAAACACGAAGATGGCACCCTGGGGGTAACCACCCACATGCTATATTTTTATTTTTATTTTTTTTCCGATAAATAAGATATAATACTTTACCGAATGCCCTTCAGAACAAATTGTAAAAACCAAAATAAACTTAAAAAAAAAAAAGCATCTTCCTGCGTGCATCTTTGCGAATTTCATAGGATCGAAAATTCCGCCGTCTACCGATAAGAAATTCTGTACTTGTGCTTTCCAATTACCGAACATCGTACGATATGTAGCAAGAAAGCTGACAGGCGTGAAGCAACTGTCGCGTGTAATAGATTCAAGAGATGCGATCCGAACGGAATACGTTCGTCACGAAAACACAATGCATATGAAACGTTGGAGGAAGAGGCGCGCGTGCAAAGTGAGGTGGATTATTCGCGGGGACTGTTTGCACGCGGCGCTCGGTGCAATGGAATATTTGCTCGCGGCTCGAAACGTGTTCTTCGTGAGTGACAATGTTGCAGACCCGCATTCTTTCCTTCTGAACGAATCTACAATTAAAAGAAACCGCGTCGAGAAAAGGAATATTCTCCGGGTTTTTTGCCGCTTCATCTACACTTGCGATTTCTCCGCACTTTCGTAACCTGTTGCCGTCTCGTCTACGCTTTTTATCTCGAATTTATCATCAAAGCAAAAACATCTCGCGTGACCACATTTTATCGTTCACCCTTCATGCAACGTTTAACGACCATTTGCGACGTTCTGCTACGAACTTGAAATTTGATATTTCCTCGGAATCGTAGCGATACGCGACACAGTATATAACACGGACAGAAAATCGCGTAGCAGACCCCGTTAATCGCGTTGTAAACTCGTTTCTTAACACGCCGATTATCCTCGAGAGCTTTAATCCCGGTGACCCTCGTCAATCCGAAGGGTTCGAGCTTCATTAAATATTTATAGGGTCGCGATACCATATCAAAACGGTTCCTCCACCCCCCTGTGTTACGATCAAACGAACCATTACGTTGCTTACGATCGTCCTCCACCTTTTCACATTTCTTCCACTTCTCCTGCTGGCAACATTATCTCATAGAAAAAATCTCCTATGCATAATGATCTAATCGAGTACTTATGCAGACAAGATTCGTGTTTTTTTCCACAATTTTCTCGTTCTCTCGCATCCGGTCGCGTGCTGCTCGTCAAGATTAAAAATAGCTCGGTCGGGTCGAAGATTATGCAACACGAGTTCTCTGTGTTATCTTCAGGTAATAAAAGAGTAGTCTCGTCGTGTGTCCTGGCGAGTCGAACGAGTCCTCCGTATGGCCACGTGGCCGCCGAACGCCAGCCAACCGTCTGACCTGCATTTCTGATTTTAATCCGAGATAATGCGGGGGTGTCGCGCGTTCAACGGCACATTTGTCTTCCACCAGGTCCAACGGAGACCAGAAACACTGCTTCTATTTCAGCTGACGAAAGTTCCAGGGATAATAGTTTCTTTTAGACGATAGTAACGGTGAAAGTTGTGCCATGTTTTGTACGTATGTGCGATAGAGTAGAATGTGATAATCCACTTCTGACACTTCGATACGGATCTCTGTATGTGATAGCGAAAGATGTTTTATAGGATCAAGATCACGAGGCAAGTTTCGTATGTAAATTAATTGTGCGTGAGATATTTCAATACTGGAATTACTAGTCTTTAATATATGCCAGAATGTGTCATTTACAAACGAATATATATTAGGTTGTAATATAAATTTTAGGATAATTTCACAACAAATGTATGTTAGCAGCTAATGAGTTAAATAAAAAGAAGCAAATGACGGAAAACTGATACTCTTAGCACGAATATCCTCTTGCCTTCCCTATTTTAAAAAGTACAGATTAAATTAGTAATACTCACAAAGCCTCAACATCTACTGTAAACCGTTTCGATCATAAAAAAGCCAAATCGAACGCGAGACCTTCGTCGATACGGATCGAACAAACAATAATTTTTTTTATCATACTGGCATAATATCATCAAATGCACGTTGCAGTGTGCGTCATGATGCGTCCTTGATGAAACTATTACCATGTATCTGCGACTGTTCGCAGGCAATTGTGCGTGATCAGCGATTTTCTTCGCGGTTACTATCGGTCGATAAACACGAAAATGACGAACCAGGCATCGCTGGAATCGCCATAGAACATAAACATACATGTATATCTAAATAGAGGAGAAAAGAGGGAGAGAAAGAGGGTATGCGGCAATTAAGCGAGCAGGACAGGTCGAGACACGGCGTTATCGCGGTGCGTTGTCAACCGCGAAAACCGACGACGCGCTGTTGCAGCCGCAGACTGTGCAAACACGCCGCCAATTACGTACACACTGCCGTCTATCGATACGCAAAGACGTAACGGAGTCCAGCACGCTTTCTCCAAGCAAAGCGCGTGCCACTATTTCCACGAGAGCGGAACGATTCTAGCGGCATTGCTCGAGAGCACGTCGCGGTACTCGCCTCTTATTGCGATAATTAGCTTAAGAAATTAGTACGTGTAATTAGTCCGAATGCATCTAATGCATAGAGACGTATACCGAGGTAGATCGCTTGCTACCATTCATCGGTAATTGAAAGATTAAAAAGATGGCAAAACGACACTTGTATTCTTACAATATTGTAATACGAATTTGGACAGAAACGAAATTCTTAAGAATTTTCGTAGTCAGTAGGTAGTTAAATTGCCATGGTTCAGTACCTTTTTGCGATACGACGAATTTCGTGTTTCGAAGGTGTCCGATGATTTGTGATCAGCATGGTAGATGAAATATAGGCAAACACTCGGCGCACCAGTCAACGTACGATTCGCTAGTCAAAAGTTGACGATCGACACTCGTTTCTCGCCGCGGTGTTAGAGATATATAACTAAGCAAACTATAATCGTATATGGCCATGTAAACTGACATTCAATCACCTTTGTTTAAGCGTTCGATTTGAAACTTTCGATGCACTGTGAGAATCCTCAAGATCAAAAGACTTTGACGGCAGATCCGAATTACACAAAACACGTTAAAGAAATGAAATAATACTGGAAATCGCCGCAAGAGAACGTCTTGCGCACAGTAAGGAAATTTTTCACGATTTCGCACAGCAACATTCAGCATTCACAGCGAGCAATTTCCACGCGCGTTCAACCGACGTCGGTCGTGCGGCGCGACTCTTCGGCTCACTGACAGACACGTGGGAGCTCGGGAACGTCACGTTCGGGATCACGTGTCCGACGCTCACCGGGGCACGAACGATTCGCGAGTACAACCACGATGACGCTCATGATCACGTCGATCTCCGGCGAACTGTCATCGACACGAGCGCGAGAAGGAACACGAGCGACGCAGCTACCACGACTCCCCGTCCGCGTCAGAGCTTCTGACTCGACAGAAGTACAGACAGAAACGAAACTACACAATGTGACGGCTAACGCACGCACACGAACGACCAACGCGCGGCCAGAGCAACGAAGAAAGACAAACAGAGATGGAAAGAAACGGGACACTGGTGGCAGACGCGGCGACGTTGTGTGAGTGCGTATACGCGCACGTGTGCAGACGAAGACGAGTCGAACGCGAGTCGAAAGAAAAAAAGGGACGCGTTGTTACACATGTAGACGCGTAGACATTTGTGTGTGTCGGTGCACCAGTCGCTCGTACGCGTGTGCGTGAATGGTGAATGTGTGCAGAGAAGCGTATCCTCCTGTCGAGCGTGGAACGGACGAGAGCGTCGAGCTGTCAGCGCACCCCACCCCGAATCCCCCCCCGATACCAACCCCTCCTACCGTGACGGACCCCCACCCTGAATCCCTGCTTCGCTTTCCCCTCGTCCACGCTTCCCTCTCTACCCAGCGCTTCGCTCTCTTTCTCTCGCCCTTTTTCCACGCCGCCCCGTGCAACCCTCCGTGTCACTGCGCGCTAAGCCACGTCGAAGAAAAGCCAATGAAACGGGGGGAAAAACGCGCATCACTCGAGAACCAAGGTTCAATGAATGGTGAAATTTTGCTGGCCTTGAAACCTGAAATCTCCTTACATATTTTATATCATCGTTATAAGCGACATTGGTTTTCAGGATTTCGGAATTTATCGAAGGAAAGAATCTCCGTAGATGGAACGTTCTTTAGAGAGATGCTTCATAGTCGCACGCAGGCAGTTGGAACGAATTTATTGCTTTCCGAGCCACTGGAATTAAGTAGTAAAGCCAAGCTACGTGCGATTTCATTTACGATTGTCAACGGCGATCACACTATCCGGTCAAGTTAATTTCCATACATTTAAACCGCGCCGCCTCTACATCTCTGTATTATTCGTCGGTGGCGCATCAACGCCTCTGGAAATCTTCATAATGCTATACAGTCGGCCGAGGTTTAAATACTATTCACAAAACATCCTACCCTACCTCCTCTTTCTCCCAACAAATTTCAAATGTCACCACCGCTCGTTCCAGCGGGCAACGAGCGACGCGGAACGGCAGACAGGAATGAGAAGAGGAGGAAAAAAAAAAAAGAAAAGAGGGAACGCGGTCACAGAACAGAAGAATATAACGCAGACCGGCGGAAAAGCGCGGTCCCTTCGCGTCCATCGCGACGTAGATGGATCATAATTCTCGCTTATACCTGCGGAACAACTGCGGCGTCTCCGGCGCCCTTTTTGCCTTTCGATTTCAACTTCGTCCGTATACTGCCCCCCTCGTCCACGTCGATGCGTGCCCAGAGACTAGTCCGTAATCATGATAAAATGTCAGCTTGGTGACGAGGAGTCGAGCGAGCTGAGCTCGCGACCAACGCATTCCCGTAATTGTCCGAAAGTTGTAAATCACCGGCGGAAACGGGAAATTTGTGGCGCGCCAAGATTCGCGCGTTTCACTTTTCAGGGGGCGGTAGGCACGAAACGACGAGCAGACGCACTGGATATTTTTGCACAGAAACGTGAAACAAAAAACGCGACGCTGTTGAGATACAAAAATTTGTTGAGTCTCAGCAGCGAATGGTACTCTGAGGTAATTTTGAAGCTTCCACTGTTACAAAATACCAAGTGTACGTGTGCCATTGATAGTAGACGCGTAACGAGGGGGTTGTTGCTTTTTGTTGCTCCCAGAGGGACAAGATCGAGGAATTTCTGAATCATTCAAAAGCTACATTCCATCAATCTCATATTCTCAATTTCTGGATTTTAATAGCACGTTACACCGTTAGGTTACCTTTTTCTTGTCTACCAGTCGCGGGCAAATTCCCATTACGATTAGACGCCACGAACTGATCGGTCCCCTATTTCGAGGCAGCTTAACGAGTAGAATGCTTGATTAACAGTTCAAAGATAGTATACATTTCCAACAACTCTGTAGAGAAGATACGCTGGTGCGGTAATATAAGCGAAGGAGGTGACTGATCTGAGAGTTGACTGTTCTAAAGACAATGGACCAATCTAGAGATGCTGAGTGCCCTAAAGTCGACGTAAAGAGTCACCAAACGGAGCAACCTTCGATGTATTCGATCAATTTGAATTCTGTGGCTCGTTTACCCTCCCTCCTACGTAATACCGTGCGAATTATAGAATGCAGAAAGTTGCAAATAAAATAAATCATTCTCCAACTTCGTCCCTAAACAGTGTGGACACTCTGACACAGAGAATTGGCAAATTGTAAATTCCATCCCTTTGGAAGTTAATAGGAGAAGAAAATGCCATGCTTATCGTTGGACGTGGGCCCATTTCCTGTTCCATTTTCCCCGGCTTCCTGTTCGCCCCACCATCGAACCGTGTCCAAGGCCCACCCCATTGTCACGGGTAGAAAATGTCAGTCGCCACAGTCGAGGGGTTGGATTCGCGAGTCAGCTCGAAGGATAGCCATCGTCTGTGTCTTCGTGTATGTTAGTGTGGATCGAAGGAGCTTGTCTCGAGGGACGATTGAACGGTCCGCCATTGGAGGAACAACCGGAGGCTGACCTTTGGGGAGGCGAGAACCGAAGGGTCCTGATTACCGACGAAACGGATCCCTTTGTCCTTGCGGCCAAAGGGGCCATAGATCGTCTTTGTCGGGAAATTTGCCGCGTGTATGGAATGGATCCTGCAAACATCGTGTGTTTGCGCTCCCGCTGTTCATTTCCTACAGAACATTACTATTGAAAACGAGAAATTGACGAAGAAAACGACACCCACGGTACAGTTTTATTAGTCGCGACGCCATCATTTATCTTGCTCTTATCGCTCATTCCCTCCATTCGCGCACCCAACTCTACTACTTTGTACTAATAAAGACCTAGATGTATTAGATTGCCGGAAAAGCGTCTTTCTTTTACAGACAACGCTGATCTTTATCTTGATAGAGCAAAATGGATCGTAATTCGATAAAATAATACGAAAGGGAAAATATTGTGCAAGTATTTTCTTATAGAAGGAAAAATACCTAATATGCATCGAGGGAGAGTGTTAGAATTTAATCTTAAAGTCGAGATTAATTATCTGTGGAAGACACGATGTTTATGTTAAAATAATATTCAGTGATATTATAATATAATAATATTAATAATATTAATTACACTAATAATAATATTCTTAATAATAATTAAAACTAATAATAACATTCAGAATTACAAAACCAAATGTATATAAGCGAGTGATATGGTGTAATTAACAAAGTATGGAGATTGTTGACAGTTGGCCAGTTACTCTCAGATTAGACGTAGGTAGTGACCCATGATCCCTTAAATATTTTGAACCCCTCTCTCTACACAGTAATGAGTATGACCTGTGTAAGAGCATTTGTGCCTATTGTATTCCAACAGAGGCAAACAAGAAAATTAAAGCCTATTACTAGGTATAGTTAACGCTAGAACTTAACGTGAAGCTATTTCTACCACAACTAGAAACCAGAACTGACGATAGAATATTTTTATATTTATTAATTTATTACTTTCTTACAGAAGCAATTCCATGTTATGCTGTACATTTTTGGTATCATCCCTAAACGAGGACTGTAGAACAAGTCGTTTGGACTGGTGTTATTTCTAGTGTTTGTCCTCCTGTTTGATGAAATCGAGCCCTGTTGGTGGAACTCGTTTGCTTCAATCTGCTGTGTGGAATGTTAAAGTCATCGAATACATAGATAGAGATATACATATACGATACAATAGACAGAGGATTAAGAATACGATGGATCTCCGTTGATATCCATCGACTAAATAAACAGCAAGTCAGGAATTTCTAACACCTGATAATGAAGAATCCTACTATTCAGAAAGCATACTTGAGAAGGATAATTCTAAACAAATATCAATAACCCATACATCCAGAGGACCAGTGATCGTGCAACAATCTTTTTTTTTTTTTTTTTATTTTGGTTATTTTAAAATTTGTCCTTATGGACATTTGGTAAAGTGTTATATCTTGTTGGTGAAGAAAAAAAAATAAAAATAAAAAATAAATATAGCATGTGGGTAGCTACCCCCAGCGGGGTGCCAGCTTCGTTTTTTTTCTAAGTTATATCTTTTATGAGTGCAACAATATGAACTTCAGTTGTATGAGTTGTATGAGCCTCCCAATGGGCTCAGACGAATGAAGTTGTTCTAGCTGTTGGATCTTAATGTTGCACGGAATATTCCAATGTTGCAAATAATTTAAGCGCCGACTTATTTTTTAACTTCCCAAGGATGCAACTTTTGCAACAATTTGAGCTACGTATTTGCAAGCGTGGACGAATCAGAGAAGACGCATTTCCAAGGAAAATGGAGTCGGTGTTCTCAGTGCGGTCAGCAGAGTGATGACTCTATCCAATCGACCGGGCCGATTTCTCATCCGTATTCATCCTGTAGCCGTGGGCAGAGCCGCGGCCCAGACCAGGGAAGAAAGAAACGAGCCCGTGGTCGGGGGCAGAGAAGCGCCTATGATTTATGGCCGCCATTACGGTCCTGATAATTATATGCTGCCCTATGGCCGCCCCCTCGTGCACGTCGCACGAAAGGAACGAGAGAGGATCGGTAGATGATATCCTGCCTGCTGACCGGCAATACACAACGACCGTGGCTGTTGCTCCAACTTACGAAACAACCGAACGAACGAAAGCCGTTCCTTCTGATTGCTTCGATCGTTTTGATACGCTTTGATATTCCGGGAGGGCAAGTATGGGTTTCAACCCTCGGTTCCCAACTCGGCCAAATTGCCACGGAAGGAGAAAAATTACGTGGCTCGAATTACGCCATGATGCCTACCATCTGGTGACGATTACCGATCCTCCGCACCATGACGCCTGCTACCGATGATTATGGATTCGTTTCCTTGTCTTCACGGCCACGAACAGAGCTCCTACTTCTTCGCCAAGAAATTCTTAGTTCGATACTAGAGTAGGGGTTTATGTGTAGAGGATGGTTGCTTGCACTTCTTGAATTAAAATTAAAAGAATTCTACTGGCTCATTGGCAGACGTTGCAACTTAGGCGTGCAGAGTAAAACAACGCTATATAAAGACGTATTGAAACCTGTTCGGACCTATGCGACCCAACTATGGGGAACGCGAGTAATTGCAACTTGGAAATTCTTTGATGATTCTGATCAAAAATCTTAAGATAGCTACAGTTGAAGAAGAAATATCCAAATTGAGTGATAGACATAACACAAGAATTAACAACCACCAAAACAAAAAGACATTACCCTGCAGAGTTAAACATTAGACTCAGCTAGAAGCAAACATATGTAGAGGTTTATGTGTAGAGGGTCGTTGCTTGCACTTCTTGAATTAAAATTAAAAGAATTCTACTGGCCCATTGGCAGACGTTGCAACTTAGGCGTGCAGAGTAAAACAACGCTATATAAAGACGTATTGAAACCTGTTCGGACCTATACGACCCAACTATGGGGAACGCGAGTAATTGCAACTTGGAAATTCTTTGGTGATTCCGATCAAAAACCTTAAGATAGCTACAGTTGAAGAAGAAATATCCAAATTGAGTGATAGACATAACACAAGAATTAACAACCACCAAAACAAAAAGACATTACCCTGCAGAGTTAAACATTAGACTCAGCTAGAAGCAAACACATGTAGAGGTTTATGTGTAGAGGGTGGTTGCTTGCACTTCTTGAATTAAAATTAAAAGAATTCTAATGGCCCATTGGCAGACGTTGCAACTTAGACGTGCAGAGTAGAACAGCGCTATATAAAGACGTATTAAAACCTGTTCGGACCTATGCGACCCAACTATGGGGAACGCGAGTAATTGCAACTTGGAAATTCTTCGATGATTCCGATCAAAAATCTTAAGATAGCTACAGTTGAAGAAGAAATATCCAAATTGAGTGATAGACATAACACAAGAATTAACAACCACCAAAACAAAAAGACATTACCCTGCAGAGTTAAACATTAGACTCAGCTAGAAGCAAACACATGTAGAGGTTTATGTGTAGAGGATGGTTGGTCGCTGAGGTTTAATGGGCGAGATTGCTCGTTGTTGAAACCGTCGAATATATTTTAAATGATAAATTAGTGTACAGATAGTGCTCGCAAAGACGCTCGTACTAACCGATTCGCTAAGACAGTGTATAAGTCGTAAAATAGGATCGCTAATGACTCGTTAATTAGATCGCTGATAATTCGTTGATAACTGGTTGATGACTGATCGACAACTCATTGTAACTCATTTCCTTGCGATCGCGTCCGCGTTTTTATACTAACCGTTTTATACCGCGTTTTTATATTAAACTTAGCAGAATCACGCTGGGCAACGAACGTGTTAAATTGATTCTAAAGAAACTTTATATGAACTGCCAGGAAGCTAAAAAGGAAATATGTGGGAACAGTTTCGGCACGTCGATAGACGAAAACAATTTTCAGAGATAGCGAGAGAAGAAAGGTAGGCAATGGAGAAAACCAGACTCTTGACCCTCGGAAGACAAAGTATTCGTACGACCGCGAAAATCCCTACTCTCAGCTGTCGGACAATGGTGGTCGTAAATATCGTGTGCAAAGAGGCTGGTAGTTTCTTTACTACTCCCCGAGGACCACTTATTACGTGGATTCCCAGGGCAGAATACAATCATCTAAGTATCTCTCAACGACCATGATCGAATCAAATTCACTGAACTAATGACAGAGTGTCGCGTGCATCGAAGAAAACGGCGGCAAGCTCGACTCATTGCGAAAGATTACAAAGACGGTTTCACCGATCTCGATAATCTCGTGCACGGACCTTCAACGTTGAAAGTATTCTTCCTTGAAAAATAAAACTTCTACCGGACTTCGCCAGCTGCTGTATTTTGAAACACCCAAATTATATTCGCTACACCTTTGAAAGTAAGGGGTTGGTCGCTACTGTTAACGATTTCTTTGCGGCATAGTGAATATTATTGCTTCGAAAATTGTACGTCTTTTAATCCTTCCATTAGGTTGTCCGAGATATTTCTTTTGTTTTATAAGGAAATAATGGACACGCAATGTTTCTTCTTTTATATTAATTTACCGAATCATGCACGAACATAATAATAGAAATAGAACAAAATAATATAATAGAAAAGAGAAATTGTTGTTTATTATACTCTAAGTGTGCAAGGAATACTTTAATTCTGCGTGCTTTATTTATAACTACACTAAGAAGTTAATTGTTTTGTTATAAAATGACGATGAAAGTTTCCTTATTTATCTTTATCGACGCTCGCGAATTTTATTTTTCTATCAGTTTCTTTCGTTTTATGAGGAAATAATAGACGCACAATGTCTTTTCTTTTATATTAATTTATCGAATTATGCAGGAACATTGTAATAGAAATAGAACGAAATGGTCACACGTAATTCGATAAAATAATACAAGACAGAAATTGTTCACCTGTTATCGCTTTATGAAACGAAAGAAACTTTTTGGACAACCTAATGTATATGAGTAAGTGAATAACCAGTTTCAAATGCACTTGTATTATTCCAGTTACATGTAGCAGTATAATTATCTTGCAACATGTGCTGACAATGAATATTCCTGAATGAGTGAAACTGTTACAACACTTTAACGAATATATGTGTGACGTACGAAAGAAACATGTAGCACGTACAATATACACATCAAAGATTTTTATCATAAATATTGAAGTACTTTCGTCATTGCATGTATTAGGTTGTCCGATAAGTATCTTTCTCTTGCAAATGTGTTTTCTACAACAGTGCACCTTCGTACAAACGTGAAATCACAATTAATAGACGCACAATGTTTTTCCTTTTAAGTAATCGTTTTAGAAATAGAAATAGAACGAAGTGCATCATACCTGATTCAATAAAATAATACAAAACAGAAATTGTTCGTCTGTTATGGCCTTATGTAACGAAAGAAACTTTTCGGACGACCTAATGTATATGAGTAAGTGAATAACCAGTTTCAAATGCACTTGTATTATTCCAGTTACATGTAGCAGTATAATTATCTTGCAACATGTGCTGACAATGAATATTCCTGAATAAGTGAAACTGTTGCAACACTTTAACGAATATACGTGTGACGTACGAAAGAAACATGTAGCACGTACAATATACACAAAGATTTTTGTGATAAATATCGAAATCATAAAAGATATAACTTAGAAAAAACGAAGCTGGCACCCCGCTGGGGGTAGCCACCCACATGCTATATTTATTTTTATTTTATTTTTTTTCTTCACCAATAAGATATAACACTTTACCAAATGTCCATAAGGACAAATTGTAAAATAACCAAAATAAAATAAAATAAAAAAAAAAAAATATCGAAATACTTTCGTCATTGCCTGTATTAGGTTGTCTGTGAAGTTTCTTTCGTTTTATAAGGAAACAACAGACACTCAATGTTTCTTCTTTTATATTAATTTATTAAATTATGCAGGGTCGTAATAATAGAAATAGAACAAAATAATATAATATAAAAGAGAATACTTTGCTACAATTATTTAATTGTTTTCTTATAAAATAACAATGAAAGCGTTTCCTTATTTATTTTTTTCTATCAGTTTCTAGTAGTTTGTTTCATATTGGTTTATTGAATTATTCAGGAATAGAATAATAGAAACGGATCACACCTAATTGAATAAAATAATATAAAACAGAAATTGTTGTTTATTATCGCCTTATGAAACGAAAGAAGCTTTTCGGACAACCTAAACATTCTTTGAATCACTTTCCAACGAGTTGAAATTTTTGTTACTAAAAAATAAAATAAAGAATCCTTAATAATACACGTGATTTGTCACCTAAAGATTATAGTAGGCTTCTGAAAACATTAGAAGCCTTCCTTCGATTGAAACGAAAGCAAAGTTGAAGTATAAAATATTGGAAGGTCCCAGCAGGTTTAAGCTCGAACAATTCAAGCACTGTCCATCTACTTTTGAACTCGTTCGAACAATGATAAGCTATGACATGTATCTTACGAAGTAAGAGATTGCAAGCTCGTTGGCAATAAATTAAAAAAAAAAGGGGGGAGAAACATAAAACGTGATTGTCCGTCGAATATAGCGCCAGTAGACGAAGGACGATTACGCAATAAGATACTCGTTACGCTCGTTGCGACCAGTGAAATATTTTACAGGGACGCGCGAACAGACGAAACAAACATGCCACGGCTGGCTATAAATTACAAGCGCTCTAGAAAAAGACGGAGAGAAATAAAGGTCCATGGTGATTTGCGTTCTCGTGACAGAATTAAGACCGCCAGCATCGTCTGCCTGTGTTCTCGTATTGAGACGTCGCGCGCACGATAACGTGCCGTTGCGTCACGCTTTTTCACTTTTACAATAACAAATCGACAGCCCATTGTACATCGAAACATCGACGATGCATCGTCGTACGCGTACGTACGCGTAAATGTGAACCGCGCGAGCATCGTGATTTGCATAACCAAGCAGACAGACGAGCAGGGGGCCGCCACTGCACACACAAGCATCGCGTGAAACGTAGCCGGCTACACGTGTAAGCTCTGCAGCGTGGTAAACACGATGTGTACAAGGAATGGTGGAGGATTCATGAGAAACGACCGGGTGGATACCTGTGCTTCTCGCTACGAGCCACGTGGCATTGTTTTGTCCTTATTTCGCCGATGGAGCTTTTGGTCCTTTCTTTTTTTATTTATGAAACCTTGCGATCGTGTTTGGATTTTAACTTCAATTTTAATTCGAATTTCTGCTTAACACGTTGACTGCCACGATATCCGTATTCGAGTGTCAGCAAAGTTTCTGGTCAGGCCGCGTAACCCATATTCGGGTGTCGCTTCTTTCACTACTCGCGAAGGATCGTCGTAGGTATTTGAGAAGATATTCCATAATAATAAAACTGTTGAATTGTTATAAAAGTAATACGGAAATGTTTATTAAACGAATTATTTAGAACGTAAGACTTAAAGCATTCTACACATACCTGAGGTCTGTCGGGACAATTTGAACAATAAGTCGTTGTTTTCTTTAAATTTTTGTGTCTTTGTTCGGTCCCTTCCACGTCTTTTATTCGCATAACATATTTCATTCGTGCGCGCGTCTAATGCTTCTTCCGGAATCGTTTCTCCGAACGGGGATATTACGCCGACTCCGTCGAAGACGAGGATTTTCTGTATTCTCAGACAACCCTAATAATTTTGCAGCTAGTAACTCTCTAAATATTCTAATATTTATATCCTTCCTTGTTACGATTTTGTAAACCGTCAAAGCGTTTTCAACAGAAATTCCCAGGAGGAGTTGGACGCCAAGTTTTCTGTACCGTTTGATTCCTCTTCTAATTTTGGTGGCATAAGAAACCATTTGGTCGGAATAATCTATGCCACACTTTCCTTCGTTATATTCGACAACAGTTGGTGGTTTGAACATCGCGAACAAACGAAACGAGAGATCGTTCCTGAGACCATCGCTCGAGCGACTCGCGTTACTAAAATGTCGATGGGAGTACCTAGCAGAGAACGCTTGGTACTGCGGCACGCGTGGCCTGACGGAGATTTTCTTGAACACACGCGTGGCAGTCAACGTGTTAATGGATTATTGGATTATCGAGTTGGTGGATTATTAATGGAGATCGCAGAGGATCAATAAGCTATAAATTTCTCGGTTACTACCGAATTTTCTAGTGCTAAAAATCGGTCTATCTGAAAGCTAAGATACGTAAAGATGTCATTGCTTCTTACAAGACGAAAAGATCGCACAAATTGCAAAAACGAACGACAAACTCCAAGACGGTGGAAATAAGTAATTCTAAGTTTCTTGAGTATAATTTAATTAATTAATGAAACGCGTCAACGGGAGTCGTAAATTCTCATTGCGATTATAACAATCGATGCCGTGAACAGGTCGATCCACTTATTTCTTGTAGGATAATAGAGATATTTGTTTTGGAATAAAACTGTAATCAACAGTTTTATAATATGTATATTTTCAACAATTTATTGCACTTAATATTGCGCCGTGTCGGAAGATATGTTTGGTATAAACAATTGATAGTGGTGGACTTGTTAGTTGCTTCGTATAAGCAGAGAGTAGATTAAATTAATGTCGCGTAAACTGTAGTGAGGATTAAGTTCGCAGCAACAGTAGATGACTACGTCCAGGTTGAAAGAACAATAGATAGACTGAACAAAGAACAATAGATTTGACTGATCTAAGTGTGCAATAATAGTAGATGACTACGATGAGATTGAAGGAATAGTAGTTGACTGCTCTAAGACCGTTGACTTGACTACGCGAAGATTGGAAGAACAGTAGTTGACTTGACTACAGGAAGATTGGAAGAACAGTAGTTGACTTGACTACAGGAAAATTGAAAGAACAGTAGTTGACTTGACTACACGAAGATTGGAAGAATAGTAGTTGACTTGACTACAGGAAAATTGAAAGAACAGTAGTTGACTTGACTACACGAAGATTGGAAGAAATTGACTGCTCTAAGGCTAAGACCGTTGACTTAACTATACGAAGATTGGAAGAACAGTAGTTCACTTGACTACACGAAAATTGGAAGAACAGTAGTTGACTTGACTACAGGAAAATTGAAAGAACAGTAGTTGACTTGACTACACGAAGATTGGAAGAACAGTAGTCAACTTGACTACAGGAAAATTGAAAGAACAGTAGTTGACTTGACTACACGAAGATTGGAAGAAATTGACTGCTCTAAGGCTAAGACCGTTGACTTAACTATACGAAGATTGGAAGAACAGTAGTTCACTTGACTACACGAAAATTGGAAGAACAGTAGTTGACTTGACTACACGAAAATTGGAAGAACAGTAGTTGACTTGACTACACGAAGATTGGAAGAAATTGACTACTCTAAGGCTAAGTATAACTGACTGCTTGACTACGTTGACTTGATTACACGAAGATTGGAAGAACAGTAGTTGACTGGTATAAAGATAAGACCGTTGACTTGACTACACGAAGATTGAAAGAACAATAGTTGACTTGACTACACGAAAATTGGAAGAACAGTAGTTGACTTGACTACACGAAGATTGGAAGAACAGTAGTCAACTTGACTACAGGAAAATTGAAAGAACAGTAGTTGACTTGACTACACGAAGATTGGAAGAACAGTAATTGACTTGACTACACGAAGATTGGAAGAAATTGACTGCTCTAAGGCTAAGGCCGTTGACTTGATTACACGAAGATTGGAAGAACAATAGTTGACTGGTCTAAAGATAAGACCGTTGACTTGACTACACGAAGATAGGAAGAACAGTAGTTGACTTAACTACACGAAGATTGAAAGAACAATAGTTGATTTGACTACACGAAGATTGGAAGATCACTAGTTGACTGCTCTAAGGCTAAGACCGTTAACTTGACTACACGACGACTGAAAGAACAGTGAAGTCCCGTCTCGTACTATTACGGAGGAAAGCTCGGTGTAGGTGTGCACTTTTAAACTAAGAACGATTCGTCGTTCACACTTTTCGGTAGAAAAGTGAGGGTAACGATCCGCGGTGTCCATTGGTTCTAGCCAACGTTAATAAGTAAAAATACGAGGAGAAAGTCCCCTCCTGCAAACTTGGCTCATGGGTGTCCTTGCTCATGGGAAAAACCTGCTATTTCGCTAGACGAACATCCGCTTTCTCCGTAATTTGTAAGAGCGTGCAATAAACCTAAGGACAGTTTCAAGGACCATCCATAAACCGAAGATACTTACGTGAATAGAGATTAAGCTAAAAAGATTCGGTTTATGGTGGTTGCTTAGGTTTACTACGGGTTAGTGTGTAAGCCTTGGCGGGCAGACCACGAGGGACGTCGCACGGACCATCTAACGCGACGTAACACCTCAATTAAGTTTAATATCGCTTAATTGTAATTCTTCCATCAAAACCAATCATCCTGCAGAATACCGTGCAAAAAACCTCTCTAATCATCGTTGGCTCCAGAAGTCTCGGTGACCTCTATATCCATCGATAGAAGAAAAGAGAACGAGGAAAAGAGGGAGAGCCAACGTCGGCCTTGACAATCGAGCGAAGAACAGCGCGATTATTGTTCACCGCGATGCAATTAGCGCGGCATAAATCACGCGAATAACGAGGCGCGGCGCCCCGAAGGCGTCACACGATGTCGCGAGTGGTAGCGAGAAAGGACGAAAAGGACAGAGGGCAGAAGAACAGACGACGTGGACGTACGGGGGCGGCTGGCGTTCCGTTCGCCAACTGCGCGACGTTCCTTGCGAAGAACTTCCAACACGAAGGACGACTCTCTCTCTCTTTCTTATTCTTCCTGCGTCTCCGTCTTTACTCGTCTTCTCGCGGTGTTCTTCCTCGCTGTCTAACAACGGTTGCCATCGCGAACAGCAACGATGTTGCCAGAAAGCCCACGCGCCATCCATCTCGCCGAAAATAACTCGAACTTAAGAAGCTCGCGTTCGAAAACAATAAGGGGCGGGTTCTCCGATTGCGTAACGGTATCGTTTTTTCCACGAATTAGCGCGCACCTTCCGCGTTCCACGAAGGAGAGATAGATTGAGTTAGCATGTTGTTGATTGTCGGCTCGAGAACTTGACAAACGTTGCTTTGAAATTGATGGGATTGTTGGAGAAACAGGCTGCTTTGTGAATGATGTAGGTATATTATAGTTGTAATAATTTAGTGGTAAATTATATAGAAGAAGTAACGGAGCTATGCGTGCTGAGAATTTCCCTTTCAAATTAATGCGATTGAATTATTGGAGGAATAGGGTGGTTGATGAACGACCTTGGCAATTCAAGTAATTCGATAATAATAAATTACCTAAAAGATATAACACAGCTTATCGTGAATTTCGAAAAAATGGAGAATATTAAGGCAGGCTATATGCATACAGAGGAAATAGACGCACATTGGACAATAGAAATCGTGGAGTTATGGTTTTCCCCTTTTTCCCTCAGAGAAATGAAAAAGCCACGTAGATGCCACTCGGTCAATAGATATCGACGCGTCCCGTTAACCTATTAAAGACACATTTCGAACGCGGATAACGTGCCCTCGCCCCATTGTTCCCCCGGTCGCCTATTTATCGCCTCCCATTGGCTCGGGGCGCGGCGAAATCGCGGCTGAATTTATGCGCATTTAAAAAGCGGTTAGAAACCACGGCCACTAAAATAGGGCAGAAAAACGCGTTAAACTCTATATAATTTGGTAGATAATCTGTCGGTGAATTATCGAACATGTGGCCTGTTGGTTTACCATCTACTAGCGTTTCACTTCCATCGAATTTCGTTACTTTGGTCTTTCCGTCCGTCGTTGATTTATCGCGATGGAAAGTAGGAGAAATAACAAGGGGGATGTATATTTGAGAGCGCGTTGCATGGTTCGTTCCCGAAATAAAAATGTTTCGGTAGAACTGACGTTAGAACCTTTCGAGTATCTCCTCGTGAGACCAATAGCTTCGGTTTACGTACGAAGGAACTCGTTAACGAACCGTTTTCTCCGATTTCTCGCTGAAAGAATCCAACCAAGGGTCGCAGGATAACGAGATGGAAGTAGTTGCGATGAAGTACCTACGTAAATTGAGACTGGAAGGGTTAGCTTCGAAAGGGGATGAAAGTGCTATTATACTTCCAGTGGATAGAAATCTTGTTACGGATTTGAAAATTGCTTTTTAATTCTTACGCTGCCCTTTACACTACTTTTCATTCTTCAGAACCAAGCCTATTCCTTTATTTTTAACAAACTACTTTAGCTTGAAGAAAATATCAAAAAACTGTCCCAAAAGTTAATTTCGTTTTAGATGCACGACAATTTGTTTTATATTATTTTAATGAATTATTTTGTTCTATTACTGGACAATGTATCATACGTAATTCAAGAAGTGATATAAAACATAAAATGGCACGCGTAATTCAAAAGCATAATTCAGTAAAATAATATAAAACAGAAAATGTTGTGCACCTATTACTTAATCATAAAAGATATAACTTAGAAAAAACGAAGCTGGCACCCCGCTGGGGGTAGCACCCACATGTTATATTTATTTTTATTTTATTTTTTTTACTACCAATGAGATATAACACTTTACCAAATGTCCTTCAGGACAAATTGTAAAAACCAAAATAAAAAAAAAAAACCTATTACTTACAAAACGAAAGGAACTTTTGGGACGACCTCATATGTGAAGTTATCTTGAATTCTCCTCGAAAGCTTCTTTATTTAATTATTATTAAGAAGCTTGTTATTAAAGCTTCTTTTAAATGTTGAAATGAAATCGTAGCGCGGTTGATCCACATTTTCTCATAGTTCTAACCAATACTCGGCTGGGTATTCCACTGGGGTTAGCCATCCACGTAATATTCAGCAATTAAGCTAGAAAAATTTGCCAAATGTCCATCTGGGCAAATTGTAAATTACAAAAGAGAAGAAAAGATTTAACCAACAAGTGGGAAAGGAAGGAAAGCTGGAAGTTCGAAGGAAACTCTGCAACATCCCCAAGGAATAAATTCGAGATCGTTCGGGGAGTCACGTTTTCATATCTCGACCTTGAATACGACTCGTTGTCAAGCAAAAATGAGCCGGAAAAAAAGAAAAGAGGCCAGGAGACACCAGCAGCACGGAATTTTTCTTCCCTCGTAAACTGTACCGTTGCCTCTGTTTATCCTTTGTAGCGAATGAACGGTCCGCGTTCTGGGGAAATCGGGGAAAGTTTGCGCAAGACCATTGTGGGCCTAGGGAGCGAAAAAAGAAAGTTAAAACCTCGTGAGAGCATTGTTAGTTGCGTCACCGGCGGGCTATTCCTCCAACCCTCCCTCTGTCCCCCCTCTTTTCTCTTCTTTCGCCCGGAGCCGACGAGGCCTCGTGTATAATATCAAAATTTATGGCACCGGCCGCTCCGGGGCCTTGCGCTGGCTATGCCGTACCATCGAGCTTCTTCTCTTCAGCACCTTCCGTCTGCTTTGCCTTATTCCCTTTGCCCTTTCCCATTCGCTCTTCCTTACGTTTTGCCGTTCAAGCAGCTATTATCCAAACTGAGATCCTCTTTTCGCTCTAACGTTGTGTACACGTAGCTTCTTTCTTAAGGTTACGAGGCTCTATTTATGGACGTTCTGCGAAATAGATTTTATTTTCAAGAACTAAGGTGCCCTCTATTGCTAAATCGTGCTAGAAGCACGATGTTTTCTTACATTTTGAATCATCGACAGGAGTCTTCGTTCTGCGGAATTTTCACGCGATCCAGTGTCTTCGATTATATAAGAATAATGACTTTATCTGGCAGCTTTGAATTTCGAAAAATTAGGAAATAAAACGAAGTTGTAAAGACATTGATTATTGTGAAACTAACTGTAATTCGTCAATGTAATCAGCTCATCTGAGATACCTACTGTTGTTTATGCAATAATTCGCCAATGTAACTAGCTCATCTGAGATACCTACTGTTGTTTATTCAATAATTATTTTATATTAATTAAATTCTTTGAAATATACGCATAAACAGAAACTGTAATTCGCCAATGTAACCAGCTCATCTGAGATACCTACTGTTGTTTATTCAATAATTATTTTATATTAATTAAATTCTTTGAAATATACGCATAAACAGAAACTGTAATTCGCCAATGTAACCAGCTCATCTGAGATACCTACTGTTATTTATACAATAATTATTTTATATTAATTAAATTCTTACAAATATACGTATAAACAGAAACAGTAATTCACCAATGTAACCAGCTCATTTGAGATACCTACTGTTGTTTATGCAATAATTCGCCAATGTAACCAGCTCATCTGAGATACCTACTGTTGTTTATGTAATAACTATTTTATATTAATTAAATTCTTTGAACTATACGTATAAACAGAAACTGTAATTCGCCAATGTAACCAGCTCATTTGAGATACCTACTGTTGTTTATGCAATAATTCGCCAATGTAACCAGCTCATCGGAGATACCTACTGTTGTTTATGTAATAACTATTTTATATTAATTAAATTCTTTGAACTATACGTATAAACAGAAACTGTAATTCGCCAATGTAACCAGCTCATTAGAGATACCTACTGTTGTTTATGCAATAATTCGCCAATGTAACCAGCTCATCTGAGATACCTATTGTTGTTTATGCAATAATTATTTTATATTAATTAAATTCTTTGAACTATACGTATAAACAGAACCTGTAATTCGTCAATGTAACCAGCTCATCTGAGATACCTACTGTTGTTTATGCAATAATTCGCCAATGTAACCAGCTCATTTAAGATACCTACTGTTGTTTATGCAATAACTATTTTATATTAATTAAATTCTTTGAAATATACGTATAAACAGAAACAGTAATTCGCCAATGTAACCAGCTCATCTGAGATACCTACTGTTGTTTATGCAATAATTATTTTATATTAATTAAATTCATTCAAATATACGTATAAACAGAAACTATAATTCGCCAATGTAATCAGCTCATCTGAGATACCTACTGTTGTTTATGCAATAATTCGCCAATGTAGTAACCAGCTCATCTGAGATACCTACTGTTGTTTATGCAATAACTATTTTATATTAATTAAATTCTTTGAAATATACGTATAAACAGAAACAGTAATTCGCCAATGTAACCAGCTCATCTGAGATACCTACTGTTGTTTATGCAATAATTATTTTATATTAATTAAATTCTTTGAAATATACGTATAAACAAAATACTATAAGAAGCTTCCATAAACCATAGTAATCTAACTGTTCTTTACCAAATTACCATTGCGAGGTATACCTTTATACGTAAAAACATTTAACACGTTGCTGCTTCCGTTTATCGTCCTATTTGATGCAATCGCTTTGCTTACTTCTACAGTCTCTTAGTTGCTCAATCTTCAGTTCCCCAATTCTCGTATATTTTATTTCCGCGTCAGGGAGACGAGCTACTTGCAGGCCAGCGAGAAAGAACATTTATCCTGCCAAGGAGCTTCCTTGTTGACAACCGTGTTCCTCTCTGCGAAACACCCTCGTCCTTTCACCGAAATCCCAGCCGTGCTTATTAATAACCGAGTCATGAGAATTGGCGCACATGCGGGACAGTTTGCGTGCCAAGGTAATCAGTATAATGATCAGCGGTCGAATTGACGTATCGTCAAGATAATATATATGACGGCACACGGTGGCAGATGTGTTGCACGACGTGACGTGGTCTAACGCGTCATTGATAGCCTTCCGTACCTCCTATTTCCCCTTGATCGGCTCGTCCCCCTCCCCCTTCCTCGCGCCCTCTGTTTCACTCTATACCGTTCCCCTTCCCAGCGGCCACCCTCCATCAAATTTTCCTATCACCCCCCGTCCGTTCCCTTCATTTCCTGCCTTCACAACCCTCCCCCACCCCCGATCCCGCGCTGTCACGAACGGAAGGGACGTAATGCGAGCGAGGGGAACCTCAGCCAACCAGCATCGTGGCTTGTCGGCCTAAGAATTGCGCGCGAGCCGCGCCCAGAGCCGATCTTTCCTCAAAAAAAAAAAAAAAAAAAAAAAAAAAAAAAAAAAAAAAAAAAAGCATGGCGTTTTTTTTTAACGAATGTCATAAAGCTGGAAGATTGTCGAGATGGCAGATGCTTCCGACGCCTTGAGGAGGAAAATACGGACCGTGGAGCGTTGGGACCTGGATAAGTAACGGTGAGGCCAATTGTATTTTGTATGTCGAAGGGTTATAAATTCATAGTCGACTAATATCCGTAGGAAATAGATTTTTGTGCTTTTAGATCTGAAAACTTTATCTTTATATTACCGAAGTATCGCGCAAAGACACGTAACTGAATGACGAAGACGAGGGTTCTCATATATAGTCGTTCCTTGTTATTTCTTACTATCATTCAATTTCATTTCTCACTTCTCGCTACGTATTTTGATGGGCAGAAGATTGCTGCAGCCTTTAATTACGCGATAACCAACTAGACCTTTATGAAGACGCGCCAGACTAGTCAATGACTTGATCATTCGATAAAAGAACTTCCTACGATATCAAAATCCTAAAATAGGACGTATATCATTCACTCAGTTTGTAACGCATAGAACGCTTATAAATGGAAAGAAGTCGGTCGAGCTACAAGAAATCAAACCGTAAAGGGTAAATCGTTTCGTTTCACGGTTTTTCCACGGTAGATCGATTTCATTTCGAGAGACGAACGATTAATCTACTCGTGGCGCGAACGCAGAACGATCTCGCGGCTCTCTTGATCGAGCGCCAATTATCGGCATTTAATCAAAATGACCGGCCATTAAGGTATCTAGGTAAGCGATCTAGGCTCGCGGACAAACGAGCCGGAGGAATGTTTCCTGGGAAGCCCGTTCCACGCGCAGTGGCGCGGTGGTCGACAGCGAGGCATCCGATCGGCACGTCGATGAAATTTGTTGACGCGCCGGAAGAAAAACGGCATTGTGACGCGCTGTCGAGCGGTCGGCGCTATGGCTGCCTTCGTAACGCAACAAGAACCAACCGACCAATTGCAGCTAACACTGGAATCCGTGTTTTTGCGTGGACCCCACGGCCCGACCTGGAATCCGCCGCGGAACAATTACAATTAAAGAGCGGTTAGCGAATTACCGAATGACCATGGCACGCGGCGCACCACGCAGCCTGATCGTGCGCCCGCACTTTTCGAGGAAACGGTAATTCTTCCGTCGTCGTTAGTCTTGCAAGGACTCTTGAGAAAGCGCGTGTATCCAGTGGTCGAGTGAGCGAAACTTCTCCCAGTTTCTTTAATCATCGTAATAGGTGACACGAGTATTTTTGTACTTTTGCTTTTAAGTGGTATTGGACATCGAAAGAGTATGTTGATATCACAAACTTTGTTTGACTGCAGATGTTGTGTTGCTGGGGAAATTGATTGGTGGAAAAGTGAAGATATTGTTTCTTGCTCTCCCAGTTTTTTTAATCATCGTGGTAGGTGACACGGGTATTTTTGTACTTTTTTTTTTTAATTTGGTATTGGGCATCGAAAGGGTATGTTGTTATCACAAACTTTGTTTGGCTGAAGATGTTGTGTAGCTGGGGAAATTAATTGGTGGAGAAGCGAAGATAATGTTTCTTGCTTGTTGTAAGATGGGAGTTGGGAGTTGACAAGTTAACCTCTCCCAGTTTCTTTAATCATCGTGATAGGTGACACGAGTATTTTTATTTTTAATTTGGTATTGGGCATCGAAAGGGTATGTTGTTATCACAAACTTTGTTTAACTGCAAATGTTGTGTTGCTGGGGAAATTGATTGGTGGAAAAGTGAAGATATTGTTTCTTGCTCTCCCAGTTTCTTTAATCATCGTGATAGGTGACACGAGTATTTTTATTTTTAATTTGGTATTGGGTATCGAAAGCGTATGTTGTTATCACAAACTTTGTTTGGCTGAAGATGTGTAGCTGGGGAAATTAATTGGTGGAGAAGTGAAGATAACGTTTCTTGCTTGTTGTAAGATGGGAGTTGGGAGTTGACAAGTTAACCTCTCCCAGTTTCTTTAATCATCATGATAGGTGACACGAGTATTTTTATTTTTAAGTTGGTATTGGGCATCGAAAGGGTATGTTGTTATCACAAACTTTGTTTGACTGAAGATGTTGTGTTGCTGGGGAAATTGATTGGTGGAGAAGTGAAGATATCGTTTCTTGCTTGTTGTAAGATGGGAATCGACAAGCTTTCTTGACAGAAATGAAATTTACAATACTGAAACGACGTTATCAAGGAAACGGACTCGCAAAAACTTTCATAAGTTGTTTTCAAAAATATTCATATTTACATTTCGCTGAAAAAGCCAAGTTATCTTCCTTGGAAATAATAGCTGCAGACTTCTAAGAAACGAATCGATATTTAGTTTCTGCGACGTGTTTCGCGTGAAAGGAAATTCGAGAAAGGAACGTGGGAAGAAGTTGGCTATCCATGGCATCGCTAATTGTACAGGAGGAATGAGGACCAGCGTGTTGCGTAAACATGCAGAAGTAGCGGAAAACGTGAAAGCGGCCAAACGATTAATTTATTTGCAGGCAATCTACCACGGATTTGTTACGACAATTATCATAAAACTACGAACAGAGGAACACGCTAACAACGAAAAGAAATTTACTCGCCAAGAAGAATACAAATTAACGATTCAACCTCGCAACAGAAAACAATTTCATCGATTATTCTCGCCGTCTTCATTACCTTAATTCCTGATTTCTCGGATTTTCTGAAACGAAAAAATCTATCGTCAGACGATCGATCGCGTTAAAACAGACCCAAATAGAGTGCGACGGCAGCCACGTGTTACGAAGCAGACGCACCCGCGCCAATAACGATTAATCTTTCAGCGACTTCGATTCCCGCTACCTGTGCAATTTATTCGTTCTTCGATTCGCTTAGCGCGACCGCGTTCGTTTATTTTTACGGGGCGCGGCTTTCGATTTCATCGGGCGGACGTGTTAGCGGAAGATACCCCCGGGAAACGAAAATCGGGAAAAAAAACCGGATGAAAAATAGTAGGAAAGAAAATAGAATGAACGAAAAAGGAAAAAAGAGGAACGAGGAAAAATCAGATAACTTCGTCGATGTTGGAACGTTTCATCGATAGCGGCGGGAATTTTGATGAATAAGCAGGAATTCGGTAACGAATTTTGGCGGCAGCATTGATCAACCGTTACCGAGGCTATCGTAATGTGACACTCGAAGCGTGTCGCTTGTTGCGGCTGCGGCGTTAATTTAAACGTCACGTTATCTCCGCGTACGTCGCGCATTTTATCATAACGTTCCGGCCAGTCGATGCACCGTTCAAGCGAATTTCGTGTCGCTTCTTGGCGACGTTCAAGGCCTGTCACTAGCCGCTCTCCAATATTTTCTCTGCTAAATTATTCAACGAGTGACCTGTTGTACGTAAACGCGACCGTGCACCCTCTGTCTTCCCTTTAATTCGACTGACACGCGGCTCGTTCCTCGTATTTTACGTCGCTCCTCCTTATCCGATTTTAATATTAATTAAGGATAGTGTAAATTGTTATTATCTTAAGTAAATTCGTTAGGGGAATTTTATTATTTTAAATATTACTGACAATTCTGTAGATTTGGACGCATCGTCGTAAAACGACTTCATGCGAATAATTAACACAGCCTAATAATAAGTCCTTGAGTAGAGCGAGGATATCGTTGAAGAAGAAAAAATTACATTTTTAATATTAGCGATAATGTTCCAAATTTTGACATGCCATTAAGAAATCTTCAAAGTTAATGACAAGAGTCTAATTAAGGTACACTGAGAATTTGCAATAAATTTGAGATTCTTCGCAGAAGAAAATTCTCAATTCTTCGCTAAAATAAGTGGAGTTTAAATATTAGCGACTTTGTTTGAAAAATCGGTGAAACGTAAGAATGCCGTCGTGCAGGCGTGCAATTCGCGCGGCTGGATTACACGGTTGGAAGTGTTAGAGCGATAAATTGCGGGAGACGGCCGGCCAAATTAATTAGTTTGCCGGTGAATCAGAACTGCGAATTATATTTAGCGAGACGCGCGACGCTCATTGTTGTCGCGAGCGTGGAATTCCGTGGCCGGCCTGTTCCTCGAGCAAACAAATCCATGATTCGAAACTCGCTGGTTTCGCGTGCGTCTCGAATCGAAGGCTCGTTGAGATTCGACCGACGGACAGCCGTGGAATTTCAGCCGGCATTTCTGCCTCTTAGGACCACACCGGTCGCATTCTCCGGTGGATAATTCGTAAAAAGCCAGGCGATGCTCGCGAAACCGGATCTCCATGGCGTTATTGCGGCAATTCAGTTGGCTGCGCATCGTTTTATTAGCAGTCGCGCTCGATATCTGAAGGAAGGCCGCGAGAACCGGTGCACCGTTGTGTTTTTCGCCGGTGCACGTGACACGATCCGCGTACTTCCACGAATCCTGAAATCTACGCTCGAGAAACGAGAGACTGGACGACTCAATCCTGGTCGAAAAAGCTCCAGGAAATCTCGTTCGTTTCCAAACATCGTTGCGAGTTACACGTGTCGAGGTGGCAGTTTCGACGACGTGCAACCGTGCGCACGGTGAATAAAAACACGCTGGAAAGGATTGCTCGAAGGTTCGCGTCGACGAAGAAGACGAGCAAGGTGAAGGAGAAAAGAAACGGAGAAACGAGGAACGGCGGTGAAATATGAGGAAGAATGGGAGTGAACGCGCTCACCTCCGTCGCTTCTTTTTCCGTCGCCTCCGTCGGCGAGGTCTCCTCCTGGTTTCCCCCCTGTGCAAGGGGGTAGCTAGGTTCCCCTGTAGTTTCAGGGCCGTTGCTGCTACGCTGGCCCCGGTTTCCCCTTCTGCCTGGCTTCTTCCCTGCACCGGGGGCCTTGTTGTCCGTGCCCCGGCGCTGGGCTCCGTCGTGGCTGGTTCTTCCCTCCACGCACCGGCACCTCCTCGGGCAGCCCCGTGGCCCTAGTCGTGCTCGTGGTCGTGGTCCTGGTAGACCGAACGTGAACACGTACAGTCACCGAGCCAGCCAGCACCGAATTATTTGGCCTCGAGTGGAAACGACCCGACACCGTCCACCAAACATGTGTCCTTCGTGGAAACTTACTCTGCTCTACGACGCGAAGCGACCATTCGAGTCCAATCACCATCACCCTTCTCTCACACGAGCCTGTTCGCTACCACCGTTTCACAGAATCCGCGATCTCAAATACGCGTGTCACTTCTCCGTCTTTCCTTACGTCCTTTACGCCCGCACACTAGCAACAACCACTCGACCTACTCGTGTCAACGTTTCGCATAAAATCCCACCGAGTGAACAGTCGTGGAACGTTTAACGTATCTCGAGTGCCAGCCACAGCCAAGCCGTCTGCCGATGAATAACAATAAAAAATAAGCGAGCGATTGCCTTAGCGAGTCATGAAGCCGACTGGTTCATTCGATCGTATTTCGTGTTCGATTCAGAGGCGAATGCAGCTGCTTGGAAGCCTCTCGATGTAACAACATCCGCCGGCGACGCGACAGATACAAGATTTTCTGTTCGCCAAGTGGTAGACACACCGCGTCAACTCTCTACCAATGACTTCACCGTGCGCTGCCTCAGAGCGTCGTAGGATCGTCTCTGTTAACTGGACGCACTTCCCTCTGTAGAGACTTGGACACACCAGCGGTAGGCTGGATTCAGCGGACGTTTTTTCTCCGGGCGATCATGTCGCACGTGCACACCGTGGTCGCGATACGATGGTGGAGCGTGTGGTTCGAAATGATCGTTGTTCGTCACCGATGACGGAACGATACTCGCGGCGGCATTATTCCGTCGACGATCGACGCGCGATTCAGCTGGTACGGTTGCGTTGGCCAGCGTCGGGTGGGCCGCGCGTTCCTCGATTTTCATGGAAAACCGCGGACCTGGGGCTTGCGCTGCGCGTGTATATCTGAACCGAGAGATGCGACCACTCTGGTCCGCGAATTCCGGCCGTTCGGTTTCGCAGCCTCCGACCGGCGGGACCAGAGCGCCGCGACGCGAGGCGCCCTGTGCACATGCGTTGAGCTACGCTCTTCGTCTATGTCTCTCTCTCTTCTTCTATCTCTGCCCCTGTACACCCGCGTCCGCCGATCTCCTTCTCTCGCTCCTCTCTCTACGCCCCCGTGATCCAACACGACGGTGGTTGCGTATATCCAGCCCTCCCTCTTCTTCCTTTCCTCTTTGTCTTCGTCACGCTTGCTCGCTCTCTTTCTCTGCGTTGCTTGCCGTCTTCCTTGTCCGCTTTACACTTTCTCCCGCCAACACAGAATCTCCTCTGTTCTGCCGATGAATCGTATCCTATCGTTGCTGCTTTTCACTCGCTCGTTTGCTATGTACGTCCCTCCCTCGATTCGATTATGGAAGGATCGAGGGTTGCGAACCGCTGTCACGCTGCTTCTTTCTGCGTCAACAAAGGGACGCGTACGCTCGATAACATTTGATCGCCCGTATCCCACCCGTATTCGTTTCCAACCGGACCAAATAAATTGGAGAGTCGATGAGGAAACGGAACGCCTAAGAAACGAACGATGGATGTGCACGAGGATGTGTAGCGTTCGGAACTTTTATTCATGCGCTGGCTCGTCGAAGAATCGAAGATTCCAGAAGTACTTGGTGTACTTGGCCTTTTAGGGATGCAAGTTACGTGTTTCTTTCTGCAATATACACATTTGACGAACGTTTTACTGCGATTTGTTTTCGTTATGCAAATAGAAACTGATCGATCTGTCGGGCAGTTTTCAGTGGAACGTTGGTTGAAACGCGAAGGTTAATCGATTAATTTACTTCGGTTCGCGGCCGATATTTCGCCCGTATCAATTCCATCTTTCATTCGCTTTATCCGCTATAGACGTTATCTCCGACTATACAATTCGTATCAGGGAAAAATAGAAAACATCGACTTTCCCACCGCTCCACCCACATAATCGTTTCCCCTTCTAAAAACCACCCTGTACACGCCGCGGTTGCCCGGCGTGCTTTTAAAAACTGGCAAATTCCGGCCAGTCCAGCTTCGTAAAATATTGCCTCTGAAACTTCGATGTATGTACAAGCTATTTCAAAAAAACCAGTGTTACTCCATCGAAACGAGCTTTCGGGCGCTGTAGACTCGTGAAAACACCAGCGAAACGAGAGATTCGACATGGAAAACGGTGTGGAGTGTGGAGCGATCGGCTCGGCCGACGCACCACGTGCCACGAGCAGGCGTACGCGAATCGAATTGAATGCGAGTCTCTGGAACCTCGGCGAGACGTGCACGGCCTACGAGCGCGAGGATCGCGCGGAAAATCGCAGAAAATCCGTGTTCGGCCCGCGCCAACTCATCGACGGATCCGGCCGTCAATCTTTTCGCGGCCATCGTGAAGTTATCGAGCGACCACTGCCGGCGTATCGCCGACAGAAGCGCGTGGATACTCGCCCTATCCGTAACGCCCTGCCAGGCAGCAAATGATATAAATAAGCGAGCACGCCATCGACGTACAGCCGAGCGTCGATGAAACCATGCTCGATTCACCTGCGTGCAACGCTGATGAAATGGAAACTGATAATTTCGAGCTGGTTGAGGTGGCACAGGCTGTTTAGCTTCGTTCGTGAAAAGTTGCAAAATTGTAGGTTAGGTTCGCAGTAATTTTTTAGGAGAATTATATCGAGGAAGCTTTAGAGTTAGTATCGGTAGAAAAGTAACAAAAGGCGTTGATCTGATATGTCATTTTCATGTTTATATTCATTGTTTATTTTTTTAAGCGATTACCTTGAATTTTTGTTATAATATCGTACGAATGACGTATCAACCTACGGACACTAGAACTGCTTTATTTCTGTTTGCTTGGTTGACGCGGAAGTTATTTTGAAAAGCAGTCACATTAAGTTGGAGATTATGTTTCACTACAAGTACAATTGTTTGCGAGTTTCTGGATTTCAAACGAGAATAACCGTATTCCGATGATAAGTTAAAAAAGATGGCTGCCTTTAAAGTAACTGAAGCGTATTTAAGAGAAACATTAAAAAAAAGAAACTTCTAATATCAATTTATTCGTCAAACAACATAGACACCTTGCAAAGAGGACTGAACCTGCAGTCTCGTCTACCGAAGAGCCACCATCGCACTTGTTTCACATATTTCGTCTTACAAGACACACCTATGCTCGAAAACGTGACTTTTGAAAAGTTGTCACATCAGTTCGAAGATTATATGTTACTAAAAGATACAATTGTTTCCGAGTTTCTGGATTTCAAACGAGAATAACCGTATTCCGATGATAGGTTAAAAAAGATGGCTGCCTTTAAATTAACTGAAGCGTATTTAAGAGAAGCATCAGGAGAAAGGAACTTCTAATATCAATTTATTCGTCAAACGACATAGACACCTTGCAAAGAGGACTGAATCTGCAGTCTCGTCTACCGAAGAGCCACCATCACACTTGTTTCACATATTTCGTCTTACAAGACACACCTATGCACGAAAACGTGACTTGTGAAAAGTTGTCACATCAGTTCAAAGATTATATGTCACTAACAAGTACAATTGTTTCCAAGTTTCTGGATTTCAAACGAGAATAACAGTATTCCGATGATAGGTTAAAAAAGATGGCTGCCTTTAAATTAACTGAAGCGTATTTAAGAGAAACATTAAAAAAAAGAAACTTCTAATATCAATTTATTCGTCAAACAACATAGACACCTTGCAAAAGGGACTGAACCTGCGGTCTCGTCTACCGAAGAGCCACCATCACACTTGTTTCACATATTTCGTCTTACAAGACACACCTATGCACGAAAACGTGACTTTTGAAAAGTTGTCACATCAGTTCGAAGATTATATGTCACTAACAAGTACAATTGTTTCCAAGTTTCTGGATTTCAAACGAGAATAACCGTATTCCGATGATAGGTTAAAAAAGATGGCTGCCTTTAAAGTAACTGAAGCGTATTTAAGAGAAACATTAAGAAAAAGAAACTTCTAATATCAATTTATTCGTCAAACGACATAAACACTGTCACGTAGGAGACACAAGAAATTACGAAAATGATAGATCGCCGGTGATCTCGCGTCGCAGTTTGAACGTTTCACAAATACGGTGAAGAAATTGAACTTTGTATATGGTAGTAGAATTTATTGTACAAATCGAACAAAGTGACTGTTCAAAGTGTCACAATAGACTGATCTGGAGCGCTTATTTGGGAGGGTTTTTATACCGAGGTTTCGATCCCCCTGGTGTATATCAGAGACAACTATTCCGTTACTATATGGTTATTGTTTTGATGGCTGTGGCATGGAGAATGTTTAGGCTATCGTATTACAGTTTCTGAGCGCGTGACAACACCTTGCAAAAAAGTTCAAACCTGCAGTCTCGCCTATCGAAGAACCGCCATTGCTCGTGTTTCTCACGTATCGTCTTACAAGGACACGCCTTGATGTGACTCTAAAAAGTAGTCACATCAATTGGAAGATTATATTTCACTAACAGATAAAATCGTTTCCAAGTTTCTGGATTTCAAGCGAGAATAACCGTATTTCAACGATCGGTTTAAACCGATGGTTGTTTTTAAAATAACCGAATCATATTTAGGAGAAATATCAGGAGAAAGGAACTTCTAATATCAATTTATTCGTCAAACAACATAGACACGTCGCGAAAAAGACTAAACCTACAGTCTCGTCTACCGAAGAGCCAGCATCGCACGTGTTTCACATATATCGTCTTACAAGACACACGTATGCATGAAAACGTGACTTTATGACACGAAACAGCCATACCTGCTGCTATTGAATGAACCTTGGCTAACGACAAACAGTACGTTAATAGAAACACCGAAGCCAGCCAGCGTTGGTGCCGTTAGAAGCAAAATGCTGAGATTCTTGCTAATAACGTCTCTAATAACTTAAACAACATAACGTCGGTTGCGTATACTCAATGTGATCGAGGTACGAGGCGTAAAATTGCGCTGCGAAACGCGATCGTTTCCTCCGCAAAGCGCGACGAACCGTTGGCACACGGTTGATAGGAAAATTCCCGTGTGCCAAGGCGTTTCTAATTACCAGATGTACATCGTCGTTGTATCACGCTCGAGAGGGAATCAACACTTACCGGCATCACCGTGAACGACGCGTTCGCGTAGGAGAAACGTCAAAGCGCTCTTACCTGCAACAGTTAGAAGAGAAGATTTTGATTAATTAGTGGCGAGCGGTTTGCCAGGCGGCAATTAATTGCCAAGATATCGCGAGATAAGAGGACAGCGTACGCGGAATGCGTTATTAAAGAGTGCATCGCGTTATAAATATTAATCGACGTGTGCTGGCCGCACCGGGTTCGGCGAAATTTCTCTGGGCTATTACTGCACGCACCCGGTTACATCACGTATCGCAACTGTTAATTACTTGTTTAGTTTAAACTAAAATCTTATCTCTCTCTCTCTTTCTATCTGCATCTAGCACGCAGCGTTCCGTTAATTGATCGTCAAATGCGTGACTGCGCCCGCAAGTTATAGCCACAAGAATGCGTATCCTTGGCTGCGCCTAATTGAAAACCGTGAACACCTCCGGAACAGTGGCGTTCTGCTTTGGATTTTGCTGCGCGGCGCTGCAAGCAATGAGCGGATCTCGTGATGTGTACATACCCTCGTGATGCGTTCGACATTTGATATTTCCAATTCGAATAGAATTACCATGTACTTGGTGGTTCGTGTTCGATATTATTCTTGCGTGTTTTGTCAAACGGTTTTAACGAAGATCGCATTATTCGATGGGAAGTAAGTCGAATGAATTTTTGTTACAAGGTATAAATATTGTGATTGGTAAGATACGTTGAAAATAGACCTTAAGTAACTCTATACTTTCTTATTGATCGAACCAAAATGAATTGTCTCGGGACGAAGAATGGCAGTAGAGGAGAAAGAAGAACGTCTCCCTGTTAATTAATCAATCACGATCGAGTAACAACGTTCCATGACCTTCCAATGAAAATTACGGCGAAACATCACCAAGCCCAGCGCCATATTTAAGATGACACGCCCTTCTTCGTGCCAGCACAAAAGGAACAAAAGAAGCCATCGTCTCGTGATTGACTCGGTCGAATCGAGGAACGATCACTTTTAATTAGCAGTCGGGACGGTTTCAACAGGACCGAGTTAATACGGCTAATAAATAAGTGGGCCGCGAAGAGCGTATTAGGCGGTGCTAAGACGGCGGCGGCCACGCTATTTCCGGCCCGACTAGCCGCAGACGAAGAGGAGAGCGCGCGAAGATTTAAAGGGCGGTTCAAAAGCGTTAAATTTTCGGCGGCGCGTAATCGCAGCGCGGATCGCGAGAAATTAACGGGATGCTAAGTTGCGGAGCGCTAGGTGGCAGTCGCGGAATCGCAACGCTGGCTGCCAACGGAAGTTGCACCGTGTACGACCGCGATCCGCAACGAGACCACGAGAACGAGGGAACGAGAATGCTGGATGGAAGGAGAAAGAGAGAGAGAGACATCAGACAACGGGCAACGGCCGTGAAACAAAGCAGAAGCCGCTGCCCGTGTAATTGGACTCGCCGGGAGGACGACGATGCTCCCTTTAAGAAGCTGCCAGACTGCCGCGGTTCCCTTCTTTTTCAGCCGCTAATCCAGACTTTTAATCGGTGCTGCGCACGTACTCCGGCTTCAGGGATGTCGCCTTTGCTAAATGTTTCAGATCGATGCCCCAGGAATGTTGATTCCTTCGGATTATTTCCAGCGACGGGATAAATAGACAGCAGGATTAATGGCACGAGAATCTTAAAATGGAATTGCGAAGTAGAGTAAAGGTCCGTTCGTTGGAAATTAAATTTTAGTCCACTGCTGTCTATTATGCCAATTTATCCGAACGCGAATTCCCATCGCGCGAAGAAAAATCATGGGTGGGAAGAATCAACGAACTTGCACTGTGTGAACTTCAGTGACAGAATTGGAATGATTCCGAGCGGGATTTCGGTGGGTTCTATTAGAAACTTGTGCTATGTAAACTACAGATACCTACATGAATCATATTCGTGTTGTGTCATACGACTAAACTCCATGGATTTAGAAATTCTACGATAAATTTGATTTCTTCGAACGCTCCACATATTCAGAGTTAGAAAACTAACCTTCAGTTTCTATCCATTTTTTACAAGTACATCCTGCATTTTCTTAATTTATTTATTCAGAAGAAAAAAATGCCTCCTTTGCATTGAGAATTTTGGCAGCGTAATAAGAACTACAGAGAAGGATATGACGCAGGGGAAAAATGGCTCGTAGCCCTGCTAATGAACAAAACATAAACTGCTGGTCGAGTAACTCGATAAATAAACTTGTAGCAGCTCGACCCCGACGTCAGAGAGATTACCGCAACGCAAATGGCGTCGGTAGCCCGGTGACCGTCAAAACGGCAGCTGACTGTTCATTCGTCGAGTTACACGACGATCGTACAGCGATAGGAAGAGAGAGAGAGAGAGAGAGAGAGAGAGAAAGAAGGAAAAGGGATAAAAGAAAGAGGGCCAACGAGCTTAGCCAGATCGTCGACTAACACTCGGTCGCGCAGACACGCACTGAAGCGGTCCCCTTCGGCAATCAGTGACCTCTTCCTCCTACTTCTTCGCAGGCCAGTCGTATCTCACGATCGTAGATAGGTTCGGTAGTGGTCCGCAAATGGTGGACGCTTGCGTGAGCGTGTGCCAGCAGATCTACGTGACCCAGTTCGCTGATGAATCGCGTGATATCCGCATGGACCATGTTCGGGCGCTCGTGTCCTTTTGATCCTCGTGGCCTTTCGCGGAGGCTCGAAACTCGATGTTAGGTTTTTTCACGATTCGACTTTTAGAACGACGGACGATTATCCAACTGGCGACTTCCTTTTTCGAATAAGAACCGTGGTACACGTAGGAACGAAATCGAAGAGGCAAAGAATTCGACAGCCACTTGAAATGATTTATCGCGATCGTTGGAGGCTTCTTACGCTTCCATTGTGTGGAAACGTAGCCTAAAGACGGAGCAACGTAATTTTAGGTAGCTAAAAACAGTGGCCAAGATAATACATCTCCCTTCCACCAAGCCAAACAATGCCCCGTCTTTTGAAACAACAAACCCGACAGAAGCGGTGGAGCATCGAGCATATACCAAAGGCTACAATCCAGAACGGCCACGCAACGAATTCTTCATCAGGCATTCGTAGCATACCCCCAAGAATAGAACAGCAAGTACGAGTTCCAAGTAGCGAGTCGACACCGGCCGCATCCTGGAATCGAACCTACAGCGAAGTGCTGGACACGCTCTGTCGGTCCGTGGAAGCCGGAAGACCGAGCCCACCGTGAAGCGAGGAAATACGGTGGAGTATCGCGAAAGACGGCCGGTAGGAAGCTCGTTTCCTCGTGGCTGATCGTGGACGTCTCGCGAGCTGTAGTTAGACGCGCGAGGGGGAAATTCAACCCCGACAGAGGCAAACTCTCTGCGGGAGTAACCGGAGAGAAGTTTTGGGCCGGAGAGCGTGACGGGGGTGGAACGAAGGGTGGCATGCCACGAACGGAACGACGCCGAAGGAGGAGCGGAGAGAGAGAGAGAGAGAGGTACGCTGGCAGCTAAGGGGGCACGAGGGGATGAGCTAGAGTTGGAGCGATGGCAGAGTATTGATTTAGTGGGTTTCACCGTCTCCTTCTATTTGTCTCTCTCGTTCTACATCTCCGCGTCTCCGGCGTCTCTGCACAAGCTACGAGGGCGCATCGGCTCTCTCGTTGTTTCAGGGCTTCGATTTCTTGCCTTTCGGGCTACAAGCCGTGAGCACTGCCGCTTTTTTCCCCTCTTTTTCTTGTCGTTCAAAGGAAAACGCTCGGTTTTCCGAATGGAAATTGCTCGGATTGAGACGAAATACATGTTCCTCGTCCCCGATTTTTTAGCAGTGGCTCAGCTCTGTTTTTCTAGTCACTTTTTTTTGGAGGACGTTTGGGTGGAAAGAGATATGAGATTGAATGGTCCACGCTATTGGATGGTCGTGTGAAACGTAACGGTTGTAGCCAGGCAAATGGTTTTTTTTAGAAAATTCTCACGTTAGTTTCAACACGCGTGTAATATTCGGTTTGAAGAAATGTAATGTTAGAGTAGTCTCTCCTTCATTCTGGTTAGAAATATGCTCGTTATTACATATTAAAATTAAAAATTAGAATTGGAATTTTATCTATATTGTATTGTAACCTATTGATATGTAATCGTCAGTTGCCTTCTTCAATTCGATTTTCAATTTTATTCTGTTCGTTCGTCATTTTTTTTTAATAATCATCAAGTATAATCCATCGTCGATGTTTCTTACGCGAACGAAGGATGAAATACAACGCTATACGTATGCACGTGTGCACTGCGTGTCGAGCATCGTCTCCGCAGATCCTCCAGTCCCTTCCGCGTTTCCGCTTTCAACACACGTAGCCGAACAACGTTCTTCGCTTTGACTCTCTCTCGTCGTGAATAAAATAGAAGCTGAGGATTTCCGTGTTGACATCGGTGCCGATCGTGTCTCGCTCGATTGCACGGAAAACCGACGAAATCACTCTATTTCCGCGTTTTTCTCAAAAAGAAAAAAAAACAACCACAGTCACCCGTAACTATGTCGATCAATTAAAAATTGTGATATTTTCTTAATTTACGAAAAATTATTCTCAAGGAATATACAAACTTTCAAAAAAATGTACGCTTCTTTCTGAAAATATTCTTCGCACTTTTTGTGGAATATTTTTATTATATTCCATAAAAATATGGAATATTTAAGAACTCTATAAAAATGTACAATTCTTTAAAGATAAAAGCACGTGGATATTAAAACGCTGCAACGAGAGATTAAATTAATTGAACCTAACCTAAACCTACCAACCAGAGAAGATAAGATCGTTTGAATTCCTAACCTCTTTGGTATCATAATCTCTTTATTTATTACATTCTTTCGTTCCAAAATATTTCCATGGAAAATAAAACGTACGATATTTACACGCGCAAGGATTAAAACCGACCCACTTGAAACTGATTTGTCTCAACTTTTGACTCTGTGATCAGAAAAATTTCTGGCAAAGATGTTCCATTAACAGATTATCATCGATGTAGAGACGTACGCTTCGATAAAGTAACATATTTCGCGATTAAATTAATTGAACCTAACCTAAACCTACCAACCAGAGAAGATAAGATCGTTTGAATTCCTAACCTCTTTGGTATCATAATTTCTTTATTTATTACATTCTTTCGTTCCAAAATATTTCCATGGAAAATAAAACGTACGATATTTACACGCGCAAGGATTAAAACCGACCCACTTGAAACTGATTTGTCTCAACTTTTGACTCTGTGATCAGAAAAATTTCTGGCAAAGATGTTCCATTAACAGATTAGCAACGATGTAGAAACGTACGCTTCGATAAAGTAGCATATTTCGCGATTAAATTAATTGAACCTAACCTAAACCTACCAACCAGAGAAGATAAGATCGTTTGAATTCCTAACCTCTTTGGTATCATAATTTCTTTATTTATTACATTCTTTCGTTCCAAAATATTTCCATGGAAAATAAAACGTACGATATTTACACGCGCAAGGATTAAAACAGACCCACTTGAAACTGATTTGTCTCAACTTTTGACTCTGTGATTAGAAAAATTTCTGGCAAAGATGTTCCATTAACAGATTATCATCGATGTAGAAACGTACGCTTCGATAAAGTAGCATATTTCGCGACAGGCGTTCGAATCGCAAGGACGTCGAAGTATAAAACTTTTTCTGCGACTTTAACGTTTCAAATATTCAAATATTGATTCAGTCATTTGACAAATATGCGACTGGTTTATTCAGGTGAACCGATCGACAAGGGGCCCGGCGTCGACAGACGCGAAACGAGGCTGCGCGCGAATCGATCGAAAAACAGGCCGCTCGGAAGCGCGTGGCAATTTCATTGAATTCGAACAATTATCGCGGCAATGCTCCCGCCGGTTTTGCCGCTTCCGCGTGTTCCTCTCGCTTCCGTCCTGTCGTGAATTTTACTTTCGTTCCGACGCTCGTGTTTAATCGCGATCGTTAAACAACGAGGAATTTCGATTTCGCAAGAGGCAGCTCGTTAACACCGCTTTGACGTAATTCTCGTTGCTTATCGTGCGCGTTCTTAATGTTAATGAACGTGGACTTCCCTGCAAGACATCTGTCATCGTAAATCTTCGATATGTTTGGCATCTTTGATTATAATTATGTTTGTGATCGCGGAAACGAAACATATTTCTCGTCCCAGACGCTAAATATAGAAATGCTTTGTTCGATTGGAAATATCTGCGAAAGTAGCGAGAACTAAAGAAATTTCCAAGCTTGCTGGAAGCTATAAATCTGCATGGAATCAAAGGTCTTTTACGTGTTCGACAATGATTAGGAAGGAAGCTGCGATGGAGCCGCCAAAGGCAGACGCATGGCGCATGAGCCGCGTGGCATCATAAAACTGAATCGTCGACAGCTTAATTACCGTCGTGCCCGATTAACAGCGCAATTAATAATCCGATAGTCGCGGCGGTTCGAATCAATTAAACCTCTCGGCATCGGAGTATAGGAGAGGGATGGAAACGCAGAAATCGAGAGACAGAGACCATCCTTGCGTCTCTATAGGAAATTCATTTCCATGTAGAGGAATTACAAATTGAAGGAAAATAAAAGAGCAACGAAGAATGTAGAAATAGGTAAGAGAGATAAAAGGAAATTCGTGTGTAATCACGGAACGATCTAATTAATAATCTTTCGACTATAACAACCGCGTAACTGCTTAGGTTACACGAGAAGGGAAACCGAGATACTATCTCTATATAGTTAAGAGGTGTTTACAAGTTCAGGCAGGGAATCTGTGGGTAAGTGGTAGAGAAGATGGCAGTAAATATTCCTTGGGTACCTCTCTCTTTCCTATCTCCTTCCATGGTGCTCTCTCTTCTCCTCTACTTCTCCGCATATACTCGTTTTCTCCGGTTTCCTGCCCTCGTCCTCACCCCACTGACCCCCTGTTTGGCCCGGTGAGCTAACCGAGCCACTCTTCGCGTCGCGGAATTCCAATTTACCCTCTTCGAGGAACTCTTCCGCTTCGATCGACCGGCCAAAGCGCACCTCAAAACGAAAACATTCAATTCGACGCCATCCCCGCTTCTACCCGCCATTACTCTTCCCTTTTCTCCGCGATTAAATTTCTAACCCCCTTCTAGAAAGGGGTGTCACCCTTGTTACTTTACCAGAATTTGTTCAGTGCTTTCTCCTTTTTTTTTTATTTTCGTTTTATATACATCGTTTGTAATCTTCGTGGTATTTTGTAATGAGATGGGTAGATTGAGTTATGGTTTTTTTTTTTTTTTTTTTTTTTGGATGATTATATGTACATGTACACCGAAGGCTATAAGTGTTACGTCTACTGATGTTTCATACAAATTGCACTTTTTTTTCACCGGCAATTTTGTTCTGTTTATAAATATTGTTTTACCAGTTGTTACTTCGTCCTCATTGCATGTATTGTATAATAATATTAATATTATATTGTGTATATTGTAAAATAGCGTATAAAATAGATTGGTGGTTTTGCAATAAATGTAACGAGTAAGTGTGTTTGTACTTGTGGCTGGTAGTGTACATCTATACCTAATAGAGGAAATTAGCTATGTACTATATGAATCAATTTCTAAATTAAGGTCAATTTACATAAAAATGTATATATTCTGTGTTCATGAAGACTGAGGAGAATGGGAAGGTTTGAAAGACAGTGATAGTAAAGAAAAGGAATAAGAGGAAGAAAAATAAGAAAAGTAAGAGTTCCATCTAAGATGAGATTGCTTCTGTTGCTGGACATCTCGCAGAGGTTGTTATATATAATGTAAAATACCATATAAAAATAATGTATAATGTAATATATAAAATAAAGATTGGTAGTTTTGCAATAAATGAAACGAGTAAGTGTGTTTGTACTTATAGTTAGTAGTGTATATCTATACCTAATAGAGGGAATTAGCTATGTACTATATAAATCAATTTCTAAATTAAGGTCAATTTACATAAAAATGTATATATTCTGCGTTAATGGAGACTGAGAAGAATAGGAAGGTTTGGAGGAAAATGATAATAAAGAAGAGAAATAAGCAGAAGAAAAATAAGTTTCATCTAACATGAAATTGTTTCTGTTGCTGGACATCTCGCAGGGATTGTTGTATATAATGTAAAATACCGTATAAAATAAAGATTAATAGTTTTGCAATAAATGTAACGAGTAAGTGTGTTTGTACTTATAGTTAGTAGTGTATATCTATACCTAATAGAGGGAATTAGCTATGTACTATATAAATCAATTTCTAAATTAAGGTCAATTTACATAAAAATGTATATATTCTGCGTTAATGCAGACTGAGGAGAATAGGAAGGTTTGGAGGAAAATGATAATAAAGAAGAGAAATAAGCAGAAGAAAAATAAGCTTCATCTAAAATGGGATTGTTTCTGTTGCTGGACATCTCGCAGGGATTGTTGTATATAATGTAAAATACCGTATAAAATAAAGATTAGTAGTTTTGCAATAAATGTAACGAGTAAGTGTGTTTGCATTTATGGCTTGTAGTGTACATCTATACTCAATAGAGGGAATTAGCTATGTACTATATGAATCAATTTGTAAATTAAGATCAATTTGTAGAAAAATGTATGTATTTTGCATTAATAAAGACTGAAGGAAATAGGAAGATTTGGAGGAAAATGATAGTAAGGAAAAGAAATAAGATGAAGAAAAATAAAAAAAGTAAGAGTTCCATCTAAGATGAGATCGTTTCTGTTACTGGACATCTCGCAGGGGTTGTCCCTCTTCCAATCAAAGTTCTTTCCGTGTCACGGAATTTCAATTTACCCTCGTCTCGCGTTTCCTCCCCGTCACGTTTGTAAGCGAACGTTCTGAAGGAAAACATTCGATTGATTGCGTTCTCCCTTTGATTCGTTCCTCGCTTCCCTGACCCTCTGGCTACGGAGGGGGAAAACAACCACTCAATTGCATCCAGAAACACGTCAGCCATTACTACTTCCTTTACCATTTATTTTCTTCGATGGCGTCGACCATATATAAATATATAACGAAACTACACAATTTTCAAAATATTTCCAAACTATTAGTTGTATTAAAATTATGTATTTAATATTATCTCTATAATTTTTACAACCCCCCCCCCTTGAATATTTCTGCCATTTTTATACCAACTTTTAAATATTACAGCTTCGAACGTGACTTCCTTACGTTTCTGTTGAGTAATGGGAAAATTTGAAAATTCCCAAACCTATTACATTCGCAAGATTCGACTAAAAATACCCGAAGAATCGTTCATATCGATTTCGTAACAAAAATGGAAGGCAGTCGTTGCCGACATATAGTTTGGGAAGGCGCAGCTCTGAGGAAGGGAGCAGCTGTCGTGACGGGTGTCTTGTCCTCTCTAAAGAGGTTCCCAGTCTCCGAGTCTGCACTCCACCAAGATATTCAGCAAACCGAAATTTCCAGACACCGTTTCTCAAACTCTGCAACTAAACATCGGGTAAACAAATTCGTCAAGTCATAAGCCAACTGTATCGCGTTTTAAATTGCTAGAATATCAATTTTACCATAAAATTGCCATAAATTGCTAGAATATCAATTTTACAATCCAAAAATTCAAATCTAGCCGAGCTGAATTACTGCATTTAAAATAAATGAACTCGGCGAATAACGCGAAATGAAGCAGATTCGATATTTAGCGAAAACGCTGCAGTCTATAAAAACGGTGGAGGATAGACGGTGAAAAGGGGATAGAGAAAAGGGGGTACGGTATCTTTCCGCTGGAAATGGAAAAAGAAAGGGGAGAGAGAGCGTGGTGAAGCGAGGTTGAATCGCGGAGGGATGGGAAAAAGCGTTGCTGACGGCAGGCTCGACCGATACGGCGGAAAGAGAAGGCCGCCGAAGGGGAAGCCGGCGCAAACAGGGAGGAAAGGACGGAGCTACCGCGTGGACTGGAAATGAAAGAGCCCAACCCATACGGGCGATAATTCATTCGTGAACCGAACGAGGCAGCTGAATCCGGCGTTGCACACGTGCACGATTTCGTAGAATAGGCGGCGCGTTACGTGGAAACTCGCGGCCCTCGACGTGTTTCGCGATTCTACCCCCGCGATCATCTCGTTTTTCTACGCTATTCTCCTTCTTTTTTTGATTGACCAATCGTCGATAGTTTGTTTAAAAAAGTTTGTACCCGCAGAGAAAAATGTAATAAAATTCTGCGTAGATAGAGATAGGATCGAATTACGAGTAGATTATTTTCAATAAAATTCTGTGTAGATAGAGATAGGATCGAATTACGAGTAGATTATTTAGGAGTTGGACTGGGTTAAGTGTTAAATCTCCGTGGTTTGCTTTATTCTTCTGTTCTTCCCTTTTCGATCGATCAATTTTCCGTCTCTCGTTCACAGAAACTTTACATCGACGAACAATTGCATAATAAAAATGTACGCATTAATGGTAGAGAGGTTAGGTTATAAATTCATAATTCGCGGTTTTGTAGCCATTGGATGATTTTAACACGTGCGTCGCCCAGCGTGATTCGGCTAAGCTTCCTGCGGGGCCCAAATCCGACCGCCGGTACGCAGAACGTAAACAGAGAGACAAGCAGAAATTCATCGTTTATCGCCTTCGATTCGTCATAAAGAAAAGATTATTTATTTCTGAAATGGAGAAAGCGATAAGCTATCCAGCTAGAGTATTCCGAGGGATCTCATGGAGATACCTCGGATCTTTCATTTAGTCGAGAAGCATACTTGCGAGACGTACATCGGTGATTTTTTCATCCTGAAAATGTTCAGTAAACAGCGTGAAAATATATTTGAAAGCGAGAAGTCTACGACTATTGTTCGAAGTGCCCAAAATCAGCCCAAATGTGTTTGGAATGTTTTAACGAATACCATACGATATAGGATAATGTAATATACTATCCAGAATATAAATGAATAAAAAGTATGGTATAATGTGTTTTTAATATTTTTATGTTGTATATCGTATATTTAATTAATTAACTCGAACAAGAAGAGCCCCACGGAAGTATATCTGTCGCATAGATATGTGCGACGTGGCGAAGAACTGGGTATCATTGAAATATGAGTAGAACCGAAAGGACACCGTCAAGACGATTCGAAAGGTCGAAACTATCGTAAAACTCGAAGCGATCTGTTTACGTGAAATCCGAGAAACGAGGATGGATTACCAGCGCGAAATTTACGAACCGCGTCGCTGAAAGTACCGCTGGCTATTCTTCATCCTCTTGTGTTTAACCTCAAAATCTCTACAATCTTTCAACAGACACGTATATACTCTAATTTACCACCCTATCGCATATTAAGCAAACCCAGTCACCGTTCTTTCTCCACTATACGTTTCACGCAATTTCATCTGTAATTATTTTTCTTACCTCTTTTCGAATCGATAATTTTGAAAAATTTATTCACTCGAAGAGACGAAAGACGCGCCATGATTACGAAACAAACTGAAGATTTCCATGTTTTCTCCGACTGAGAATCGCGTTGAAAGATACAGAGAAACTGCTTCAGGTGCATAAAAGTGACAAAGACTCTTAGTTTCTTCCTTTTGGAAATTTTTCTTAGCCGAGCTTATAGTTGGTGGGGGGAAAAGTGAAACTCGCTCGAGTCTCTTTGTTATTGCCCTCGTTTTTCCAGCGGCTACAAAACTTAGGGACGTGAAATGCCTTCACGGTCGCGACCCCCGAACCAACTTTCACCGCCATAAAAATATAAATGCGCCGACGGGCCGCGCTCTGCTTTGCGTGAAACGACGTCGGCTCTGGGACCCGCCGGAAAACCATTGACAATGAACTTCTCCCTCTTCCTTTCTCTCTCATTGCGAATTTCCTCTATTCCCATTTCGAAATGAGACGCTGGCAGAAGAATTTTATTTTCCTTACGTGGTTCTAGGACATGGAACCGTACTATAGCAAAGTGCGTCTTATTTTGACGTTGAGTATTATGTATATAGATGTCCTACTTTGTGATTGCTCATATGATAAAGATGCTTGTTATTTGATAAAAGTAAAATTTAAGAATTTGCTTAAAAATTTGTCGATAATCGAGTTTGATAGGAAAAATTAGGAAACTGCTATGATTTTCATTTTTTATTCGTTTGCAATTACTAAGCATACGTAGATAATTTTGTCAAAGTTACTGTCAGCTTTTATCGAGCATAAAAGACATAACCTAGCAAACACGAAGATGGCACCCAACTGGGGGTAGCCACCCACATGCTATATTTTATCTTTATTTTTTTTTTATCAATAAGATATAATACTTTACCAAATGTCCTTCAGGACAAATTGTAAAAACCAAAATAAACTAAAAAAAAAATTTATCGAGACCAAAATATTATATGTACGTAATTACTAGGAACATGTGGATAATTTTGTGAAAATTAAGGCCGGCCTGTACGAAATCGAAATACACGTACGTGTATAATTATTTTTATCACTCTATTCCAGTTACAGTTATTTAAATACTAGTAGATACGAACTCACAAGTCTTATATTAGATATGTATATGACAGAGTATAATATATTTTCAGTATGACTCACGAAAAAACATATTGCATGTAACTAGACTGAGCAAATACTTTGCTATTATATTTCATAACACACTTACAAAAATCGGATCATCGTTTCTCGTTTTATATTATTTTAGCGAATTATATCTTTGCATAAAGATAGAGACGTGTCTGTAAAAGAAAAACACTTTTCGGACAACCTAATATAATCCAAAATTGTCGTTGATTTATACAAAAATAAAGCCACGCGTTTTCATTTCGAAAAGTTTGCTATACTATAGCGAAGACATAAAAGATATAACCTAGCAAACACGAAGATGGCACCCCGCTGGGGGTAGCCACCCACATGCAATATTTTATTTTAATTTTATTATTACCAATAAATAAGATATAATACTTTACCAAATGTCCTTGAGGACAAATTGTAAAAACCAAAAAACACTATAGCGAAGGATAGCCGGAAGATTTTGGCACCGAATGTACCCAAAGAACCCACCCCCTCGAGGAGGCAGAACAAGCAGAAAGGGAGTTTCGACTGGCAGCGTAGCCAGCAAAAGGGCGGGCAGTGAGCGTGAAACGAAAAGGGAGATTTAGATGTCATCCCCTGACGTGCTACTTTCCTTTCATCCCCTCCAGTTGGTCAGAAACCTTCCCTCCCACCGAGACCCAACTGCTCCTCCATGATGATGGACAAAAATGCCGACCGAAACTCATCATTCGGAAAACTCATCGCCGAACAAGCTGTTTTTCTTTTTCTTTTTTTTTTTTTTTTTCTTTCACGGTTCGTTCTAATATAGAAAAATATAGCTCTGTCAACAAGGAAGACATCTATATTGCGTGTGTTCTTCGGCCGAAAAATATCAGGGCACGGGCAGGATGTTTTTAAGTCCGGGAGATCTACAATTATTCCGTCCCTGGCAAACGTCTTAGTAACGTGTTACTTGTTTTAGACACTTTGCTGTGAATAACGGCGGATTTAAAGCGGCGTAAAAAAGTTTCGAGGTGAAAATCGAAAGTAAGGAAAAAGGAAAAGGGGGGGGGGGAGGAAAAAAAATGAAATCGAAGCGGAGGCACGCGCCCGTTAAAAATACCAGAATTGTCCAAGAGAAACGCGGCGACGTCAACGACAAGATGAATGTCAGAGGTTTGGCCGGGGAAGGGTGGATTTTATTTATCGGTCGATAAATCATTATAATTTTCTTAGTAGGCCGCGAAAAAATGTTAACGGCCATGAGAGCAGGGTTGAGTCTCTTTCTAGAAGGGACACCCTAAATTTTCTACGGAACGGGATTAGCTCATCCAATCAGACGAAACATTGGAAGGGCGGGCTTAATTAAAATCTTCTTGGAGGAAGGCTATCAAGCCGCGCTGGCCCCGGAGATGCCGCGAGATGTAAGAATAGAACATTAAGAGCTTTCCCTGCCGATGGTATTTCTGAGCAGCCGGTCGGATTAACGAACGCCGGAGGACGCCGCGCCGCGCAGCTTCTACAAGGAAATACGATGTAACACCGAACCCTATTTATATGGTAATTTATTCTATATCGTCGCAACACCGAGAAAGCAGCAATAATTTCGAAGGATATTCGATAAACTTTCATGTGTCGATGATAAAAATTATACCGAGAAACAGTTAGATTTTTCATTCACAATATTCTGTTCCGTTTTCACTTTGGTCATCAACCGAAAGTGTCTCTAAAATTTATTACCGCAACGCCGAGAAGGTAGCAATAATTTTGAATATTTCAAACGAATTTCCTCATTCCTGCGTTAAAACGTACGATGAAAGGTTAGACGATATTTTGTTTTATTTCACTATCATTCATCGAAGAGGTGTCTAAAATTTATCGATAAATATATAACCTTCAGAAATGGTTGAAATATATACAAGAGGAATTAAAATAAGAATAAGAAAAATATTGACAATTGTTTGACGATTGCACGGAATATCAATTGCCCGCAGACACATCAAAACGTTTAAGGACATTGGAGAAAGGGATATCGATTTACTCCGTTGAAATGTTTAACGGCACGAATAATAAATCGATCAGGATGTAGAATGATCGAAGACGCGTGTTCAGGAATGGACACAGTATATTTTCGGATTTCGCGGCATAGAGATCCGCACGGGGGACTAAACGACTGCGGGGCAGCCCGAATTTGCATACCGTTTGTTATTCAAATGCCGCGATTTACTCTTCTGATTCTCAATGAGGGAAACGCACAAGTATCGCAACAGGGCGATGACGTATCCGTTTAATAAATTATTGTTCTTCATAGGAGGCACTCGGTTGACTTTCTAAACACGCGCTTGATGTACGAGGAAGACGATCGACGCATGCAAATATCTGATCGAGTTGGACCCCGTCCGATTTCTTCTTCACCTTTTGAAATATTAATTTTAGATGCGTCAATAAAGAACAAAAGAGATAAGCAGAAGAAAACAACAGGCAAATTTGTCAAGGACTCGTTGAATAAGTTTTTTATAGTACGAGAAAAAATTAATTTCGCTTAAAATCGTCTGATTTTTATTCGAAAGAAAAGGGAAAAAATTAAAAATCCACTAGATGGCGGTTTCTACGAAGGCTACGTTGTCCGGGACAGTTTCTGTCAGGGTTAAGGGTTAGCAAGCAGTCAGTGCGTCGATACAAGATCGTTTTAAGTGGATCTATAAATTTACCGGGGCCGAACATCGAGCCTATATTTACTCTATTATGCAGGCTCGTTTTTATAAGCCGTTTACGTTTAACAGCAAATAATCGTTTAGATGCCGCGCCATGATATGGCCCATAAATCTTCTGGCAGCATGGCGTTCGGCTTGTGTTATGATGATGCGGGACACGCGCAGGTCAGTACCGCCTTCGCTTTGAACGGGCCACTGAAGGTGGCAGCACGGAAACAGCTGGCATACTCCACCGCCCCGACCTCGAATCACACGACACGCCATCTCTCGAACTTTTCCGGAACATCCGTTTCCTCCTGGTTCCTGCCGAATTCGATAGGTGGCTCGAATCATTTTTGGCGGGAATTCCGCGGAAAACTTTGGCGAGCTTCGGAAAGCCACGTGTAGCGTTAAAAATTGTTTAGAGATCGTTCCCATCGATAAGTGGCGAGATAAGATGGTCGAGAATAGTGTCGATTCAATTTGCATAATGGACACGGCAGCGACAAAATCACGATTACAGAAAAAAGATGGTCAATGTAACACGATCGTCCCCGATAACCGGTTCCTTTTTTTCGAATTACATGGCGACCAAACGATCGCCGACCGAACGCTATATATACACTATATTGCTTTTTCAAGCAATTATCTCGGCTAGTTGTCACTTAATCCGATATCGGTGCCTCAATATTCATGTATGCAAATAACTGCTTACAACTGAGGGCTGCCGGCAACCACATTCGTTATTTACATCGAATATCGGACAAATTGTGCATATGTTTAGTACAAAATGCTAATTAAGGTTATACTCGTCAACCGAGCCGAAGGAGAACTCACGATTGGTTACGGAATTTCACGAACGTTTCCATGCCGATTTCGAAATTTCCTCGTTCAAAACTTTCTAGTTCTTTGTCTCGTTTCTATCTGCTTCATACAGTACCCCGTGTATGTCGCATACATTCTAATTCCTACAACAATTCTCTTTATTTCCATAAAAAGACGTTTAAACGCATTCGTAAGAATCCTGGTGGTAAACGATAAATCAATGCTCAGGATGTGAACACTGACAGTGAATATCTTGTCGCGCCTAGAAAGCTTGGCAAAAGGCAAAACGCGAAAGGCACAATCATTCTTGTTTGTGTCGTACATAATACCGTGGTGTGGCACTGCGGGCGGTCTTGTCGTCTTTTCCGATTCGGTATTTGCACGTTCTGGAGGTGCATGGCTCTGCCTACCGATTCGACACACGCGTACTTTTTTCTCGCGATGACTATTGTTTCCTCGTTATTAACATTACAACTATCACGTTTTTCCAGTCTACAATCTCGAGACGGTTTTTCAACAACTCCCTGGAGTCTCCTTGTTGGGGGCAGGCTCGCGAAGCCATACAGATAGAGCAGCGAACGCTATCCGCGGGCGGTCCTGTCGCTTTCTCGACGATCGTATTTGTCCGTCGAATGGCGCGTGGCGCTGCTTATCAATCACTTCGACTAACCTACTGTTTGTTTGCGCGTTTACGGTCGTCGTTCTCCTGCAATACCAATCAGGGCCACCGTTGTCGAAGCTAAATCGTTCGATCGCTGTACATTTGGGTGGTCTACCGAAACGAACCAGCGAAGTGTTAAAGTATATTATTAGAGATTGGCTCGAATAGAGAGCGCGTGAAGGCACGCCGTTTCGCGTCAAGGAGCGTCTAACCTTTCCTTCGAACGCTGCACAAAATGTCGGGCATTGATTGAATAACGATTAGACGATCGATCGCGCGTTGAATAACTTGTCTCGCATCGAAACGGCGAATTAAATCACTGACCAATTTTTGATCGTATCTCGATGGGTAAGGACTTCATTTTTATGCTATGCTCGTTATTATATTATTAAGCAGCGATATGTTTTCCCCTTCTATCTCCATGTTTTCCCGGTGATACAGAAAGAGGGGAAAAAACATTGAGATTCTTTTAAATCGATAAGTATTTGAAAAATAAGTCAACTTTGATACATTGTGTAAGATGTATGTGTTTGAGAAGGATACTGGTAGGTTTAATCCGGAGTAAACTGCTACAGGCAATTCAGCGAGGAGCACGATCAGTTGACTATAAAATGAGATGATAAATGATAGGCCAGGGCAAGAGTATACGAGTCAGGTTCGACAGGTAGTAATACTCCTCATGGATGCAGTAACTCATAAGCATCGAGGCGGGAGGAAATTGTGACGTGACGACAAAAAAGGATTGCACGAATGTAGAAGCGTTTTAAAGAAAGAGGAAAAAAGCTGGATCGCAAGAAGAGGCGTATAAGAAGAAGGAAGAAAAAGGGAAGGAGAAGAAGAAAAAGGATCAACGACGACCAATTAGTCCACATAACCGTTTTTACAGGCACAACGATATATACGTAACGTAGAAGAGTGAGAGATTTAATCGCGGCACAAACCGGGATGCCGGTTCGTGTCCGTTTTCTCACGCATCACGAACTTCCACCAAAACTATACAATGAGAAGTCGACACACCGCTTACGGAAGAACGCGATAAACTCGAGGAATAATCTTAATTAGCGGCTGAAAACACGTTAGGCCATTCCTCGCGCAAAACACGCCAATCCACGAGTATCTGAATTAATTTACTTCTCATTTGCGTTGTTCCTGTTTACATCGTAGTACCATTACTGTGTGGCGTTTATTGCCGCCGTTCACCATAAATGACGAGTCAAATCATTATTACAGAAAGAACGGGGTCTACTTACTACCTACCGCGCGCTTATTTGTAACTAATTTGAGAGAAAAACCATGGGGGGTGTTTCCCGACACCTCTGTTCCTTTTTCTTTTACCACGATAAAAAAGATACCATTCAGGGAAAAAAGACTATTCGTGTTCGTTACGAGTCGGCGAATCGTCGTTATCTGAAATCTCGCGCTAAGAATCATTGAGAAACGGCTATAATTTCCCGCACGAGTTCCCGTTTGCTAGCCGACTAGCGACACGCAAATACGGCGGTTCCACTCGTTAAGAAATCGAATTTTAATCGAACCAGAAAACTAAACTGGTATCGATTTTTGCCACAACGAGATCGGCAGAAAACTAAGACGCCAAGTTCAACCGGTTTGCCGGTTACACACGAGCTTGATACTTTTGCTAGCGGAGGCTTGCAAGACCGCCACGCAGCGGTTTCGCGCAATCGCGGTGCGCGCAACCGATCGCCGTGCAGATAAACGTGACACCGGTGTGTACCTCTTACACCGCGCCGTTCCTTTAACCGCGAGACTACGAAGCGCGGATTCTGTTGCTGAACATTTCGCGCGTCGCTTCTAGATCCGCATCATCGCGCCAGCGTGGCCGTTTTATCGCACATTTGGCATCGAAAAATTGCGAACCGACAACTCGTTTATCGAGCAGTGCCTCGCCAACCATCTCTCGCCGCGGTTATCGAAAAATGTATTCTCGATGTAACCAGAGAATCGATCGAATCGTTTGTTTCCCTGTTGCCGATACTTGGGCAGGAAAAAGATTCTGAGTCACACGTACGACGAAGGTCAAGCTGTTCCTATTTAACTTTTCTATCGCAACGATATACCAACGTTTATACACAAGAGAAATTGTTTTATGCATCTTTCTAAAACTGTCGATGACACGTGGGTCCATCTATTAGGTTCTCCCAAAAATGCCTTTCGCTATCTGTACGCAGATCTGCTTTATCTGGCTATGTTGATACAAACATGAAACCTAATCCGTCAAATGTTTTGGTCTTTATCTTCCATCGTCTTCTAGCTGTCGTAGGACACGTTTCGTTCGTATTGAAACAAAAATATCGTGCGTCTACTATTTTCTTGTAAAACGAAAGAAACTTTTAGGACAATATAATATAATTCTCAAGATTCTCCTTACATAAACTAGAAAGCACAGCTAGTGCCGCGTCCCATGACCCTGTCACCATGGGTCATACGCATATAAGATCAAGGCAATAACGATCGAGACGCGATAAGGAAACATAGGACAGGAGATAGAGGAGTAGTGTGGTCGAGCGAATAAACCCGGGAAGAAGTGGAAATAATTTTTAATGTTTCCACGAGTAGTAACCGAGATTCGCATCTCGACTGCGTGCCGCTGCTTATCCAGCAGCCATCGCCGAGAATTCTCGCGGCTCACGAACGGGGGAATTTCTCTAATTTCCAACAGATCTGTACGTTGCCGAGTGTTCCCAAGCGTAGAGGTCTCTTGAAAATTAGATGCGCGAAGACGACGTCGAAAGAGAAGAGGCTCGCCAACGTAGAAGGGCCTGGCGAGCAGGGTAGAAGAAGACACATGACTTATACGCCTATTTCAGTTAATAATCCCGTTACGCCCGGTTCAGCCTTGCTCACGGCACATAATGGACGTGGCAGGAACCGAACCTGGGACCAAAGCCTCGCGTCGAGGGCGTAAAAGGGGAGAACTGTAAGGCCGGCTTGTCATCCGTCAACTGTCAGACGTCTGACCAATCCCGCACAACAGAACCAAGAATCGAGCAACCACCCACGGGGCCCGCAGGGCAAATTGCGCTTAGTCTCCCACCCATCCTACCTTTCACCTCCCTTTTCTTCTCTCTTCGCTCAACTAGTCAGGCTGCTATTTCTCATAGAGAAAGATTGCATTTACAGAGGAATTTTTTAGCAAAGACTAACCCCTTGCCTGCCTGGCTGCTGGTTTCTATAGACTCATGGGTTAACACAATGGATATGCGTCGAATATTCTTTGTTGGGAATTAATTGGTCGCTGCAAGCTAGCTATCGGTAGTAAATATTGTAATTTCGTTATCCGTGGTCTGTCCGTGGTACACAGGATGAAGAAAAGTAAGGGATACAATGATGAAACGATTCGAGCAGTGGGGATAACCGTTTGATGGCCTTGAGCGGCCAATTGATTCCGAGCAAAGTATCACCTGCCACATTCGCTTGATGGTGACAATACGAGAAATAACTAGGTTCGAAAAACAAGTGCTGTTAAGACGATATTCCTAATACATTTCTATGGGATCTGTTGAAGCATAAATGGCAAACCGAAAGAGTTAAGAAAAGAAAAAAATAAAGATAAAAAGGAACACCGTCAAACTGAAGCAATTTAAAAGCTGCAGGTGATTTATGATCTCGGTCACAATACACTGTTAGAATTCGTCTGAAAGCGGCACGATACCAAAAAATGAGGGTCAAGAAGCACGCGGCTACGATTCACCGTCGTGCACCGCTGGCTCGATGCCTGACGGATAGAAATGGCATTTCACTTTGGCACGACAGAAACGCGTATTGCCTGATATATCGGCACCGGACGGAACGACCGTCGGCCATGGATCTAACTAGGAAAAATCCTTATTCTCACTCGCATACCATGGCTCCCTTGCGAGGACCGCGTCTCGTCCAATTCTCATGATCTATTTCGAGATAAGTATTCCGGACGTTCGGCGAGACTCAAAAGTGCCGGGCCCCCTTAGTCGGAACGTCTTTCGATGTCGTCCTTTTGCTTCGTTTCGATGGGCTCGCCCCCAGCGACAGAACAAATTGTAACCAACTTTTTGCCCCGTCGTGTCAGGGCCGGCGGACTCTGAAATTTTCAACTTTCCAACCTTTGAAACGATTCAGCCGATCCTTCTATTTACGCCATTTTACGCGGACATTTTAACGGGAATTATATTCACTTTTCTGTCACCATCGAAATGCATTAGAGGAAATAAACGACGCTTTTGTTATGCCATCCAGTCGAATGTTACGAGTTAACGAAATAATTTATGTTGAAGGAATTTACAAAAAAAAAAAAAAAAAGAAATAACTTAGGACGTTACCCAACTCGTTACGTAAACGTAAATATACCTCGCAAGTTATCAATGCGTCTTACATCGTCTTAGTCACGTGTACCACATCTGCGATCGAAGCACAAAATCTCGACGTCGATCTTGATCGCGTAAGCGACGCGACTCGAGCATAAGTTTCCGCTTCCATCCATCAGGATTATCCTTGTTCGCCAGGAAATATCTACGAAACGTCTGTGAAACGCGAATGGAAACGCGAATGAAAGACGCGAAGAAATAGAAAACACGGCTGTTCACTGAACTAGGTAGACTCGAGGCATAGAGAACGAGCCGATCGCGGTGAGGTAACGGATCGAGACGCGCAGAAACACTGGCAGGATTATGAAGTGCGATGTTGATACGATGGCAGGCAGCGCCGGTGAAGGAGGAAGGAGCGCGAGGGCGCGCGCGGAAACACACCGACACACCTACACCTAAGCCTCCGGATATACCACACAAACACACCTATGCTAATGGAAGCAGTCCATTTATTTTCGATGGAATCTTAGGAAAAATGCATTCGAGCTAATTATGCAAGTATATTGGTACCCCTATCGATCGATTGGTAAGTACGAGTACTGACAATGGAACGATCTTCACGGTCAAAGAGAGCGGAAGTGTTTTCTGCAGAGGTGGCTAACTTGGGAAAAATATTTAATATGTTTTTGATACTAAGGTATATGTCGGTTGATTAATTTACCCGCAGCAATTACGCGCATCTGCGTGATGCAACGAACGATTAAAGTATATAAATGCTTTTCAATGCAGTGCACTGGCATATGTAAACTACATAGCGGAGTTGTAAATTTTTCGTTCACGTTAAATGCTTACTCGAAGATAGAGGGATAAAGGTTATTATTAAAGTGTGATTATTAGAGCCGCGGTTCTTGTTTCCGGTTGTAAAGCTCGCAAGACACGTACGTTATAGTACGTTCTTATTATTTTATTTTCTTCGGGAGAATGTTATCCGTGTTTAATACAACGTACCTACGTGTTCGTATTAGGAACATTTTATTACAGAGGAGGACAAAAATTATGTACGTGGAAGTCACCTCTAGTGCACAGTTGAAACTTCTAGGAAATATTTTACATATTTGATAGAAAAGATAGTACGTGTGTTTGTGAACAGTTGGGCCGTGCTATAATTTATGTTATAATGTAAAGAAATGTACGATTACGGAAGTGGCCTTGAGCGGCCAATTTATTTCGGACAAAAAGTAGTTACCAAAAGAGCAGACAATGACTCGACCAGCCATTTTAACCTCTCGCCTTCTAACATGGCTCTCATGGCAGAGATTATATTTTTCACTCAATTGAAACAGAGTGTGTTCATTACAAAACGTAGTCTGAATTTCAGCTTTAATTTTAATTAAAATGGGATGTCAGACTGATTAAATAGTGGGCCCTATGGAGAAGCAGTCTGTACAAGTGTCCTTCAAAAAACTAAATATATATATATGCATACGGTTATTAAAGGAACATTAACTAAAGGAAGAATGGTACAAATATTTTCTGGTGTTTCAATGTTGAAAACATACAGACTTTTTTACTAACATTTAACTGCGCCAATTTAAAAGTTTTTATTACTTGTGCTATCCATTCTGGGTTCTTCGAGTGCAGATAATGGACATTTCAAAATAACATCATGCAACGCAATATCACGATATTGAATATTTGACAATCAGCTAAAAAAATAATAGGATAGCAAGTCACAAAACCATAGCGATCCTTAAACTCGCGTCTATGCCTTAGTTCCTCCAGTAGAAACTTCAAATTCGAAGGAAGACTAAGTAGATGAATTAGATTCGGACCGCAAACCAGATTCCACGATTCTCAACGACTTCTTCCCCTATCATTTTTCTGCAGGGCGAAAAAAGGAAAGGTTAGAGAGGTGTTTCTGCCAGCTATTATGGTTCTCCTGGTCGGAGCGTTTCTCGATTTCGGAACGATTGCGGTGGCCCACGCGTAATTACGAGCGGAGAAAGCTTTTAGCGTGGACGGAACAGTGAGCGATGCTGTACGGGGCACGGCGATCGTGTTAAAAGGAACAGCGACTAATACACGGGAATGCGAAACGCGGAATAATGTATTGCCCCAGGAACGAGCGTGTTACAATGGTAACACGTTCCGACGCAGCGCGTGATATACTACGCGATGACGTGGACTTGGACGCGTACGCGTCGATCCCTGTGTCAGATAACATTCAAATCTTCCGCGCGTCGCGTCGCCAGGTTTCTTCCGCGATCGACCATCGCAGGAACCAACGCGTCGCTACCGCTGCAAAATATCTATGCGATAATATGAGGTGATTTTTTGTTACTCGCTGCGTTAAATGTTCTCCGAAGGACCTTTTTACGATCGTGCGATCGCGCATGACGTAAGTTTACTGGTAGAAGGAATACAAGAAGTTGGACAAGCGAAACTTGATACGTATAACTACTGATACGTGGAATTGTATACTATTCGCTGAGAAAGGGTGGGGGAAGAAATAGAAAAAAGGTAGTGGGCGCTTGTGCATGCTGTGTATTAGTAGATAGCTTTAGTATTAAATATTTTTGATCACGTTCTATTGATGTTATATTTTGATCACGTAATATTCTAGATTCCAGAGTATTCATGTATTAAATTTCTATTATTCTGTTTTAAAAGATTACGATGTTTATCGTACGATTTTTAGACTTCGTTTCAACCCGCGCTATAAATATGGACTTCCTGTAAAATATTAGATCGTCCGAAAGGATTCTTTCGTTTTATAAGGAAACAATAGATGCACACTTTTCCGTTTTATATTATTTTATCGAACTATATGATTCATTCTGTTCTATCAAAATAAAGATCACAACGTTAGACAAATTAGATTTCACGTTTGTATAAAGATTTGTATTTAGAGGTTAGGTTAGATTTGTTCGTGTAAAGAAGGTTGTAAAAGTCTGTAAGAGAAAGACATTTTTCGGACAACCTGATACTAGGAATTTCTTTTTCATAATTTCGTAATTTTTACTCTGCATTCGTCGATGAAATTTGAATTATTCTATCACACAAGTGCTCTGAATAGCTAGGTAGGTTTGAGTTATGGCGTACATGTTAAATAACAACTAACAATGCAAAACGTCGTTATCAGCCTCGGAAAACAAATAATTACGTTCGTACGTAAATAAATAAATCATTACGTACAATGTATGTATGTAAATGTATATAGAGTCAATAATGGGTCTGACATTGACCAAACAGAAGGTTGTTGCAGATAATTGCAGATATCTTAATTTCAGTTTTGCGCTTGAACGCCATCTTCTATACAATGAAGCGTATGTCATTATCGGAACAAGCAGTCGATCATCGTGTACGTTAGATGGGATAATCAATCGGTTGTAATACGAACAAGCGTCGTAGGGCTGCTTATTATCGACAGCGGTTTCTTCCAGTTGCCGTGCAGAAAATGTAACCTGCATCGGCAAGAAATCAAACTCACCGTGGTCAGCCTGTTACCCCGACATCGACGGAGGCCGAAGTAATGTCTTGGAACGCGAACATAATATATCGCCGCGGAAATTGCAGCGTGTTGGTACAATGTTGCACTCTCACACCCCACGCCATCCGGGGTCACGTGTAACAAACGGCGCGATGCTGTGAACTAGAAACCTAATCGCCTTGCTCGATGGGTCCGCCTGAAATAGAATATTTCTCCTCTTCCAGTAAAAGAAGCTACATCATCTTTATCGATACGATTTTCAACGAATATGCGCATAATTTTGGACAGTGTATGGCTTCTATAGCAACCAACACACAGGTAGAATTATATTACAAGAATCGTTAAGCAAAATGTTAACAGTTACTCGAGCGATACATAGGAGGAACTTTCAAATTTTCTCTTCGAATATTCAAACGTAAATACAAAAAAGTGAAATATGGATTTGAAGATTTACATTCGAAAATGAGATTCAGATACAAATTTGCAAGTGTTAGTAAGATGATACAGTTACACTGTACATGTGAATGCGTGTGTAAGCGTCAGAGGGCGCGCAGGCCTTAGTTGAGACAAAAGACGATTGGCAGTCGTTTAGAAGCATCTGGAAGAGTCGGTTGACAACAAATGTGCGTGCGAGTAGGTTTACGAGGTTTTCAGAGTATAAGATATACGTATAACTGTCGTGTGCTGAATAAAGTAAATTATTTGCATTTCCGAATATCTGCTATATCTTTACAGGAAGTTCAGGTTGAAATTGAAATTAAAAAATGTAAGCCAAAGCTAAGATGGAAGTTTGTACGTTATGCTCAAGACCTAACCAGTACGATGCAATCCTTTGAAGTTCCCGATCGTTTTTACCGAGTATTCCCAACGATTGTATTCTTATGCCCGTAGGAGGCAAAACGCGCGGGCATTTCGCTTGGAGAACGGATGCCGTCAAACGGGGCCGTGCAGACATCGTGCGCGCGAATTCAAAGAACTTTCCCGCGATTTCATAGTGGCGGATCACGATATGGAAATATTTAGCGTTTCGTCGATGTTCGACGTTCGACGTTCCACGTGAACGTGAACGCAGAGGCAATCGATGTTTATGGATTTCCTTGCACACGTGCAGCCAACACACGGCCGTGTGTCCCTCCCCTTACATGAAATCGCGTAGTTGGTAGCGGCAATTACGAATTGCGTGATTTGTGGCCGTAACTCGCCGCGACGGCGGCGTCGTGACGCTCCCAAGTTGCCTGCAGGTGGCCCGGCACCAACTTGCTTTTCCCTTCGTGGCGGCGGCCGCAGCGATGCTTTTTAAATGACGGAATATTACGACCGACCGTACCGAGTTTTTCCATGGAAATTACTGTCACGTGTGTCAATACCGCGAATTCATCAAATCCCAGCACGAAAGCCTGCCCGTCGTCGATCTACCGTTCCTCAACACGATTTCAATTCGGTCTAGCTGATTAGATATACCGAGTTGTTTCTCTGATAACGGTGCTCCTTGCATGCATCGCCGGGGCTGTAAGACGAATGCGCCTTTCGTTTCCTCGTATCTCGGTATACACCCTGTTTATTACACACCATTGGCATAAAACATTGGAAATTTTGACGCTCTGCAAGCGACGTACAATCATAAAATACAAGAGAGAACGATTTCAAGTGCTTACAGGGGGTAGCATGACAGGCAACACGTAAATAGGAATGCAGATAACGTTCTCCGCTACTTTGTCACTCGGACATCGTCGGATGTCGTTCGACATCGATCGCTAAGAAACGCGAAACGATAATGTCTGTTAATCTAAGGAGTGTTCCATAACGAAGGGCAGTATTTTGTCTGCACTCGGTGACGCGGCGCTATCAAACGTTTTTCAGACATCGATACGGCAGCAGCACGAATTTTGGAAACGATCCAAGCGTTAGGAAGCGAGAAGTTTCTTCCACCTGTCGGTGAAACGGCAACGGCGCAGCGCACCGCCCGCTAGTATGGGGGCCAACTACTACTAATACGTACGATACACACGCGTGTACGTACGCCATGTACACACAGACACATATGGCGAATTTAGAAAGTCACGGACAGCCTCTCTCACGAGCAGCGTCGCCGGCATCGTTCAATTTATTCGCCGACGCCATCGCTCCAACTCGGCTCTCCGCTAATTGAAAAGCGGACAAATTAACACGGTGAATGGATCGTCGCAATTTATAATGTCGCGGTTGCCGCTACGCCGACGAACGAGAACGCGATACCGGGGGTCGACAACGCCGCTGCGGGTTATCGTGAACACCAACGAAAAGCCACCGATAAATGCCAGACCGTGGAATGCCTGCGTTTTTCTTTATTTCTTTCCCAGGCTTTTTTTTATTGTATCGTTTCGACGACTTCCGCGTAGAAATTTTTTAAACCGGTTATCTCCAGCTTCGATGAAGAAATTTCATTAGATAAGGTAAACGTTGTGCTACATTTCGGAAATTTCACTTTTAAGATGAAAGTAGGAAAAATGGAATGAGCGCAGTGGTCAAGATTATCGAAGAATTCGTCGATAAAGTTGCTGTCTATTTCGCAACGGAACTGGTAGACTTTGCTTTCTGTAAATTGCTCATTATTCAAGTATATATATATACGTATATGATTGTATAGCGTATAGTATTCAGCTTCTCAGGGAACAAATGACTTACTTCTTCCTTCGTTTATCGTTAAACAAGTTTTAAAACAAATTTCAAAAAATGCTATCATTTTCCCCTATTCGACAATTTATGGAACAATCGGTGTACCTTCTAAATGAACCACGAAAATATCTTTGCGTGTTCTGTTACTTTTCACCCGTACACCAAAACCTCTAAATCTTTTTTCTTTCTATTTCTAACAAATCTTTCTGCAAGATAAAAAAGAACCTCAAAGAAGAAAGCTATTTAAAAAGGAGGAAAAGAAGAAGAAGGATCGCACCCTACCGCCACGCTCACCTTGCAAGGTAGAGTTTCGTGTCTCGCCGGCTCGCAGAAGCAACACGAATGGCATAGAACAATGGAAACGGTGAAACAGAAGGACAGATTCGTGGTTAGGAGAAACGGGGAGTCTCCGCCGTACGAGCGAACTGGCCCGTTAATGCGAGCCGTGCAACAAATACACAGGCGATGATTATCGAACTCGATTTGAAGGGGAGACAATAATTATAATGATTATATTGGAGCTGGAAGGTAGGCGGCCGGCGGCAAATAAATTACGGGTCTGCTCGCTGCGTGCGCTCCACATAGCGGCATAGGCGCGTTCGATAGATCCGTATCTGACCGTTCTGTTCTCGATAGAGAGCGCCACCGCAGCTGTTGGCTTCCGCAATTTTTTATCGGCATTAATACGACCGTGGCGAATGCACGTACTGTTGACGCGCGTCCTGTCTACCGAGCGTAAATACATTTACACGCCGGTAATTACGTTGTCGGATAAGTTCGCGACGGACCAATGAAATAGAAGGATCTTGGTTAACATACTCCCACTATCAGAAACGTCACTACTATTCACTCGAGGAATCTCAATCGCTTCTCAATGTCTCAATTCTCTCTCCTTTATTGAAACTTCATGGTCCCTGGTTTAAGACCATCTAATTTATAAACGTCAGACTTCTTTTTACCTCGTTTTTATAGATGAATCCGTGTAGAAGATTCTTATCGAAGGGTATAAAAATTACAGAGAATATGCGATATAAGTGGTCGCAAACTACGATATTTTCAGACGACCCGCTCTAACGTTGTGCCCTCCACACGCAACGTGAATATTCAATTTCTCCGCAGAGCCGTATACGCGGCCACTCGGTCGACCTTTCTCATTCTATACATCGAACAAGATCCACTGTCATATATGACGTCGTAGGATACATATTCCAGAATATTTCGAGTTAATTGAAACAGGAAGAACGGCTGCATTCACGATGAGCGTTAGAAGCGATTAAGCGGAACCGGAGGCGGTCGCGTGGCCATGCCAAAAAGCGGCATTTTTAAGCGGCGCATTCGGTTAAAGGCAACGCCAGCATCCGGGTGATCCCGTTCGTCGACCAGTTCGAACATTCCTACCAGCATTCCAGCATCGATTACTCGTGGACACTCCGATTGCTGGGCGATAGCCTCTCGCGATCACTCCTATCTACTCCGCGCGGAACGCATCTCGTAGAATATGCAGCCAACCTGCCGCCAATGTGTCTTCCCCGTGGATATTGTGTAGCCTTCCGCAGGACACCTAATTATACGATTGTCCTTTGCTCGTGAGCGTCGAGATATCGCGCACCGCGAACAGTTTAGTCTCGCGTCGGGCCAAGCGATTTCTTTCATCTTCCTCTTATTCTTCCTCCTCTTCTTCTGTTATAATTCTTCCTTCTTTCCAGCTTTACAACCGCTTCTTACACTTTTCCATTCGCTCAAGCGATTATCTGGTGTTCTCTTTTACCTTATTGTATATCTTCTGGCATCTTTTTTCCTTCGATTCTTTCTTATGATTTTTTTACTTTGTCCTTTGCATTTTACACATTATGACTAAAGGACGAACTCCTTTCCACGATTGAACTAATTTTGTTAATGCTTACAAGTTACAAGATACAAGCTATTAATATTAAAAAATACAAAAATAAATAAAAATGAAAAATTATGAAATTGTAAGTATATAACCTAGAAGTCACTAACCTAAAACCTGTCACTTGTCAATTTACTAATGTTATTGATAAATTATTGTACTTTGTAAGAAGAACTTCAAAAAATGTACTTTGATAATATTTTCCTTAACACGCCGTCCATTTTATGTCGAAGTTACTTTTTCGAAACGCATATAATGCAATTCAAGAGTATTATTTAAGTAGCAAAACAAGATATGCGTGAGTAAGATCAAATGTGTTAAACAGCTATTAATATTAAAAAATACGAAAATAAATAAAAATGAAAAATTATGAAATTGTAGGTATATAACCCAGAAGTTCATAACCTAAAACCTGTCATTTGTCAATTTACTAATATTATTGATAAATTATTGTACTTTGTAAGAAGAACTTCAAAAGATATACTTTGATAATGTTTTCCTTAACACGCCGTCCATTTTATGTCGAAGTTACTTTTTCGAAACGCATATAATGCAATTCAAGAGTATTATTTAAGTAGCAAAACAAGGTATGCGTGAGTAAGATCAAATGTGTTAAACAGCTATTAATATTAAAAAATACAAAAATAAATAAAAATGAAAAATTATGAAATTGTAGGTATATAACCTAGAAGTCACTAACCTAAAACCTGTCACTTGTCAATTTACTAATATTATTGACAAATTATTGTACTTTGTAAGAAGAACTTCAAAAGATATACTTTGATAATGTTTTCCTTAACACGCCGTCCATTTTATGTCGAAGTTACTTTTTCAAAACGCATATAATGCAATTCAAGAGTATTATTTAAGTAGCAAAACAAGATATGCGTGAGTAAGATCAAATGTGTTAAACAGCACTCGTTCATTCTCATTCGTATTTTCTTGTTCAGTATCTTGCGTTTTTACAATCTTCTGTGATTCGTCCACGTCCACTCCCACTTATTTCCTTCCAGTGTCTCCGGAAGAAGAAGCGTTTCCATTTGCTGGAGAGCTTCTTGTGTTTCTACCTGATTTACTACCACATTTCAAAATTAAGAATTAATCCTTTCAGTTCCAGAATCACCATCTCGCGTCTTGCAGGAATTCCAGCAACTTCTATTGTTTCAAGAACACGAAGGTTTCTACTTTTGCTATTCGTGAAAGAACTTTCACGGCTCGCAAGCTAAAAATCTCTGTATGAATTCGTGAAAGAGAGAGAGAGAGAGAGAAGGGATAATGAAAGTAGGCTAAAAGTGAAATTTCAGTTATTCGAGAATTATTCGAGAATTAATAAATTACTGCGAACATTACGCCAGACGAAACAGATAAAGTACATGAAAAAATTGTATTAAAGCAAACGGCCACACGCTAGTCAATTTGTTTCACACGTCCCCACGATTCAGTCTTATATTCTTATATCCTATCTTCAAACTAGATACACGGTGTTTCAACCGTCAAAGAAAAAGATCTCTAGAAAATCTGGAATTCCCTAGTCCTAGCTATTGGTCCGAATTTCTCCTCGAATCTAGTGGAATACTTGTGCACTGGCGCAGTCGGTGTCGTTCTCCGTCCTCGTCGTCCCGGTTCGCGCCGCTTCGCTCGTCGCGGTGAAGATTGTCGCGCGATTAGCGCAGACCCCAATGTCACGGCGGAAGATACATTGCTCTCGTGGCCTGGTCCGCGCGCTATACGTGCGCCATGCATACTCGGCGAGGCTTATACGGGGCCCGTTTATATACGGTAACACCGTAAGTGCATAATCGTCGATCGCATCTCCTTGCACTTTGCGTCAAGCCACGGCACCTTGTACGTCGGGCCGCGCGACCGCCCCGTCAAAGATCCTCGTATCTGGCGCTGTAACGACCTGACGTTTGCCGTGTAGCTCGCGAACCGATCGGATGTCACGCCTGCTGTAAGACTGACGCCTTTAGGAACGCCAATTGAAGGCTTATGAAACGGCCACTGTCCATTCGGAAACGTTCCATTCCATTCGACACGATTTCCACTCTTCCTTGTTTCTTTCTAAAGAACTTTATCTTCTCCTTTTTCGTGGAACAAGCGATGGACTTTATAATAATTAATAATAAGTGGAGTGCTGATTTTTGTGCATTTACGGGACATTTAGTTTCTGGAATTTTTGGTCGGTATATTGTACCGATAACATTAGAAATGAGCTAACATTCCGTAGAGCGTGTAATTACTTTAGATCTCTATCTGCATTAATTAGTTTACATTCTTGTAGTTTTTTTTAATTGATCCTCGGATAATATAATATAATACAGTATGCAATAGGTATTGGTGTGTAATGTACATATACTCTGTTTATGTAATAACTATAAAATAGGTAGGCAGTATATGAATATGTTATACGTTCCCCGTTCAGTATCAAATTCTTAGACTTCTGATTTTAGTGAGAATCCAAAGAATTAAGGATATAAAAATGAACAGAATATTCATACGATGAAGAAATATGTAAAATATCCAAAATATAGCGTCCGTTATAATATTTAGCGGAAGAAACTAAACTCTGTTTTAAACCGGTTGTATTCAGATAAATATAAATTTGCATAAACACCCACACTGTCATGATGGGGAATGATAATAATGGTGCCTATTATTTTATTATTGAATTTTATCCGAAGTTAGGATGGATGGATAATACCGAGTGTTGATACATTGTAGAAACCAGGTAATGACCTAATAATGCAATTTATAGTGTCGTGGTTTGTGACTCACTATGGCGCTGTGTGACGCCTGTTGTAAAATATGCATAGCGTTCAGGAATGGAGCAGCAAGTGGCGCGTTTTCATATGTTGCGCGACATTTGACATTTACACGTGCCTCGGTATGCAAACTGTGTCGAGTATTAACTAGCACGAGACATTCCTTCAACGTCAATAAATTTTGATACAAATTGCATAGTACTAATTATGAAGAATCGTTGTTATGTTTATGCGTTTCATTCGCTGGAACCAGACCTGTGGCGACCTCAACGGAAGGATTAATATTCAGAGCAGAAATTTTCCGCCTTTCCCAAAAAGACATAAACAAACAATCTCTCGCAAAATTTATGTTTTATCCGACCGTTCTTGCTCGATAGCCAAACTGAATATTCAAATTTCCCGGCATGAATATTGATTTAAAGAAAAGACCGTGACAGGTAAAAGGAAAAACACATGGAACAATGTGCAAAAGGAAGAAGAACGAAGATTGCGGGTGCGGGGTTCTAAGAGGTACACGCAATCGAAACAAAGTATCGTATAGTGACTCGCTGGACATTTGTGATGCGCGTGGCGAAGAAATGCACAACGATCGTTGTGTTTAGCGAAGAAAGGCCGGTCCGCCTGTAACCGGGAGGACGTTTGTATGGCAAGACGATGGCAGCTCTATCGGCATTACCAATTGTGAACACCGCGACTTTTATCCTCTGCACGGCCAGATAGCCGCTTCTCCAGGGCCTGCACAAAAATTCCGGTATCTGCATCCAACCGCCTCGCCCTTGCCTTCGACTCGCTCCTCCTCTAAGCCATCGAGGCCCAAGAGCCTCCTCTCTGTCTCTCCAATCTCGTGAAATCGATTTGACCGTATTGAATTACCAGCGAAGTATATACAAAAACTATCCGATCTAGCAGAGACTTTTTTGGCAAGTGATATCTTTTAGAGTCATTGGACTTCGTAAGAGATATGACATGAAATGAAATATGAAATATTGTTTACAAATAAAATTAATCAGGCGAATTTCTTTCCTTCGACACAAACAAACTATAGTGTATATATAATAATAATAAATAATATAATTAATCATATAATATCACAATCGTCCTACAAACGATACATAGCGATTTCTTTTTATGTTTCTTTGGAAAGAAATTTCATCGTCTTAATATTTCGATCACAAAGCTAAAAGAGTCGTTGAAACAGATCTACAGCTGCGATCGAAGACCGTTTACTGTAACGAAAAGACGCAGGGGTAAATACCAACTACAGAGGTGCAACAGAGCAATTCAAGGCTTGAGAGTAGACCGTACGACCGGCTGATGATTCAGCTTGGTTCATTACTCACGCAGCTTTTTACTTTAATCACATTAATGAAGCATTTAATCTCGCCGCGTGTTTTACAAGCCGCCGGTGTGTGGCCTATCTCAGCTACGTCGTTGACGAGGATTTCTCGCCGGTTACCCATGAAACCCTAACCCTCCTCTTGCCGTCATTTCACTCTCGTACCGGTTGGTTCCCGACGAACACGACGAACCCTTGTCCTTTCGCTTTCATCCATCTTTGGATTATTATTTTCTTGTTCTCCCACCCTCCCGCGGTGTCCGCTAATAACCGCAGCTCGTTTAGGCCCGTTTACACCTGTACGCTCGTGGCAGCGTCCTTTATCTTACAGCAAGCCAAGCACGCACCATTACGGTAATATATTTTATTACAGGTGCTCGTCTTTATGGTCCACTTATCGCCGCGAGAATATCAGAGCGAAGGTGTAATCGAAATCGGTAGAAAACCGGATTTTGTATCGACAGCTGCCTCGCACGGACACGGTACCACTATCATCCCATGCCGATATAAACCGATCTGCCGATTCATAATCGGGTAATTCGAATGATACGCGATCTTCCTTGTAAAATTAAGAAACTTACCCGGAAGAATCTCTTTGACGGAGACCGCCATCTTAATAATTTGCGCACGAAATGTGCGCAGTTGTACTCGCTGTATAGAGTTCCCGGTATAATTTATCGCGCAACCAGGCTAGACAACATCCTCTTTCCACTTTGACGATAATAATAGTTTTACACATCAACCTTCCTTTATATCGTTTGCCATTCGAAACGTCCACGGAGCGTTCGCGATTATGCTTTCAGCGACAATTTATGAACACCGTGGTCAACACCCCGTAAACAAAGCGGCGGCTACGTCCTTCGCGTTCGCCCATTAAACTCGCAATCAAGTGTTCCCGGAACCGCGTAAAAAATTCACCGTTCACACGAAAGAGACCGTGTACCGTGGAAACAAAAAGAGAACACGAGCGCGTAAGAGACGATGGAAACGTGATCGCGGAGGATACGAAGTGGCCGCGCGTTGTCGCGTGTGTATCGAATACCCCGATAAAATCTGCACTCATTGTCCGGCTGATCAGACAATAAATTCCCGGGGCGGTGAAATTTTTGTAAAAAAAACAGAAAACAGTCGCTAGAGCTGCGCGCAAGGGCAATAGGTGGTTGAAACGCACGCGAGCGTGTGGACGCGCCGTCTAGCTTCATTGTTTCCCCGAACGAGCAATGGCGAACGCAGCGGCGCGTCCGCTTGACATCGGTCGTAATGTAATAGGTACAGTGGGTTGCTTACATTATGCCGGGAAAGGAAGATGCACGCATGTGCTTCGCAAGTCCTGGGGCGGTGCAACGTCACTTACCTGAAACAATAAATTACATACCGTTACGTTGCGTACGTATTATATGCGCATATATAGGTAACTGACTGATTTACGATCGCCTCTGCGTAACGTGCGGCTCGTACATGTGCTTACAAGCGCGCTCGTGTACAGAAGCACCTGTACATACGTGTCTACGAAAGTACTATGGAGACCCCTTTCGTCCGAACCGACACCGATAGAACGGATGTTCCAGAAAATTTTTAATCCCAATGAGATATTCCTACGTGGCTTTTTCATTTTGACATTGATCGATTTTACCGTCTGTTAGCGCAATCTGTATTCATTCTGAATATGATCGTCGTATCATGAGAGGATATTTGTTATTTGTGTGACAAGTATCGTAGGTTATATCGAAATCTATTTTTTCTATAAATTTTGTAAGGTTTAGGTAAGAATTCTCTGAAAAGGTTGGAAAATTCTAACTACCATTCTACGTTGATCAATAAAATTCTATTAGATTAGCTTAAAGACTCGTTTTCATTTTTGAACAAGCAACTGGTTTATTTTTTTCACGATGACGGAGAAAATACGCGTAATAAACACGAGAACATAATCATATCAGCGGAACGTGGGAAAACCGTAGAGTAAAGCAACGAGAGATGAAATTCAAAGTTACCGGCTGAATATCAGTGAATCCGCCAAAATGCACGCAAGGTAAGGTTACGTTTCGGACAAGTGAACGTCGTCGGTATCCGGAGCATGGCCCTGCATCCTTACATTCTCATTGGTCAGTGTTGAACGTACGCCTGCACTTATTGAGTCCACTGTACACGTGGTGCACGCTTCGATCTGCCGATCATGCTACCGGGTCTCCCGATGCACACACTGAGACACGTTATGCGCGCGATTCGAAACGAAACGACGGTTGCGGCATGAGCGCACGACGAATCGCCGGCAAAAACGATGTGCGAGAATCGATTCGAGTGACTCGACCGATAATCGCACGAGAGCTCGATATACGGGAAGGAAGCCGCTCAACTTCAATTTCGACGTGTGATCTGATCGAAGGACTGTGTGCGTGTTAAGTACGACGGGTGCACTAGTAACTTTGACACGGTATCAACGGTGTGTGATCACAGGATTTGTGCCGAGCAACGTTATCGAGACGGAGCCAGACGACAGGATCGACTATGCGGACGAAACGATTTCATCGATAGTGTAGAGTACGGTGACAAACATTGATGGCACACTAAAACGTCGGACGCGCGGAAAGAAGGAAAAGGAGGAGGACGAGGAAAAAAAGAGTGGCACGAGACAGACTGGAGACACCACATAAACCTTCCCGACCGCGAGCCGCCACATAAATATAATAGGGAAGGTAAGGCCTCGTGATGGTTGGTCGGCATTGCCCGCCGAACCGTCACGGACTCAGCACGTCGTATAGGTAGGGGGAATTCGCGCGGGGGTGGGGTGAGATGGGTGGACGTGTCAGGGGCAGAGTGGAGGTTGAAGAGGGAGGGCAGTGGTGGCCGACTCCTCTCTCTACACGGTGCAACACACGGCGGCGTGAAACACGGGGAAACGGTACGAATGATCGATGGGATTCTGCGCCGTTGCAGGCATGCCATGGGTGTCTATTCCCCACTACCTTTTGCCGGTGAGCTCGACGCGCACACCATCAAGCAAAACCCCCGCTCTTCACAACTCACGCCGCCTGGTGGGGCGCGCGCACGTGGTGGTTCGCTAGAAACTTCTTCGGAATCGCCATAGATGACGCTCGGAATGTCGTCGCCATCTGCGCCATCTAGCAGCCAGACGGTGAACACAGTCGGTAAAAAACGGAGAGTTTTTTCGAGAGAAATTTAACACAGTAAGAATTGGCGGGAAAAATTTGCTAACACGGATTATTGAATTTATTGATATAAATATTATATCAATAATTTATTACATTAATGGTTTTAAGATAAATAAACGTCATTTACGATGACATACTTTACAATCGATTAGCAAGTTTGAATAAATTGTATTGTTCTAATTAAAATTTTTCTCCTGGCAATACGAAAATGTTCGATTTCTTTTAACAGAGAAGTAGCTGAGAAACGATATTGTACGTTTGAATGAACAACGCGAAAGTATGTATCATACTCTAATATAAATGAAATTAAACAGGTAATATACAATAACAGGCAAATTAAATCTACTCGTTCGATAGAAATTTCGCAAATATATTTCGAATTTCGTGTTTTCCAGTTTGTATAAAAAAAAAAAGCGAATAAAGTCCGTGACGTATTAAACGTGAAAGCTTTTGTAACAAATGAACCGAGCGGCGAATATAGATGGCGATTAGACTAAAAAATGCATAAACAACAGTACGCGAGCAAATTTCCAAGGTTGTTAAAGTTTCAGCTCGACTGGCGAATAGTTTGCACGTGAGTGAGTCGCGTTTTCCGCAGACCTACGACAACACACGCACCGAACAAATGTATTTGCATACAAATTGAAATTTTCGGTTTCCTTCTGTCCGTCCCTAATGTTCAACGAACAACGCGCGAATATGTGTGTCGCGAAATACTGTGCGATCGGTGCGTGTGTTTATTACTTGCGAATGCCTGTCACAATTCATCAACCTAATTGCGGCATTGTTAAACAACTCACGAATCGGTGGTCCGTGTATGCGTGGACTGTAACGCAGTCCGGCCTGCGTGCCGACGGGCGCCTCTAAAATGCTCAAGGCGAAATTTAGTTACGCGGTCAGCTCGCGCGCGCACACGCGTCCATAAACCGGGAACGCGTTAAGCATTCGTGAAATGCGATCGGAGGACCACCCGTACGTCGTTGCTCTTTCCATCGCATTCGCCATCAATATCCGCATTACGACGTTCGTGATCGAGGGACGCGATAAAAATGCCTGAGTGAAAGGTGCCCGAATGCCTTAAAAACGTCTGCAAGATTATACAGAGAAAGAAAGGAATAAAAGAAAAAAAGACAGAAAATAAGAAGGAATTTGAAGTTCCGTTGTATATATCACAAGGTTATGACTAAATGAGAGTAACGATAATCGCAGGGTAAAGGAAACGGAAAGTCGTGGTGCGAATGAAATTAATCTAGCAAAGAGTGACGGGCCGAGCGTGGAAGATTGAATGCCAGAAAGTACTGAAATTCCCAAGAACACGATCGTTATATAATTAGTCTCACTCGACCACGCAGTGGGTATCGTGGCACCACCAACGGGGATTCTACATTATAGTAGGAAAGTAGTGCAAAGCACGGCAAAGCAATTGATCAATATAGCGCCAACAACCCTTCGCAGCCACCCTTCTTCAGCTTCCAGTTCTCGTCGTCTACCCTCCCGCCCGCCCTGTCCCTCTCTCTCCCTCCCAACTCCCAACGGCGCAGAGAGAACGCACCCCCATAACAAGTTTCTTACTCATCTTTTTCGTTCAATAACTCTCCATCCAAGATGGCCACCGCGGTCGTCCCTCATTGGTTGGGGGAAGGGGTGGTCGCAGGGGTCTGTACGGGGTTTGGGTGACCCGAGAGGCGAGGAAACCAAGAGAGGCAGCAAGTGAGAGGGAAAGAGACGGAAGGGAGGAGGGGTTGGTAGCAGTGACGCCATCTATCTTCCGTTGCCTTGGCTCGGCGTAACATAAGGCAAGATAAATTGCGGGATCTCCCGGGTTCTTGAACCTTTCTGGCAAATTGCATAAGAATATCCACCCTCCACCCCACCCGCTCTCGCCCTTCCCGCCCCCTCCAACTGCCCTCGCGGCTCCAATGGAATTGGAATTAACTCGAATAAATCACCTCGGTGGCTCTCTACGGCTACGCAGAGAGTTGCTCGTCTCTTCGCTCGAAGGAGTTCAAATTTCTTTTTACAACGATGTACTGTCACGTCTCGTCTCTTCTTTTTCTTCTTTTCGAGTGACAACAGGGAATCGTTGTACGACTGCGTTGGCAAACGATATGTAATTGACGGTAATAAAGCGTCTTGCATCTTGCTTAAAACTCTTTGTTACGATACATGTTACGTAAGAGAAACGAAACGTCGCATCACTGTTTTCTCAAAGTTCGTACTTCTAATTATTAAGTAATTTTTATAACGACCAATATTTTTATTTTATTGGAATAAATAACGGACGATAAATTAATATCCTACATTTTGTATACCCTGATTTATCGCGGTCGTTATTAAATTTTTCCAAATAACAGCGTACATAATCTAAGGCTAAACACCATATTCGCTGTTTGCTTTGCACTTTAGAGGACGTGGGAATTACCTTGGTAAATAGCCGCGTAAAAATAATAACGCAATGTTAAATAATACCGTTGTTTATTGCCCAATGAAAATTCGCATATTTCACAAAACTTCCAGCAGGCAAATAGAGGGTATTATGTCATGGCAATTGTAAAGGCGAAGAGTAAGTGGAAGATAAAACGATCGAATAGTCGTTGGCCACTACCAGGGTCATAAAGCAGTGCTGGCATCTGGCGGCATTCGTGAGAACAAACGAAACAACGCATAGAAGACGAAGTATTGTGTGCGCGGGCGCATCATGGTCCATTGATCGAAAGATATTGTAACTCTGCAAAATCAGCGGAAGACAAATTTTTAGGTCTATCCCGGAGACTTTATGACGCTTACATCGTCCCAATTTTATTTTCCGTTACGAGAAAAAGAACGAGAAGATCGACTGACACAAATTCAACCAATTAACTAACCCGTAAAAAGACAGTGTATGTACGAGTAGATAAAACTAGACAAAATATACCTGAGAAATTTACTATCAATTCTGACACAATTTGGAAGCAACATTTTCTCTGTTGTTTTTGCTATTATATAAATAATAATGATATTTATAATATTTTCAATTTAATGTTCTATACAGATCCCAATAGAATAAAATAGTAATCTTAATAGATGTAGAAATATCCAGAAATCGTTGATTTGCATGTGACCGTTACGGGATTCCAACCCTTTCCTTTTGTATGTATTTCAAACGATATCTCAGTTGCACGCCACACCATGATGAACCCCCACTTGGCTGTTTCAAGCGTGGTAGGGAACTGGTTATCATTGCCAAGTGGCTGGCTTTCCGTATTGCTTTCCGTATATTGTGCCAGGTCAGTAAATCCGAAACCGAGCTTTACGATTTGTTTACTCCACAGTGGGTTATGGGACCTGGTTATATAGCCATAGGTATGCGGGGGCCACGTGATCACGGCCATAAACGCGTCTGTTATGCGCTCGTAAACTGTGAGAGCCCCACTCGACGGTTACCGCTCACAACCGGCAGTCCTCCCACCGCGATAGTCCATCGTAAAACAAGCGTTTTACGATTGCTGCCTATCGCTGATGATACCGGCACCGTGCGGTCAAAAAGTACTTACGCCGTCGTCGATATCGCCACCCCTAAAAAACCTATTCGCACCTTTTTTTCCTGTCGCCAAAATTGAACATCCAGTCGACGATATTGACCCTTTTTTCTTTTCTATCGAAACGTCTTTATCGTATCTTACGTGATGTTAGAAACGATGATTCGAATTACATAGTAACGACATATTAAGAGAAAGAAATTGTACTTCATGCAGACATATAATAAAGGGGTAACGAACCCGAATACGATCCCCGTAATAGACCACACACAAGTCCGAAAGATTTACAATTCGGGAAGCGTGGAACAAAGTGGACCGGGGCTGTTGGAAAATCTAGATGCTTCGAGAGTAGCCGAAAACCTTGTTGACCCTGTCATATATCAAAGAGAACGTATTGCGATCGCATGGTTCCGCAATCCGCGTAACCAGAGCGGCGTGGCGCGGCGCACGGGTGTATCGGATAACAGATCGGCGTAACAGTTTCGCGTGGCGATCGGCGCGCCCCTGGCGGTCAGCGTCCGATCGACGGCCGGCCGTATCGGCGATGACGCTACGCCTCGCTACGTCACCGCTCGACGGAATGTAGCCCTGACGTCATTCGGTCTATAGACAAGGATAAACGACGGCGTGTGCTTGTGACGTAACATCGAGCCTAGGAGAGAGAGAAACCCATGCCAGCCATACTGGCGTAGGTAGGGGAAGGAAGAAAAGGGAGCCATTATAGAAGGGGCGCGACTAGGCTGAATCCTCCCCACCGACCGGTCGGCCCACCGAGGAAACAGCTGTCAGCTGCGTGGAGTTGCGGACCCTGTCGTCTCACCCACCAACCCTCCTTTCCCCGTTACACCACGTGTCGGTGTGCGTTCGTGTATGGTTACTTGCCTGTTGGCGCGCGCGCGCTCGCGTGTGTTTCTTCTCGTTTCTCCGACACAACTCTACACGCGATATGTACGTGTATTTCACCAAGCTGATGCACGCACACGAGTAAAAGGCGACCAGCCAGCCAGCCACCCACCCCCGATGTTAAAATATTCCGGTGGGCGAGCGAGCGCGGGACGGGAATAGCCCGGGAGAGTTATGGCCGCCTCCGAGACTCAAATAACTCTTTAATCCGCGGGCGCGTGTACGCTCTTCGCGCTCCTTTCTAACGTACGTATCTCCGATCTTCTTTCTCCCTTTGTGCCGCTTTCTTTTGGCTGATTTTCCTGGTTGGGCGCGACTACCGCGTGAACGTTCACGCCTTTGACTATTTGTAAGACGTTTTAAACGAAGAAAGTAGTTTGTGAAAAATTCATCGAAACTCCGTGTGACAGAGCATTTTCTCTCGCTTTCCTTTTCTCTTTCATTGATGCACGCTTCGACTTGGGACTCTCCACTTTCCACTTTCATCTGCTATAAATTGGCTAATTAAACTGCCGATGATATTCTCGCGTTACGCTCTGTCTTCTTTACTGCTGTCTTTTATAATATAAGCTTCGCGTTACACTGTGTCTTCATTGCCGTTTTGCACAACGTGGTATGCACCTTTATTCCTATTTATAATGGGTAATCAGCACGTTCGTTAGTCGTCAACGTTTAAATTGGCCAGTAGTAACGCGAGAGTAACGCGGCAACAAGTGCTCGAAACGAATTGATCGACGTATTTATGACAAGCCCGGGCAACCACTGCATAAAAGAACGACGGCAAGCGCGTTAAAGAACCTATCTTCGCGATTGTAATTTCATTCCAGCGTTGCTACGCAGCGTAGCGAAGACGCGCGTGGTATATGTTTATGATAAGCTTGGCAAACCGTAAAATAAATGTACGTTTGTTTTGTTAGCCAAAACGCGGCGAGTTAAAAATTTCACGCGGTACGTCCGTATATTCTCAACGAAATTGCTTGATTTATTGCTAGGTTACCGAAACGTGTTTACGGCGGAAATATTCTAACTAGTTCTCGAATAACATCATTCGTTAGACAAATTTCAAAATAGTTACAAAAACACGTGTCAACGATATCGTAGTCAAAATAAACATAAACAAATGTATACCAATGTTATGACCTCTTATTATACATACTTTTTTAAGTAAACCTCCATCGATGTCATAGAAACGGTGCTTCAATTAAACGCAAAATGAAATGAAAATCCAGAAACAGAAAAAAAGACGATAGAAAAAATTTTCCACGTAGCGTGGAGGGAGAGAAAGAGGCGCGTTGGTCAGTTCCAATAAAGAGACATCAATAAACCGAAAAAGGAATACGACGAGACGGTCTCGATCTCGATCGGCGATCTCGAGCAACGATACCGATTGAGTCGCGCGACACGAAGGTACACAGTCCGCGGGCCGTCGATCCCGTCACACGAATTTGTCGCGGATTAAAAAATTCCCCAGAATCCGGTCGTATTGATGCAACGTGGTCGACGGCGGTAATTAAATGCAACTTCGTCGTCGCTTTTTTTTTGCTTGTTTCGCATGGAAATCGGTGCATCCCACGTTATTCTGTCCTTTTGTGCATGTGTACGTGTCCTGAGGAAGGAGGGCGCGCTCGCGCGCGTTCACGGGCGTGTCAGTGTGCACGCAAATTAAATATCTGAGGTGGTTCGCGTGTAAGAATACACACGTTCGCCAGGGCGCCAGAAAGATATATCGTTCCACCAATTTGTTCTTCGTGAGGAAATCCATTATTAGGCGAAGCACGAACTTTTGCGACTAATTGCGAGCGTTGTGTGCACGCGGGCAACGCCGCCGCCGCCGCCACGGTGAAACTTCTGGAACACGAGCGCCGCGCGTGTACAAACCGCTCGGCTATGCGTAGACGCAAAAATAATGTGTTCATAGGTCATTGCGACATTAACGATTCGTTCGCTGATAAGTGGCTAGCAATACGCCGTTTAAGGACACTTTACGATCTTTATTCGTAGCTCGATAAGCGAACTCTTACTTTCACGTACTCCATTTTACGCCGTTTCGCGCGTTCTCGTGACCTTTCCCTGTTCGATAAGCGTCTTACGCTTCGAAGGATCTTAGCTGTACCTTTTTAAAGGCCTGCGGAAATCGCAAATGTAATAAAGGAGCCGCGGTGCCGATCCGTGACCGAGGAAACACGAACGATGGTCGTTCTTGATAACAACGAATTGCTAATGCGGTGAAACTTCGGTAATTCGAATTTTAAGCAGACAGTTAAAATTGTCGCGGTTCAAGGAAATTCAACTCTTCAAGTTCGATTAATTATTTAAAAAGAAGTGAAGCCTGACATATATCTAGTTCCCTAACCCCTCCAAGTTTTAGAAGCAGCGATAATCAAATTGTTATTCATTGAAGCAAACTGCAATTTGTAAAGGTTAGGTTTCCTTCTCAATTTGTATTATACAGATAAAATAAAATACCTAGATATGTTGCAAAACATAAAAGATGTAACTTAGAAAAAAACGAAGCTGGCACCCCGCTGGGGGTAGCCACCCCTTTTTTTTCTTTTCTTTTTTCTTCACCAATAAGATATAACACTTTACCAAATGTCCATAAGGACAAATTGTAAAATAACCAAAATAAAAAAAAAAAAAAAAAATGTTGCAAATAATTCGGGACGAAGTAAGTTTATATTTCAACTTGTTGCGATTTTCAAGTTGTAAGTTTCGAATTACCGAGTCTCGAATTTCCACAGCAATGTGATAATATGATACCTTCTTTCGCGTCCAATGATCGAATTAAACGATGCGGAAAAATTTCGAAAGTCTTCGGAGAAAAGAATCGTGGAACGAAAATCGACAGTTTTTAGCTGGTGGAATAAAAGAGAAGTAGTCCCTAAGAAGCTTAGATGCCGAGGAGGAAGTCGACATTATTGTCCTTTGGTAAACACGTAAAAACTGGCAAAAGACTCGCACCAGTAAAAAAGGGACTGTCGTCGATCGTAGCTAGAACAAGGACGAGGATAGCCCCTCTCAATGGCAATGGTAGATAAGCGAGGCCTAAAAAGGTCCAGCTTCGAAATCGTCTCGGTAACTATAGAAGGTCAAACGACAACGAAAAGTCAGGAGGAACAACCGCAGCACGCTGTAAAGCCATAAATCTACGCTTTGGCGTTTTTATACGGCTGAAAAAACCTGGAAAAAGAAGACCCTGTAAAAAAAGAAGAATGTCCAATCGAACAAACCGTGTTGGAAGTCGTAAAACTCGTTACAAAGTCATCGTACTTCTCCATTGACGAAGCAAGTCCTACGTGATTTTACGGCCGATTCGTGATAGATGGAAAGCCCAAAAGCCCGTACAAAATTCCTTGTTTCTAGCGACACTCGAAATAAATAAAATGGAATTTGATTGAAAGAGCATTGTCAAATTCTATTTAATTAGTCGCTAAATTGGATATATTTCTACTGCTGTACGAAATAGAGACAATTGAGACACGATTGGAACAGCATCGTCAAATATTACTTAACCGATCGCTAAATCAAATATATATAATTCTATCGAATGAAATATAAAAAAAACCTGCTTATAAAATCGTTGTAAAACGTTATGTTACTAAATAAAATAGGAAAATTTAGTCTGGATAGTACCCGACGCAAAGCAGTTTATTGGAAACAAAGGAGTTAAATAGAAGGATCATCGCTTCGTACGTGGAATTGAAAGGGGCGAGCAGCAATTGACGCTCGGGGGCGTCAACCTGCACTAAATAAATCACGCTGATCGACCCGGTGATCGGTAATCAGAGGAATAAACCAGCCAGCCGTACGATAAGATAGACTCGGTTCGTCCAATCCGGCGGGATAATTATTTTGCTGCATCGGTCAGGTAAAGTTATCGCGCGATGCTAGATAATCAAATCTCCGGAGCACATTTTCGTGCAACGTTTGGAAGGATAAGGTAGTGGTGGGCCTGGTCGGTCCAAGGTCGGGTCGAGCAGCCCCTGCACTCATAAGCGAATGAGGACAACAGTCGGTCATCGTAGCGGCCGTAAATCAAGCGTTGGCGTTTTTCGGCTGTGCTAGCGCAGTCAAAAAAGAAAAAAAGATCGAGAAAAAAAGGGAGGCGTCGGGGCAAAAACTCCGCTCTGTCCGGCTTGTTATAAGCGGTCCTCCGCTCGGTTAGCCAGCCGGATGGCGAGGCAAGCCTCGAGCGTGGGGTGAGGTGGGTCTTAAAACGAGAGAGTCCGACGCGACGGATACAACGAACAGGGTGAAGAGAGACAACGCCGAGAGAGAAGAAGAAGAAGAAGAAGAAGAAGAAGAAGAGAACTTTAGCAGGAACAATGCCTAAAGTCACGGGGAAGAATGCGGTCCGTCGGGCTACACGAGGATACACGGAGGAACTTCGTGGGTGCCCATTGGTCGCCCATCGATACTCTTCCCAACGGGAAGACACACGCGCTCTCTTCCCGACCGGCGACAAATACATCGGAGAATTTACTGCTTCGCCGGTCGTTACGTCATTTGGCCTCTTTCAAGTGAACCGCGCGGCCGCGTTGCTCTCGCGACTCTTTGTCGTCGATCTGCTGCGCGAGAAGTCGACGCCAATGACGTAAATGACGCCATGTTGCTTCGACGATTATCGCTTCTTTAATCGCCGAACCACGCGGATAAAAAGATCTGGATCTGCGTGTCGTTCGTGTCCGATTAGAAGATAGCTAGTCTCGTCGTCTGATTCTATTTCTTCGCGTGCTGCAATATCCACGATCGAGATGCAACGTAACTCGAAGAAAAAATTGCGGGAAGAACGTCAGCGTTGGAAAAATAAAAAAACTGGTACAGTCGAGGTATAGTACGGCGGGAGAGTAGCAAATTACAAGCGCGTGTATGGAGCGACGCGTTTCGTCGTTTCTCGCGTGTTACCCGATCGTTCTCCAGATGATCGTGCATCGATAAACGACGATTGTGCAATTGCTACCCATTGTACTCATTTCAGAAGCGGCGCTGCTATGAATACAATAGTAAACGTTTCAAGAACAAGACGTAAACGGCGTGGACACACGATGCGCAACGTGTATCACGGCAGCCAACCGGGAGGGGTTTGCTGAAATTTTTATACGATAAAACACGAATCGTCGACATCCTCTAGTATGGCTGTATTTAGTCGTAATTGCAGATTATCTACCCTGTAATTGCCGCCTCTTTGCGAGCTCGTGTCTAATCGAGCATCGCGCGCTCAATTTGCGAGAACATTAACACGAGCGATCGGTCGATGAAGACGCGAATGAACGAGATTCTATACAGACGCTCCGGGGTGTTCTGTAATTTTTGTCCGTTGCAACGCGTCGTTAGGCAACTCGTCTCTCGATCATTAAATCCCGGATAGCCCTTCATTTAACGAATTACGCGAATTATAATACCCTTGTAACGTCGATGAAGTCCACCATAGATGGCAGCGTGACTTCTTTACCAGAGCTACACACTGCACACGCCAACCAAGACAGAGAATTACCGCGCTAACGCTAATGTCACCCTCGCGGTGAGATAAGAAGCTCGAGGCGATTTCACCCTCTTCGTCCCTCCGATACTTTCTTATCCCGCGCCAGGATCCTTCGCTTGAATTATGAGGGCGATTTTTATTATTCGCCCGCGCCTCTTCCTCCCGTTTCTTACTGTCAGCCAACCCTCTTTCTTCTATCTGCCAGCGCTCATAGGCGCCGACTCATGGAAACTTTCTTCTGGGAAAACGAGGGTAATGGAGTTCAACATGAAGTCGAAGCTAGATAGAGAATAAAAGAGGAAAGGAGACATGGAATGGTAAAGTAGGAACAAATTGATACGGAGAATTGAGCTTCGAACGGCGTAATTTCGGGTCGCCTAAGGAACAAGCACGATACGTAATTCAACGATCCAGGTAAAACGATTGGCAAACGGAAATCGAGAATAGTTCCTCGTGCCATTGGTAATTACAAGAGGAAGTAGACGAAGCTGTGGAAAGTAATTTAATCCGCAATCACTGCTTTCACGGAAGTTTATACAAAAGTTTTGTACAAAATTCGGTATGGTTAAATGGTGTCCGATTTGAAACAGGTTACAAACGATTTCTTCGTTACGTTTCGTCCGTTTCTCTGCGGCAAGGTAATCGCGCTCGATGTTGAAAAAATTGCCGAGCAATTAAGTGGAGACCTCGTCGAGCGCGGATGATAAAGCGAAATGGGATAGTCGGTAATCGGCAATGGGCCGAAAGACTGTCGAGCCACCCCGTAAACAACGTTACAGTAATGTACTCCCGCGGTGTTCACCCCGTCGTCGTGCCATCTCTCTTCGGCCGTTCACTACACAGCAACTATAATAGCGGCGTTACACCATGTAACCAGTGCAACTCTTACTCGCGTTCGAGCGTGCACGCTCGCACACCTACGTACGTGTAGAAATAATACACGGGTTTCTAACGCGGTTGTATAAAGTGCAGAAGAGTGGGGAAATGATGGTATGTTGGTGCATTTGTATGTGTACGTATCATGGGGGTAGGAGGTGGGAGAGGAGAGACAGAAAGAGAGATAGGAATAGGTAGAAAGGGATGAAGCACACGCAGAGAGTTATGATGCCGCACAATTAGCAGTTCGTGTGAGAGAGATCGATCGCTGCCGAGAACATACATCAACGGTGTAAACGCAGGACACGTATCGCGTTTATATACGCGGAAACGCGACTGTTCGTACCTCCGTGTATATAGTACGCGTGCACCACCACCGTCGGTGTGATGAAACTTTCGAACTACCCGAAAATTTGTGTACTGTGCATCACTGTTTTTCTGCTTCTGTTGGATATGCGTTTCCAAAGATTAGAAGTTCATGCTATCGTAGACGCAACGGTTACAGTATTCCGAGGATAGAATTACACAGGATAGAAATTTTATACGTCAAATGTCTTTTTAATAATAACTATCTTTGTATCTAATAATATAGATTGATATAGATATTATATATATATAGATATATAGATTAATATAGATATTATATATATATATAGATACATAGATTAATATAGATATTATATATATATAGATAATAGATTAATATAGATATTATATACATATAGATATATATAATAATATAGAATAATATAGATTATCTAATAATCTTTTTAATAATAATTTTATATATTAGTTTGAATCTTAATGTGGCTTGAAAGATATCTGGCAAGAGGAGAAACATTTTTATGTATATTTCTTATATTAAATGTTATATTAAATTACAAGTAACCTACCCCTTAAATTTTACATTAATTGTTACTATATAAAATATAGTATGTTACTATATATTAAATACTATATATATATAATACTATATTATATATTATAATACTATAGTATACTATACTATATTATATATTATAATAGTATATATATAATACTATATTACTATATTACTATATTATATACTATATAAAATATAGTAACATTTTATGAATTATTTCATCCTGTGTTCTTTGCGACATTTTCAAATTGTATCTTCCTTTGGCCAGAAGTTTTAACCCTTTGCACTCCAAATTTTATTTCGTTTAATGTTTCGTTAAGTGTTTTATTTGAAATTTACTTTAACTACAAAATGAGACAATTGAAATTCACTTAAATATGAATTTTATTCACACTATTATTGTGTTTTGTAATTTTTAAGTGTATGATATATCTTGATATAGATTTTCTTTCGCACGTTTCACGAAAAAAGGTGGGACTCGACCCGAGATAAAAATTGACGTCGAATCACACTCAACATAGGAGTGCAAAGGGTTAAATGTAGGAAGAACGCTAAAGAAACGTAATATTCGTAAGTTTTCATTCAGAATATTAACAGTCCTTTCGTTGGTTAAAACGAAAGCAGCAATATCGTATAAGTATTATTTACAGATAATACAATATATAATATATTATAAATTAAATTCTACATAGGAATATATAACGGCACAGGAATCGACGGAAGAGTCCAATAGAAAAAGACGCACAGTGTTATGTCAATGTTGCTTTGTTTCGCTAGGCTTAAAGGTAAACAAACTCCAAATAAGATATCGTCGCAGTTACTTGTAATCGAACGCCGGTGATACGTTTACAGTTTTTGTTATGCCACCGATCGATACGAATAGACGAACGTGCTCTCTACGACGATTGTAACGAGTTTATATAGTCGACTAGCGAGCGTGGAGTGGAACGCAACGAACGAGCGACGATTACGACCGACATATACTATTTCCGTACAGGTATTTAAAATAATTTTAATATACACTAACTATTACGATTTTATCATTCGTCCGTTTAATAAATCAACGCGTACAATAATTCATGTGAAATATTTCTGTATTAACTTTAATATTCGATATTTTACTATGCAAGTTGTTTCAAACGTAACAAAATTCTAACTTTGAAATTACACGGACGAAGAACCTTATTCATTGGGCGTCGCTCGAGAGAGGTTAGCTGATGTTTTGTCAATGAAGGTAAATTAAACGATCGCAAAATTCCCGTGTCGTTAACACTATGAGAATCGCGGAGTGGGAAGGGTAGGTTGCTTGTAAATGCGTCGATCCGTCATGTTATCGTTACTTCCGTTTACGCTTCATTAATTTTAATTAATTTCTATAGCCGTTCGTTCGGCGACCGTCGATGATTCATTTCGACCGGGCTATTATCCCGTGTTTTTAACGGATCTGTCGTAAATGAACTTTCGCGAATTTGCGCGGCGAATTAAAGCGGGGGGATGCGTGCCCTGCGTGTCGAAAAACCCCATTTACATTTGGTGGACCGCGTAATTTATCGACGAGAGTAAAGATTACATAAACCAGTTGAAAAATAATATTTAGTCGAGGTGCATGAATTTTTGGTAATTTCGTCGCAGAAAAATAAATTATTATTAATGCATTATTAAAGAATATCTATGTAAAGATAGAAAGTAGGAAAGAAAATTTCCGTAATTTCTACTGTGCTTGTATATTCCAAAATCAAATACTCGACATCACAGAAAACAACCATAATAAATCAAAAGATCATAAATCTATATTTACTTTTAATAATGCGATCATTAAAACGCCATGAAGATCTTTACTTCGCACAACTTCCTTCTTTCGAATAAGCAACAAAGAAGACAAAGCCAATGAATTATTAAATTCCAAATCTACATCGATTACCTGTTTGCGATGCGTTCCATTGTGTGAATTAACGCAGCGATCGTGTCCTATGCAGCATCACTACATGGAAGAAAATTTCGCGAATATGTCGGTCACTCGTCACACGCGGTAAAAAATAAACTATGGCATATTCTACAGCCGAACGAAGTGTGCGCGCGCGTTTCGGTAATAGATAACACTGCGACCGTTACCCTTTCTCTCTCTCTCTCCCTCTTCCTCTCTCTTTTTCTCTCTGTGGTGCACGGCAGTATTTCTCAAGGGCGCGTGCCACCGGGCTAAGTTACGAGGCGTTTATGAGCCATAAGCGATTCCACGGGGTAGATAGAGTTACTTAGACGAGTTATTTCACTACTTTCGTGTGGATGGCGCGAGTAGGACGGGCTAAGTTGACGCGTCTTACGGCAGCCCAGCTCGGCCGGATCAGAAGGACCGCCTGCGACTGCCTGATTTACTATGGTGGACCCAACGTGCCATGGACCCGCTCTACCCCGACTGCTATGATGGGATTTTCTGACGGGGGTAAAAGGGGGACTGGTTAGAATAGAAGGGTAGGGGTTGTCGGGGTGGGGCTTACGAAATTGTCCCGGAACCGAGATCGAAGCTTGTGTGTTTTACGTGTCACCACGAGCCAACTCTTCCACCAGATATCTACGTAACTTTTATTTTCTTCTATTTTCGTTTATGTTTATTTTTGTCCGTACACGACGTTTCCGTGACCCTAAAGGTACTCGGGTATATTTTACTGTATAGAGTACGTAAACTTTAGCTACGAAAGTTTAGATTTAAGACAAGAACACTGTGAGCGACATTTATTTTAAATAGATGTACGTTTCGTAGAATTCCGCTTACTATTTTCAAAATTCTTCTCGAGAGATTATTTCAGATCGAAAGAATTATTTTGACAGACGAACGTGTAAAACCTTCATCGAGTAATAGGTTCGTAATTACGGGAACGCGAATCCTTCGCCCATATTTCCCTCGCATAGTTACACGTTGGCCGTGCGCTTTCATTCTTACTTAGCGGCGACGAAAAAAAACCAGAAGCGCGACATTCCTGCATTACGTTATCCGACGCATCGAGTTGCCTTTTTTCCCCTCACTCGCCGCTTACCTAGAACCGTTTGCCCTCGTCTAGAACGCCGGATTCGGGCCCCACGAACGGCTCATTAAAACTGTTCCTTTTCCAAGAAAACATTTTTTTTCATTTTTATCAGATGTTCAAATAGGAGGATCGGTGGATGGAAGAGTTCTGTTAAGCATCTGATAATTAAGTGTCTAACAAAAATCAATTTTATTTTTAATTTTCACAACGTACTTTTTGTCACGGCCACTCGCGGAGGAAAACGCGTCAATTCTCGCTATGATTCGTATAATGGACGCCGCGAATTAGTCGTTCCCCTGTTTCGGTTAAGATAACAGAGGTGGCTCGATGAATTTAACACTGTATTAACAGGTTAATATAGCTTGTATATTCAACAATAAATTGTACAATAATAAAAGCGTCACAAATTATTTGGCGATGAATAAGGTTAATGCGTTACGGAAATTCGATCCAACTTTACGACATCTCTCGATGAATTCGTTAGACTAAGCGACTGTAATTTTATTCGTTAGAACCTCTCGATGCTTACCGTCTGAATCTTCAAATAAGACTGATCGCCCTTAGATCAGTTTTTTGTCTTCTCCGGGAGACGACCCCCCACTATGCTCGAGTCACGCCGCCGTTCGCGCCTATGATCACGTATGCCACCTTCTTTGTGTGCATGAAGTAACGGACCGAAATCGACGTTTCTGGAACTCGCTGCTTGGTGACAACTATGCGCCCGTCGATACATTGTATATTTTTCGTCGGGCAGATAAGACGATCTGTCTGCGACGCTGTAGGACCGCGAGCGACGGTTAGAAATACTAAGCCCCGTGGCATAACACATTTCTTTATTGAAATATGTATAATTTTATGTGCTAGACTAGGTTAGCTGCATAATAGTGATACTTGTATGTGAATATCAGTGTGTGCAAGTATGTGTGTGCGCGGCGTTCAGTTAACAGTCTGGTATGGAAGAATCTGAGACGCGTGCAAGCGTGTATCGACGAATATCTTTGAAATCGTTTGTCAAATAGGTATATAACTATTGTAATATAAATTCTAAATGTAAATTTAATGTTTCTATACCATTATTTCGGCAATTAAGATCCAAAATTCTCAACATTCTTATAAATTTCATTCGTATGATATTAAACAAGAGGTAGATCTGTAACGGAGAGAAGGCGAATCTTTATCATTTATATTATCATATAAAAAAGACTCAACAGAAATTTAATCACGAAGCTCACGCCATTTCATAATATCAGCTCGGGCAAAAATTTCAATAACTTTCGCACGCGGAAGCAATTGACGCGGAAGCACCCTCCGCTGCCTTTAATTTCAATTTGTAATTCCATCGTTGGCTACCGAATTACGTGAATTCTTCGAGTCAATATCGTGGCTATGGCCGCTAGGGGTGAGCGCGTATTAGAATATTTAATGAGCCGAAATTTATCGTCTTGCCGGAGCACCTAGTACTTTTCACTATTTCCCAAAGTATTAGGGCGGAGTTTGGGTCTAGAACGGTACGCCTCGCAACCCTCCTCTAAATAGATTATGGTTGCTGCCTGCCACTATGGAATCCGACGACAATAGCCCCCAGGGTGCAACCCTACGAAACCTCGTAAGCATGCGAGCACAACGTAATTTTCCTTTTTTTCCTATTCGTCCGCACGCACAGTCTTTTCACGGGCCGATGGATTCCTTTGCTTAAATTAATAGCATTTATATGCCAACGGTCCATTTTCTAACGTCCCGACGCCTCTATTCCGACGCTGGCATATGCGCTACCACGATATTCACAAAGGGTTAACTTCTAATTGTTTGGGGGCTTCGATTTCTCGCAATAATTTAAACGTTATTATATGTATATAATGGAAATTCAGTGGATGGAAAATTTCAAGGGTAAACAGAGAAGAAGCCACTCGACGATCTTTTCTTTCCAACGAATTTCAGTTTAGTCGAATAGAAATTTGAAAATGATGATTTATGTTCGATGGTGTTTGCGTTTTGTCGATAGCACTCGACCAGTGCTTGATTTCCAACACGGATACGCTTATCGTGGACAAAGCGCAGTCGACGTCGAGACAGTTCGAACGATAAGAAGGAAACTCGGAGCCGGCGAGGTTAATTATTATTCAACTAAGTAAGATCGCGATAAGAACCAAGTGACTAGCCCTAGCCGGTTTCGAGCATCGGCATGCGAATTAAGCAATCATAGACAGCGCGGTGAACGCGCCATTCGTCACTCACTGTCAACCCAAGTTTCGTCGTGAGCAGCATCGTTTCCCAGTTCTGTTAGAATTTTATGTAAAACGTTGTGGTCATGTAGCGGTTGCATAATTGCGATTTAGCACGCGCTGACTCGCAACGGAATTGCCATTTTTTATTCTCATCGTCATAGGTTGATTAAGTTGGGGAAAAAAAATTTAATTAACTCGTCGATATCAAAGGCAGCCGAATTAAACTTTCGACCGGTTATCTTTTAACGGTCGAGGCGGCTGCTCTTTTCGTGTCCGGCTTCAGATGGAGAACGAATCTCTTTTCGATTGCTCGCGTGTCGAGAGATGCAAAATCCACGATGCTGAATATGCTTCCCACAGTTAAATCGCTCCCTAAATCCCGTAATTTTCGAATTGGTATTATCGGATCGATAGAAGCCCGTTACGAGCAACCGGTCATCAAATGCGATAGAAGCGAACGGGATGAAGATGTTGAGTCCGGTTCTCTTCACGCTTCTCACGACCGTTTCGCTTTCTTAAAAAAGCTGCAGGCATCAGGTTCCAGATTACTCTGCTAGGTAATTTTATTGCGACTAATTTTTTCATCCTTCCTTGGGATATCTGGCGTCGTTAATTGCAAGGATGTCCTTTGATTTCGTTTGCGCGCGATTAGAACGGAATAAAATCTAAAACGAGGAATATTTAGTTATATCCACTTGCAACAGGAATTCTAGAAAATTAGAACGAGGAAGAAATAGATGTACGTTGAAACATGTTTGAAAAATTCCAAGTACGCGCTCCTAGAGAATGTCAATTATCGTTTCTGACAAGAATCCAAGAGAATCAGTATAAAGTAGAAAAACAGCGATGCTGCGAATTGTTCAAAAAATATCAATTATTGGATTGACAACTATGTGATTGCGGATTTTGTCATTAGGTGGTAAATCCCAGAACAATAGTTCAATTGTCTTTCCCTCTTTATCTGGCTCGTTACAATTATCCATTTTTAGAACGATAGGAAAAAACAATTATGAAAACAAGTTGCAAGAGCAAATGGAAGATTTTGTCGATTTGTATCGAAAATCGTGGGCGATTTCTCGTGCGAAAGTCGAAAATGTATTGATGTTCGATTATTTCTCTCCCTTTATTTGTCTCGTTACAATTATTCGTTTTTAGAGTAATAGAAAACAACAATTATGAAAACAAGTTGCAAGAGCAAATGGAAGAAGTTGACGATTTTAAAACTACAGCATGTATCGAAAATCGTGGGCGATTTCAGTGCGAAAGTCAAAAATGTATTGTATCGCCATTACCATCTAATGACAAAAGCTGCAATCACATTGTTGCTAGCCCAATAGCACAATTGTATTTCCAACGCCCCCTTTATCTGTCTCGTTACAATTATCCGTTTTTAGAGTAATAGAAAAAAACAATTATGAAAACAAGTTGCAAGAGCAAATGTATAAAAAATCGTGGTAGAAATTAAACGATGACGATTTCAATACGAAAATGGAAAATGTATCGTATCGCCATTACCATCTAATGACAAAAGCTGCAATCACATTGTTGCTAGCCCAATAGCACAATTGTATTTCCAACGCCCCCTTTATCTGTCTCGTTACAATTATCCGTTTTTAGAGTAATAGAAAAAAACAATTATGAAAACAAGTTGCAAGAGCAAATGTATAAAAAATCGTGGTAGAAATTAAACGATGACGATTTCAATACGAAAATGGAAAATGTATCGTATCGCCATTACCATCTAATGACAAAAGCTGCAATCACATTGTTGCTAGCCCAATAATACGATTATTTCTCCAACGCCTCCTTTATCTGTCTCGTTACAATTATCCGTTTTTAGAGTAATAGAAAAAAATAATTATGAAAACAAGTTGCAAGAGCAAATGTATCGAAAATCGTGGTAGAAATTAAACGATGACGATTTCAGTATGAAAGTGGAAAATGTATTGTATTGTCATTACCATCTAATGACAAAAGCTGCAATCACATTGTTGCTAGCCCAATAACACAATTATATTTCCAACGCCCCCTTTATCTGTCTCGTTACAATTATCTGCTTTTAGAGTAATAGAAAAAAACAATTATGAAAACAAGTTGCAAGAGCAAATGTATAAAAAATCGTGGTAGAAATTAAACGATGACGATTTCCGTACGAAAGTGGAAAATGTATCGTATTGTCATTACCATCTAATGACAAAAGCTGCAATCACATTGTTGCTAGCCCAATAGCACAATTATATTTCCAACGCTCCCTTTATCCTTCTCGTTATAATTATCCGTTTTTAGAGTAATACAAAAAAACAATTATGAAAACAAGTTGCAAGAGCAAATGGAAGATTTTGTTGATCCGAAAGCTGCAGCGTGTATCGAAAATCGTTGTAGAAATTAAACGGAGTCGATTTCAGTGCGAAAGTGGAAAATGTATTGTATTGGGTTGGCAACTAAGTGATTGCAGCTTTTGTCATTAGGTTACAATGACAAAATCCGCAATCACTTAGTTTCCAGCCCAATAGTACGATTATTTCTCCCTCTTTATCCGCTTTTAGAACGATAGGAAAAAATAATTACGAAAACGAGTTACAAGAACAAATCGAAAATCGTGGCAGAAATTAAAGAGTAATGATTTCAGTACAAAAATAGAAAACGTATTGTATTGTCATTACCATCTAATGAAAAAAGCTAAAATCACTTAGTTGCCGACCCAATACAAGCTTCTTCCTTCAAGCGAATCTTCCTTTCAAGTACCATAGAGATCAGATCTTGTAGCGAACAAGTCCGATTACACGGAGGCAGCGCGAGCCGCGGTATCGCTGTCGAAGTAACTGGCCGGCGCAATTAGTCGGATGCATCAATCTGAATTCGCGGCGAGCTTTGCCTCGATGGTTGATTGGGCCAGCTAGAATTACACCGCGACAACCACGGTCTCGGTTGCCGAGATGTAATGTTGTCTCGACTAACGACGAGAAACCAGTATATTAACTACTCCGTATTGCGAGTTCTGTCAGACTGGGTCGACTCTGTGTACACATGGCATGGTGTAGAGAAGAGAGGCTGCAGGACGATCGTAGACAGGTGGCGAGGGACGAAGATGGGAAGAGCCAAACAGAAGGGGGTTGATATCGTACCTGGTGCGCGGTAACACGGTGGCGGTGCATTACGTAACAGTAAACTCCGTATTCAGGATTAGGCGAGCACGTGTAGAACGTTAACGCGCGTTCTGGGGCTGCTCGGTTGTATCCTGGCGCGCTGTTACGACCGACACCCCTCTATCGCTTGACAGGCTGAGAGAAGCGCGGCAGGCAGGCAGGGAGGGATGGATACGGTGGCAGAGGGATGACAAACGACATCACCGGTTGGCATGGCGTTACGATGCCGAGATCCATAACTGTCATCGCTTCTAAACTGGATCTCTGCGAGAATTCAGATTGCCCGAACGTACCTCGCCGACAGGTTGCGAAAATCGCGAAACGTGTTGAGTGATTGAAACGTACGCGTCGCGATACAACCGGTGATCTATTGACCGATGATAACGAGATGGACGCGGTGGAAAGACTTGCAGCTACGAAATGACGGATCCCCCAGCCACTACAACCGTCAGCCTCGCGTCTTCCTCAGCGGTTCGTTTAAAATATGACGCCCGTTAACGAACACTCGATAAACCGACGTTGCTGATTCTCATATCACAATATAGCCGCGACCTTGGGAAACAGACAATTCTGACCCATTGGTATCTTTAATAGGACACGGATATCGCAGTATCGTGGACAAGTGGCCTAATATCCTAAGAAGCCTAAGTGCCGACAGGCCCATCATTCGCTCCTTCGAATACTGACCATGGTCACAATATCCCGATAATTTTCCACATAAAAAGAAAAATAGGGATAAAAACAATACTCTACGAGGAAAACCTAAACGGACTGACTGCAGACACCAGGTGGAGGTACAACATGGCCCTCCCCCAAAAAGACACTAAAGACAAACACAGAAGAAACACAAAAAAATATTGGTGGATTCCAAACCCATAAGAAAATATAAGTGAAAACTACCAATTCGACAAAAAAAAAAAAAAAAACCATTCCTACCACCGTATAACCTAGATGTAAGTACTGTAAATATGTAAATACTATAATCATTGTAAATAATATAATTTAACACCCCCCTCCCCTTCCCTCTCATCCCCCCCCCAAAATCCCACAACGCGTAAAAGTAATACACCGAGGAGTCCTGTTTTGCGGCCAAGTTTCAGGACAAAATACAACACACACAAGAATACACAAAAATCACGCACCAATGCGACTTAAACCCAAAAAAACAAAAAAATAAACGCAAAAACCGAAAATCCACGACACATATTAGACCATGGCTACGTCGTACCGACGCGTATCGGTACTTTTGCCTAAACACACTATACTCATTTCATTGTTTATTGTGAATCTCAAAAATGTACAAAAAATCAAATATTGGCTAAATAAACTATTTAAAAAAAAAAAATAAAAAATACTGACCATGGTCGTCCGACTGTTCGTTCATGGCTGTGAGAAAAGACGAAGGGATGCTTAAGGGAGGAAGACGAATTAACAGAGAGTTGAGAAGTCGGAGAAGATGCTCCGCGCCAAAGAGAGCACAAATACAACGAATACTTATGGAACATCGACACGAAGGGAAGGACAGTTCTCACGTAATAACATGTTCCTGAAGAACACCATGTTGCGCAAACCCGTATTACAGTATCGTATATAAGAATAGTAAAGAAAATTAGATTCCAAAAATGAATAAGGTTAGAGCAATGAATAAATTTGTTAGAACGATTACAACGAAGGTTAATAATGTTAGGAATGAAGGGAATGAACGATGAGACGCTGTTGGGCTGACGAATGGTTTTTTCAATTACACCGTGTTAATTAAATTTGAGCGGCGCGACCAGGAAGCTCTGCCGTGATACGACACTATTATTCTTAGTAAGTTGGTGGTAAGAAGCGGTCGCGCGCGCCGGGGCAAAAAGTTGAGCACACTTTCGTTGGAATCGCAAGAAGGGGAAACAGGTAAGAAGAACAGGTTGACATAGAGGGTAATGGAACACGACTTCTCGTGCGCTCTCGCGAAAGAGGGAGAAGGCAGGCGAAGCAAGTGCGACCGCAAGGCCGCAACCGCAGTGTGGGAAGTGAAACGAGCCGAGTGGCGTAGCTTTTAATGGACTGAGGGAAACAACATTAAGTTAAGAGCAAAGCAGGGTGTGAGAATCACGCGGAAATAGTCGTGGGCCGCGCTGGACCCGGCCAAAACGTAGCGGAGGAAGCCGGACGAGGTGCACTACGATTCATAAACCACCAATTGCCACGTGGACTCCGTCTCTAGGAACCATTACCACCTAAATATCGCTGCTTTTACGCTGTATTTCTCGACTCTGTGCCGAGATTCTTGTGGTTTTTCAGTCACAATCGTAATATCATAGGAACAGTGTATCACGCAGACGTCCTCGAGGTATCGGCGGAACAAGATCTTGCGAGGATTGTTCGACGTAGCAGGGGACACACAGGCAATTTATCGAATGATAAATTCCAAGAAGATAGGATCACGGTTAGATTAAACGACGATTCTTACTCGCCCTACCGCTTCTACCACCTACACCATCCACGATCCCCGAAGCAGCGAAATTAAATATAGGGGCCGAATTGCAGTCGCGGCTGCGGTGATATAAGCTCCGCTCCTCTTCCCTCTGTCGCTTCTCCAGCAACGAAAAAGTGGTTGGAGCATTTCCACTCCCACAACTGTTCGCTACTTCTTTCGCCCTTATCTGCCACCGCACACTTTCCCCTCTACTATCGTCTTGACAAACACCTCCCCCTTGTATCTGAAAGCCACTCGTCCCGGCAACCCTCCGATTTAGATCCTGGCCCTATGGCGAGGCAACCGCTATCGCGCAAAAAAGGCCGCTCCTCGGATAAGCAATAACACTGGGCCTGCAGTATCAACATCCGCTATCCCGCCAATCCCAATGATTTAGCTGTTTCCCATTGGGAGCACGGCAACGTATCAGCGTAAAACATGAAAATACAATGCTCGTTCATTGGAAACAGTCGCCAGCTAATGATAAAACTAAAGACCATGGATCAACGTCTGCTTCCCTATGGCTGTCTTCTGAATCATGGTACGAGGAAGAGTAGGTATTCGAAGGTATTCTAACACTGGTGAATGCCGACTGCGAAATGTGCAACGGCCGTTTTTCTCGGAGGGATGGGCAGCGCGATGGCGGCCGATAAACGTGGCCGGTTGAAAATCCAGGATTCACCAAGGCGATCCGCAAGATAACGCTAATTCCGGATATTTCGCACCCCGGACGGTGATACGTCGAGGCCGAGGACTATGCCCCGCTAGACATACCCCTTGCAACCCCTATCATGGGAGTAAAGGGCGGCAGCGTGAGAAGGGCGGACGAATGTGCGGGTGAGTGGAGAGCGAAAAAGGGAGAGAGGAAGAGAGATAGAGGAGAACGGAGCGGAGCAGAGCAGAGCAGCAGCGTGCTGCCCGCACCAGGCGCCCCTTCGCATATTTCACCGGGAATTTACGAGCCTCGATACGACAGGGAAATTGCAAGAATGGCGGAGTAATCTATCTCTCCTTGCCTCCGTGGGCTCTCTCTTCTTTTCCCAGGTTCCCTCCTCTCTCCAACACCCTCCTCTTCTCGGACGTGCGCGCGCGCGCGCGCCCACGTAAATGTTCCCTTCCTTACTACGCGCAGCGTGTACCGTGCAGAACCAAGAAAATTCCGCTATCTTCCCCTCTCCGTGCAGATAAAAGAGATTTGTCCAACCGGTCCGAGTTACCGCGACCACCTAATTGTGTTATCGAGATAACCAGTCGATCCGTTATTCGCTGCCAAAGGATTCCGGCATCGAAGTCACGGAGCCAACGGCTTTCTCTGCATCCCCCGGAGACTCGTAAATGTTCATACTTGTCGCGTACTATGGCGCTTCAGAATAATCAATGCGCTGGGAACCTTTGAAACAAGGTGGAATGGAAAGAACAGAGTAAACGATAGAATCCACGAAAGGATTCGAGTAGCGAGCATTCAACAGCTGGCGAACCTAATGGGGTAGAAACCATCGAAATCCACGGTTTCGCATCTCCGTTTAAACTCTTCCGCGCAACAGGGGTCGCGAGCCATTGATAAGTTAATTAATTGCCTGGATATATCTGGGTAAGCGACGTGTAAATCACCAACCGGTCAAAACAGTAGGGACCGGCAACACGTGCTTCACCCTCTTATTGCGTAATAATTGCGCGGAAGAGTGCCATGCCAACTCTCGCCGTTCTGCTTTATCGCCATTTTCCATCCTTCAACCCGCGAGCTGACTAACGACTGATACGTCGCTGGACGCAGTTGCACCAGATAGACCCGGTTCCTGCAGCCTCCTGCAGGCAACAAAAACAACCGAGCCTGGTGCCGCATCGCGTGGGGAGTGGATTCTCGTTATGCACGCTGAATATTTTTCAACCGTTTTCGAGGCATCGTGTTCGCGAAGAAGCAATGGACACGATTCGTTCCGCTAGCTCCATTCCTATGGCAAAGAGGGTTCGCAAGGCTAAAATCACGAAACTCGAACATATCTACGTACATGGGTGGTGCGTTAATCCACGTGGAACCGCGTTAACAGATATTACGTGAACACGGTTCGTCGTGCCCGCACAATTCCATGGAAATCCGCAAACCAAGTGGGATGTGTATACGTGTCGTAAAGTTACTTGCAAGTCGAACGAGCGAGGCAAGGACCGCCAATATGTCGGCGGAAATAATTACGCGTAACGTAGCCGGGTTTCCTCGAATTCTACACGTCGAGAGAAGAACACCTCTGTGTCGGACGCGAACCTCCGGATAAGGGGGTGGGCGAAAGAGATGGTTCGGGGCAGAGACGGGCTAGTCGAGGGAAAATACTATAGGTAACGGTACTTGCTGTACATGGATAATACATAGACAGAGGAAGGGAAACCCCCTGCGCTACGGGTTAGCGTGTAGCTATATCTACATAACGTACTGTAGCGTAGCCGCGGCCGCCGGTCGGTTTAATTTAACACAGCAGCTGTAATCCCATCCATTACGGCCGCGGTAATATACGATCGCTCGAGATTCATACTCCGTTTTTTCACTAATTAACAGACGGGACAAATCGCTCCGCCGATTCACCTCTCTCCGCTGGCTAGCGGCCCCAAGCCACCCCCTCCCTGCCGAAAATGGCGCGCGCGCTCTTCATTCTCTTCTCGTCCAACAGCAACAAACGCTTTGTTTCTTCACGCTAAAATTTACCCGCTGTTTTACACCAGTTTCATTCGGCCCATCATTTTCACCCGTCCGTTCGTTCATTCGCTCGCTACGGTATATACGTACACGCTATCTATAGATATAGATACGCCCGTTCTCCGACTCTCTCGTCGCTCGTTAAATCTTCTCTAGCAATATTCGCACGTTCAGGGAGCCTCCGAAGCTTCAGGGACACACTCGATACATTCAGGACCAGAGATCTTGCGATGTTTATAGACTCGCTGTTTGCGTTATTCGAGGAACGTCTCGTTGAGTTTCTGTACGGCAAGATCTCACCTGATATACTGGTAAATGTATTAGGTTGTCGGCAAAGTTCCTTTCGTTTCATAAGGTGATAACAGACGAACAATTTCTCTTTTATATTATTTTATTGAATCTCGTTCTATTTCTGTTATTACGTTCCTGCATAATTCGATAAATTAATATAAAAGAAAAGACATTGTGCGTCTATTATTTTCTCATAAAACGAAAGAAACTGATAGGAAAGTAAATAAATAAGGAAACGCTTTTATCGTTATTTTATAGCAAAATAGTTAATTTCTTAGTGTAGTTAGAAATAAAGTATGCGGAATCAAAGTATTCCTTACTTAGAGTATAATAGTCGAGCAACAATTTCTCTTTTATATTATATTATTTTGTTCTATTTCTATTATTACGTCCCTGCATAATTTAATAAATTAATATAAAAGAAAAGACACTGTTCGTCTATTATTTCCTTATAAAACGAAAGAAACTTCTCGGACAACCTAATACAGGCAACGACGAAAGTACTTCAATATTTATCATAAAAATCTCTGATGTGTATATTGCACGTGCTACATGTTTCTTTCGTACCTCACACGTACATCACACGTGTATTCGTAAAGTGTTGCAACAGTTTCACTCATTAGGAATATTCATTGTAAGCACATGTTGCAAGATAATTATACTGCTACATGTAACTGGAATAATACAAGCTCATTTGAAACTGGTTATTCACTTACTCATATACATTAGGTCGTCCGAAAAGTTTCTTTCGTTACATAAGGCGATAACAGACGAACAATTTCTGTTTTGTATTATTTTATTGAATCAGGTATGATGCACTTCGTTCTATTTCTATTACTAAAAAGATTACTTAAAAGGAAAAACATTGTGCGTCTGCCATTTGTGATTTCACGTTTGTACGAAGGTGCACGTTGTAGAAACACGTTTGCGAAGGAAAGATACTTTTTTTTTAACGACGAAAGTACTTCAATATTTATCATAAAAATCTCTGATGTGTATATTGTACGTGCTACATGTTTCTTTTGTACGTCACACATATATTCGTTAAAGTGTTGCAACAGTTTCACTCATTAGGAATATTCATTGTAAGCACATGTTGCAAGATAATTATACTGCTACATGTAACTGGAATAATACAAGTGCATTTGAAACTGGCTATTCACTTACTCATATACATTAGGTCGTCCTAAGTTTCTTTCGTTTCATAAGGCGATAACAGACGAACAATTTCTGTTTTGTATTATTTTATTGAATTAGGTGTGACCCATTTCGTTCTATTTCTATTACAATGTTCCTGCTTAATTCGATAAATTAATATAAAAGAAAAGACATTGTGCGTCTACTATTTCCTCATAAAACGAAAGAAACTGATAGAAAAATAAAATTCGCGGCGCCGATAAAAATAAATAAGGAAACTTTCATCGTTATTTTATAACAAAACAATTAATTTCTTAGTGTAGTTATAAATTAATTATGCAGAATCAAAGTATTCCTTACTTAGAGTATAATAGATGGACAATTTCTCTTTTATATTATATTATTTTCTTCCATTTCTATTACTATGTTCCTGCATAATTCGATAAATTAATATAAAAGAAAAGACATTGTGCGTCTATTATTTCCTCATAAAACGAAAGAAACTGATAGAAAAATAAAATTCGCGGCGCCGATAAAAATAAATAAGGAAACTTTCATCGTTATTTTATAACAAAACAATTAACTTCTCAGTACAGTTATAAACAAATTATGCAGAATCAAAGTATTTCTTACTTGGAGTATAATAGATGGACAATTTCTCTTTTATATTATATTATTTTGTTCTATTTCTATTATTACGTCCCTGCATAATTTAATAAATTAATATAAAAGAAAACAACATCGCGCGTCCATTATTTCCTCATAAAACGAAAGAAACATTTCGGACAACCTAATATATTAAGTTACAGCATGTTCGTCGAATTAAACACTTTGTAGTGAAACTCTTAGACGTAAATTTTCAAATTCAAGTATTCACTATCGAATTTCTAAATTTCAACGTTTAAAGAGAAACAGCGATCACAAATCCCGTCATTTTACCTAATACAATCCTTCAACGACCAGAATATCTCCTCGCAACGAAATTCAAAGCTGTGGACTGTACGTTTTAGGTCGTCGGAAAAGTTTCTTTCGTTTCATAAGGCGATAACAGACGAACAATTTCTCTTTTATATTATTTTATTAAATTATATGTGACCATTTCGTTCTATTTCTATTATTATGTTCGCGCATAATTTTTTTATTTGTAAGTAGTTTACAATCAATTAATGAAAACTATAAGTAAATTATTCTGACGTGGTACTATAACGAAAATAATAAATAATTACCGTATGTTTGTAATGAACAAACTATTATTATATCTGGTAAATGTAATATTTACAACAACACGGAATATTATTTTATAAAATCATGAATAGAATTTTCTTACAAGCATTCTTCTTATTGCTTCGAGCCTCGTGTAGATAATTAAAATAAGATAATTAAAATCAAGCGACTTGATTAGCGAACAGAAGGGTAGAAACTCGACATTTTAGCAAAGTAAACAGACAGGGTAGTTGCAAGCAATTTGAATTCAGATAACATGATTAATTAGAACATTTCACTGTTACTCTTAGCTTGTAACTAATGTGCAAAGTTGGCTATAGCGTGCAGTTGCATAGATCTGTACCGTGAACGAGCGTTTTCCCAGAACACTAAACCTCTTGAAAGCGTCAGAATGAAACCGGAACACTTCACACTAGATACCATATCGACACGTTTTTCTTCCTAGCTTTTCTAATGAAGTTGAATCACCAACGAGACTTCTTCCTACACAATACTAGAGTATAGTATTTAGAGCGAAGTGAAACAACGGGGTTCCTTATCGTTGCGGTGGCGGTCGTTTTTCTCACCCGTCGAGAAGAATAATTAAGGATCATCGATCGATCATTCCGCGCAAGCATCGCGATCCCGTGGCGTTCGAGCAGCCCGGAATGCTATGAAGTAATAACTCTTCCGTCAATACAGGAGGCGTGACGAACGCGGCAGGCCACCGATCGTCTCGTAAAAACCGACCCGAAAGAAATAATTAACGCACGTTAATCAACCACTTGGTCGGTGAAATTGGAACGTTTCTGTGGCGGGGCTCGAAGAAGCACTCCATTAAGAGGACTCGAAAGGGGAAGGAAGAATTTGCGAGAGTGATTTGTGGTACGCCCTCCAGTAACCAGTAACACGATAGAGTGATAATAAATACCTTTAAAACCGATACGCTTTCATCCTGACTTTAATCGATCTTTAATCGACGAAATTTAATTTACACACCAGTTCGTATTAACACGCTAAATACCGTATACATTTCTTTTCAATATTTTCCAACAATCCAACCTGTAGACATTTTACAATTTATTTTTTAATAATCGTAGAAACTCTCGTGCATTGAACGTGTTAATTTAGAAATTAATATTTCCCATAATTCCTAGTCTTTGTAAACTAAATTTAAACGATACAGCCTTATCAGTCTCGCACTCAGACCCGACAATTGCCCGCTCTACTCTCCAGAGCGAGGTCTCCACTCTATGGAAAAGTGGTTCCACAAATGGAGCTTCAAAGTCAAGGAAAACAAATCCAGTCAATAATTCTCACGCTACGAAAACGAAGTTGTCCACAGGTGACGATAAACGACATACCTATGCCAGATAAAGGGTCAGTCAGATATCTGGGCATGACTCTGGACGGAAGATCGACATATCTTAGATAAATGCAAACGACTCCAAGCAAAATTTAAAAAATTCTACCGGCTGATCGGCCGACGTTGCAGCTCAAACGCGCAAAGTAAAATTACGTTGTACAAGGCCATATTAAAACCTGTTTGGACCAATGGAATCCAACTATGGGGAGCAGCGAGTAATTCCAACGTAGAAATTCTCCAACGATTCCGATCGAAAACCTTAAGATCCCCATACATTCACCAACTCGAGATACCCACAGTCGAAGAAGAAATATCCAAATTCAGCAATAGACACAGCACGAAAACCCTCTGATCACTCAACTACTCGACACGTCGGAACAGATGCGCAGGCTAAAAAGACAGTAGACCTAAGCACTAGATTCAAGCAGAATCAAACATACTACAAACACTTATCGACCACGTCAGATAAATTTAACTAAAATTCTCTATGGGAATTGATTGTAAATTGATCGTAGAGAAAAGAATATTCGGAAGAGTGCATTCGCGGTAACATCTAACAAACGCGTGCGTAGTGGGCCAAGAAAGAGAGAATCCTTTGGTTTCGAACCAAAGATTCATCCTGCCCTGAGCTGCGAAGTGCGAAAGGCCGTCATAATTAGCAAACGCAATTAGAGACACGAGATTATCGACGCTTGTTAGTTCATGGTTAATCGTTAACTAGATCCAAACAGAGTCAAACATACTACAAACACTCATCAACCACGTCAGATAAATTCACCTAAAATTCTCTATGGGAATTGATTGCAAATTGATCGTAGAGAAAAGAATATTTGGAAGAGTGCACTCGCGGCAACATCTAACAAACGCGTGAGTAGTGGGCCAAGAAAGAGAGTTGTCACAGTTAGCAAACGCAATTAGAGACACGAGATTATCGACGCTTGTTAGTTCATGGTTAATCGTTAACTAGATCCAAACAGAGTCAAACATACTACAAACACTTATCAACCACGTCAGATAAATTCACCTAAAATTCTCTATGGGAATTGATTGTAAATTGATCGTAGAGAAAAGAATATTCGGAAGAGTGCACTCGCGGTAACATCTAACAAACGCGCGAGTAGTGGGCCAAGAAAGAGAGAATCCTTTGGTTTCGAACCAAAGATTCATCCTGCCCTGAGCTGCGAAGTGCGAAAGGTCGTCATAATTGGCAAACGCAATTAGAGACACGAGATTATCGACTCTTGTTAGTTCATGGTTAATCGTTAATTAGATCCAAGCAGAATCAAACATACTACAAACACTCATCAACCACGTCAGATAAATTCACCTAAAATTCTCTATGGGAATTGATTTTAAATTGATCGTAGAGAAAAGAATATTCGCAAGAGTGCATTCGCGGTAACATCTAACAAACGCGTGAGTAGTGGGCCAAGAAAGAGAGAATCCTTTGGTTTCGAACCAAAGATTCATCCTGCCCTGAGCTGCGAAGTGCGAAAGGTCGTCATAATTGGCAAACGCAATTAGAGACACGAGATTATCGACGCTTGTTAGTTCATGGTTAATCGTTAACTAGATCCAAGCAGAATCAAACATACTACAAACACTCATCAACCACGTCAGATAAATTCACCTAAAATTCTCTGTGGGAATTGATTGTAAATTGATCGTAGAGAAAAGAATATTCGCAAGAGTGCATTCGCGGTAACATCTAACAAACGCGTGAGTAGTGGGCCAAGAAAGAGAGTTGTCACAGTTAGCAAACGCAATTAGAGACACGAGATTATCGACGCTTGTTAGTTCATGGTTAATCGTTAACTAGATCCAAGCAGAATCAAACATACTACAAACACTCATCAACCACGTCAGATAAATTCACCTAAAATTCTCTATGGGAATTGATTTTAAATTGATCGTAGAGAAAAGAATATTCGCAAGAGTGCATTCGCGGTAACATCTAATAAACGCGTGAGTAGTGGGCCAAGAAAGAGAGTTGTCATAAGTAGCAAACGTAATTAGAGACACGAGATTATCGACGCTTGTTAGTTCATGGTTAATCGTTCACTAGATCCAAGCAGAATCAAACATACTACAAACACTTATCAACCACGTCAGATAAATTTACTTAATTGTAAATTGTAAATTAAACGCAAATAAAAAAAAGGAAAGAAAAGGACTTTTCCTCGGTCAATGCGATAAATATTTCTAATTACAGGATTTCGAGCGTTATTTGTACGTATCTGCGAGACGAATACTTTCACGTAACGCGCAGAGGAACAGCGTGACGAGGAAAATCGAGGAAGTTTCATGGCCTGCGCATCGGTGTCGAGGGTTGCAAGCAGACGCGGAGGTATGGCAAGCACGTGGCACACGTGACTACACGGCGCATAAGGGACTCGAACGTGGATATGGAGTGCGAAGATGAAAGCGGAAGACAGCGCGCGAGAGGGGCTCTCTGTACGGCAAGGGGGAATCCAGGGTGGCCGGAAAGTCGTCGGTATAACGCGAGCCGCTTCTGCCGGTTGTCGAGTCTGCGCATTCAGCCGGCCGGATTTAATTGGACGGACACCATCGCTCGCTGTTTAATTAACTAATTAATTTCGCGCGGGATACGAACGCGCGGAAAGATACCGCCGCATGGTCCCTTTGCCTTTAACGACTTTGGTAGCGCGCGTTTTCAAACTTAAAAATTCCACGCGTCCATCAACCGAATGAAAAATATGATATCTAAAGCGAATGAATAGTGGGAATTGAAAGTTCATTGGAGAAAGACACGGAGGGAAGATTATTCGCGTGGCGTGACGGCGGTCGTTTACGGAGGAAAACATAAATAACCGCGGCGAAGACAGACCACCGTGCGAATTTAAAAGCGACCCGCTCAGCGGCGCGACCGCGTAAATTCGTTCCGGTTTAATTAAATTTAAATGATTGTTTCGGCTTTCGATTCAAGTGGCCGAGCTCGTTCGTCACGAGGGGACAAGCGAACGCTAGAGTCCACTAGAAGCCGCCATTTATCAACGGCTTCGCATAAATCGCCGATATGAACATCCGCGCTGGTCTCTAAGCTCGCACGCGCGTATACTTTTCGTCGGGACGCTTCCTGCAATTATAACGAGGCCCATCTCGCGGCTCAGCGCCAGCGTCGCGCGATCTTTGTAAAGAGAGAACGACGGAGGTAACAAGCGCTGTCCCCTTGTCCCTAGCACCATAGTGTCGTTCATCGTGCTAAAGCGGCAAAATTTCGTTTCATAAAACACATGTCACCGTGGCGCAAGAAAGTCGCTTGCTCAGACCGGTCGAGAGAGAATAGGCCACGGCTTTTAAGGGTGGTAAAAAAAGACAACCTCGCCAGCCTAAGTGGCGAAGCGAGGGTGCGAGTAACCGAGAACGCCGAGGGAAAGAGTTGGGTCGTTGCGGGTTAAGGATAGGCTTTAAATGAACCTTTAAAAGCGAAGGAGAACGGAGAAGAAAGCGGTACGCGGTGTATGAGTACACGAAAATTAACTTTCGTCCAAGTTTCCCATAATTTGACGCGAAAGCACAATGCATTGTAGCTTGCTCGATAGGGTGAGGTGTCGAATTGACCCTCGACTCCTGAGTCCGCCATCCAAATCATGCAAATACAATTTTTCTTTATTTACAATCAATTCTCATAGAGAATTTTAAGTAAATTATTTTATGGATTATGTTTGATCCAATGCTTCGATCTATGAGGTATTGCTCTTGGTTGCAGGCTGGTCGAAAGTGGAGCTTATTGCCAGTTGCGTTAACGCTAGAGCTACCGGCATTTGAGACGTAGCTGTCTCTACCAAAGCCAATCGAAGTGACTAGTCTTTAAAAAATACGTAATAGCAGAATATTTTTATATTTATCGATCTGTTATTATCTTGCAAAAGAAACTCCATGTTCTGAGATCATAAAAACTGTATTATAATAACTTTAATAATAACAATATGTACAATAAGGAAGAATATTCAGTAGCAAAATCTTTGGTAACAAGAATATTAAAATAAATTTCCATTGGTAGATATAAGAAATATAATATAATAATATAGTAACAAGCGTAATAAGCGCAATAGAATAAATAAAATACAAATGTAACTTAAATTATCAGGCACAAAATTTATCATTCGTCACATTTCTTACAAACGTAAACTTTCCTCTGCGTGCATTTTCCGCGTACTTATTTTTTACAAAGATTGCAACGGTGGTGGCCTTGTTACTATTACAGTACCCTGTCTGACACCATGCGCGTGAATAAGCCGAGTTCTTTGACGTACTTTGCATCTCAGATGCTCCTTGCTCTATCCGCGATTTTTCATTGTCAGCGGCAAGTTCGTCCGCTAATTGAAACATAAAATCTTTTCTGGGTGTCTGCTCATCCGTGGTTTCCTTATACAAAATCCAGGCATTTGTGCCAGCTAAATCCAAAATATTAAAAATACTCGAAGTGGCCGTCTTCTTGATTCCGACTTGGCGCTATATTTTTTCCCATTCGGTCCGCTGTATCTATCCCAAATTTTGTTTTATTATAAAACCCGACCGTTTCGGATAGGCCCTTTTCACTTTTTCCTAAACGAGGGACAAAACTCAAGTTTATGCTACGCCTGCAAAAGTCATTGCATTATCGCGGAGTAAAGATGTAACATAAAGTAGGAATTTTAAAATAAAGTTCAAACCAGTCGTTTCTACTGGCGTGGTAGTTCTAATGTTAAACGTCAATTCACGCGACTAAGTAGAACGTAACACGTGACTGTTTCATGCGAAAAAATCTATTAAATCCATTGACAGTGAAACGGTATTGCATAATGGTTTTTGCAACAATTATCGTTATTTAAGACTCAAGAAAACGTATGTAGAGCAACCACGCACACTGTGCGTCTTTCTGGCGCGAGTGACGGTACCTCGGCGGACTGGGCTGCCGATGCGAAAGGGTTAAATCACTTAATAGTCTTGTTCATCTTTTTTATATACGAGTCCAGTTCTTTCAGACTTCTGTCGATTCTCTCTCCATTGATACATTATTAATACGATTAATTAATTAATTCTCTGGCCGATATTATGGAGATGAGATGATAAAGCATGCGCAATAATTAATACACATTACACGTGCAGAAAATCCATAAAGATTTTATTTATGTAGCTTATTAAGGAATAATCGACGCGAGTATGAAGAATGCATCGATGCTATCAGAATGATAAGTAATTACGCCTTTCTACCGATAAATTCCAATTAATTTCTACACTCATCAACTTACAGTTGCCCGCTCTGAACTCGATATATCGGAAGCGGAACACGCGTAACAGTACGCGAGGACGCGGCATGGGATACAGTGGCGGATCGATGGTAGTAGAATAGGAAGTTTCTCGCGAGGCAAAGGAAGTTGGCCGATAAACAGAGCGGCCGAGCCGAGTCGGGGGCGCGTTTAACTTGACTTATAGTCATTTTCGGATGGATGCTCGAAGGTTCTCGAGTTTCGTAGGCATCGCGAGGACGCTGGACTTAAAGAATGGTGGAGGAGGAAGGCCTATGTCTGCGGCAGGAGACGGTAGACGGTAGAAAGGAAAAGAAAAAAATAGCGAAGAAAGCGGCGTCGTAGGGAAACAAATCAACTCGTCTGTTGGCTGGTCTCGAGTTTTTAGTGGCGTGACTCCAAATATTTGCTTTGCTCGTCGGAGGCCGCGGTGTCTGGTTCCGGCGCGCTACGGAATATACACAGCGGCCAGAGGCGGCAGAAAAATCTCTAGAAACGCGGAGAACGCTTCGCGAAACTTGCTACTGGCTGTACGAATCCGCGCCACTCGTTTCAGCCAACAACCCCACCCTTAGTATCGCTGCGTTCGTTGGAGTGTCACCCCTCTTCGTACTCGCGCTCCAGCCACGCTCTCCAGACCTAACCCAAACCACCCCCTGCCCTCCCCTGCGTTCGATAGCCGCCGAAGTTGCTGCCAAGAATACGCTGGGAACTCGTCCATCATGAGCATTATTACGCGAATACCGTGATACTGCCGTCTCGTCTAATACCCCACCCCCCGTTAGGCGGCCACTTTTTCAAGCGGCGTCGTTGCCGCGGGGGCGAGCTTTATGTCCGACAGTTACGATCGGCCTCGTAGCTCTTTAAGATTTGGCACAGATACGGCGCTTGAGACGATCAATTTCGCTCGCGTGTGTCACCCAGACGCATCCGCTGACGAATGCTCGATGGATAGTCGAAAGCATCGGAGAAACGACACGAGCCAACATGTATCCAAGCTTGATCCTTTGCCCTGATTCATATTTGAACGATCGTCCGGGGAGAGGCATCGAAAGCGTGTCATTAGAACGGCATTATGGATGGCGCACCACGTTATTGCAATGGACAGCGATAAAAATTTAATGTCCGATCAAAGACTCTATTCTTCTTCGCTTAAGACCGCCAGCTTGATAGCTGCATCGACTCGAACGATAATCCGACGATGGTAACTCAGACGCAACTTTTATCTACACTCTCCTTTCCGCTTTTGAATTACCTTGTACTCGATGCTTATCTTATTAGAAATCGCACCCTTCGCATTAGAGTGGCAGACTTATTAAGACACGTACACCGAGTCATGAGAAGGCAACGGACGCACACGTCATCTCGCTGCGTTCAACTATCACGAGGATTTGAGCGGAAACAGCTTTCAAGGAAACGGGGTGAAACACTCGGAACTTGATTACAAGGAAGAATCGTGGTTATTGGAAACAGTATCAAAAGGACAAAGAGTCCGAAGACCTCAAGCAAGGCAAAGGAACTTCGTAGTGGCGACCTCGAAGAAACGCGCGCGTCTCGCAGCGAAGCCGTGAAACTCTAAAACGGTACGCCACAAATCGCGAACTAAAAGCGAGGTGGATTTTTATTGTTCCGATGGAAAGTGGTCGGAAGGAATTTTTGTCCAAAAATAAAGCACGGTTGAGTCGCGGATCTATTTCTAATCTTCGTTACGGGGGAATATCCTTTACCAAAGAGGGGGTTGCTCGACACGTGTAATTTGCGTTTATTCCTCGAAGAGGTAACCGCAGAGAAGAATGGCAGCCTCGGAGGAGGGAAACTTGGCATGGGACGGGTGCAAAGGAAGAAATAAGAGCGAGAGGCGCGACTACGCTGTATCATACATTCGCGATTTTGTCACGCTCGCACGCGTCATCTCCGTGCTGTTAAATTTGCGTTTCTGCAGAGACAGCTGTCCTGTGAACATCTTCCGCGTTTCTTCTTTTTATCCTGAACCCGACAACAGGTACACTTTGGAACACGGTGGAACAGACTCGGAGGGATGAACGCATCGGAAGATGGCGAGGACTGAAAATCGGTAAGTGGAGATGTCGTAAGGACAATCGACATTGAAAAGAAGATAAGCAGGAATCCTGGCGTCTGATGGTCGCGTTATATATGGTGGATAACAACGTGTTCGGTGTCGGCCAAGACAGACTGCGATTTCGACTATCTGCTCTTACCAAGGGGTGGTAGTATATTTATTAACGCTTGGCACCTTGACAGCTACTTCAAGTACAGGCCGTCTGAATACCATGAGTTTGTCTTTAACAACTCGCCTGATGAATGGCCCATTGCCGACTACCATACAGAAATAGAGTCAGCTAACAAGCGCTTTTCTTTCCTCGGCAGTCTTCTCCTCCCAATCTTTTCTCTGCTTCTTTCTCCGTTTGAACATGTAAATATTTAGAAAATTCTCGCCCTCCGTCCGTCGTGTACCGAACCACGAAATTCGTCCAAACCATTAGGGTTTCCAAGCCAAATAAACCGATGCGCCCACATGTTCGAATCCAATTTCTCCATGAGAACGCATCGATTTCTTCTATGCTCGGCCAAGTATTTATCACCGTGCGCCATGGTCTTACCAACACCAATTCGTAGCAATGCTGTGGAAAGCCGGAGCAATTGGCTCGGCAGAAATCGCAACCGGCGCTTGTCCAGGCAAGAAGTTAGGCGGCGTAGGTTGATCCTATGCGTCGCACCGCGGTCATCTCGTCGCGGATACACCGCTAGCGGCTGGGTGTGCACGCTGGCACATGCAACCAGCTGCGATCGGTGTGTTGGTCGGAGAGACGCAAAAAGGCCCGAAGGCAAGTATCTACACGACTACGGCAGCGATCGATCAATGTTGCCGTCGGACGGTAAAACAATACGATGTTGCCTCCATAATTGACGGGAATCCATCATCCTCGTTTCGCGACTTCTCCCGCTCCACGATCCTGCGTCCGGACCCTGGGGCCCGTTCCACCCTTAATTCCGCGCCGGAATTCCCGTCCTCCGCGATATGTAAATTTCATGTGCCATCCCGGCTGATCGACGGGCATTTTTATCCTGCCAATCCTTCGGATTATGAGAACGTGTTCAGGGAAAATGGACATTCTTAATCGTCGTCGCTGACAATTAAACGTCCGGAGATTCGATCGCTGACTTTCCTAGCGACAAGTTTTTCTTCTTTCAACATGACAGGCACGCGGTTATGCTTTAACGCGAGTTGCAAGAGAAGAGTACAGACGATATTAGGCTGTCCGAAAAGCTTCTTTCGTTTGATAAGGTGATGATGAACGAAGAAGAATTTCTGTAGGTGTGATCCTCAGGCGTTAAATTCCTTGCATAATTAGATAAACTAACGTAAAAGAAAGGACATTGTGCGTCTATTATTTCCTTGTAAAACGGAAGAAACATTTCGGGCAAGCTAATACATTTCGGAAGAGATGATTTAACGTTCCGGTTATCTAAGATTGTTTATTTAAAACGCAATTTCTCTTTAGCGTCGTGCAGTGATAGAGCGGAGGGTTAAAAGGAGGTGAAAGGACGGGAGAAGGATGGCGCGATAACGGGCAGCCATAGCGAAGGTGAAGGCAATAGCGCGAAAGGCGGCAGAGATTGGTAAGCCCGAAATCCTTGAGCTTAACTAATTCCTGCATGAGTTACGAGCAAGCCACGGCTAATTCCAAATAAATATTCGCAATACAGATTATGTTAATCGCCATGGATGCAAATTAGACGGTCAGGGGAAGATGTACGTAACTCTGAACCTCGAGACATCTCGCTCCGTTCGACTTCCGCCATCGTCCTCGTCATCGTCGCCTACCGTAACAACGTTCCCCTTTTTTCAAGGACGAACAACAGGAAAAACCGTAATGTATTTCCAACACCTTCCTCGAGGTTAATTAACAATCGTTAGGGAAAAGAAGTCGGGCCAAAGAGATATCTCTGTCTCGATCCGGCGTTGTAAACGTGACAGTGAATTACTGGCAGAGTCTGGTACGTACTGGTTGAGGGGAGGAAGGGAGGATGGGAGATGGGAGGAGGGGGAGGCGTCTAAGTGGCAAGTAGGTAAGTAACTTGGAAGTTAGAGGGTTGGAGTCGGCTCCGCAAACCTGATACACGCGCAAAATGCATACGTGTTGAGGGGGGAACTGGCGTTGTTTACTGTGTGAGCGCGCTTGTACGTACACGTAATGCGACGTAGCCACCTTTAGCCGGAGTTTACCTTGCTGGTAAACTCCAGTAGGTAGCTACGCCGGAAACTCTACTCTAATGCAGAGTAATGTTGATTTATGCTCGTGTTGGTCTCATTCTAACTCCTACCCCGCCGGCCTCCGGTTACCTATTCCCGAGCCGCGCTATATTTCACCCGTGCTCATCAACCGAACAAATATTACGTTTTTCCATTATACACGGCCGGAGTTCCGATCAGATACGCCGGATACTTCAGACTTCGGACGCGCGATCGCGAAATTCCGCGCCAAGAGATTACGCTGCGCCGCGTCGCAAGTCGAGCGTTTCGCGATCCTTCCGATTAACCGGCACTTTTTTACACATCCGAGGGGAACGTGTGAAAATTGTAGAATTTAGTTCTTTTGGGAACAGTTACTCGCCCGAAAAACATCAAACTTGAATATTTGTGGATATTAATTACGACGGTGTGAAGAAAATATTAATGAACAAATTTGTTGAAGTCTTTGAGAAAAACTCTACATCTTTTCTTTTGTATATCCGTGACTTGGAGACTGTTGTTACGAAAAGAATAGAATTCAGTGGAAAAAATATGCACAGGTGCATATTATCGTGGTTTTGAATATAAATTTTGGTTTGGATTACAAGGTCTAGAAGCAGAACGGTTATAAGTAGATTTCTATTGTTGTTTCTTGTAGCCTTCAGCTATAGCTACACACCAAGGTTCACTTTTTGGTCATTTCTTTTGCTATAAATATATGAACGTGCCTCCTACCACATTCTTTTGTATTGTAACACTGAAACAGTGAGGATCTGCATCAGCATACACTATACCTGCACTTATACTTATATCAATATATTTTCCTATTACAAATTCATCCATTCGTTCCTCTATCAGTCAATCTCAACAGTATTCTACATTAAATTAATAAATAATGATAACAATTTATTTAATTTTGACCCCATACACTATGCCTGTACTTACACTTATACCTTTATTTATTTCAATATATTTTTCTTTACAAATTCATCCACTCAGTCAACCTCAACAATATATCACATTAAATTAGTAAATGATGATAACAATTTACTTAATTTTGACCTCATACACTATACGTACACTTCTACTTATTTCAACATATTTTCCTATTACAAATTCATCCACAATTTATTTAATTTTGGCCTCATATACTATACGTACACTTCTACTTATTTCAACATATTTTCCTATTACAAATTCATCCACAATTTATTTAATTTTAACTTCATACACTATACGTGCACTTATACTTATTTCAATATAGTTTTCTTAAAAAATTCATCCACTCGTTCCTCTATCAGTCAACCTCAACAATATCACACATTAAAGTAATAAATAATGATAACAATTTATTTGATTTTAACACTATACACTATACCTGTACTTACACTTATTTCAATATATTTTTCTATTACAAATTCATCCACAATTTATTTAATTTTAACTTCATACACTATACGTGCACTTATACTTATTTCAATATAGTTTTTTTAAAAAATTCATCCACTCGTTCCTCTATCAGTCAACCTCAACAATACCATACATTAAATTAATAAATAATGATAACAATTTGATTTTAAGCCCATACACTATACCTGTACTTATTCCAATATATTTTTCTAATATTAAATTCATTCAGTTGGTCTTCTGTCCATCAACATCAACAATATTCTACATTATATTAATAAATGATGATAACAGTTTATTTAATGTTGATCTCATACACTATACCTGCACTTCTACATATTTCAATATATTTTCCTACTACAAATTCGTCCACTCATTCCTCTGTCAGTCAACCTCAACAATATCCTACATTAAATTAATAAATGATGATAACAGTTTATTTAATGTTGATCTCATACACTATACGTACACTTCTACATATTTCAATATATTTTCCCTACTACAAATTCGTCCACTCATTCCTCTGTCAGTCAACCTCAACAGTATCCTACATTAAATTAATAAATGATGATAATTTACTTAATTTGGACCTCATACACTATACGTACACTTCTACTTATTTCAATATATTTTCCTATTACAAATTCGTCCACTTGTTCCTCTATCAGTCAACCTCAACAATATCCTACATTAAATTAATAAATGATGATAACAGTTTATTTAATGTTGATCTCATACACTATACGTACACTTCTACATATTTCAATATATTTTCCTATTACAAATTCGTCCACTCATTCCTCTGTCAGTCAACCTCAACAGTATCCTACATTAAATTAATAAATGATGATAACAATTTACTTAATTTTGACCTCATACACTATACGTACACTTCTACTTATTTCAATATATTTTCCTATTACAAATTCGTCCACTCGTTCCTCTATCAGTCAACCTCAACAAAATTGAATATCAAATCAAGCAGAATACACCCAAAATTAACTCGAGACTAGGAACAGGATATAAAGATCTGTCTAAAGTGAGGCAATAGACTATTACGATTGATTCGAACGATGTTTTATCAATAGACGGATTAACGGATCAGCATCTATCAGTCGTAAGATTGTCGGTGAAATAACGAAGAACGGAAAGCCGTAACGATTATCGAGTTGGGGTTTTCATGCGAATATGAAGCGAACGGCGTCACGAGCGGCCGCTTTCTGAAGCACGAGGAACAGGCCAGTTTCATACATATTTGCAATGTGCGGCCAAGATGGACGATATGCAATTGTATGCACGAAGGTATACGCGAACGATATCGCGCAGAGGATGAGGATAGATGTGCATACACAACGCGTGGGTAAATGCTTTATTGCGGCTCCGTGAATATCCTTGCACGGCTGTAGAACTGCGGTGTCTATTGGTCGTCGCGACTATCCATACACGCGACATGCCGCGCGTATACTCGCGCCGAAACGCGCCACGGCCGTAAATAAATGTGTACGTGAACACACCCGAGAGGTGTGGAATTCAACTTGTATTTCGGTTCCTTGATGGCCCTATAATGGCAAATCTATCTTTCTAATAGAACCGCCGTGAATTTCGTCGTATCGATTCGAGTCAGACAAGCATGGAAAAGGTGAATTAACAAAAAGAAACCACTTGTCTCGTGTATATTGTTTCCATAATGTTTAGCTGTTTCTATGATTGGCTAATGGCAACGGCGTACGTTGGTTTCGTTGGACGAATGGAAATTCACGAACGCCGCTCGTTCGACACGAATAACCGTGTGGGGAACAGATACGCGAACGTAACGCACGCGTACCACAGCACAATACGCGAGAGAGGATCGAGAGAGGCTAGCGATACAAATGCATCAGTTTCACGGCTCGTCGGACAAGACAACGAGATTCATGCCCTCCTCATGCATGAATCAACAACCTTTTCCATATTTACATAACAACGCTTGATTCGCCATGTGTACCGTGTAGCCGGGTGGGAGGCGGTTGACAGATTGAGAGTATGGATAGGCTTTATTCTCTCGTGCGGTCGTCCTTCGAACCGACGAAAGAACGCCAGAGTCGGTCGAAGCTGGGGAAAGGCCGGTGACAGAGACAGAGGAGAAGCCGAGCCGCTGGTACAAGAGAAACACTGGACGGATGAAGAAACAGAAGGGAAAGAAGGATATTTCTGACACGAGATCTGAATATGATGACGCCATCGCTCGATAAAACGCGAGATATTTGAAAATCGTGACGTAACTCGAGATTTTCAGATCTTTGCATTTTCTCGTATTTCAAGTCCTACAGGTAATCGATTAAATTATAACTTTATTCCCTACTGTGATACGCTTTCACGATATCGTCCATAACGAGACCCATTACGATACACGAAAAGACACGAAATTCAGAAAAGGCTGGTCGACTCGTTTGGTCCGGTCACGGAAAGGGGAAACGTAGAGTAGTAGTGTGACGGAAGGGTGGTTCGTTACAGAAAGTTTCGCGTGGACACGCGAATAGCGAGGCTCAGCTGTCACAGACCGAGCGAGCGTTACGTATGCACGTTGAGCGGAGGAAGCACTGTTTCATGCAACGTGCTACGTTGCAGAGGCGTGGCGATGAGTTACGTCCTCGCGGGCCGTCTCAGAACCTTTGGCTTCTGCGACCGTGCTAACCACGGTCCACTGGGAAGAATTCGGCAACCCAAGGGACCATTCGTCACCGCTATTGAACGTGTGTGCAAGATCTGGTAAACGTACTTCCGACGCGAAACGGCTTACCTACAGGCTGAAGGATAAACGAGCTCCAACGGTTTTGTTTTCCTTCGAAAACGTTCCCGGTGAACGTTGAACCCTAGTTCTCGGTCGTTCGAGGGTGACACGGCTCTGATCCACTAAACTGATAATGAAAATCGTCATTCTCGTTCCACGCGTTCGTACCGCCCTCGCTCTTATCGCCGAGACTCTTAAATTTGTCTTTATCTTATGACCACGCTTTTCGAATTTCCCTCTTCTGACCTACTTTTTATCTATTTCCATTCCGCTGATGCTCCCACGTCTCATTCTTCACCTAAATGTTCCTTCGTTGCAGCTCCCATCACTTTTTCGAAATTTATCTCCTCGTATTCCAACGTCAATACGTTCGTTCTGCCTTTGGAAGACCAGAGATTTCAATACCGTTTGGAGGGTGTTATTTCACTTAACACCTCTCTTAGGATGTCTACGTTAGTCTTTGATCTACCGACTAATTAATTTCGTCGCTTTGTCAGGAGATTTCAACAAAATTTAAAAGCTGCTGCACAATTGACATTTTTATCCGGTAGATACATTCGTTTTTAGTATTTCTACTAGTGTGATCTTTGAATAAACCGACTATACATCGCGAGTAAACGTTAGGTGTTCCATTATTCTGTGATAGCTATATGGTAGCGAAGAGAACGTTAGCCGAGCGAATCGCGCGAGAGTCGGTGGCTCCTCGAAGGACAAGGAGGATGAAGTAATCCTCGTTATGGAACCGGTACGCGTGTGCTCCGCGGCTTCACATGCGCGCCATCGTCCACGTGAATGCTCCGGTGCGTAATTTCTAAATACGTTGTTCCATAAATGGGGAAAGGAGCGACAGCCGTGCGCCGCGATATTATCAAGTCATTCCAATTAAGCCAGATTAATTGATCGTGCGCGAGCTATTGATCTATAACGCCAGCTTGCGCCGAAACTAAATTTGCGCTGAATAAAAATAAACTCACGATTCTGGTTGGTCTAAAATGTCGCACGTATCAAGGCTGACAAATACAAAATCTAGTCGCGATACCTGAATTTAGCTTTCTGCGAGGAAAATTATTTCCTAAGCAGGCTTCTGCGAATTAGCAAATTTGTTGATACAGCATGATATTTTATAGTGTCTGAGTCGACCGATATTCGTCTTCGCGTGTCCCAAGAATCGCGCTGATATATCGCGGCTTTTCGGAGCTCGCTCGCTGCGAACGACCGCGCATCCGGTCGACTACGGAAGACGCAACGCAGTCATAAATAGCGTACCATATTTCCTGTCGTTGACAGAAAAAAGTACGGCAAAACGAGGCTCAGTGAAATTAGATAAAAATTAATTATAACCTGCAAGCTCTCTTACGAGAATTACACATACCACTATGCCCGAGAGAAGCTACGCTTAAGAAGATGATTGCAGCGAATGTAGACGTTGCAGTTCTGCGCGTGTGACGAATCTTCATGTGAGTTCCGGCGATGTTTATTTATGCGCATGTATTACAGAAGTCAACGAGTGATATCGATGATTGACACGAATCTTTTGAGGTCGAAGAACGAGTGGATGAATTTGTAGTGGAAAAGTATATCGAAATAATTAAAGGTGTAAATTTATGCTGATCCAGATCCTCCTTCTCTTGGTGTTACGATACAGTGCAATGATAGGGAGCACGTTCATGTATTTGTCGGATCATCTTTGGAAAACGGGGCGGTAATGAATCTTTCCGCGAGTTGTCCATCGTTGTTGCATACCCGATGATATTGATCGAAGCGAATGTACTGCAAATGTTAACGAGTGACATCGGTGAGTGGATAATTGAGACGTCGGTGACGATGGGTTTAGGTTCCATGACGAATCCACGGTCAACGGGATGACGACTGCGATTGGGAACTCGATGTACGTGTTCACTGGACTAGTCGAACTTATCGGACTGACAGTCAGTCCAAGTGGAACTGCTCTTATATATTCCTCTCTGTATTCCTCGGGTCAATCCCTGTTTTTAAGGAGAATTATTTAATTGCTTTGTACCTCTGTTAGGTACACGTCCCTCCCGTGACCGTGGCTACGTTCAGCGACCAGTTATGTCACTTCGAGCCCAAGCCCACTGTCATAAATCTCGGACAATCGTAATTGTCTTGACTCATAAACAGCTATTTCTCAGTTTCACTGTTTAAGTGCGGCTGTAATAAAAAGTCTGGACCCTGCCAAAGATTCCGAAAGGAAGGCCCCGGTGTCCTTTCTTCCGCGACATTCATTTATTGCCGTACAACGAGGCGTTATTGTCGGAAGTGGTGAGAAGACAGTCGATCGATTAACAATTTATCGAATCATCCCGGAAGCGGAGGAACGTTTCAGCTATCGTTCGTTGCGGCGTAACGAGGGAAAATATTCGCCGGCTCGTAGAAAGAGAAAGAGAGAGAGAAAGCGATCCCGTTACGCACGGTCGGTGCTGAGAGAGCTGGTGGAGCGCGTGAAAAAATCGCTCGCGGATGGAACATTCGTATCCGGGATGTTGCCTTATCAGTCGGCGGCCTTAAGCCACGACTGCGTGAGATTCTCGCGAATGCGAAAAACGGCCGCGGTGTAAACGTTCCTCTCGAGGTAGCTTTCGCGTCCACCGCTCGCTCTCTTGGCCGACTCGTTCGCTTCCTCGCCGTATTCTCCACGGCGGGTATGGAAGGGAAGGCGTGACAAGACTGCAAAGTAAAAGGAACCAGGCATAGAGTCACCCGCGCAAAAGGGTGACATGCTGCCGAGCCGGTTACGGACCGAGCCCGCTCAGTCCCAACTCCGATCCACCGAGGCAGGTGAACATAACCTAACAGAAACCCGCCGGTCGGGCCCCGTCCGCTATAGTAACCGAGAGGCGGTTGCCTGTGTACGGTACACTTACGCGTTTACACGATACACGTGTGCCATGCTCGCGAATAATCTCGCCGCTGATACACCGTTCGGCGCGGGATGCGGTTAATATTCGTCCCTCGCTCGCTCCGCGGACAGGTGGACGCGGCTCGAATGTACCTCGCCGTAGAGGCGTGCCGCGATACACATGTGAGACTCGATATCGCTTGTTTCTTGGTTATTGGAACTGTGATACAGAGCAACGGCGCTGCTCATATGACAAGGTGTCAACTGCTTTGACGCAGCTTGATTAGTCGACTCGGTGCAAACGTCTCGTGAGTAGAATCTTTTTCCACCAGTGGGATAAACAGAACCTTACTAATCTCCAAGTTTCTGTGGACGGTGGGTATTTCTCTGTGACGTAGGATTTACGTTCCTAAAATTAGTCCAACGAGGGCTGTCCTTGTTGTCAGCAGTATCTAAGCAAACGATAACTAAATTTACTATGCCTCATACAATACTGTAATTTGGAAATTAACGCTACCCTTGCTAGCCTGAGGATCAGGTGCTTTGTCACTTATGCTACTTTCCAGCTAATTGATGAGATGTTTGTATGATCTGATGATTTGTACCAGTCTTTACATATTCTCCCTTTCCTTTCTTTCTCTGGCTGCCTTTCTTATGTGTCGCTGTATTTCCCTTGCTTTTCTTGTCAGGTCGTCGTCTATGTATATCCAGTTTGCTTTTCTCCTTCGTTATCCTTCTTTTTTCCTCCAGCGATTTCATCGTCGCTGTTGCCCCCCACCTTTATCGTATGTGCTTTTTCTATTCCTCATTTTTTCGTTTATGGACTCCCTTACTGTTCCTTGCTCCTCTTCAATTCTTCTGATTCCACTCTCCTTTCTCTCTGTCTCTTTCCCTTTCATTTCCCTCTTCAGCTTCTCCACTTGTTCTTCGAATATATCTTTAACTTCCTTCATCATTGTAAAGCTTGTACACGTTTGAACGAGAAGTAAATTTATTATTTCTAATGGATGTTTTACCCGATGTCAACATTGACAATAAGCGCGAGGAGACAAGATGAAAAATGCCACAGACGCTTCCTAAATTATCCCACCATTCCAATGGTGCGTTTAACAGCGTACGGACAATTAACGCAGTTCGAACGAGACGCATATTTTAACCTCAGCGTAACGCACGCATTGAATTGCCTCAGCCATCATGAAACAATCAAAGCCAATCCTAACGCACCTGATACTTTAGACAAATTGGCCCCTACACCTTAATATCTTTGACAAAACATTTGGCTGCCAGTTGCCGCTGCCAAATGAAGAGCATCGCATGGGATTCGAAACGAAACGGAGCAACTTCTGGCACGGATTCATTGAAGCTTTAATCAATCTTATTATCGATAATTGTTTCTCATTGAAGCGAGATATAATATAAACACTGCGTACTATACATATTAGGTTGTCCGAAAAGTTTCTTTCGTCTCACAAGGAAACGATAGACGCACTTTTTCTGTTTTATATTCTTTCGATCCATTACTATTTTTATTTTACAATTTACATGCGAGCCATTTGGAATTACGTACAGTATATCAACACGTGTAATAATCTATTGTTTCCTTCCAAAACGAAAGAAACTTTCCAGACAGCCTAATAGTTACAGTCTATAGGATATAAAATAATACAGTATAGTAATATTCATTTGAACGAGAGACGTAAATTAAAAATCATGTTTTCACAACGACTCGCAGTAAAAATATATAAAATGTTGCATTACACAGGCGGATAGAGTAAACGTTAGTAATAAATTATCGTAGAAATATGTGACTTTAAGAATTATATCTATCCACAGTAATTACGTGTTTAACAACGATTGATAACGTCTTTGCAAAATAACATCAATTTTCGATTCACTTACATTTTTTATTTACTATCGTTGCTAGACTATCTATATTAAAAAGTAAAATGAGTATTTCACATTCCCACTCTTTCCTATATTACGTAAGAATTATTTGTAAGTATGCAGCGGAGAACGTGTTAAACGCATCATGAATCACGGGCTAGTCATTAAGTGTTCTGTCAGGTAATCTGCGCGTAAACGCGGCACGCGCGACGCCGTCTTATGGGATTTTAATCGGCCAAGCTGGTCGAACGCTCTTCTCCCATCGCTGGAAATCCAACAACGAATCGGCGAACGATGCATGGTCGACGTTCCACTCTCGCGACCTAGAAAATCCCTTTAGCTGGAACAAGCGCTGAGAGTTTCGTCATCCATTCTGATTTATGCCGCCTGGATTCTCATGATCCCCGTGTCCCGATTGGGTACGGAACGGCCGCGATAGGCCAATGTGTCGGCAGATTAGCGCGGAGATCCTGCATCGCCGCGAATACAGCACAGATCACGGGAATTTCTGCGTCGCGTGTGTAGCATCCCGGATGTTCGGCGACCGCGTTTCTTCCCCCACCAAACATCGTAAGTTTCATAAAATAGGAAAATGTGGTTAATATCGAAGTAATTTCGTACGAAACGCAACGAGCTAAATTAACGAGAATAACATGGAAGAGTTGCACTCGCAGTTTTCTAATAGTACGTAAATCAGATTGAAGAAAACTGACGCAAATTTGCTACGAATCTCTGGCAAGTCCTGTTGAGAATCGTGGATCTTTGGAACCGAAATAATGTTATAGGAACACTGAATATACACCGAGGATTAATATTAAAGCAATAATAGATTTATTTCATGGAGGATTTCTCATATATTCATCGATACAAACTTGCACGCGTCTCAGCACTTCCTTCTACGCTCGACTGTTGACCGACTCCTCCAGATGCTTCTAAACCACTGCCAATCGTCTTTTGTCCTAACTAAGGCCTGAGGCTTACACACATGTATCCACACACTGACACTCGCATACAAGTAACTCTAATACGCATTTAACCCAGTCCAGCACAGAAAATTATACATATCTGGACAAGTCTATTTAAATCTGTTACTACTTCGGTCTCTTTCCTCACTGGCGAATAAAAAAAGGAAACACCCAATAGACCTCATAAAAGATATAACTTAGAAAAAAAACGAGCCGAAATAATGTTATAGGAACACTGAATATACACCGAGGATTAATATTAAAGCAATAATAGATTTATTTCATGGAGGATTTCTCATATATTCATCGATACAAACTTGCACGCGTCTCAGCACTTTCTTCTACGCTCGACTGTTAACCGACTCCTCCAGATGCTTCTAAACCACTGCCAATCGTCTTTTGTCCTAACTAAGCCACCCTAGCCACCCCCACATGCTATATTATTTTTTATTTATATTTTAGATATAACACTTTACCAAATGTCCGCAAGGACAAATTGTAAAATAACCAAAATAAAATAAAAAAAAAAAAATTGGCGAATACGATTGAAAGTTCATTGGAAGGTCATGAAAATGGAGGCTCAAGGATGTGATCGAAGCTAAAAGTACATAGGCACAACGGTGCAGCATTGCGTTGCTGGAATACGAACGTCCCTTCTTGATGAATTAGACACAGTATCAAGCATGTAACTACGAATAGCACTAGCACGCGTTACGCACGTTTAATTGCCTCGATTTGTACGTGTTGCGTACACTGGAATTCAGTTCGATGGACGAGCTTCTTGGAGCTGTGGTTGCCTTGTTATCGCGTAACGAGGACAAGGATGATGAAGGTGCAGGCAAAGGTGTCCTGCCTGACCTTGTTTCTAGCAACAAAGTTTACAGCCTAAACCTTCTATCCTGTACGCGATTCTTCCGATTTCCTACTGTTACGTTCGTCGTCGTACATTCGAGTTGGGATTTCGTAGGAGATATTGCGCGCAGGCGAAGAGAAAATTAGTAAAGCGATAAGGCGACGAATGAATATTAAATTCCGGCGAAAGGCACGCGAAACGTTAATGCAAGAAGCAGCGGCAGTGAGTTATACCAGAGGTGGACAGAACACGCTGCATTATGGTTCGTGGAGCGTAAAAATCTTGCGCATCTTAAAACACTGGCACGTATAATTAAATTAAGTAGATGATAACTCATCCTCCGCGCGACGTCGCGTCGCGCTCCGTCCGCTAATCCCCTTTAAGATGATCGCGTGACTCTTACTACGGCTGGCGCGTAACGGTCAACATTTCATTAATCTTTTCGCGCACATAATCCTCCATTCGCTCACGTTTCTTCCGATCGTCGGTTCCTTCTTTCGTTCCAACATACGGTATATTCTTAGTACGCAGCTAGCATCAGCTTTGACGTTCGTCCGAAGAAGATTCACTTGTACAAAGATGATTCACTTTATTGGGTCGGAGGAAAAATTCGTAAACGGAACTCTCGGCCGGAGTAGCCCAGAGAGTAGAAAGGTGGATATATAGGGAGCAGGTTCTCACGCGAGGCGAAACAGACAAACGGAGAGGGGAAGATGGCGGCCGCCAAAGTCGCGAACCGGTTGGTCTGTCTCTCTAGATTCTCCTAAGCTCGCGCGCTGTTCCAGTACCCGCGAACCTAACTTCGATCGGATAGTTACGGTACCACGTCTCACTGACCGCGCTCTCGCCATCCTATAATTTTCCACTTAAACCTGGAACGCAACAACGACCAAAGAGAAAAGAAGTAAGTAAGCGACTCATCAGCTTCGATTCTTCGACCAACTCGACTACACTTTTCCACGCGATATTCGATGGACGCGTGGAAATTTCCCTTCTTTTTCTCCTCGTGGGTCGTCGATCCACTTGGAAAGTAGACTTTATCGCGAAACGGATACCACGAGGACACGGTCGTACGCTACGGCCGTTTAGATTTTACCGGATTCTCGGCTGATTCTAGCGCACCAGTTGGCCTGGCCGTACGCTTCCAGCCGGGTTCTTAATCCCAGAAATACCCGTGCACCGATGGTAGCCAAAGCCCGGCGGCGCAAAAGCTTTGAGAGACTATTGCAAGAACGAAAGTGCACGGGGTATAAGCACCGGACAACGAGGGAAGAAGAGAGATCGAGTAAGATGAGAGAAAGGGAGAGAGAGATCAGTCTGTAAGCTCTCGGGATACTTACAGCGTTGCAGTAGTGGTCCCATTGTGCCGCAACGACACAAGTCCCCTCTCTGCTTTCCGGCAAACTCTCCGCCGTTCCCCTCGTCGTTCTCGACGAGCTGACACACTGCTGCTCACACGTACACAGATACGGCGAGCAGCGCCATCAGGAAACACCAGCGTGGCCACGTTCCACTGTGGGCCAACGGCGACCACAGAGAGGCAGAAGAGCAAACAAAGAGAGAGGAAGAACAGAGAAAGAGAAAGAAGCGCGGTCGCGAACGCGAGACGTTTTCGATTCTCGAAGATTTCAGCCAGTGATCCGCGCGCGAAACCAAAGGATAACGCATTGGCGTTTAGACAAACGCCGGAGACCGTCTATGGTGATCGAGGCAGACCCGAGGCCAAGAGCCTTGTAGAGCGGCCATAATGCACTGCTGCGGCACAGAAAGGAATAGGTCAGCACGAGACTTCAACCGGTGACCACTCCCCCTTGGTACCCCTCGCTCATCCATCGTGCGATCACGCTCACTTTACACCTACACCCGACTCTCCCTACCTATCCCTACCTACTCCTTTCGTTCACCTGCACCACGACCAGGCCCTTTTGTCATTTATCCCGTTACGCGCTCTTCTTATCAATTTCTTCCAACGAGACACCTCACACCAAGGCTTCTCGCTTGCCTGCAAGCAATTCGTTGGAGATTTCAAGTGATTTAGAACCATGCGTTTGAGGAGGATGCGAGTGGAAGACAAGATGTTCAAACATTCTTGTGGTGTAAAGTAATCGCTGCAAAGTATTTCTTGTTTCAACATTTTTCCTCGTACTCTGAATTAATTGTTTTAGGCAACAAAAATTGCTCCTTTAGATTCTAGTAAACTTTGACGGTTGTCCATCACAAAGTAGATGTCAAGCAACAGAGGATTGCTTACAGTCTAAAATAGTTTGTGCAAACGTGTTTATATTTAAATGAAGAGAATGCAGAAACAGATGGAATTCCCTATGTATCCTTTTACTGCAGAAGCAAAGTTTGCTGTAGAGAGTGTAAAATGCTCCTTGTTTGAACACTTTTCCTCATACTCTGTCTGTTTGAATTAATTGTTTTAGGCAACAAAAATTGCTCCTTTAGATTCTAGTAAACTTTGACGGTTGTCCATCACAAAGTAGATGTCAAGCAACAGAGGATTGCTTACAGTCTAAAATAGTTTGTGCAAATGTGTTTATATTTAAATGAGGAGAATGCAGAAACAGATGGAATTCCCTATGTATCCTTTTACTGCAGAAGCAAAGTTTGCTGTAGAGAGTGTAAAATGCTCCTTGTTTGAACACTTTTCCTCATACTCTGTCTGTTTGAATTAATTGTTTTAGGCAAGAAAAATTGCTGGTTTAGATTCTGATAAACTTTGACGGTTGTTGATAACAAAGTAGATATCAAGCAACAGAGGATTGCTTATTTTTTAAAATAGTTTGTGCAAATGTGTTTATATTTAAATGAAGAGAATGCAGAAACAGATGGAATTCCCTATGTATCCTTTTACTACAGAAGCAAAGTTTGCTGTAGAGAGAGTAAAATGCTCTATGTTTGAACACTTTTCCTCATACTCTGTCTGTTTGAATTAATTGTTTTAGGCAAGAAAAATTGCTCCTTTAGATTGTGGTACACTTTGACGGTTGTCCATCACAAAGTAGATGTCAAGCAACAGAGGATTGCTTGCTGTCTAAAATAGTTTGTGCAAATGTGTTTATATTTAAATGAGGAGAATGCAGAAACAGATGGAATTCCCTATGTATCCTTTTACTGCAGAAGCAAAGTTTGCTGTAGAGAGAGTAAAATGCTCCTTGTTTGAACACTTTCCCTCATACTCTGTCTGTTTGAATTAATTGTTTTAGGCAAGAAAAATTGCTGGTTTAGATTCTGATAAACTTTAACGGTTGTGGATCACAAAGTAGATGTCAAACAACAGAGGGTTGCTTGCTGTCTAAAATAGTTTGTGCAAATGTGTTTATAATTCAATGAAGAGAATGCAGAAATAGATGGAATTCCTTATGTACTATTTTACTGCAGAAGCAAAGTTTGTTGTAGAGAGTGTAAAATGCTCCTTGTTTGAACACTTTTCCTCATACTCTGTCTGTTTGAATTAATTGTTTTAGGCAAGAAAAATTGCTGGTTTAGATTCTGATAAACTTTGACGGTTGTTGATAACAAAGTAGATATCAAGCAACAGAGGATTGCTTGCTGTCTAAAATAGTTTGTGCAAATGTGTTTATATTTAAATGAAGAGAATGCAGAAATAGATGGAATTCCTTATGTACCATTTTACTGCAGAAGCAGAGTTTGCTGTAGAGAGTATCTAGCGACGCAGCATTTAAATAGAAAGGTAAGATAAAAACGTCGGTACAGGTAGGCGCAACGACGTGTCGTATCGCACTTTGCAGTCTTTCAGCTTACGACATACGCGAGCGCATTTCAGAAATGCAAAAAATACGTGCGCTGAGTACAAGCCGCGTACCGACGTTACACGCGATTAAGAGGCGAGTTACATATTCAATTTTCAATTCAAATTCAAGGTTTCAATAACGAGGCACTCGTGAGCGCAAGCGCGTACTTTGCACAACGACGGACGAGGAAAAGAATAAGAAAAAAGGAAGAAAATTTAGACGAGTTTCGCACAAGACGATACGAAAGAAATAGACCGATCACTCGATTGTTCTCTGAGGTCAGAGATAACAGCGTGGTGGCTCGCCTCGGTATCAATGGCGGCTGCGAACGCTTACAAAACGACATTCCTACACGAGCTCGAGCAATGCCGCGGGATGTGAACCGATAAAATCTCTAGAATTTACGGTAAATCGTACTTAACAACGGGAACACCTCATAAGACGTAGTACACAGTCCGCTTGCGATTCCGTTACGCGTTTTGATTCAATGCGTTTCGCGAAACCGCCTATTTGGAAACATATTTCTGGCGAACGTGGAAGAAACAGGCAGCAGGCAAATAGAGTATCGAGTTTTATTGCATAATCGGAATATAAATCGCTTTCGGTGAAACTAAGCGAGTTGAGAGGACGTCTGAAGATAGAAAGAAGAGAAAGAGAGGCAACGCTCGAAGATCGTGTTCAGTTGTGGTAAACGAGCACGCAACATATTGGACGCGTGGTCTCAGCCTAGAGACGACTTGAAATCGGTTAAAAGGAGGCATTGTTAGACAGACAACTAGACACAATCGAAGTACGGGGGCAAAGACCAAGGGGAACGAGACGACGCGACTCGTGGAAACGTTTAATTAATTTCGAAGACAATCGGCGCTCCTCAAAAGTCGGACAACTTAACTCCGCCGCGGCAACAGCTGTGTCGTAAGCATATGCGTGCGGCGAAAGAACAACGAGCAGAAGGAAGAACATCAGAACCAGTTTCATCTCTTAAACGCTTAATTAAGCAGGCTCTCTCGGTAGAGGGTGAAACGAGGATACGTAAATCCGAGTGACGCGACCAAACCAACGAGAAGAAGATTCCCTCGGCTCTCTGGTAGGGAGCAAAAGGTATCGATATGCGTGCACACATGTATATTCATGTTTGTGTAGGTGTAGCCCCGTAGCTACCACCACGTCTGCTACCTTTCTTCCAGTCTGCACATTTCGATTTATCATTAACAGCTCTATCGCATGCATGGTCCTCGAACCAGTTTCTCGTTTTATCATGGTCAACTTGGCGGTTACTACGTAACCGGGTAGCGGAGTAATGATCGTAAGGGGCTATACAGTGTATACGGAGCGGCCGAGAATTACTCACTCGCAACGGTAACGAGGTCCCGTGCTCGCCAAACGTTAAATCAAACATTTCTAAGAGTTAGATGTTCGCCACTTTGACGGTATTCGCCGATGCGTTTAATCGTTGAATTAAAGATAAGATAACATCGAAGGAACATCTTTATTCTTTCACCATTAAATCGCCTATTCTTCAAAGTTACTTCAAATCAAATCACGAACAATTAGACGAGCTTGTTAGGCGCGATAATAATCCTTTATCCTCGAATACAATAAATTCAACTTGTGCATTATACATTTTTGTAGAATATACATACGTGAGCGATTTAACGTTACTTTCCTCGTTTCTAGGCCTCTTGAAAATAATCCGCGATACTTTTCCATTGCGACCTAACGTTCGTACGACACACCCTGTACATACGGAATATAATGCACGGAATGGGAATACCATAATTAGAACCGGGTTAAGCGAAAGCTAACCGCTATCCTCCTTATCGGAGGCTCCCTCATCGCGCGCGCACGGATAAGCTGTTCCAGGGGATTCCCATAAACAGTAACACCTGCCAAGCACATAGGAAACCTTGCGATGTGCGCGTCGTACATGCAACTGCGAGCTCGGAGGCGTAAACGTTACTTTATTTCTTATAAGTTCATTTCTTCGCGACCTTCCTTTTCTTCTGTCCGGTTCGCATAATTTCTACGTATCCTAATGGAGAAAACCGTTTGGCGGTACTGGAGCCGGCTGGTTAGCGTAGAACCGTACGCAAGATCTCGCAGTTTAACGATCATTATCGGCTTTTATGACTCAATGAACGTCGAATACGAAGTGGCCGTTGGAAACCGGCCATTAATCGTTCGTTACTGCAACGATGGAGGAAAAAGAAACACACAAAAAGCGAGTATCCCCGGTTGTTTCTTTCATGTCGAACCGACTTCGCAATGCTCCTCGATCGGACACGAGTAAAAACCATTGGATAAACGTTTAGAAAATTTGCCAAAGTTTCGCCGTTTAGCAATTCCATTCGACTGCTTCGCGATTCATAACTCGTTCACCGGAAGTACAACTCTGCGCGCGCTAATAATTAACAAGGTCGTTCGATGAAATGGCAAAGGCGCTGCAAGAGAAAATGAGGCAGGTTTTTCTCGACCGTTCGATAAAAATGGAAGCTACGCATGGACAGACCGTTAAACGAAACGGAGAAAATGTTTAATGCGCGTCCTTGTGCGAACGTCGTGAACCGAACGAACTCGCGAATAATTATTCGAGTGAATCGAGGCACACAGGTGTTTCAGGCCTCTCATGTTAATCAGATGTCGCGGGTACGGCATCGTGTGGCGCGTTACGAACGTATGCAAACCGCATTTCCACGGCAGCGCGCGCTCCAGCCACGCCAACAACGTTGGAGAAAAATTCCCCGATGCGTCAGCCACGCACTTCTTTTCCATTCCAGGGCTCTGGCCGATGCGTGGATGCTATCAATGGAACAATTATAATTAGAGGCAGCGTTCCGTTGCGCAATTCTCTGACTTTTAAAACGGCCGACGATCGAGGAACCCGTTCCACCGAGTGTCTAATCGGGGGCGATCTCCGCGCGACTGCACCTTCTACGCCTGCTAACGAACTGCTAATTATTAATGTCCAACAAATTGTTTCGTCTACATCTCGGCAATTTATCGCGTATTCGACGCAGATTTAATTGCCCGTGTTTAATTGTTCGCAATCGTATCGAACTCGTTGCTTTCGTTGATAGCTGAAATTTCAAACATCGACGCCGAAAAATCTTTTACTTCTTTTTTCTCTTTATCGGGCAATATTCATTAATTAACGGTATAAGCCTGTTAATCAGTCACACTCTGTTTGCCGCGATATCAATTCTCACGAATGTAACGATATTCCAGTTTAGGAAACAGATGGTAGAATTACATAAGACGTTGTTACGAGGACCGGAAGATCTTTATTAGAAACCTTCGTTCTTTCACCTTTCTCACACTTCTTACTTTACCACGGTTCTCCATGAAGCGCGCAGCTCCATAAAGGCGACACTATCTCGCAGAGAGATTTTTCGAAAGCCGTGAAAAGTAGCGGGCATCGTGCGCGGAAAGAAAAGGTGCGGCAAGGATGAAGCGTAAAGCGAGTCATACGTCGAGACCGGCTATTAAAGAATCTTGGTGTAGCTAAGAATCGTCGCCGACACCTTGGCTATATTCCGCGGTGTACGATGTAATCTCTGTGTGCCATCGCGACAACCCAGCTTAAACTAGGCACCGTGTAGTCCCGATGTCCGGTGCCTCGTACCATGTTCCCTCTCTCGTTCTCCTTCCCTCGAGTTTTCGCTCGCTTAAAGCGAGTGACATCATCAGCCACCTATGTCCACCTCGCACCCATCCGGCAGTCCGGGCACGTACACTTTCGGATAAAAGGAGCATTAAAACAAAAATATTGTCCGTCTGCAGTTGAACTTATAAATCAACGACGGCAACAACGGAATCGCCGGTTCTTCGTTGTTGCCCGTCCATTATCGTCCCGCTGTTCTTCTGGCCGTCTCTTCCCCGGACGGCCGACGCACTTTTCATATCCAACCTCCCCATTTAACGTTGAATTTATAAATAATGGCTAACGAACGGCCGGACCGATCGTTGTCATAATTCAACTTACAAATGAGAGAGGTTTCTTCGTGTCTTATCCGTTCCAAGTCGAATTCATTAATCGATCACGGTCTCGCGATACCCTGCGCTCTTCCTCCGTCTCTCCTTTTAGCTTACCCTGTCGCGGTTCCTCTCTTTCCTCCACCATGTTCTTCCCGTCATTCCTTTTGCTCCCTCTGTCGTCTGTATTCTTTCCGACTGCAACGACTTCGTAAATCATCGACGCGAGACATACTTAATCGTTTTAGCGTAAATGTCGTCCGTTTCGATGGGCCGTCGTGATTTATGATTTACGACAAACTGCTACGCTTCCACCGTCGGTCAGCTTTTTCCACCGTCGAATTATCAGTTTCGCCATTAAACGCCAAATATCCGCGTAGTTCCCATGTTCCTGGTTAACGACTCTCTCCGTCCAATGGACGACGAGTGGTCGCGTCACCGCGTTCCAAAAGATGCCGAATATCACCTTGGAATTTGTATTTCGCAACAGTGACAATCGTGACCGTAGAGGTATACGCGAGTGTCCTGGGAACGACCGGGCATCGAGGCAAACAGCACGCTTGTGGAAACGACGGAGCAGTGACCTTCGGCCGCAAAAAGCTCCAAGTCGTTGTACCGTTACTAGACATCCTCCGTAACTGCCCAGTTTTAGGCACTTTGACTTGTTTTTTTTTCTTTACGACCGCTCGAATTTATGGACACGGTCGTGGCTAGCTTCGTTTTCCAGTCTTAACTTTGCCAGGTAGGAGTCGAAGGTACGTACAGGTGATGCAACTGCGCCTGACCTTGCTCTAAAAACATTTTCACACCCTCGGGTCTGGCTCCCGTTGTGGCCTACCCTTGTGCGCCTGTCTCCTCCTCAAAGACTCGCGCGTTTCCTCCAGGCCGCAAAACAATCCCATTGTACTTCCAAACGAACCGATTTAAATATTTTTTGCTATGGTTAAGGTCACTCTCGTAGGCGACGCTCCGTGAACAATTTCAAGGTGCAACGGAACACAACGTGCCGCAATGTTTCGGCATAAAAATCGACTCGCCGCGTTCATTCGGATTTATGCCTCCTAATTCGCGATTTATGTTGCGAAATTGCGGAACACTCGCGATCGGCAGCACGGTGTTCTCAATTATGAAGCGCACGCCTGCGCGCACCACTGGCGCGAAAATTGGCTTTTGTGAAAATTCAAGGAAGGAATAATTCCAGGCGCGATTGCAACGATTCGCTGGGATTATTTTGGATGCATAAACGGAAGAGGTGTCCAATATATTAGCGGATGGAGAAGCCGATCGAGGGAATTAATTTGCGCGCAGGATCGGCAACAATTTGCTCGTAACCGAGAGAAAAATATCATGGCAGGGATACCGGTTCGGCCGAGGAGTTGAAAACTGCTTCGGAAATTAATAGTCGGCCATTAATTCAAAATACCTACTCCACGTGTGATACATTTGCTGTTTAACTACCCGATCATTAATTTACTTACTTTATGTAACGCGCTTGGCGAGGCTGACGCGCGACGGGCATATTTCTTACGCGAAATTATATCAACTGGTAAAGAGACTGGAAACAGCTTGTCACCCAACTATTCCGCGTTGCATACGCTCATCGGCTCCTCCGGCAAAATATTCAAAAGTGCGTTTGGCGGGCCTAATAAATTCCCCATATCGTCCCCCGCCACGTCAGCAATCTTCTTTCTGCTTCTGTGCGGTAATTTCCAAACTCTCGCCGCTTAACCTACGATCCGACGGCAGCCACAACGTCAGGCGCACTCGGTTCCAGCTTCCCACCGCTACGACTCCGCCTTCAAATTCTTCCAAAGTACGTCCATCCCTTGCACGAAAAACATTTAGCGGCTTCTACGGAATGCGCGTTTACGAATTGATCGTGGACGTCTCAATGATTTTCCAACAGAATTTTCAGAATGGAAGATCGGGTCTGTGGCTTCCAAATCGCGGTGTTTGACTGCGCGTGGTTTCTCAGAACGACAAGCTGCGATGCGAGAAATTGAAATTACGAATCGCGGGTAACCGGATCATTACTCGAACCGATAATTAAGAGCACGTGGAAGCAGCGCCATTTGGTATGCTCCGTGTGATATAGCGTATCCGCGTTTGAATTATTGAATTCAATAGAAATACGCGAGTTCTCGGCGCTCAACTGGAAGATTGGACGAATTTATACGAGCAATGCGCCCGGCTACCCCCTCCCCGCCCATTTAAAAATACTATCTAGGCGGCCATTTATCAGGCTTAACTGTGTCTTGAAACCGTTACTTTTTATTGAATAACGTATAACACCTGCGAAAACACTTAATTCACGTTCAGCGATATATAACGTGGCCGGTCGCGGTATTAAATTCGCGGAAATTTAGGAAGATAGGTTTGCGGTTCGAGGAAAAAGACAAGCAGTCGCATAACCTGCATGAGCGCAGTTAAAAAGACCGAAAAGGTGCCAAATCAACGGGCAACTTTTTTGCAAAATACCAACACACCCAGATGCGTCGTTATGTTACTGGATAAAGAATAGTAAATCGTCTGTTTCTATAATTAACTAATAGATAGAACGCTGGAGGAGCGGACTATGACTTGGAAGTAAACGACAGTAAACAACGTTAAAGGTGTCTTTAACGTCTCCTGCCATGCATCTTTGTACAAACATGAAATCTGTCGAGCAAATAATATGAAACATCAATTATTTCCTCGAAAAAAGGAAACATTACATTTTCCGAACAATAAAACGCGGACTTTGGCCGGGGCATAAAACGGTCTTCGCTACCTTCGAGGTACTCTCTCTTGGCCAAAGTCGATCCAGAAGGTCGCGCAGCTCTTCGTCATGTGCGGTTGGATTTGTTAAGTTTCGGGCATCGGTTATCTCGCAGCCGCGGGCACACGACGGGCTGCGAGGGTTGCGACTGCCAACAGGGTAGAAAAGAAGCAGAGGAAAGGAGAGAAAAGACGCGCACGTGCGTGTGCTTCTTGGTATCTGAGCAGGCTAAAACGGGGACGATCTTGAACGCAAATGGAAGTTGAAGTATGAGACGAGGGTTGAAAGGGGGGGTTGTTGAGAAAGGGAGGAAGCCCGATGTAGGCAAGGTGTCGTGGAAGAGTCGGAATACGGTTGGAGGCGGAAGGTAGACGAGGAGGCAAAAGGGCAAGAGGCATCGGGTGACGTCGCGACGCCCCGGGCTCTCCGAGCAAGTTCTCGAAAGTGTCGGCTAAACTGATATGAGAAATGGTCGCTTCGTGCTGCCCGTAGGGGATGAAGGAGCCCGGCTCCACCTATACGTTACACAGTTAGGAAACGTTCAGCCACCTCGTGTGTTTCCAACCCCCGTTTGCCCGATACGATATTCGCGGCAATACAGGTCGACCGACCGTGTTACCATCTTACGCCTCCGCGAACCCGTGGATTTATTGCCAGATTTAGCCTACGATATCGTTGGAGATTCTCGAAAGAAGCTGCACACAAAGCAACGTTGTATCGTTTAATTGCGTAGGTGCCTTCGAACGAGGACGAAATTGTACCAAATAGAAACGACGTGTTTCGTAAGAGGAGCGTCGATTGTACCGTTGGGACGTGGCTCCGTCGTAGGGGCACAAAAAAGCATAGCGTTGTCACTTTGACAAACTAATTATACCCGTGTGCTACAGGGCTTGCGAGCGTTGCAATGATCTCGCGCGGCTCCAACCAGCTAGTACGTATTTTAACAGGGCCAGCGAATTAATTCGAAACTGTAGTTTAATCCAGTTTCAAGCGCTGTACGAGTTACGCTGCTTGTATGTGGCGAAACGCCACGCCATCGTTTTTCTTAGAGCAATCCCGTACCGGGAAACTTCAAAAACCGAGGAACTCGGAGCAACATACTACAGAGTCGCAGGTATCACTGACGTGTCTCGGTTGGAAATTTTCGATTAGGGTAAATTAAGCCAACTTTTTGACCGAGCAATCGGGTCGAACGACAATAACAAGAGATCCTAGTTCCACCCCTAAGCGAAGATGCATGGTATCAGGGAAGGCGTTTCGAGGTGTTCGAGCGGGAAGAAGAGGACGAAGAAGAAACTCTGAAGAAGGGGCGCTGGAGGGGGCAAAGGAACGCTTATCACTGGCTGCAGCCGCACCGACCGTCGGATCCTTATTTATGGTCCCCGTCAGGCGTCGGTGCGGTACACACCACCTATTTTACCCCCGGGCCTTGCGATACCGAACTCACTTTATTTTCGGCCAGTTTTCCCCCCTTTTCCGTGGGAAACTCCAACTTAAACGTGATGGATCGCAAGAATCGCGGGATAAACGATAGAAATTGTAGTCATATTATCATCTAAGTTTCCCAGCTGCGAGTTGTGAATCGCTCTGTATCTAACGACGTTGAAAATATACGAGGTACTTTTCAAGTAATTTTAGAAGGCAAGATGAAACGCGTGGAATCGCCAGCTTAAGAGCAATAGCAATTATTAGGTTCAAATAGACGATAATTTATCATTTGGCACTAGTCCTGTTGGTGAATTTCTCGGTGGACAGACGAGCGGCGACGTTTTATCGCTAGACGTTATTATGCCGAGCCTCGATGCATTACAAGCGTATCACGTCCACTCAGTTATAGTTCTTCATTAACGCCGGTCGTAAAACACCCGTTTGACAGAACGAGATACAAGGAAAATTGATGCACGCTCCCCCGACCGAGATTAATTCCGTAATTGATATCTATACACTGTACGTGCGAGCGTACGTAGCCGGGGAAAAAGAAATATCGTTGCGTTTATCTGGAATCGCGGGGGTCGTTTCATGGCATACGTTCACGCGAACCACGTGCACGCATTTATTCTTTCTCGCGGCGGGCGTCGCGATCGCGAAATCCAACGTATTCTCCGCAACGTATTACAGTTTCCAGTATCGCGCTGGTTTACATCGGCATCGAAAATCGGTGAGCTACGATAAGAATTGATATTCTTCGCCACGATAACCTCGATCATCCGAGCATGTGCACTGAGCCTACATTTTGGCGGGAGAGACGTTGTCGCGATGTCATGGAAAATTGTTTGATCGAATAGGTTAGAAGAGTGGTTTCGCCGCCTGTACGAAACGTCTACCTACGTTCGCGTTGCGATATCGCACGGTTTGTCGAAATAGACGCGTACACTGGTCGAAGAAATAAGATGAACGATGACTTACCGTGTAGCGGTTGGCCGGAAGACTCAACGAAAGCAGAGGATCGTTTGCGGAAGGATAGGCCGCGCTCGTTTCTTGTTCATGATAGCGATCGTTCAGACCGGAATCGATTGTTGCATCCGGAAGTTCCGTGTCGACTGACTGGTGGTCCAAAAGATGTTCGCGTCGGCAGGATGGTAGAGGTTATCTCGCCGGTTGATGGTACGTAGACTGGAGATCTCGGGGAAGATCGTTTCGCGCTGGAACGATTTCCCAGCTGACGATACGTGATTCCGGTTGGTCGTGGCGCGTCGCGTCGCGTCGCGGATCCCCGTCTGTATGTTAGCTGGTCGCGCGAAATAAAAAGGAGAGCAGGCACGATCGAGGACCCGGAACGAGGGTGAACGAGAAGTCGGTGGTTTTGTCTGGAACGGAACGGTACGAAACGGAACGGATTAGAGCCACGTGAAGTCGAAGGCTCTGATCCACCTCCTCGCGTGTTTCGCGGAAGGCTCGCTTCGACGTCGGACGCTCGCTCGGGTGACGCTCTCTCGCGGGCCAAAGCAAACTTGTCGGATGGCAATACGTGAGTTAAATGTTCACCGCGGATGGTTTACGGCCCGATAGTCCCCACCTCGTACCGCCACGCGGCGCTGCCTTCGTTCTCTCTCTCTGTTCGCGGCTCTGCCTCGCTCCTTCGCCTTTCCGTCTCCCTCTAACCGCCTAGAAATCCCTGCCTCTCTCTCTCTCGCCCTGCCACGCGTTCTCGCTTTCCTCCTCGCCCGGCATTTTCTCGTCCGCTCTCTCCGTCGGTTTCACGGCCCCTCGAACTCTCCTCTTGCCTCGTGCCTCGTCCCGGCTGTCCTGCGGCCAGTGCAAAGGCGGGGAATCCGGACCGAGAGAGCGAGAGAGAATTAGCGACAGAGAGAAAACTGACTGTGAACGGAGACCAAACGATATAGAGGACGCGCGATCAAGACGGAGACAAACGGTCCTCTCACACATGCCCGCCCGCACACAGATGAGACGGGGATTTATATGCAAGGGCGTTGTTAATGGCGGGAGGGGGCACGACGTAGGGTATAGGCCTGCTGTCTCTTTCTCTTTCCGTTTCCATCTTCTCTAACCTCGTTCCTCTTCCCGGCCACCATCAGTCTCTTCCTCGTCGTTCTCGATCTATCCTTATTTACGAGAATCGTTGGTCGTCTTCTTTCCACGAAGTAATCGTACTCGCGTGCTCTAAGCACAGTTTCGATGTCTCTGTCTTCTCTCCCTCTCGCGTCATTTCTCTCGCGCGCACTACCGTTTCGTCTCGTTCTTTCTCACTCCCTTTGGCAGGCTCCGGCGCTCACGAGGATGGCCACGATGACGTAACGGACCACGTGACTCAACGCGAGCCAATCGGGCGCGAACAATTTGAATCTCGCGGGTTACCAAGACCCCACCTAGTGGCCCACCTTCAGGCCTGGTTATCATCGCATGCACATGCAGGATTGAGCCATTACCTGGTGCTTGGCGTTATAGGTATAATTATATAGCGTCGCGATACACATCGAGTAATGGTGATTTGTGGCCGCTCCTCCGCACACATGCTCGATTCTCTGTGCAACCACGTGGTGGCCGCACCGTGTATCCTCTCTATCTCTATCTCTCTCCTTCTCCCTCTGTCTTTCTTCCTCTCTCACTCTTCGCCCCCTTCTCCCTCTCTCTCTCTCTCTCTTGCTATTGCTCTCTCGGTGCTACCGGAATCTCCAGCCTACCTCGGCGCGAATTATCGACGCGCAAAGAGTGTACGAATTTAATTACTCCCTTATCACATTCGGCTTTCCTGTTTTCGCGCAGCCTTCATTGCTGGATCGACTCGTTACTCGCGTCGCTTTCTCCCTTTCTTCCTTTTCTCCTCTTCTATCGTCTTTTTTCCTGTGCCATCTTTTTCTCTCGTTTTAAACGCACGGCCATCCCTGACAGGTATCGAGAGATAAATGGAGATTTGTTAATCGAAAAATTAACGCGTTTCCTTGGGGCGAATATGGAAAGGCGTTGGAAGCCCAGCGAGGATAATTCATCAGCCTTTGCGGACCAAAACACGCGTTCCTTCCTGCTCGTTGTTGACCAAACACGTCGACGCGGCATCTCGTAAATATTTGCGTCGCGTTTTCGTTTCTAGCGAGCGTATCAGAGCCGAAGGCGTTCCTCAAAGCGGGAATCATCGGTCGGGGCAGGCGGGCAATTTCATCGGAAATTCTTTTCATTAGAGGGTAGCGCGCACGCCGCCCGTTGAAAGTTGGTTCGGTCGGCTGGCAATAATTCAGAAAGTCAATTCGTACGTCGTCGCATTAATTCGAATTTCGCAGGGAGAATGAACTCGCCGCGAAATTGTGTTTCACCACACGGCCAATTCCACTTCGGGCAAATTTAAATCGAGCCTCAACCTCCACGTCGGTGAATTTAGAGAGGCAGAGGTGTATCACCTCCCTTCTTCTCTTCCCCACGACCAACGGTGAACGTTGATAACATGGGGGAGCTTGGAAAAGAGAGAAGGAGGACGTGCATCATCCGCGACGTTCGTTCGTCAACCGTTGGCGGAAGAATTTAATGCGCCAACGTCCCGGTCTCGCCACTCACCCGCTCACGAGTCTGGCAATGAACAATTTTGAAGAAGATACCGTTATTATGGCGCATGACGCAACGAATGGTATCGACAAGCTCGATATATTGGACGATAAATAATGTTGCGACGTAAAATCAATGAATCGGAGCCCGGTCTCCTTTCCGTTTCACGTATTTGTTTTGCCGGACAATATTAGCTCCGAAAAAGTCCGCAAAAACACGCGAACACGCGAAATAAATATAAACGGGCGACCGGGAGAAAAAAGTTCGCCGCGAAGATATATTACGGAGCCTTTTATTAGTCCCTACCGAATTACACGAGACTATTGCTCTCCGCGTCACAATTTCTACCACGCACCTGCTGCCCCGTCGATCCGTCAAAGCTCGTGGACCGTTCTGTAAAATATAAATCCAGAGAAATCTATCCTGGCAACCGGATCCTTGAGATTTTTATCCGAAAATTGATAACAAATAATTACGAGATGCAACAGCAAAAAAAAAAAAAAAAGAAAAAAGGAAAGACAGGAAAGTAGAAACGTAGTAAAAGTAAGCCACGACGATCACGCGGTTACCGGAATGCTTCTGGCAGCTTAGGTCGGGTTAGAAGGTCTAGGTACGTGTTCGCAATTTGACGGAATGTTATTGCGGCCATAATCGTAGGCGCCAACAGGTGCGAGCTTGCACAAGCCTACACGTGAATGTATACGTAAGCTCGTAGGAGTGTATCGGTGAGTCGGTATACCTATATTACTGCCATAGGGCAATAAAGACCCCATCCCTATAATCTGTAGCGGAAACAATAACTAAACAGCCGGCGAAGCCGGCCAACCGGTACTGACCCAGTACGAGTCGTTCATAATGCTAATGGCCGCTTCGTTGTCAATATTTTGACAGGAAATTAAGATGTGTCGGTTTCACCTCGATGGCCAGTCGGTTTAACTACCTTTAACTCCCCTGTTGCCGATTTCTCTCCTTAAAATCGAATGAAATACACGTAAATCGAAATTTCGTTCCCAATCTCTTTCTTACTTTTCCGAACTTGCATCTTCTAAACGATTTTCCAAGTGTTTTTAATGTTTCACGTTTTATATAGAAATACTTGCTACGAATTGATCGCACAGACAAACCGAATGCATATTGTACGATGTATCGTACATGGTAGCGATGCGTTACGTAAAGAGATAGCATCGATCAAGGCGCGCATAGACTGTCAAGAAGCAAAGTAGCACGCTAAGTTACCGCGCGGTTCAACTTTCTTCCAGCGGGTTTGATCGATGTCGCGCACAGGAGATCGCGATCACGTAAAGCGAGATAATACTTCCGGCAACATCGTGAAAACACCTCTAAGACCGATTACTTTCCGAACGAGTGGAACTTCCGCGACCAAAGAGATGCGCCTCGGCATCACGAGTGAAAGTCAATGTCGCGGTTATACGACTCCGACACGCGTTCCTACTCTCGTAGATTTTCATTCGCCATCGATCGTTCTATGCACGTCGAATCTTGATCACCGGTTGCTATTGAAGTCACGACTCCTGTAGTTTAGATCGGCTTGATCGCGGAATATATTATCGAGATACTGTACAGCTTTAGATTTATCGATTTGTAGAACGAGCGTTTCACCCTTCGCAGGTCTTTCAATTGTATCGTAGTTCCTCCACGCGATTTTATTATCTATATTTTGCCAATTTTTCCTGTAACATTTTATATTACGTTTTAATATGGCGATAATCATGAGCAGACTCGAGCGTCATGGGTGACCGAGCGTAGGAATTAATTAGTAGGTAGATAATCAATTATATGCGTAATTATGTAATTACGAGTTCTGAAGGTAGTAACAGCGTGAACTATGTTCTGAATAATAACGGCGTAAAGAAATAATGTACTGCTAAAAATACAAGTATCACGCTGAAGTAAACGGATACTACTACTATATGTATAAGACACCTAGAATTCATATACATAACGATCGACGTATTAATATTAATAAATCGAGATTTATTATCTCCGTTAAGAATTCACAATTTAGCAGCATGAAACGCTATTACAGATAAAAAAGTACTCCGTAATTCATTATCGAACGATACGTTATAGGAGCGCTCTTTAATTATTAGCCGTCTTAATAATATAGCCACGTACGTTACCAAAGGAAATTCGTTTCATTCTCTAAATTCCAGCACACTTTCCAGTGCCAAAGAAAGAGTTGCGCTAGCAAGTTCCTAATTTCACGGGAAATACGGTTAACCGGTCGCGGGTGCTTTACGACGAGGCTACGATGCAGCGGCGTTTCCCTCGAATGCTTGCGGACGCGCGCGCTGTACATCGTGTACGCTGGCGTATATACAGAAAGGAGGATGCGGCGTATCTGCCGTCTCGATCTACTTCCTTATCGCAGCGAAATTGTCCTGGCCGTCGTGGCAGGTCCCCAGCCTCTTCCTTCCCTCGAGAGAAACAGGGAAAGGGAAGCAAAGAACGGGGCGGCGGTAGGGCGCGGGAGAAGGAAGAGTGGGAGAAGACCGTACATTACCGCACACGAAAAAAGACCATCTACAGGACGTTTAATTTCCGAAGCCCTTCCGCCAGCTCCATTCACCGGGTCTACGAATCCACAGCCAGGGCATGAATCCCGTCATTCAGCTGCCTCCTTGTGCTTTCCACCCCTTTCCCATCCTTCGTGCCCTCTTCAGACTTACGGCTACGGGGCACGACGGTGAAAAGCATCGTAGCAATCTTCCTCTTCGATACCATCCACCACCTCGAGCCATAGAAAATTTCGCCGAAACGGGAGAAGGTCGAGTGAAAGGGGCCACGACGCGTCGTCTTGGGTCACCTCGTCGGCGGCCAAGGGGTGGTCTCGCGTGCACCTTGCGAAATTATCTCGATCGTACGACAGAGTAATTTTCACCTGGACACATTCGGAACGTTCGCTTTATCGATCCACGATATCGCTGCTAACGCACGGAGCTAATTTCTCGCGGCTTTGCGCTTAATTTGTCTCCTTATGTTACCGTATTTTTCTCTTTTTTACAAGCCTGACGTGGTGGCTTGTATTACGATTTCATCGGTTCCTCGCCGCCCGATTAAAGTGCTTCGTCGAATGTTCGTGACTGCTTGTAGGTCACAGTCTCCCTACTCGAGAACATGTTAAGTATAACGTTGCGTAAAAGCCCGAATCGCGTAAATCTTCGACTAATTCGTTAAACGGTAGACGTCTTGGATCGGGGCCCGGATGGTGCGTCGGGTTAAACAGCCTGTAAGGAAAGCGCGATGACAATTATTCCCCTTGCGCCTACGCCTCCACGCGCAATCAAGCTAATCCCATGAAGCAACGATGAAAGCCTCGGGCAACCCCCTACTTACACGGCAGTATATTCGTCGAGGGTTGTTGCTTAAAGAAGCTGAGGCCTTGTGCGAAAACGGCCCTCTTCTTAAGTGCGTACGAACTTTAATTTCAATCCTTTAATCCATCGATCCAAGCAGCAAGTTCAGAAGCTTTCGAGAGGAATTCTTTCAGAAATTCGTTTCTAGGAGGCAAGCGAGTCAGACAAAGCCAAGATCATCTCTGTTACTTCGCCAAAGATGTCTGAATTTATTTGTATCTTCACTTTAGTTCGTCTTGCCTTATTTATTTGTGTTTTTGACTGTACAAACTGCGCGATAATTATTTTATTACTAATGTTAAGATGGCAGAGTTGATAATCTTCGAGGTATGAAAAGTGGCGAAGAAAATACATATGTATGTGTAGAAATTGTTTGACAAACGGCAGCAAGTATCGATATTATGACGCAAGGACGGAGAATCAGAACTATAAAACGTGGACGTTCGGTTTAACGTATCCTTGGGGAAGGACGAGCTCGTATAAAACGGAACGCGAGATCGGAGCATATTTATTTTCCGTGCCATTTAATAGCCGGCTCGCCGCGACAAGACAATCACACGAGTTTGGAAAATCGTCGAGCTAACTTAACGGCGCTATAAAATCCGGTTTCTGGGGGCACATGCGTATCCAGCGAGCAATCCCGTCGCCGCCTCACCCCATCCGCGAACTTACCCTCCGGCGCGCGCGACGCTCCGCAACGGGACGACCCCGGGACACTTCTTCCGCCACGTATATCCTCATTTGGTCGGCGTGTTTTACAACTCGACTCTCGTTTCACAACCGCTAAATGTGATGGATGCCTAGAAGTTGCACGGGCCCACAAATCATAAAGCGTGGCCGCTAAAGCTGTACGCGCGCGTACAGCGAGCTAAACACCGCCACTTTCTTGCCTTGTGACTCGTTATTTGGTGAAATATATCGCGTTACGCAGTTACGCAACGTATATAACGCTTCCGCGTTTGAGATATCGCGCCGAGCGGAATGCTCGCGCGCCGATTAATTAAACCACGGGAAAAATGCAACGACGCCGCGTTCTCCACAAGATATTCCCTCTGCGAAATTTTCGCCGGGTTATCTCTCGATTCTCACCGAAACCGACACCAACGAGCGAAAACGTCGAATGACGCGTAAGAAAACGAGATTTGTGCACATCGTGCACGCGTTTCCGGGCCACCCGCTCCAGCCGGCCAGAGAAAACGAATTGCCTCTGTGAAAGCAGACCGTTTTGCTATTTAACGCGGATTAACGTTTTGCCCGGCAACGACAAACTTTGACGACGCGAGTCGAGTTCTTAGTAATCCTAAGCGCGCGAGCTGATTTATCGGCCGGATAAATATAACTTCCCTTAGCCAGTTCGTTGGAACTTCCGTCTTCGACGAATTTCCATGTTGGCGAAAGAGAAGGCAGAAAGTTCACTTGTGAATCATCATACAGGGAAAACAGTTTTTGCGGAAACTCATGCAGGGTCAGAATATCCTTCGACGAACGTCGTCCGCTGCTGTAGGGGTGGTTGCGTTTAAACGACGAAGGATTTGCCGGTTGTTTACAACGGCTGAGCGAAGTTTACGTGGTCGAGATAAATTTGGTGGCAAGGTGGCTGCTGCCGCTGCACGGAACACAGTCCGGATCAGTAAGATCCCTAATGAATCTAGCCGAAGGACCCTTTGGAGTTGGTCTCGCCACTTTTGAGCAGGGAGCAGCGAACTTTGCCGCGGTTGCCGGTCTCGCGCGGTAGCTAACACTTGGTTTCGAGTTTCCAACGAGCCGAGGATACCTTACGCCTTACAAGGTATCGTTCCACCTTCCAGCAACTTACGACCGTTTGCAATTACCTACACTTATAACTGTACGAAAGCTGTACGGATTCCCTGCAGTATCCGCAGTCCAGTGCGCGTTCCATCGGCGCAAGTATTCGCCAAGTTACTGTTATTCTTGCGAAGCTCAAGTCGCGTAAATAACGCGGACAGCGGTTGGACAGGACCGAGCGAGGTTTATGGGGACGGACTAACCCCTCTCTCATGCTAGGAAAAACTACCGTGGTTCGTGTATCGCTTTCTTGGAAATGCTTACCACGCGTTTGCATAGTTTATACTTTTGTTTTTCCATACGATCTAACAGCTTCGTGAAATACTTGGCTATCTTCTTGTTATTATCAAAAAAAAAGAGTATTATAAACTGATTCGAATTTGCCCGTGCTCGCTTGCAACACGTGCAACAAGGTGTCAAAGAACACATAGTTGCTGTATTTTCTTCGTACAGTGCGTCCTTAACAAAGCATTCGAGTCTGAACTCTCGCGTAACACAAAGATATTCCGTGAAACTTCCGGGTTCGGCGGGTGCAGTAAGCGAGCGATAATAGCCGCCAGTGGAGCAACTTTTGCCGACATTTTGTCGTCGTTATTGTTACATATTCGCGTTGACCAGGTCCATTTCAACCATGATGGCCGCGATACGGTCGCGTTACGGTTCACCGAGCGATTTGACGACGGGGCCCGAAGTCTCCGTGGTCCAGCGGATGCAACCGCAACCACACATTAATATGCACTCTGCCTCGTGGCTGTTAATCTGCTGCGAAGCTGGTCACGGTCGCTGTACTTTTAAGTCGACCCGACTGGCTCGCGGGAACTTTCGTCACTGTGTAGGACGTCAAAAGAGTATGACGAAACGTTTGCACGATGCTTAGGTTCCACGGAACTGAGCGCGTTCAATCGGCGGAACGGGTCCGATGACTAAACGCTGGAAGCATTAATTCGATCGTCTGTCGTCTGCCGGAAGAAATAGTTAGATCGCATGAATGCGTGCGATGGAAAGACCGGTCGCGGAACGTGGAAAAACAGGCGGGTAGCGGTGAGCCGTGGCAATGCGAGTAATTTCGTTTGCACGGGTGCCGGTTCGAGCGACACCGGTACGGAATAATAGCGCGTTGCGACCGATAGATCAATTCGTGTACGGCGAGTTAATGATTAGCTCTCTCGGTTCTTGGCAATTTATCGGCGAACACCGGTACACCGGTGCCGGGAGTGACTTCGATAGTTAATTCGCAGATAAGCATACATTGAAAATGACGGATCGTGCGTGCACGGGCGGCGCGAAACCAACGCCGAAGAGAGTGTCCCTGGCGCATAAATAAAGGTGGCGGACCGTGGAATCGTGAAGTTCGCCAAGTGCCGCCTCGTAAACGACGACGATGGCGAAGACGACGAAGAATACGACAACGACGTCATCGTGGTTCGCGCCGCTACGCGATCCCTAGGTAGGTGGATAGTATATATTCCATGACTGTGGCCATGAGACCCTTCAACCCCCTTTCTCTCCTCCCATTGCGCTGGAGAGCGAAGACACGCTCAAGTACGCGAGATAGCGAGAAGGGAAGGCGAAAGGGAAAGAAGATGAGGCACGAAGGAACGAAAAACAGAGAAAGAGAGTATAAAGTTCTCTGGACACACGGACCCGACGCATACGTAGTCATGGTACCCAGGTATGGCGTAGTGGCGAGGCGGCGTGTTGGTAGCGATAAATCATGGGTTACCACATTGTAGCCCAGTAAATCATCGGACGCGGGGAACGCGAGAGCTTCCCAGCGTGAAATGAAACGAATTCATCTCTGTCAGCCCCCACTACCTGCCCCCTAGCCGCCTCTCTTTCTCTCCCTTTCTCTTTCTCCCTTTCCCCTCCGCCAACCCCCTTCGCCAGGCTATTTCTTGCTCGCTCGCTCTCTTCCTTTCCCAATCGTTGTCTCGTTTTACCTCATCCACTACCACCATCCCCCGATCCGCCGCCCACAACCCCCTCGACCCTCCATTGCCTCGTGTTTTCTATCCTTCGCACGCAACTGGATAGGGTGGATACCTTTCTGCCTATATACACCATCGGTCAGGCACATATTTACCTTCCTGCTGGTATACATAATACTTGCTTCCACATACCCTCGTCACGCTTCTTTTCTACGGAATCATCCCGAGTCTTTCGCACGCGGGATTCCTTCATCTTTCTCCTCCTCATCCGCCCCCCTACCCACCCCTTCCAACCTATACCATCAACTTTCTTCCTTTTTCTCTACCGCGTTCTACGCTTCTTCGCCATCACGCCGAGTGCCTCCATTACTCTTCTCCCAACTATTCTTTCGGCTCCGATAGCCGGTTACCGTTCCGTTCATTTTCATTTTCGACCGGCAGGTTTATTAAATCCATCGCGCGCGCGGTCTTCCATTGTTGCGGACGCGTTTAAACAAAATATGGCGAAACGATTGTGTCGCGACTCGCAGCATTGCCATCACGCCGGCACGTAATCGCGGAACGTTCGATTATTTTCACTTATATTGTTCTTTAATACGTTTCATAAATCAGGCGACATTTGCGTGCTCTCCCTTTTCACACACCGTTTCGAATTGACACGCGCAACATCGCGCACGGCGGCCGCCTCCTCGACACGACTGCGAGCCAAAGGTCAGCCATCGTACACCCCTTTGGTTCCCTCGAATTCTCACTCTCCCATCCCCCTTGCTATCGGTTCTGCGAAAGACACTCGGGCTAACAACCCCGGCGGTTCTCCGTGCGAATCGTTGGGTCGTCCATTTTGCTCAGGAACGCCTTCCGAACGCGTTGATTTTCTTTCCCAGTGACGTTAAGTCATGGCCAGAGTGGCGACGTTGGTGGCGGAGTCAATGCGATGGCGGGGGTGCACGTCGGCACCGCAATATTTATCGTAATTTGATACAACCGGGCCAGGAACAAAAAATTGCTTCTAGCTAGCTCCAGACCGGCCACGGAGTAGGGATGAAAAGGTGGGGGTTAGAAAGGAGAGCCATAGATCGCGAGCAGCTCAGACGCAGCCGCGCCCCCGCCCTCCTCAACCCCTTGTGACTCGCTATCGTCCGATACTGCTCGTTTCTCCGGCCCCCTCGGGTACTCCAACTTTTCCCTTTTCCTTCTCTTCCACGTCTCCTCGCTCGTCCACCCACCCTCACCCCCTTTCCGTATTATACGTTTTTCTCTGATCCGGCGTTCGATCATCTCGAGTAAACAGTGGTGAGTGATGACTCGCGAAAACGAGCCGGCTTCCTGCCTAGACCCCGTAAACACGACCGTTTTTCCACACCTCCCCCCCTCCCCCCCGATAGAATTACCTCCACCCTTTTGAATAATGTAATATATTTCCACGTACGCGTTTGTTTGTTCGTTTTAATTTTCAACTGTTTTTCTTCCTTTTTTTTTTTTTTTTGCTTTTTTTCCCGTTCTGCCAGCACTTTGGAGTTTTAATTCGACGGGTGCGCGAGTTTGAGGCTGATACCGAAATTGCGCTCCGTTACATCGTAAATTTCGCGATAAATCCTGCGCGCTCGCGTGCACGGCAACGCGGAAACGCGCCGCTCTGTTTGGACGAGCGCGGTAGAAATTGTTGCTGACGACGACAAATATTTCGCGTGCTCGTATTTTCGCTATAATTCTGCTTGATTTAATCGCTTGCGGTGGCAGCTGCAATTTTTCGATCGCCGATGCGTTTCACACCGCCGAAGGAAACGCCACGCTCCTTCGAATTGCACTGCGAAGAAGCGCGTATCCCGCTGACCTAATAGATCTGAATTAGCATCCTAAAACATACCTGTTATTTATCATTCTCAATTAAGCTCTACTCTCGCCTGACAAATGGCACCGCTGCTTCGGTGACACGAAACGGCTCCTCGTTCATTAGTACCGAGAAATACTACAAATCCTATGGGTACGTGGTTGTGTGTCGATTTTAGGGCACGTTGGATACAAACGTTGTGACGAGCAATCTGTACTCGCTACTAATTATCACAATCTGCTACTTGGACGTCTAAATCAAGAAGGAGGTAATTTCTACCGTCTTGCAAGATTCTCTGCAGTACGTGGAATCGATATAGTGGGATCGTAAAATAAAGTGAGAAGTATGGCGAGGATATCAGCTTATGGCTACAACACAGTGGATGCGTGTTCCGATGAACTGTTATTTTGACATCCTCAATATGTGCTTCGAAGCAATCAAATATACATATACGTATATTCTTATGACTGTATTTCAGTTCCCGGACATTTCATTTATCAGAACTAGAAATCATTTTTTATTATCGTTATCGACTGAACGATGAGTCATAAAATCGAAGCTCTCACGATATAACTTAGAGATGAGTTACGACCGTTCCTCTTTGCGAGCAAACAAATCTTCCGAATCTCTGTCGCAAAGTAAGCACTGCTTCTTCTACGTAGGTTGATATCGTGGAGACTCGAGCGAAGCTGCAGGTCATTACCATCGCTAATCCGTCACAAATCAATCATTTTACAAGCTCGCCGTATACCCTTCCACCGTGAATATTATCCCGTGTAATTCTTTTATTCTTGGCCACTCGGTGTTTCTCGATGCTTCGTGTTTCCATTAAAAACAAGACGGTCGGACGCGCTATTGCATGGCGAAGGAGGAGCCGGTAATTCAGCAAGGGTTGCGAGCGGAGGGAGCGAACGGAACGTCGCGGCGGACGTAACGCACGACTGCAAGGAAGTAGTGCACTAATTAGGAGTCACCTCCATTTGTTCTTTTATTTAATCAGTGCTGGCCGGGGGTTCGGCGGGGTAGAACGGGGATAGATAGCCGTGTGGCGGAAGAGGGAAAAGCCGAAGCGGAGAAGAGAACGACGAGAAGGAGGTTTCTCGCGTTGCGGTGGCAGACTATTATGGGACTCCCACATAAATTGGATTGTCGCTCGGTCCAAATGTATGTAGCGATAAATCCAACCGGCAAAAATAATGGCGACTCATTTTGTAAATGGCGTAAAACTTAAAATTGTGCCCGTCCGACGGCCAGAGTTTTATGGATGGGGTGACAGCGTCGCGCTATCGCAATCGGTATCAACGAACCGCCTTAGAAAAAGAGATGGATAGAGCTGGGTGAATAGAATTGGTTACGTGAGCAAAGAAAAGAGATTGCAACGGGGCTAGGAGGACCCTCCACGGACAAAGAAAATCTCACCACCCCCGCCAATAAAGCGTTCACCAGCTTCTCTTTGTCTCCAGGCTGTCCTCTGTCTTCGACAATACGCATCCACAGTCGAAGGGATAGAGGCACGCCGATCAACTTGCTGCTTCTGTCTTTCAGATCTAACGGAAGATCCCATGTTCTTTATTTACAATAAGACACACGTTTGAAAATGATAACCTCAAATTGTTGAGGTTATCAGATGTATGTGCAAATACAAATCGAAATATAATTGAGCTGCACCGGATCCGTACGATAGCAGTGTTACCCTATCGCTGAAAACCCTGAAGACAACGTCGCCTATCTACTGTTCATGGTTTACCCGACCCGGTCTCTTGTCTTACGCTGTCGATGGCTTCGATGCTTGAGGAAACTAAAAGTCGAGATGTGGAGCTTTCATGGAAGCGATGACCACTTCGACAATTACCAAGGGGGTTAAAATAGATCCCTGGAAATTCCACTGTTTCTTGATCTTCCGTTGTAACATGATACAACAGTGTAAATACAAGTCGGAATATAATACGAGCTAGCAGTGTCACCCTATCGTCGCCTATCTGCTGTTCATGGTTTACCCGACCTGGTCTCTTGTCTCACGCTGTCGATGGCTTCAATGCTTGAGGAAACTAAGAGACGAGATGTGGAGCTTTCATGGAAGCGATGACCACTTCGACAATTACGATCACGCAATTTTTGTTGCTGCTGAAATTCACCCCAAGGGGGTTAAAATTGATCCCTGGAAATTCCACTGTCTCTTGATCTTCCGTTGTAAGATGATACAACAGTGTAAATACAAGTCGGAATATAATACGAGCTAGCAGTGTCACCCTATCGTCGCCTATCTACTGTTCATGGTTTACCCGACCCGGTCTCTTGTCTTACGCTGTTGATTGTTTCAATGCTTGAGAAAACTAAAAGCTTTCTTGGAAGAGGTGGCCACTTGGACAGGTATAAATTTAGGGAGAAGTTTAGACGCGTTTGGTAGGAATAGAGAAGAATCGAATGAGATAATTTGACTGATCATCTGAGAACCGAAGCTGGAACCACCTTTGTAGTCGACTTCGTTGAACGCAAAGCGCGTTTATTTCCGTACACATCAGCCTGCCAACCCTATCCTCGCACCCTTACCCTCTTCATTTTCTTCCTCTTTCGCTCGTTGTCTTTATTCTGTCAACGCGGCACTCCGCTCTGCTGCATCTTCTCGAGGCTTGATGGGGAAGAACTGCAAAGCCCGACACGATTCGTCTCCATTTACCGATAAGCAACATTGATTCTCGTTCTTCGTATTGCCATTGTCGCGAGACGATACTAAGTTAAAGTAAGGGGCGGCGAGCTTTATTTATCGAATAGTTGGGGAAAGTCGAACTGGGATTTTATTCCAACCGGTGCATTACACTCGAGGAAAGTACGTCCTACTTTTTTATCCCATTTTTGTCGAGGCTCGTCTCAGCCTTGTGTCCTTGATCAGAGAAAGAAGCTACCGGTGAGTTTGCAGAGCAAACCGTGGGAGAAACACGGACGCTCGTTGGAATAGACGGCGAAGATCGTGGCGAAGGCAATTCTGTTTCTTGCCGCGATGTAATAAAAGCCCCGCGGCATAAGAAGCACGCTCGTTCCGAGATAGATAGGAAATCTAATTCGTGGAGAAGAGGGTGGTGTCCAGATCCAGGAAAATCATCCCTCAGTGTATTATTTATACGCCAGCGAAATTGGTGGTCGGGCACGCTAGGCACGCTCTCCCATCTACTATAGAGATACAGGCCGGGCAACGCTCCTTATTTTCTACCCTTTTCGGCGGCAAAATTTCATATATGGAATGCCGCTCACTCGACAACATTCTTTAAATTAATGTACAACCTCTAGGAGAAATGAGGTGGATATAATAGGTTAATATCTCGCCTAGTCCGCGTTTCTGCACTCAATCTCAAGACACGTAAATTGCTCGAGGGATCTCGGTGTATAATATATTTATTAAGAGAATTACTCGCTCCCTTGCCTTTTGACCTTCAAATTCAATTAGCATTTCATTTTGATGGAAATCTAGAAATCATTGTGATTCACGGAATTGCTAAACAGCTTCGTAAGACTCGAGGCGATTGGAAGAAACAACGGTTCTTGGTCTTCGATCGCGCGTTCTAAATTACGTACGGAGATGATGGTGCAAAACGGGGCACGTAAAGCGGCGGGGAAAGCTGATCGAAAGCCAATAATTGGGATAAACCCGTCCCCAACCGGCAGTTTCCACGAGATCTCGTTTCACGGCTCGATTCTGTCACGAACCGAGCAACGAGTTTCGGGACCGCATTCTCGCCGAAGGGATAACTAGAAAACTTCTTTTTCCGCTCGAGTCTTCGGTCCAACGCGAAACACTTTCCTATGTGCAGCCCCTCTGCTCTTGACAATCCCTGCCCCTTTATCTTTATCCCTTATACCGGGCCGTACGACCGGCATAGAAGATGGGCGGATGAGGTGGGAAAGGAGATGGAGGGAGTATCCTCGCGGAGCAAGGACGTGTTCACCCAAATGCGCTGTTAAAATTTTGGACACAATCTTACCATTTGTCTTGCGGGACCTGGGAATAAATCTCTGCCGGCTCAGGCGGACTAAGAAAAACGCCTCGCCCCATGTTACTTGCGCGCGCCTGTGTGGATCAAGCGCGGCCTCCGACACACGCTTCTAACGTTAGCGTGAATGTATACGTGTGTCGGTACCCCCAAGGCTTTCCACCTTTTTTATCCTCCTTTTTCTCCTTCGTTTTGCCACCCCTTACCGGACTGGAACACCGAACCACCACCCTTCCTCCCCTTTCTGCCTCCCTTCTCTATCCGATGTTCCGTCGATAAATCATAATATTCGTATTAACATTCCTCGCACTTCTTTCGCGCTACGCTCCGCTCCACCCGCCACGATGGATGACCCGTCCGACCCACCAACACTGCAAAAACTTTCCGATAAAGCGTGGGTGGCGGTGGTTTGCGCGAAGTAAGCAAACGCGAGTAAAAGGGGCAGGGAGGGCGAAAGAAAAGGGGGTAGCGTAGAGGTGGGGAGAAATCGAATTGGTCCCGCGATAAGACGCGCGAATCGTTCAATACTGGAGACCTGTTATTACCAGCCTTTTCCTTTTTGCGGCAGAGAAGCACGAAGTTGCTAAAACAGGCTGCGGCTTGCACGAATATTTCATCCGGTTGACGTTGCGCCGCGGTAAATCAGACTCGGTGTTCTTGACTTCGTGCCTTCGATACCTCGATCCCAGCATGCGGGATTTCACACTTTTTCTCAGGGCCCACGATACCCTCCAACTTAACAACACCACGGAGTATTAATTCCAAAGGAAGTCTTCGCTCGTTTCTATCGGATATTTTCCTCCTCCTCGTCGCTTCTTCTACGTTTCCTGTGTCTATACGATTCACGATCTACGGGATTGTAGAAAAAGAATGGCTGTCTTCTTTGAAACTTCAAACGTCACAATAGCTAATTTTTCAGTAGACTTTTTCGCCATAACGGACGTTCGAACATAAAGGATTTTCTAGTGATTCGAAGCGAACGTGGCAAGCTGATGGAGCGTGCCACGGGAATATCGAAGACCAAGGCATCTACCATTTCGGTGCTGGTACTTTATATGACGATAACTCAAAACGCGACATCACCGCTCGCTCGCTCGCGATATTCTCCGTCGCTGAAGAGCCCCGGCGTAAAATATGTGTCTGGTGTCTTATTCTTTACTCGTTGCATGCTGCCTCCAGAAGGCGGCGGCGGCGCAACGAAAGAACCACACGAAGAAAACAAAGCGGAGGGGGGGTTACTCGCGTGCTCGTCTTTCTTCAACTGTTCGCGAAACATCGTTATTGCTGCTGCCGCTTTTCCACGCTGCTCGTCTCCGTTCTCCAGTCGAGTTACGATTATTATCGCGGTCGAACTGGACGACCGCGAAACGCTGCTGCTGTCACATTACCGTTTCGACCGAAGATATCACCGAGGGATGCTTCGTTGGTCACGCTACTCCTCTGTAAGATTTTCTTTCGAATTTTTGGCGCCTCGATGGCCACACGTCCACTCGAATATCCTCGAGTTTTCATCGGTTTTCTCGGCTCCTTGACGCCAAGGCGTTACATTCTTCCCCAGAGATTCGTTCCGGTTCTTAAGATTTCAGATTTTTTGATGAAATAGAAATCGGAGGAAGATTCGACGGTGATAAGACATGACGAAATAAAGAAGAACATCATCGAACATAACACACCAGCAGGTTGTTGCAGGAGCCTGGTAATAAGAAGTCCACTCCATGGATTAAAGTAATTGTAAGATCATTGGTGTAGTCGCCAAGTTGATGATATTCTAACACGTTGACTGCCACGCGTACCGCAGGTACTCCCATCGATATTTTAGTAACGCGAGTCGCTCGAGCGGTGGTCTCAGGAAGGAGCTCTCGTTTCGTTTGTTCGCGATGTTCAAACCACTAGCTGTCGTCGAATATAACGAAGGAAAGCGTGGCATAGATTATTCCGACAAAATGGTTTCTTATGCCACCAAAATTAGAAGAGGGACCAAACGGTACGGAAAACTTGGCGTCCAACTCCTCCTGGGAATTTCTATTGAAAACGCTTCGACGGTTTACAAAATTGTAACAAGGGAGGATATAAATATTAGAATATTTAGAGAGTTACTAGCTGCAAAATTATTAGGGTTGTCTGAGAATACAGAAAATCCTCGTCTTCGACGGAGTCGGCGTAATATCCCGTTCGGAGAAACGATTCCGGAAGAAGCATTAGACGCGCGCACGAATGAAATATGTTATGCGAATAAAAGACGTGGAACGGACCGAACAAAGACACAGAAAATTTAAAGAAAACTACAACTTATTGCTCAAATTGTCCCGACAGAACTCAGCTATGTATAGAATGCTTTAAAGTCTTGCGTTCTAAGTAATTTGTTTGATAAACATTTCCGTATTACTTTTATAACAATTCAACGGTTTTATTATTATGGAATATCTTCTCAAATACCTACGACGATCCTTCGCGAGTAGTGAAAGAAGCGACACCCGAATATGGGTTACGCGGCCTGACCAGAAACTTTGCTGACACCCGAATGCGGGTGTCGTGGCAGTCAACGTGTTAAGAACTGGAATTATCGTGGCTCCGAGAAGCTTCAGCGGTCAAACAGACAAAATGAAGAAAAGGGGAAGAAGCTTTGAAGAATCGGAATCATCGTGACCAGAAGAAAGTTTGCTGGTGTAATAGAGATGGAAAAACGATTGGATGATGATGAACTAACGGAGTGGGAAACTGAACACGAGTTTCCATTAGTTTCAGGTATAATATTGTAATTTGTTGGAGGCCAGGGGGACGTTAGATGGGTAGGCGTGTGCTTTCATAGCGAGCAACGACACGAGTCAGTTCTTCATGACGATGAAAGGGAGATTACTTCGCAGTGGTTGCTTTAGGAGAAGGGCGGAACGTGTTCTTGCATACATTTAAAATATTCTGCTTCAGAACCTTCTCGTAAACCTCGCCGTGGCTGTATGTACCCAATACACGCGGACGCTCGTAAGGGAGTAATGTATGCGGTTCTGGTAATGCACTTAGGAAGATAAGAGTTTCCCCACTTATTCGGGAATATTACCCGGCTCTGAAAAACCAACAGACGCTGCAGAAAGGACGAAATGCGCGACGACGGCCGCGACACCGTCAACGCCGCGGAAACGGTAATGTCGCTTTGTTACCTTCAACTCTGGAGAAATGCGTTCGAATCGATTCAATCATCGCAGCATCTGTATTCCGTCGTGTTTTTCTTTTCCCTGGGAAACGATTCTAGCGAACAATAAGAAATTCTCGGGGGCGTGGACCAGCCGGCAGATAGAAAAGTAGCGTGAAACAGCAGAATCGCACGGTTATCGTAAAGCTTGCACTGTCTACACCAGGCTGGCGTTACCAAATTAATTTCTTCAACTTCCAGCTCGTGCAGTTTAAAGGTTAGCGATTAGAGGATATAAAGATAAGCCGGTGCAGCAGAATCGCATGATAATCGTAAAATCAGGGAATCTCTTAAACTTCCTTCGTGACTCCTTGTCAGGACGATGGTACGTGGAAGAGCCGAATACCGTTCTGTCCAGAAACGTCCACAATTTTCCACTGGTTTCGCCTGCGACGCATTGCTCGACGATCTGATTAACTCCGGTCCCGTCTCCGTTAAGAGTTGGGACTGCGAGCGCGCGACTGAACCTTATATGAGCTTCTAATGCATTGCCCTGGCTATGCAACCAAAGGGGAGGACGTGGGAGACGAGGATGCAGCACGGAAGAAGATAGAGTGAGAGGCAGAAGGAGAGAGGGGGAGGCTCGTCGGGGAAGCGGCGCATGCAAGCTCGCAGGCCGGAATGGAGTCGTAGGATAGCAATTTCGACCGAGCAGTAATAAAGCACGTCTGCGCGCCGAAATCCTGATGAATAGCCGCGCTTAGGCTTGAAATGGAGAAGCGACGAGCCACTAACACTTACTCTGCCGTGTACGCTCTCACCCTCTCTCTCTCGCTCGTCTTCTCTTCTCTCTCTTCACCTCGACGTTTCTACCCCGGTGTACGCGTGCATGATCCTTTCCTCCCTATCTGCCAGTTCGAGCACCTCTGTTCCTCTCTCGTTCCATCGTGCCGATCATTCGATGCCTCTCTGTCCTCTTCCCGTTCGATGCCCGTCTCTTTATCCCACTGCCTGATCCCTCCACATTTCAGCGTGGCCCGGCGAATTTATACGTTCGATTTACTATCGGCGTGTTGCGCGGCTGTCATTGTTTTATCGCTGAGTCCTGGCTTTATAATGAAGCTCTACCGCTTCTTTTTCCTCCCCTCTCTCCGTTTCCTTTCGCCGTCCGTTAAATTATGACGAATTCGTGTCAAACGTAGGTATTTTACGACCGAACAGACTTCAAAAGCCGATCGGGGCTTTGGTCGCCGTTCGAGGTGACTTAGAGGCCGGAGGATGGAAAGCGGCAAGGAAAACGCGGTCTCGTCAAGCCCAGCGATATTTCTGTCTCAGCTTTACGATCGTCGACGTTGCCGTTCACGCGCCGCTCTCTTCGATACGACGCACGAATGAATGAATCTATACGTTGGCAGAAATAGGAAGGCAAGCGGGCAGGAACACGTATACACGGATGCATGCGTACTCGTATGGGCAAGGCTGAAAAGAGGGAGGCTGGTTGGTTGGTGAAGCCCAATAAATCTGGTCATCCCGAATTGAGAATGTAAAATACATGCGGTTCGCATCTGCGCGAGCGTGCGCAGAGATTTATCAGTACGGCGCTCTCGATGGGCAGGTACTGCCTCTAATTTATTCGTCTGTTTCATGGACTCGGTCCTGATAGCGCGCCGTCTTAATTCGGCCGATTTTGTCGAGGCGGTACCGGACTCCGGCTACGTTCGCCCCTCGTACTTTAATAATCTCGTCGGATGATATATCTGGCTACCTACTTTCTCGCATCGTTCCCGTCGCCACCGATAACCACGCGAAACAAGCGATCGTTGCAGGAGAGGAGGAGCCAATACGTTCGATTCGTCGATATTACAATAAACCCGACGGGACTGAAACGGATTCTATTCCAAGTTACGTGGTTTCCTGGATGATTCGACGGAATGGAAACGGAATTTTAATAATTATCGCGAAGAAACGTTCGATCACGGTGCCTGCTGAGGCGCTCTGTACATCGGTAGGTTTACGCGAAGGTTACAGAAGGCAGCTAGTACCTATAGCAGTAACTTCTGGGCCTCTAAATCAGCCTCCGTGTCGTGATTCATGGAGGGCAACCTCTCGTCTTCCTCTCCTCTCGCTTCCACTCCTCTCTCCCTTAACCCGCTTCCCCGCCCGTGTACCTCCTTACTCCACCCCCTTTCCTTGCCCTCTTACGACTCCTTCGGCAGTGACCTCCTGGACGATCCTCTTTCCCCTCCACCTTCTACCCACCTTCTCGCCAATCTACCATCCACACCTACCAGGATTGTGCCACTTTCGGTGTATCTATTTCTTTTTTTCTTCTACCGAGTTCGCTTCGGGTCAGCGATATTCCGCGCAGATCTCGCGATTCGTCGCGTAATCGCGTTACGCCAGTCTTGGCTCGACCCGCTTGTCGCTCGATGCTCGATTAATTTTTATCGGAATTCTCAATGGCTCGCTGAAGAATACGTATTCAGAAGCTTGTAATCCATCGTAGGCGCGACACGTAAGACGAATGAGCCGCGTTTCAACGGCCACGGTCCCCTCGGGATGCTCGATTAATCCTCGCCGTAACGGCTCGCTAAAGAATTACGCGGTTCATTTCGATCGTCAAGACGAACGTCTACGGTGCTTCACAGTCGGCTGTTCGCTACATCAAAGTTGCAACAGAGTTGCATTAAATCGTAGCGTTAACGTCTTTAACACGAGAACGTCATACGGCAGGACGGTGTCAGTGGTTGGACGAGTTCCGTCTTCAGAGTTACGATCTGCTTCGTAGATTCTGTCTGGTATGCTCGCGCGTAGTTTGAAACGAATCGAACCATAAAGGCGATACGGTGAACGAAGTACCGTGGATAATAGATTTGCCTAAAATTCGGGACAATCGAAGGGCAGAGCCTTTGGATGACGTCCGGTGTCTGTGAATCTGAGTACATCGCGCCCGATATTATTCCCCCTAAAGAATTGCCGTTTAACAATACAGATACGCGGTATTAGAAGTACAGCGGGTCGTGCACCTTCGTAAAATACATCCCGTTCACGGAATCCCCTCGAGATATCTGTTGGAGAAGGCTATTTTCGAGCTCATTGAATAGACAGCCATGATTCTATGACCGCAGACCGTGCCAACTCCATTGTAGCGCCCTCCGTACACTTTATTCCCTCGTTCTCTCTCTTCTGTTCGACCTGCTCGTACATTACGCGACAGTACCTTAACGTCGGGCCTTGCGATCTCCAGTGACACTACCTTGTACGTACTCTCCTTCCCATCTTCGCGGTGACTTCGTTGCGATTTCGCAATCGTCTTGTCTGATTTTACGCAACGGCCGTAGCGGCGCCAAACTTTCATAATTTCCCTGGAATTCGATCGGAACGAGTCGGTCGAATAAATGAATTTTAATTGCCCGATCGATTCTCCATCTCCGTTACGAGTCATCGGTGCTTCGTCTAACCTTTTCGAGAAAGCGCCGATTTCGAATATGCAAATAAAGCTCGATACGCACGGTGAACACCGCGCGAATAATTCACTCGTCTAAATAATACGTAATCGTTATTAACGACTAGCTGATTTAACGCCGCCGCGTACGCCACACCGTATACAATCCCACCTGGCAATAATACCGGCGACGCGTGGATAACTCTCCTCCGGTCGTTCCAATTAATTATCATAATTAGTATTAATTGAGTAATAAAAAGCTGACCGCCAGGCGAACCCCTAGCGGAGCCGCCTAACAACGAGTCCTCCGTCACCATCGTCGTCGCCTTTCGCGTCTCCTACCGCATCAAATCGAACGTGTCCGGCTACGCAGCTTTTTATTATTTCACACTGAGGTATCGTTCCACGACATTGTATATCCATCGAGATACGTTCAATTTTGTGCGCTAAATTAGATTACCCGCGTAGTGACACACGTATGCGAGTACGAGCGTACGGAAGTACGTGCGTGCACAGCGAAAAGAACAGACGAACGCAACTGTTCTGAAGACGCTGAGGCGCGGGCAAATTTGTATCCAGGAAAATCCTGGACATCGTTTGTCAAATAAATGTAAAACTATTTTGATATAAATTCCAAGTGTAATCTTTGCATCGCTTCACTTTTATTTCGCCGATTAAGATCCACGATTCCCAACAATATTTTGTCGCGAACGCTGCAACGAATTCGTTTTCTGATCGATGTGACGAGAGAGAGTTTCCAATTAATGGGTCTACTGCACGTTCGAGGGTAGACTCAATTATTGTCGATAGCGAAACAGAGAAACGCAATGAAACACGAATTCTCCCTCGCTTCCTCCTGTTCGTCTTTCCTTCCCTTGAAAAGACGCTGAGGCGCGGGCAAATTTGTATCCAGGAAAATCCTGGACATCGTTTGTCAAATAAATGTAAAACTATCTTAATATAAATTCCAAGTGTAATCTTAGTGTCGCTTCAATTTTATTTCGCCGATTAAGATCCACGATTCCCAACAATATCTTGTCGCGAACGCTACAACGAATTCGTTTTCTGATCGATGTGACGAGAGAGAGTTTCCAATTAATGGGTCTACTGCACGTTCGAGGGTAGACTCAATTATTGTCGATAGCGAAACAGAGAAACGCAATGAAACACGAATTCTCCCTCGCTTCCTCTTGTTCGTCTTTCCTTCCCTTGAGAAGACGCTGAGGCGCGGGCAAATTTGTATCCAGGAAAATCCTGGACATCGTTTGTCAAATAAATCTAAAACTATTTTGATATAAATTCCAAGTGTAATCTTAGCGTCGCTTCACTTTTATTTCGCCGATTAAGATCCACGATTCCCAACAATATTTTGTCACATACACTGTAACGAATTCGTTTTCTGATCGATGTGACGAGAGAGAGTTTCCAATTAATGGGTCTACTGCACGTTCGAGGGTAGACTCAATTATTGTCGATAGCGAAACAGAGAAACGCAATGAAACACGAATTCTCCCTCGCTTCCTCTTGTTCGTCTTTCCTTCCCTTGAGAAGACACTGAGGCGCGCGCAAATTTGTATCCAGGAAAATCCTGGACATCGTTTGTCAAATAAATGTAAAACTATTTTAATATAAATTCCAAGTGTAATCTTAGCGTCGCTTCACTTTTATTTCGCCGATTAAGATCCACGATTCCCAACAATATCTTGTCGCGAACGCTACAACGAATTCGTTTTCTGATCGATGTGACGAGAGAGAGTTTCCAATTAATGGGTCTACTGCACGTTCGAGGGTAGACTCAATTATTGTCGATAGCGAAACAGAGAAACGCAATGAAACACGAATTCTCCCTTGCTTCCTCTTGTTCGTCTTTCCTTCCCTTGAGAAGACGCTGAGGCGCGGGCAAATTTGTATCCAGGAAAATCCTGGACATCGTTTGTCAAATAAATCTAAAACTATTTTGATATAAATTCCAAGTGTAATCTTAGCGTCGTTTCACTTTTATTTCGCCGATTAAGATCCACGATTCCCAACAATATCTTGTCACGTACACCACAACGAATTCGTTTTCTGATCGATGTGACGAGAGAGAGTTTCCAATTAATGGGTCTACTGCACGTTCGAGGGTAGACTCAATTATTGTCGATAGCGAAACAGAGAAACGCAATGAAACACGAATTCTCCCTCGCTTCCTCTTGTTCGTCTTTCCTTCCCTTGAGAAGACACTGAGGCGCGCGCAAATTTGTATCCAGGAAAATCCTGGACATCGTTTGTCAAATAAATCTAAAACTATTTTAATATAAATGCTATGTGTAATCTTGGCGTCGCTTCACTTTTATTTCGCCGATTAAGATCCACGATTCCCAACAATATCTTGTCGCGAACGCTACAACGAATTCGTTTTCTGATCGATGTGACGAGAGAGAGTTTCCTATTAATGGGTCTACTGCACGTTCGAGGGTAGACTCAATTATTGTCGATAGCGAAACAGAGAAACGCAATGAAACACGAATTCTCCCTCGCTTCCTCTTGTTCGTCTTTCCTTCTCTTTGGAAGACGCCTGTTTATGCAAGGCACATGCGCGCGCGCGCTCCAGTGTTTCACTCGCGACTCCTTTGGCGTGTGGGAGAACGCGCGATGCGTATCGCGAGGTTACGTGTGGGCGTACTGTTTCGCGATTGTGTGCGCCGCTATACGTACGTATAAGGATGGAAATACGCAAGGAAGCAGGGCATGAGCAATGGCTGGCAGCGCTCCGTAATAATGTTGTCTTCGTCGGCTCGTTTTATTTGCCGCGGCAAGAATGTACAGTCCGTCTCAAAATTCGTGCCCGGCCCCGGCTTGCGCAATCCGATCGAACCGATCGTTCTTCCTGCTCCGCTTCGGCTTAAATTATCGCCCCTGACCGGCTCCCGCGACTTGTCTCGCGAACTTTAATTGACCTGTCGCCTTTCCCAACGCCCGTTTCCGAGCTGCTCGCACGGTTTCATCAGACTGTCCAGGATTAAACGCAGTAGTCGAAACGATAGCCGAAGAATCGCTAATTAAGGTTCTCTGTTTGCTCATAAGTAACAATTGGATTCATAGTTTGATTAGAGCAGAATATTAATGTATTTCAAATACATGGACTTACGAAGAAGAGTAGGCGATAATTGAAAGAACTTTGGAAGTCACTTTGTGGTAGCTTGCTCTCGTGTTAAACAGAGAAAATTTACTATGTTTTACGATAATTTATAAGAACCTTGTCAAACTTCAGAAAATTACAGTTAGATCGAAAGTGGTGGAAAGATGGTGACAGATTCAACTGATGGAAAATGAGTTTTGTATGGCAACAGTTGCATCGATTACGACGTTGCAAACACGTCGAGTAACCAGAGCTTGTCATTAAGAATTTAAAGAGTGTAAAATAGGCTGATCACGAAGAAAGCTGGACTTTTCTAGCTCGAAGTTATTTTATTTCGCTACGAATCCTCACGCGTATTTGTCCGAGCGATTGGAAGAAATTTACATCAATTTGGATCATGAATACGTACTGGGTTATCAGTTTCGTGTTATAAATATCGTCCTTATTATCATACAAAGAGATATCGAATGGCTGCCATTAAACTATGAATTTCTACACTGAGGGATAATGGCAGTTTGAATGCAAATGCGCCACGATTTAATAAATATAAAGTTGTAACGCGCGTCGAAACGCTGTCGAAATGCCGCAAGGTATTATAATATATACAGCGGACCTTGCAAATTAAAAACCAACTAAATCGATCGATTCCAACATGTGTATTCCTTCTCGTACACGCACTTTCGCAATGTTCCGTCATTTCGGTTTGACCAATTCATGTTGCAATCTTTAATTTGCATCCACGTTTTTTAACGTACGCACAGCAGATCGTGCACACGAAGCATCGACAAGGATCTCGACGACTTGCCAAAACTGGACAAGAGCGAGATAAGGAGAAAGAAATGGAAAGGAAATAAAAAGCGCCGTAAAAGTCCCACCTGTGGGTTATCGGTGCGGCGCGGTGTCGGCGGCCGCTCCTCTTCGCGAGGCAACATTTCACGTAGGTGAGGCAAACGGCGGAGATATCTGACAATCAAAGCGCCGTAACCGTAGATCATAGCCGAGGATAACGATGGGAATTGGCTCTTGCAAATACATTAGGCGGTATAGGCGGTGGGGAGCCGCGCAACTCGGTTCGAGGGAAGGAGACGCGCACGATGGCACCGGGAAAAACGAAGTAACTGGCAGCCTAAGGGGGAGAGATCGGTGCACGCGGGGGTAGTTACGATAGCGAGCTGAAGCGAACACGGTTCCGAAGCAACGAGGCAAACGGGAAGCAGATAAAATAGAAAAATCGTCACCAATCTTGAGTTTTGGTCGGACGCGAACGCGAAAGACGGAGGGCCGTGGCTGCCTCCAAAAAAGTATAAATTTCTTTAATGGCGCTAATAATTTCATATCGCGTAATTTACTTACTGCGAAACGTAACGCCAGTAGCTACCAGAGGCATTAACGAGGAGCCTAATATTTATGTTGCTGCTCGGTCGTCCGCCACCCAGATAACACCCTTCCTTCCAGCTTCCACCTCCGCCACCCACCCCTTTCTAACGTTCCCCGCTACCTTCTTCACCCATCTTTCCATTCCATTCCACCTCCGTGCCGCCTGCCAGAAATTCTCCTTCAGACGAGCCTCCGTAACTAGATAAAAAAAAAGAAAAAAGAAAAAAAGAAAAGAACGGTGGAAGCAACGAAGAGAAGAGAGGAGCCTCCCTTCTCTTTCACGAGATAAGTAGGTCCTCGCCGCAGCCCGTGCCTCGGCCCACGATCGGCTAAGGACAAAGGGGGGAAGGGCAACGAACGAAGCGCCGGTTGATTTAATACAGGCATTTTTTTTCAAGGGAGAACGCGCCTCAACCCTCCGCTCCCAGGACTTGTAATACTAAGTTCCAGTTAATTTCGGCCGGGAACACGCCACGTGGACCGATTACTTTCAATTGGAAATGAATTTATAGGAGCGGCGTGCATTATTCTTTCGCTCGTTACCGAGAACAATCATCGATCAAGATATCCCGAGTAGAAATACCACGTTTCTTTAATCTGCCTTGAATCGAAGAAACCGTTCTCTTGGGAATCTTGTAATCACAGCACCGTGACCTTTTTAGTAACCGCGATTATGAACGGTGATCAAATAACAAGCACTTTCGGTTCGTCTCTCCGTAGAAGACACTTGGAAGGGACGCTGGTCTAACTCACTGCTTTTCATGGATCCATTCCGATCGTAAAAATAAACACGCGCATCGATCGAAAGCTTCACACTGACCAATGAGATCTGTAGAAGATTCTGTAGAATCGCGCGATGGCGAGCGAACAAGCGGATTACTCTCCTCGCTGCCTTTTGTTTTCTCAGCGACGAATAACACCATCTCCTTATTAGCACGTTGACTGCCACGTCACCCGCGTTCGCGTGTCAGCATAGTTTCTTATTTGACTACTCGCGAAGGATCGTCGCAGGTATTTGAAAAGATATTCCATAATAATAAAACTATTGAATTGTTATGAATGTTATAAATGGTTTATGAAACAGATTACTTAGAACGTAAGACTTTAAAGCATTCTATACATAGCTAAGGTCTCTCGCGATAATTTGGACAATAAGTTATTGTTTTCTTTAAATCTTTTGTGTCTTTGTTCGGTCCGTTCCACGTCTTTTATTCGCATAACGTATTTCATTCGTACGCGCGTCTAATGCTTCTTCCGGAATCGTTTCTCCGAACGGAATATTACGGATTTTCTGTATTTTCGGACAACCCTAATAATTTTGCAGCTACTAACTCTCTAAATATTCTAATATTTATATGCTTCCTTGTTACAATTTTGTAAACCGTCGAAGCGTTTTCAATAAAAATTCCCAGGAGGGGTTGGACGCCAAGTTTTCCGTACCGTTTGATTCCTCTTCTAATTTTGGTGGCATAAGGTTCCTGAGACCACCGCTCGAGCGGTGGCCTGACGGAGATTTCCTTGAAAACACGCGTGGCAGTCAACGTGTTAAAATATCATCAACTCGGCGACTACACCGATGGCCGTACAATTACTTTAATTCGCCAATTAGTAAACGATAAGAATCCGTGGAGTGGACTTTTTATTACCAGGCACCTACAACAACCTGCTGGCGTGCGTGGCGCAATTGAGCGGGGGGCGGCTGGCGGGCGTGAGAGAGCGCGCGATTCCACGTGTAGGAACGCACACGTGGCGCGCCGGTATGCACGGACGGAAACTGAACCGCACATATCTGAATACGAATGAAAAAGCTTAATGCGCCATTATTTACTTGATAGTGGACAACCTGGTTGCAGAGGTACCAGCACGTGTTTACGCGTTTATAACAGACGTGACATAGAGTGGTTATATTCCGGTAGGGCGTATGCGTCAGCCTGCGGGGGTAGGAGACAAGGGGCACCGAAGAGGAGGGTGGGACGCCGTTCGAGAGGGCGTTCGAGGGGGTGGCGGCGCACACTGGTCGGAGGCGCTGTTTTGCGATGCAGTACGCGCATTACCGGACCGTAATGCGGCGTTGGGTTCACCGGTACATATATTTTATTTAACACTGACATGCACGGGGGCGAAATTACGCGGTGTTATTAATGAAACTAAACTATTAATTTAAATTCCATTGTTCCATTATAAATAATTACCTGTTAATTACCGGTGGACCGGGCCGGCCGTGTAATGTGATTGGAGCACAAACGATACGCGCCATTTGTTACGGATTCGCCATCCGAGATTAATGTGCCTTTTTCCATGACTCGAACCGTGCTTTTTCTTCTTTATTTTTATGGCCACGACGCCGCCAATTCGTTCATCGTTGATGTCGCATCACCACGCACTCGAGAATCGATCCGATCGACCGCTTTTCCCATGGATCGCCGTTTGTCTCCTACCGAGGCTGTACGCATGGCCATGGCTCGCAACTGATGTACCAACGTTTACAAATGTACAGAAACAAATACTAAATTACAATACGATCGATCCTGTTGGCCTCATCGACGCGGTATCCTCGACATCCAACTTGCCAAACTAGCCTATCCATAGCCAACGAAACGTTGAGAGGAGCGAGCGCGTTTCCGAAGCGCGATAGCTGCACAATGAAGACAGACGGTAGTAGTCCAGGAAACCCTTAAGAAATCGTTCAGGGATATAATTAACCGCGAGCTAAGGCCGGGCACGGGTGCTCGTGAATGAACGGTGGCGATGCGGTGCGTGCGTGCCAGCAGGTATAAAGCCGCGCGCGTCTCTTAGGGCGGATTCAATTAATCAAAGCCGCGTCGGCCCGGCCGCTGCTGATTACTCTTGCGATGCACTTAGTCGCGTACATGCGATTACACGCTGTGAGATAGACAGATGAGGCTACGTGCCCGTAGTTAATCTTGCGCGCGTCAAACGGTACAAACGACACGGAGTGGAAGGTGAGCGAGCTGAGGGAACACGAGGCCAAGAAGCTCGTGCGTCCTGCACGTACACGCTCAGACATCTCGCAGCGGCCACGGCCGACCAAGTGGCCGCGCGCGCGTTCCCGACACTCGCCGCCGGATCACGCGTCCTCCCCGTGATATAGAGCTTTAATACGCGAATGAATTAACCAAATGGAGCCATACCCTCTCAGCCATCTCGTCGCTGCCCTCTCTGCAGCCGCCCAATCAGAGATCGATCGCGCGACATGATTTTTTCACTCGCCACGAAAACTCGTTTCACGTTCCAGGAAATTTAGTAATATGGATACGTAACAAAATTTCTTTCGCGTTATGAGCTTCGCGCGACTGAGATATTCCAGTGGATGTATATTATCACGCTACGGAAGAAGGCAATATGTGTGAAACAAAATTCTTCTACGTTTGAACAGCTGTTCAGCAACACTTTACTCCTTGATTTATTGTAAAATTGTAAAAAATATTTCTACCAAATATCTATAGTAAAATTGTAGTCAAATTGGTAATATATTTGCCTTTAGACGAAACATATTAACACGTTGACGCCGGCGCGACCCACCCGTGGGTCAGACGTGTCTGTCCCAAGGGGCGGTGGGTCACACACGAATTTCACAAAATAGGTAGTATAAAATAGGTTTATACTATTTTATCTCAATGTTATAAGCAGACGTACAATGGTAAAGACGTAACAATTCAATATTTATAAACTTTACGTAATTATTTCCTTTCTTCGTGCAATTTTTTAAAACAAGTTAGCCACGGGGATTTGGTTCTTTTCGCCGCATACTCTCTGGTTTACAATTTTCTTTGCACCGCCGCTTCGTTTTGGTACGACTGCAGAAAATGTGGTCGTTTTTCGGCCAGTACTTCATTTTCACTTGGCATTTCATCACAGAAGATATAACTTAGAAAAAACGAAACGGTACCCCGCTGGGGGTAGCCACCCACATGCTATATTTTTATTTTTATTTTTTTTATTCGCGAGGATATAATATTTTACCAAATGTCCTTCTGGACAAATTGCAAAAATTTAAATAAATAAACTAGAAGAAAAAAAAACTTGGCGTTTCTTCTCTGTGGGGATTCACTGTATTTAAAAGATGATAAATCATTTCTTGGCGAAATTTTACAATTTTAATACTTTTAGTACCCCATTTGCTATGTTTTCTACGTAGGCGAGCCCCATGTATTAATTCCATTAGGATCTTCTTATGGTTCTGCGCGAACAACTATAATAGGATGATCTGATCGGATAGATCAACCCCCTTTTCAAAAGTGTCTGGCTAATTTACAATTTTTCCCCTGAACAATAACACACCTGTGATCTTTGCAAGTAGCCAGCATACACACGCCTTTTTTCAGTCCATTTTACGTAACCCAACGCGATTTTCGTCGCGCATGACTGTTCTTGTTCTGGAACCTTTTTGACTCGCGCTACGAACGTCTCTTATAGAAAAATGTTCACAGAATTGCGTGCGATGGTCGGAATTCGCGTCAGACCTCTGCTTTCCGAGAAAGATCGAAAGGAGTACAAAATTAGAGCCAAAGCTGGTCCCCTCAGCTTTACTACACTTATAGATATATGCAAATTGATACTGACAAACTATCGTATATCAATGTATTAGTCGAAGTCGACGGAATTTATGGAACCCAAGAGGAATCGCATAGCTTTTGTAATTTTGCTATAAATTGAAGTCAAAGTTGAAAAATTGCCGCCCTGTCGAACAGTCTAACGTGGCCCACCGCCGCCCCACGAAGCGGACGCTGAATTCGGGCGCCGCCCCACGGAGAAGACCATGAATATCGGTGTTAAATACGAAAAACAGTCGGTGGCTGAAACTTATCCCTGCAAAAATTATCCCCAGTACTTATCGCTGGGATAAGAGAGAATTTCCCAATCGATCGATCGATGTTTCAACATCTGCGGTACGAAGGTCTAGAGCCTGAGGGAAGCTTGAGAAGAAAGAAACTTTTTAAAAAGCGGGAGGACGACAAAAGATGAGGATTTTCAGACTGACGCGACACTTTTGCCGCTGAATTATTGGCGGAAATGGCGGGAACGACGTATCTATCGTACGCATTTATTTACAGGGTGCGCCGTTAGAATTCGGACAGAATTCAATTTGTAGTTCCCACCATATTAGAATTCAGATGTTTGTGCTGATTGACTCTGAAGTTAGTTAAATATGTCAATAAGTCTTCTATAACCTCAAAATGACAGAACTCGTTAAGCAAAACCCGGAATACGATAGAAGAGCGGCGATTATAGAAAGTCTTCGCGCCGGGAGAACGCCGGTCGAAATTATAAAATTCTTTAGCTACCCAAGATCGACGGTATACGACATTGCTAAGAGATACGCAGCCTCAGAGTGGTTCGAGAAGGGTTCTCCTTCTCCGGCGAGAAAAGTTCAGCGTTGTCTCAAGTGAGGGCGACGTCATGCCTCCGCACTTCTTCCAAAAAGGCGAAAGAATCACAAAGGAGGTTTATTTGGAGGTCCTGAAGACAGTAATAAAGCCGTGGATGGAAATTACGGCTTCTGGAAGGCCGTATTTATTTCAACAAGATGGCGCACCTGCTCACACAAGTCATCTTGTTCAAAATTGGCTCTCTGACAATGTGGACATGTTTTGGTCGAAAGATTTCTGGCCTCCTAACAGTCCCGACCTAAACCCATTGGACTACTACGTGTGGGGCGTTATCGAGAGACAAACTAATAAATGCAGGCACCCCAACGTCAACTCCCTACGAGCTGCTATCGAGTCAGAATTCGCGACAATTAAACGCGACCAGTTGAAGTCAGCGTGCTCGCGCTTTAGAGCAAGAATAGAGCAGGTCATAGAGGCAGAGGGTGGTTACATAGAATAAAAGTTCTCAGCAAGGACCCTTTAAATGAGATATAACAACATTTTCATGTGTTTTTGTGTATTGACTTAAATAAACAACTTTCTGCACAAAACTTCTTTTGTCCGGATTCTAACGGCGCACCCTGTATTTGCGCGCATCTCACATTAAATGTAGCATTTGCTCTATTCGTTGTGTGTACGGTATCCCAGAGGCCGGCACGTATACAATGTATATATTTTTCAGTCGGCCGATGTCCTCATCAATTAAGGCAATATTTTGATCGGCCAGGAAGCAACGGAAGCCGCGGCGAAATCTATGCGGGATTAATTAATAGCCCACCGTTTATAATTTACGCATTACACACACGGCGAACGATAAATTTTCAACGGCGCTGCGCGCACGAGACACCCGTAACAATTACACGCCCACACTGACGGAACAGTTTAAATCGTCCGCGTGCGCAGAGCCTGGGCCGATGCTCGTCTACGCGACGAACATCCAATCCGACGATCGAAAGACGAACCGTACATACTAAAAAGTGTGAACGTGGAACGTGGTAACGTAGGCCTGGCGCACACTCGCTAGTCCGTGCATGGCTGATCAGGAAATCACGATCGGGAATACCTGAGCGAGTTGTGCGTCGTTTCGCTCGTAGCGCCAGCCGAAGGGACCGATCATCGATCAGTGATCAGATATCGACCCGCTCGATACCGATAGCATCGCAACTAAGTGAAAAAACGTGGCAGACCATCAATTTCTGTAATTACACCAGTTATAAAGCTCGTCGGAGTGTAACGCGCTAGGGTAAATTACGTCTCGCGTTAGCTTTTTGTTTTTCAAATTGTAATCACGTTTTTTAGTGTTCTCGGTCCTGCGCGACACAAATTTCCCAAAATTCTCTACCATTCCAAGCAGCACTGTAATTCGTTCATTTGCGTGCCGTATTTTACCCGCGCAATAAAAAGATTACTCTGTCCATAAAACACGCGCAATGCTGGAAATCGATGTTATAGAAACGTTGGAAATCATTGGTCATCGAAGTTGCGTAAAAGTCGTGTTATCCTTGCAGCGCAAGGAAAAGAAGATTCAACGTTAATAAGCAGAAGGGTCGGTGGCTATGAGAAAGGGGCGAGTGAGGAAGATGACATAACGAAGACACAGTAGTGGACGTTGCGATAGAGGCATCGGAGCGCACCGGCGCCCTGTCTTGGCTCCGTTCAGGCGCCGGCGTCACTTCCGCCCTCGCTCCTATTCCGACTTCCTCCAGCGAGTCGCTTCGCGAACGTTTCGCTGCCGGTTCCAGCAACGTCGTGGGACTGGCGTGGAGAAACAAACGGTCGGAAAAGAACGAAAGCCAGAGAAGCAGAAAAGAAAAGGGGAGAGAGGCTGATTTTCGCGTGCACGCGCTAGAATCGCGCGAGAGCAGTTCCAGCCACCGATAAATAAATATGAGACGCATCGGCTAAACAGCTCTCCGGTTGTTGATCCTGCCCACTCGTATAAATCAGCGTGGCCAGCGCTTCGGGATTCGACTCGCGCGACCCCGAGACTCGAGCTTCACAGCCTGATGCGCCTCTCGCTGGTGCTCGTGTGTCCCGTCCCATCGATTCCAGAGCCGCGCTTTCGAATTCCACGCGATGTCACACAACCGGATGATCGGAACACGTCCACGGACCCTTGGGATTCCGATTTCGTGCGCCCGCTAAAACTTTCCATCGTGTGTTTCGAATACGTCCAAATCGCCTCGACTTTCTTGCGGACGTGTCGATGGCGAACGGGAATTTCTCGCGCCCAACAAAACACTTACGTGTAACATTCCGTCTGATCACGATGCGATTGGTAACCTGGCGTTTCGTGAAAAACGCATCGAATATCTACGATGCGTGTTTAATTGAACTCACAGAGAAAGAACACTATTTTGTATTGCGCTGAAGTAACCACTTCAAGAAAAACTCTACGTCTTTATCTATGCATATCCTTGACCTGCAGACTGCTATTACGCGGAAATATTCTAAACAGGAAGCGGTGTATATTATCGTACCTTGAATATACATTATGTTTTGGGATGCAAGGTCTAGCAACAAAGCTTGAGGTTGAGGTTATCAGATGCGTGGACAAAGGAACGCGTGGATAAATTGTAAGGTGGAAAATATATTTTAATACCGAAGTGTAAATACTAAGAAGGAATATAATTTGAGCTGGTCCCTGTGACTGAAAAGCCCGAAGCCATCGTCGCCTGTCTACTGTCTATGGTCAGCCTTCGTCTCAGTCTATTGTCTGCACGCTGAGAAAACTAAAAAGACCAGATGTTTTCTTAGAAGTGGTGACCACTTCGACAAAAGCAATTAATAAATAGATTTCTATTTATGTTCCTTGTAGCATCTAGCTGAAGCTATAAGATTCACTTTCTCGGTAATGTCCTTTGCTATATGTAAATATGTCGCAGATGAAAGGACACCGGGGCCTTTCTTCCGGAATCCTTGGCAAGGTCCCCGATACTTTGGTCCAGACTTTTTATTACAGCAGCACTTAAACAGTGAAACTGAGAAATAGCTGTTTATGAGTCAAGACAATTACGATTGTCCGAGATTTATGACAGTGGGCTTGGGCTAGAAGTGACATAACTGGTCGCTGAACGTAGCCACGGTCACGGGAGGGACGTGTACCTAACAGAGGTACAAAGCAATTAAATAACTCTCCTTAAAAACAGGGAATGACCCGAGGAATACAGAGAGGAATATATAAGAGCAGTTCCACTTGGACTGACTGTCAGTCCGATAAGTTCGACTAGTCCAGTGAACACGTACGTCGAGCTCCCAATCGCAGTCGTCATCCCGTTGACCGTGGATTCGTCATGGAACCTAAACCCATCGTCACCGACGTCTCAATTATCCACTCACCGATGTCACTCGTTAACATTTGCAGTACATTCGCTTCGATCAATATCATCCGGTATGCAACAACGATGGACAACTCGCGGAAAGATTCATTACACGCCCCGTTTTCCAAAGATGATCCGACAAATACATGAACGTGCTCCCTATCATTGCACTGTATCGTAACACTAAGAGAATGAGGATCTGGATCAGCATAAATTTACACCTTTAATTATTTCGATATACTTTTCTACTACAAATTCATCCACTCGTTCTTCGATCAACCTCAAAAGATTCAAACTCAAAATTGTGAAACATTTCAAAAAATAATGCTCGTCATACTATCATAGACAGGATAGGAAGATGCGTTCAGAATGGAAACGTATCATGTTAGTTTCATGGCACCAATCCTGTGTATGTCGTATTTTGCACCAGAAGCAGACGCCGCAATCTCTTCTTCAGGGTAGGTGAGGAACTTTCAGGTGCTCTCGCAAAACCAGTACTAAAATAGTGTCTGCAATTTTTTTTTTTTTATTTTATTTTGTTTATTTTACAATTTGTCCTTATGGACATTTGGTAAAGTGTTATATCTTGTTGGTGAAGAAAAAAAAATAAAAATAAAAATAAATATAGCATGTGGGCGGCTACCCCCAGCGGGGTGCCAGCTTCGTTTTTTTTCTAAGTTATATCTTTTATGAGGTCTATTGTGTGTTTGTGTTTGCAAATGACAAACTATCTTCGTTTCAATTATGTTATTAAAATTCTATCGTTTAATCGTAAAGCACGGGAAGAAACCCTACAGGTTAACATAAACTCTTCTGTAGACATCGAACGTGACATAATCATAATTCATGATAATTTATGATCAATCGTAAATATTGGCGAAATTAAATGAAAAGAGGATCGTGATAATTAAAAATCGATAATCGACAAAGCTCTGTCTACCATCTGAATTCCATCAATCTCGTGACTCACGTAACCCTTGCTCATTGGATGAAGCGGTCGTCAGCCAGCCTGCCCAAAAAAGGGACAATAATCGAGAGGGTTGGCTCTCGAGATATAACGTAGGAGACGGAGAACGAGGGATGACAAGATTCATAATTTCACGCGAGCTTATTGCTGTCGGTTATTTATCCTCTCGACTCATTTCACATGCAGCTCGCGCCTAAGCGTCGCGATTCTCTTCCGCGCACCGGTTTCGTCCTCCCCACCGCACCGACGCGGCAGCGTCCTTTCAACGCGTATCGTGCGCCCGTTTTCTCGCCGGATGACTCACGACCAACGATGTCACGACGTAATTTTCAACGTCGACACGATCTGGCCTCTCGTTCTTGCAATTATCAATCGATTACGATCCTTTGCCAGTAACGGCGTACATATTCTTATTGGCAATTTACGAATAATTCCATAAGCAAGCGAGAGGTCAGACGTTGACCACAGGGTTGCTGAGAAACTAGACGAACGCAAACCTGTCGCCGCGGTTAACGACATTCCTTCGAGACCAACGATCACTGGATTTGGAATCTTGTTACAATAATTCGCTTCCTGCGTTTTTAACCCACCAGATTAAAACTGGAATTTTGCTACCAACGATTTGACATTTGCCTTTCCTAACCTACTTTTGCAACATGTGCGCAACTCCGATCGGGCTATGGGAAGCAAACGAACAGTTACAGACTCGTGTACGAATATACGTAAAGTTTTACAACGTAGAGAAAAGATTATTTCTCGGCGTGAAACGTTAATTGAAGGAAAATCTCAAGGAGAGTATAATTAATAAATAAGGTGGATAAAACGAAAGCAGAAAAGGTATAAAAAGAAAGCGTATTGATATTGAAATTAGCGAAGCTTCGCAACGCCTGGGCGTGAGAAAATAAAGTTGGGATCGTTTGATGAGCAGCAATATCAAGATCATTAGTCCGCGGCGCGATTCTTTGCCGGATAGCGGTTATTTATGGGTGTCCGGCGAAGCGATTCGAACGGTTTCCAGGCAGATTTCGTAGGCCGTATTCGACGACGATACGAATATTCCCGGGCAGTTCAGTGGCCAGATAGGCCCTCCGCTCGCTACGTACTCGCGCTGGAACACGAAGGATAATCCTTGTGGATTATTGCGGTATCACGTGGGTCCATACGTGCTCGCCGGTAGGATGCCCTAGGACGTCGTATTTGTATGCCGTGGAATACACCTACGTGTTTGTATCGTACGGGTTCTCCATGGAAACCCTTGCTAGGGGCCGGGCCTGCTGCGATACCCTAATTCCTAAATCTGTCGCCATAAGTCCTCGTTACAATAAATAACCCGACCGGTGTGTGTCTGGGCTTGCGCCTCCTATTCCTCCGCCGCCTCCTACAGTCTTCTCTTGGGCTACCTTTGGCTAAGCGTACCCCGTACTGCTTACCTATAGTTTGTTCCTCATAGATCTTTTCTATAAAGAGCGGCACCATGGACACGTTCGCTTTTTACAACGACACGCCACGGGACCGGTCGTTTCGACGAAAACGAAGAAGAACAGAAGATTCTCACTCTTCTCCGCATACTCTCTTCTCATTTTTCAACAATTTTCTATACGCTTCATTTTTGACACGAAGACACGATACGGTTGATTATATAAGAATAAAGAAGGAGTACAGAAGGGAATGAAATAATTGATCGGGTCGGGCGCGCAGACGATGGAACGCGAATACTTGCTCCCGGCCGTGCAACGAGTAGGCTATCGATGAAGACATAAATTTCCGTTCGCCGCGGACGGATGGCTAAGATGATAAACAGTTAGTAACCAGTTGTGGTTATAACCGAAGAATGAAAATGAATGGAGAAATACGTCATTAATAATGGGTGAATGGAATTTATGCCTGTCGTGTCAATTATATCTTCCTCGTGGCTCATAGAGTTTTGCCTCGGCCAGAGATTTATGATTCGTGTTTCTTGCGCGCAACCGCGCGCGATTCATAATTTCTTAATATAATATCGCGGCTGCGATTCTTCTTTTTCATTTCTGCTTTCGGCGTACGAGCGCGACGCGGCCCGGGGCCCTTGGAATTTCGGCGATTCCTTTGTGACCGCGTTCACAACGCTGAAATATTTCCCTTTCCGGCCGATCTCTTTTCCCCGACGATACTTTTCCTCGTCTCGACGATATTTGATTTACAGCGCGCAATTACAACGTTGGGCTGGCGTTGCGCTGCAAAATCGCGCAGAATAGTCAAATGAATTATCCAGCGATTCCATAGCACGCGGCCGCCCTGTCTTCTTCTTTCTTCGCGTCGTCGGTCGTCGCTGATCGCTGTAGCTCATTTCAAAAGCAGCGATAAAAAACACTTGCCAAGCGTGAAATGATCCGTTCTATAAATCCTAATAAACGTCCACCTGTCCGGCGCAGACGAGCATAAATAAAAGAGGTCGAGCGTCCGAGAGAAGAAGAAGCGCGATCGGCCGCGTTACGCCAATGCGTGCGCGCGCATGATCGACATCGGCGTGGCATCCACAGCTTCATCATGCACGCGGAAGAATACAGTGTTTCGTATTTGCTCGCCGGATGCTTGAAGCGAGGCAACGGAGAAATAAATGCGAGGAGATGCAGGCGAAAGATTGATAACCGGATGGAGAATCGCATTTTAAATACGCGATGTAAACAAATCGATAAAACTATTTGTCGAGCGTGCCCGGCACGATACATTGTTTGGTAAAAGTTGCTCCGCCGGCGGGCTTTTTTTCACCGGCCATATGGCAACAATGCACGAACGAAACTTTTATCCGTTATCTTCCTTCGCGGCTATAAATTTTTCCTAAGGAACCTCGGATAAATCGTTCGGTAATCGAGCTAAACGACTTTGTTCGAACGCCTTTGCTGCCTCATTATACAGACAATCGCGAGACGCGGAATGACGAACGCTGTAGAAATATACGCGGCATCGGGTCGCGTCGCAAAAGTATCGCAAAAAATGAACAATGGCTGGCGAGCTCGATATAAAGACGCGGCGGCCGAGCAAAGAAAGCAAAAGGAAAAGGCGGACGACTGCAATGGCAAAAGAGAAGCCAAGGAGACTGAAGGAGAAGCGCTGACAAAAAGAGGGATGGAAGGTGGGAGAAGAAGAAGGAAGGAAGGACGGAAAGAAAGAGGGGAAAAAATAAAGAAATATAGAAAGGAGTAAAGGAAGAAAGAGATACGTTTCGAAAGTGTATGAGGACGAGCCGTTAAGGGGTGGGAAAGATGGTGCGACGGGCAATCGCCGGGGTAAAAGTAGGAGGGGGAGTCGGCACAGCGGAGGATGAAGGCAGTGGGGGTGTGCATTGCGGATTTATTCCCGCCAACACATTCATCATGGCGGATTTAGCTGAACCCGTAACGCATTGCCGTGGATATATATCTGCTTCCATCCCTTCCACCAGCACTTTCCTCCGACATCCCTCCTCGCCGTTGCCTCTCATCCCAATTTCGACCCAATCCTCGCCGGTATATCCCGTATTCTGACAAAACCTCTCTTTTTCAATGACTTCCTCACTCTTTTCCTCGATGCGCCCAGGCAAAAGGAACGATCACCCACCGTTTATGATGTTCCACTTCCACGTTATGGTCGTGTTACATATGCCCGTGCGGTAACCGTTGCTCCGATCTCTCCCTCTCGACCTGGAATCCCCGTAAAACACTTCCCAATATTTTCCCTCCCCGTGCGATTCGACGATACAGCGGATTGATGAGACCTGTCCACCGCTCCTGGGTGCTTCGCGATTCGGAAATGATTGATCAACGTGCACGATTTACGAATAGTCCGGGCAAAAACAGTGGCGGCTTTTAAAACGTACGCAATGTCCGCGTCGGACATTGTGCCACATCGTGCGTTCAATCGATAATGTCCGTTGCAACGTCGTTTCGCGGACTGGTAAATCGTCCGATCTTTCGAAAAAAAAAATGTATATATCCTTGCCACCTATACCATTTGAAACGCACAAGCGAATTCTTGCGAATTTTTCTAGAAAATATCGTAAATGCCGTGCGTACGTAAGAGTGGAAAACATCGAACGAAACATCCTGAGAGATCGAGATTTACAAGCTTCGTAAAAATACTCGGCGAATAGGTTCCTTAATGGATCTTCGATGCGTTATCAGCAGCTGATCGCGATACATCATGACGCAGCGTTGACAAACCCCTCCGACCACTCTTCACCCTTCGTTGCTCCCTCTGCTGCGCTGCGTAGATACGATATTACAGGGATCGGTATAAATCTATGGCTCATCCATCTACATTTTATCCAGCCAGAACTAGAATACTACGCGCGCCGAGACGAGCACAGCTCTCGAGAGCTTCTCGTGCACAAACACCGTCCAGCCATCGGTCTTTTCTCTCTTCCTTGTACCCTCGCGGTCCTTCCTCCATCGAGAAGGTTCACAAATCCCATTCCCTCGACCACCCATCCCTCCACCAACCCCTTCCCATCCACTTGCCCGTCTTCAACCACCCCTATCGAGATTCCAATAGCGGCCTTATCGAAGGCTTTGTGCGATGAAGGATCGCAAGCCGACGCTCGGCCACTTTCCACGGACCTCTCGATATTTCACCTTTATTATCATATTTCAGGTATTCGCAATCCATTTTTCATCGTAAGAACGTCCCGTTATTAACGGCGTCGCGGCACGATCTATGCAAGAACGTATTCCCCTGAAGGATGGACCTTCTTGTGTATGTACGCTGATCCCTTCGTCGCGCAAGAACAGGAATTACTTTGACCCAGTTGCCGTGAAATAGGCGGACACCGTGTCGTTGGAAAAAACGTTTCTCACGGAAGTTTCGTCGAAGCTGCTACGAGACGAGGGTCGAGAGTGCGTACTTACGATCCGTGGCTTACTTCAATTCCATTTTCAAACGGCGTTGGACGATCGGTTCGCTTCAGCTTTGCATTCTCGAACACGTTCATTTGCAAAACTAATGGCAAACGGCGAGCAACCTTCTGCTATCGTTCTACGAGTACGAAATAAATGTTTGGAAAACATGGGCTAACGTTTGGTTTCTCTGGTTTCAGCTCGTTCGTCATTTCCATTCGAGTATTCGATGCCCGTTGCACGGACGATGCAAGAAACGCGTTGTCGCTCGTTGCCATGAACACCTCGTGCGGCAAGAACGCGTGGACACCGGACGAATCGAAGGTGGAAAAATTCCACGACGACCGAAGAATGGCGGGGGAGATTGGCTCGCGAGAAAACAATCGGTGAATCGAGGCGTTATCGAATCGAAAAATCGAGAACACGCGCGCGGACGGACGTGCAGGCTCACGATGGACTGACGTCAGTCTCGAAAAATCCGCAGTTAGAAATGGCCGTAGGGTGGGAATGCCTGTACATAGGAAAAACTTGCTCCGACCTATTCCCCCGGTGCTCGAACAAAGTGCGATTCACCATAGGACAACAGCTGTTCCGAGCAGCTATTGCGCCAAAGACGAGGGGACGAAACGACGCTTCCCCTTCGTTTGCTCGTCTCTTTCTGATGCACGCGGATGGCAAAGATGGCTTTCGATTCCTTCGTTCCAAGGAAAAGATATTTCTACTCGAATTTCGTCGCTGACGAATGCGTTTGTCAGGAAGTTCTAAAATCGTTTCCCTTGTAATGGATCCACCAACCAGTGTGTTTGTTGACGTTTTAACGCGTTCATAGTTGCTTCGGATATGATGTCCTTTTGGGGTGCTGAATCATGGCTTCGTGGCAGCCATAGTAATTCACTAACGTTCTATGCATTCGGTAGTCTCGTTCGTAGAGTCAAGTCGAATAAATTCAGTTAATTCCTGTAGTGATTTTTAACGGAAGAAATATGTTTGGAAAAGTTTAAGTGAAACGAGATGGTGCATCGAGTATCGAAATTTCGTATACTGGACACTTTCCAAAGTTCGGCTCGAAGTAATCGCCATTACCGAACTTTTTATTATTACGTACATTTTATGCTTGCTATTTACATCTTGACTTTATTTGTTTCGAACGTTGCTGATGTTTTTGTTTGAATCTTTCATCTGCTTAAATATTTATCTAGTACTTGCTATTCTGTTTTGTCTATACATTACATTTGTTCGTTTATGTTGTTATAAATCTGTGTCTAATTTATTCGCAATGTTTGTTATTTACGTTGTTTGGGACGTTGCTGATGTTTTTGTTTGTTCTTTCATCTGTTTAAATATTTATCTAGTACTTGCTATTCTGTTTTGTCTATACATTTCATTTGTTCGTTTATATTATTCTAAATCTGTGTCTAATTCATTCGCAATGTTTTTCATTTACGTTGTTTGGAACGTTGCTGTTGTTTTTGTTTGAATCTCTCATCTGCTTAAATATTTATCTAGTACTTACAATTCTGTTTTGTCTACATCTTTCATTTGTTCGTTTATATTGTTCTAAATCTGTGTCTAATTTATTCGCAATGTTTGTTATTTACGTTGTTTGGGACGTTGCTGATGTTTTTGTTTGTTCTTTCATCTGTTTAAATATTTATCTAGTACTTGCTATTCTGTTTTGTCTATACATTTCATTTGTTCGTTTATATTATTCTAAATCTGTGTCTAATTCATTCGCAATGTTTTTCATTTACGTTGTTTGGAACGTTGCTGTTGTTTTTGTTTGAATCTCTCATCTGCTTAAATATTTATCTAGTACTGAGAATTCTGTTTTGTCTATACATTTCATTTGTTCGTTGAAATTGTTATAAATCAGTGTCTAATTTATTCGCAATGTTTTTCATTTACGTTGTTTGGAACGTTGCTGATGTTTTTGTCTGAATCTTTCATTTGTTTAAATATTTATCTAGTACTTGCTATTCTGTTTTGTCTATACATTATATTTGTTCGTTTACATTATTCTAAATCTGTGTTTAATTTATTCGCAATGTTTGTTATTCACATCTTGACTTTATTTGTTTGCAACATTGCTGTTGTTTTTGTTTGAATCTCTCATCTGCTTAAATATTTATCTAGTACTTAGAATTCTTTTTTGTCTATACATTTCATTTGTTCGTTGATATTGTTCTAAATCTGTGTCTAATTTATTCGCAATGTTTCCTATTCACATCTTGACTTTATTTGTTTGGAACATTGCTGTTGTTTTTGTTTGAATCTTTCATCTGTTTAAATATTTATCTAGTACTTAGAATTCTGTTTTGTCTATACATTTCATTTGTTCGTTGATATTGTTCTAAATCTGTGTCTAATTTATTCGCAATGTTTTTCATTTACGTTGTTTCGAACGTTGCTGATGTTTTTGTTTGAATCTTTCATCTGCTTAAATATTTATCTAGTAATTAGAATTCTTTTTTGTCTATACATTTCATTTGTTCGTTGATATTGTTCTAAATCTGTGTCTAATTTATTCGCAATGTTTGTTATTTACGTTGCTTGAAACGTTGCTGTTGTTTTTGTTTGAATCTCTCATCTGCTTAAATATTTATCTAGTACTTAGAATACTTTTTTGTTTATATATTTCATTTATTCGTTTATATTGTTCTAGATCTGTGTCTAATTTGTTCGCAATGTTTTTTATTTACGTTGTTTGGAACATTGCTGTTGTTTTTTTTTGAATTTTTCATCTGTTTAAGTATGTATCTAGTACTTACAATTCTGTTTTGTCTACATGTTTCATTTGTTCGTTTATATTGTTCTAAATCTGTGTCTAATTTATTCGCAATGTTTTTCATTTACGTTGTTTGGAACGTTGCTGATGTTTTTGTTTGAATTTTTCATCTGTTTAAGTATGTATCTAGTTCTTACTATTCTGTTTTGTCTACATGTTTCATTTCTTCGTTTATATTGTTCTAAATCTGTGTTTAATTTATTCGCAGTGTTTGTTATTTACGTTGCTTGAAACGTTGCTGTTGTTTTTGTTTGTTCTCTCATCTGTTTAAATATTTCTCTAGTACTTAGAATTCTATTTTGTCTATACATTTCATTTGTTCGTTTATATTGTTATAAATCTGTGTCTAATTTATTCGCAATGTAATACGAGGAGAAACATGTTGCCACGAAGAAAAATAAAAGTGTTGGTGTCTGTGATACGCAAGAAAGCGAGACAAACTGCCAACTTTCTTCGGTTAACTTTCATACGAACCGAATTTCATCTAAAATTGTTCGTCCCTTTCGCTCGTCGTTTTTACAAAATTCCGCAACAAATAGTCGCTGATATAATTTGCAAGAGATCAAACCAAGACTGTCAACCATATACGGCAGTGTCCGACGAGGAAGAAGATTGATCGAGCTGCCTGAAGGTGATCCACAACGGTTTAATAGAAGCAGCACCTCGTTGGTGATTTCGGCGAAAGACGAATTGTCGCGGTGGGATGGCAAAAAAGAGGAGGGTCCTTCTAAATCGCGCTAAAACGCGATGCAAATGCCGGGGCCGATGAATCATTTGTAAGTGCAATTTCAAATTACATTAGGGAGATGGGTGGATTGGCGCGAGCTCTGGCTTTATACGGAAATACGAAATCCAGTGTTTCTTGCGTGGACGTGGGGCTGATAAGTTATACCAAGTTGCCGAACGCGAGAGATTTCTTTGCTTTCTTTCCGCGAAGTCCGGTTTCTTTTTGTGGCACGGAAACGTGGCAACGGTATACACCTCCAGTGCGCCGGGACGCGGCTTCCTACGGCTTCTTAACTTCTGCTTTCGTCATCAAACTTTCATGAGGTACCGAATGATACGTCGACAAAGGAAGAAAAACTTGCCTGGAAATTACCCGCGCGTTGGGGTCCCCGCGACGATCCTCGCAGTCGAAAATCAGCACCGAAGAAACCAACAGGAAAGAGGTTGAAGGGATGAACCAGGGAGAGGAAGGAGTGGAAGGCTAGAAAAAGAAAGAAGAAGGCGGAGATCCCGACCCAAATCCGAGAGACGAGAAAACTTGGCTCGTCGATCAGTCGGCGGAAGGAAGGAAGTTCCGGTACGAGGACCACCGCTCGCCTTCTTGTGTATCTTTGATACCTCTCTCCACTATCTCGTGTCTACGTTGCCTTTTCCGCCAGCTCATTTTCTTTATTTGCAAGCCAGCCGAGATTCCTCGTCGTGGAATCGAGTCCCGTGTTCGATTGTATCGCTCTTCGCTATAGACGCCACACTAGCTGGGAAACCGGCGAGCCAGACCGATCGGGAAATTTCCGATGAATGGCCAAACTTTCGCCAACGAATAATTGTAATAATTCTTTCGCTAACCTGCACCGAGTTCATCGCACGCGCAAACCGCGAATTGTACCATATGGTTCTACGTTATCGAACTTCGATTCTAACGCCTATTCCAAGTGAATTCTAAAATCCTAAAACCGGAATTTTTCTATTCCTATTTCACCTTCGTTGGGCTTCGTCGTAGGCACCGAGTCTTCATCCTCTCGTGGCAAAGGTGGCGAACGAACGTCATCGTATATTCCTAGAGCGACATAGCCGAGATTTGGAGAGTCGTTGCGAGGAATCCGTGGCGCAATACGCCGCGTGGCCATTGTTTAAATCATTTTCCATCGGACAGGACAGAGGAAGGGAGCGGATTCCACGAAGAGGAGCGAAGGTCGGTCGCGCTTAGCCGCGTCGGCGACGGGCGTCGCGTCGTATCTCCGTCCGGCCATCAGCATTTTCCAACTTGTCTCACGAATTCCCTACCGCGTGCTCCCTGACGTAAGTAACAACATATATAAAAGTAAGTGACTCGGCTCTCTCGCGAGGCGGTGATGCAGGGTCCTGCTATCTGCGGAGTCTATCGGGCAGTAAACAGCAAGCGGCAGATAAGGCAAGAGATATATTATAGACTCGCTGGTCGTCGTGGCGGCGTACACGGGACGAGGACCGGCTGCTAGGTCTCCCAGTCGGCTAGCTAGCAGAGAGCCGGGGAGCTAGCTCGCCTCTAGGAAACGCGCCACCAGCACCCAACCAGTCGCAGCCTCTAGCTCCAGTTCCATCGTGCTCTATATATTTTTCTTCGCTCTCTTTCTTCCAGCTCTCCACCTGCTCCTTCACCGATATCTTTTTCCTTTCTTTTCTTTCTTTTTTTTTTTTTTGCCGAGCTTCGCCTCGGTAAAAACGCCAACGGCGTCTGAATAGTCGCGCGGAGGACGGAAGTCAGTTTGCAAGCCAAGCATGGGGCGGCGGCGCCGAGCTACCCCTTGTTTTCATCCTTCTTCGTCGCTAGCACGAGTTGTTGCTCTCCTTCTCGTCCTCCGTCCAACCATTCCCAACCCCTTTCTTCCTTCTGCCTCTTCCCTCGTTCTCCGTTACCACGTTCCTCCGTCGTTCTTCCTTCTTTCGAGGGAAGCGACGGCTTTTCTTTCGCTCCTCCGTCGTTTCCTTCTTTCCTCCGCTAAAGTCGCCGCCTCTCGATGCTCGAATGCTCGATGCTACAATACATCACGTACACGTTGTTGCCGGTACACCTTTTTCCTTCCTTTTTCTTTTCTCCCCCGGTCCTCTTCAGCCCGGCCGTCCTCTTCTCGTTCTATCGCCGCACCGATATCGCTTCCTCCTCGTCTACGTTCCCTGCATCCTTCGTCGTGGCACGGAGTCGCGTTGTATTCGCGGCGCGTTCATCCCTCCACCGTGGCAGACGCGGAAACGCGCGCTCCGCCGCCACCGGAAAATTTCTTCGGCTCTCGATTTTTGGCAAACTGCCGCTCTCGCCTCGAGCACCATTCTGAATTCCAAATTCCTCAGATTCTACGTGCGATTACGCAACACGAGCGTCGCGTTTATTAAAAGAAAAGAGCTTTAACGTCGTGTCGAACAGCGCAGTTTCATCGGCGTCTTTCTCCCTTCGATTTGGAACGTTTAATCACTGTCTTGTGACAGTCTGTGTGAATAGCTTGAAAAACGGAAGAATGCTAAATAGGATATATCAAGCGTTTAATGAATAATTTTTGCGAGCTTCCAAATAATTCCTCGCGTTTCCCAGGGGACTTATTCAATCATAGGAATAGTGAAGATTATTGACCTCGAGCGAGTCGACTGTATGCTTGTTCGATGCCTCAGGTTGCTAGTAAAACAGCCCCAAAAGCGTTTGAGCGGGTGGCCCTTTGTTTTCAAGGAATTAATCGAGGAATTATGTTCTCGATGCAGCAATTCCTCATACTTTAAATGTTTTTATCACACTTTCCATCCCGAACATCGTGAAAATATGCAGGAGTACTGTAATAAATAAGCATAATCAAGAATTTATTTGTAAAATTATTTGAAATATTATATAATATAAAATATTATATAATATAAAATATAATAAATATAATATAAAATATTATATAATATAAAATATAATAAATATAATATAAAATATTATATAATATAAAACATAATAAATATAATATAAAATATTATATTATATAAAATATAATAAATATAATATAAAATATTATATAATATAAAATGTAATAAATATAATATAAAATATTATATTATATAAACTATAATAAATATAATATAAAATATTATATAATATAACATATAATAAATATAATATAAAATATTATATAATATAAAATATAATAAATATAATATAAAATATTATATAATATAAAATATAATAAATATAATATAAAATATTATATTATATAAAATATAATAATTTGAAAAATTATTTGTAACAGTTTAAAGTCAGTAAAAAAAAACAATATTAATGTTGAAAATACAGGGCCATTCGCATCCTTTTGCAAATGGTTTACCATCAACCTGAAGTATCAAAAAGGACATGCAACGAACTCGTTGGAGATTTCGCTGTTCCTGCCATCTCCTCGCAAGCGTTATGGTGTCTCGATTCTTATGGCTGGCGGTATACCATCGACAGAGAAGAATCCGGAGGGTAGAAAATGGACGTCGCGCGACACCGACGAACCAAGGGCGTGCAGAAGTCGTAGCGTGTCGAAACGCTTGCGTTCCGGTCGCGGGATCGAATTTCGTCACGGCCCGTGGCGGTCGTAGCGCTTAGAAATTATTAAACGCGGCCGCGCCGGGGAAGGGTTGGCCTTTATTTCTGCGTTAGCCGAGAAACGGTGGCAGGCGGCGACGAGGCGAGTTATTATACCGTTGTCAGATACCATAGCACCCTTGGTCGATCTGCATAACCATCACCGCGCGGATGTTTCCCCTGCAGGGCCATCGGCGCGCGCGACCTCCGCTCTCACAGCCCTTTTCCACCGCTGGAAACCACTCAATAGAGGCGCGACCATCAGCCAACCACAAAAGCGATTACAAATTAACGTGGCGCTTCTTCGAGTTTATTACGAACGGGCCGCCATATAAAGCCGATTCCCCTTCCGCGTTCTACGGCCGCCTCCCTGGGGGCCGACTACAATTATCGTGCCTTTTGTTTCGCAATCGCCGCGTCTCCTCTTTTTCCCTATCCCGGGGGCGAGTGAAATTCCGCTTATTTTTCAACCTGCTCCCCTGTGTCGAGTTTACCAGGATTGGCGAGGTACCCATCGCGTCTCATCTGCCATTTTCGCCCCGTGAATCATTGCTCGCGATCGCGCCGCTTGAATGCGAACGAGCTCTTAATCATCAAGACGCGAGAACCTTTTCACAGAGTATTCAATGTAAACGTGGCCTGTTGGCCGCCAGGACTCCAGAGGATGGTAACCGTGTTTTCAGAGTTAATTATAGGTTGTGCTACTGCGTGTACTCGCTCCACGAGCCTATGGCTTTATGGCGTGTACGATTCTCGCGATGAACAATCGAACGTTAATTAGGTTGATAATTCCCTTCGATTTTGAACAGCAATAATTCATCTTTGAAATTCGCCGAAGTTGGGAAATCCGAAAAACAAGTTCCCTTTGAGGCAGCTTTGCGTCTTTTAGAAGCGCCGACCAACGTGGTTAGTTTTTTCACGCATAGAAACTTACAGTGGCAGAGCTATAAAATTCAAGGACGAACCTAATAACCTGGGACCTTGCTTTAAGAAAATTCTACGCTAAATCTATAAGATCTATCTTCCTTAAGATCTGTAAGACTCTGTAAGGTTCTAGAAGATATGCTTTCGCTTCGGGGAAACTCCATATTCCTAAAATGTTGAATACCGTTTGATCAACCAGAATTTCTTTCAACGCGTAAAATCTCACGGCAATTGCCAAAGAAGTCACAAGGATCATCTTTCTTCCGAAACTCTTGAAATTTCAATTTTTGAAATGGAAACACGTCATTAAGCAACTGCGCTAGCAGTCGGTGTACCGTTCTATTTAGTCGCGAGAACTGACGTTTAACGCTGGAACTACCAAAACGAGTGGTTTGAACTTTATTTTAAAATTCCTACTTTATTACATCTTTACTCCGCGATAATGCAATGACTTTTGCAGGCATAGCATAAACTTGAGTTTTGTCCCTCGTTTAGGAAAAAGTGAAAAGGGCCTAGTTTTATAATAAAACAAAATTTGGGATAGATACAGCGGACCAAATGGCAAAAATATAGCGCCAAGTCGGAATCAAGAAGACGGCCACTTCGAGTATTTTTTAATATTTCAGATTTAGCTGGCACAAATTCCTGGATTTTGTATAATTCCACGGACGAGCAGACACCCAGAAAAGATTTTATGTTTCAATTAGCGGACGAACTTGCCGTTGACAATGAAAAATCGCGGATAGAGCAAAGAGCATCTGAGATGCAAAGTACGTCAAAGAACTCGGCTTATTCACGCACATGGTGTCAGACAGGGTACTGTAATAGTAACAAGGCCACCACCGTTTGCAATCTTTGTAAAAAATGTGTACGCGGAAAATGCACGCAGAGGAAAGTTTACGTTTGTAAGGAATGTGACGAATGATAAATTTTGTGCCTGATAATTTAAGTTATATTTGTATTTTATTTATTCCATTGCGCTTATTACGCTTGTTACTATATTATTATATTATATTTCTTATATCTACCAATGGAAATTTATTTTAATATTCTTGTTACCAAAGATTTTGCTACTGAATATTCTTCCTTATTGTACATATTGTTATTATTAAAGTTATTATAATACAGTTTTTACGATCTCAGAACATGGAGTTTCTTTTGCAAGATAATAACAGATCGATAAATATAAAAATATTCTGCTATTACGTATTTTTTAAAGACTAGTCACTTCGATTGGCTTTGGGAGAGACAGCTACGTCTCAAATGTCGGTAGCTCTAGCGTTAATGCATCTGGCAATAAGCTCCAATTTAGACCAACCTGCTGTGCGTGGAAATACTGGCACGGCAGAGGATTAAAGTTGCGCGAAAGTAGATTATCAATATAAAATGGTTTATTGAAATCTTACTCAATTTCGATATCGACGATCGACTGATGGATATGAAATTCCTCGGCTGACAGGTGATGACTCTTCGATAGACATACGATAACTAATTCTTCGATGGACAGAATGATAACTGACCCTTCGATAGACAAAAGGATAGCTGACCCTTCGATGGACGAACGCTAATTAATTCACTCGATAACCAGACGGTAAATATTCTCAGACTCGTACCGACTTCTCTCAGTCGCTACATTTATGTCCGTCGGAGATGAAAAAACGTCGGGGTATTTCTTTCGAAAATGTTTGGAAGATCCCCAACGTTTGTCCAACTTTGTTTAAAATTTAAATCGTCTTAATATCGTTATGAAAGCATGGTTGGATGAGTTTTCGCAAGATATAGCTTCTAGCTTTAACTTCAAATGCAGTAAACGCGGTTTCGAATCAACGTTTTAAATTGTCTCGGTTTAAAAGAATTTATCAATTTTACTTTCGCGCCACGGATCGCGGGACGTGACAGTCGGTTGAGCGAAAACTTTGTTTCAGCAAATATCAGAAGACGCGGTCATTGATTTTGGAAAAACCAAGGGGCGGAGTGTGGGCGATCGTTGGACAAAGAATTCGGAAAAAAACGAACGCAAACGTAGAAGTAACTGGCAAAAAGCTACCACCCGCGCCGCTGTAGATTTACGATACCCTTCATTGGTTCCACGCAACGCTGGAAACGAAACGGGGGCCACCGAGTCTCGACCTCTATTTCGCCTTTATTTCGCCTTTATTTCCCAGGGACAATGAGATACCGTTTTTTTTTTTTTTTTTTTTGTCCTTCTTCTTCGCCTGTCGGACACTGAGATAAAGAAACTAAACGCGTGACGGGACGATCGGCAGCGTTTCCGCAAACATCTTCGACCAACGTGTACCGTTAGGTCACGAATTGTTACAGTTTCAGGAGCACCGTGCGTGCTCCGTTTTACCGATCTACGGTTTTTAAGGAATCCCGACACGAAGGCCCGATTTCCGTGCTGCGGAAATGCTTTCGCACTAATAGCCGAGGTCAACCAGGTAAAGCGAAGTTGGACTCTGTTACCATTGCGTAAGAGAGCAGGTATATCTTGAATTATATACCTTCCACGACGATCTTTAAATATTCAAACGATAGTTTTTTCTTCAACTTTAACACCAACCACATGCATAGACCTACGTCGACTTTATAATCAACAACAATACTTCATGCGTTACAACCAAATGCACATTTTATATAACTGTCATCCTTTTTTACATCGTTCGCAGGTAATAAAACGCGATATTTTTTACACGGAAACGTAAGAAAAAGTGGTAGAGGTTACCGCGGTGGCAGCAATGATAATTCAAACTGTCGTCGTTTAGCGGAAAATGAGAGAAGTAAAAAAAAAGCTCGGAGATATCTTGGGAAAAATATCGATGTCATTCAAAATTCAAGGCTCCAGGGAATGCGTCCCATCGGTTAGTGAATCAGGGCGAGATAAAAATACTGCTCTGCGGAATACACGACAGCTCGAGGTCAACTTTTATTGCCAGGTAAATCGCGGGTTGCTCTATTTTCTCTTTGTCACGACCTGGGTCTTTTACCTAGATGTAACAAGTTCACGAAATTTGAAACGTCGCCAGCGTTGTAGTATAACAAAGTTGAAACGTTGAACCTCGACCTTGGGAATTATAACGAAAAATAGCCTCGTCTTTATACCGTAAAATCTACAAGGATTATTACTACCTTGTCTTACTAAAAAGGACACCGCTTTCCACCTGCTACGAACTCTGTACGGAACAAACGCTTTATCATGATTTATACTCGCAGCATTAGCCAAGCTAAGCATACGAGTATAAATAAATCTGATCTCCAGAACTACCGCTTCGTTAATGAAAACGACGTACGAAACAACGTAAGTTCCGACGAGCTGTGTTATTTCGATGATTACGTATTCAGAGCAATCAAACATCTAGAAACTACGTCGCTCGACTCGATAAATTGAAAAGTAAAAAGGAAATAGTAAGAACGTTGCGAGCGCTGTTTCTTAAATCTCTCTTACGATTTCCTGCTATTTATATCATCCCGTAAACAAATTTATTGAAACGAATCGCTGCTTTCTTAGAACTTAGACATTAAACACGTAACGAAATTTAGAAAAAAAGCATAATTCAGTAGCTTCTACTTTCGATACGATTATAGGTCCGCGAAATCTTGCGAACTCACACATCGCCTTGGGATGTTCCGTTCGTCAGAAGGAAGGATTAGCATGGAGGGCTTAGCCGAGGAACCGCGAGCGATATATTTGTCTCTGTTTATTGGCAATATCTGGCGATATTTGGCCGAATGGTGGTCAAAAGCAGAAGCCATCGGTTGCGGAATGAACGTGGAAGAAAGGGCAATGCATCTCGCGACGCCATTACCCGATAACTTAATTCATAATTGAGTTCTGGCGGTGTAACGAACACTCTGCGGCCAATATAACGTTCAATAATTCTAATAATTCGCCGGCTCGGATGCGAAGCCAGATCTGTGGGAGGGCTCGAGGGAAAACCGAGGTGGGGGCGAAGGGCGGAGGTGGTAGGAACCGTAGGGTGAGAACGTTTTCTGGAGCCGTGCCGAGCCTCGAAAGTGGGAAGCGGAACCAAGATGAGACAGGAGAAAGAGAAGAGACAGACCACGGGTTGCCGAGGCGAATAGAAGAGAGGACGAAAGGGAAGGAAAGGGTGAGCAAGAGTGTGGCTCGAGACGAGGGGAAGCGGGCAACGGTGGATAGGAAGAGAGGAGAGAGAAGAGAAGAAGGAATAGGTCGAGGGAGGGTATGGGACGAGGAAATGGAGGGAAGGCCAATTAGAGGGCGGGAAGATTTATCTACGGACGACGGGTGTGCGGATAGTAAGGGGTAGGTCGGTCTCCTCTGCCTAGCGCGCTTGTATTATTCCTTAGTTGGACAACCCCGTCCAAGACAACGACGTGGTCCAGCTGCTATCGACTACATCGGTTTCTAGCCGGATTAATAGTCGCTAATTTTTCAACTACGCCCATCGACTTATCGCGATCCAGAAATTTTCAAATCACCGGAAATGACCATCCACGTATCTCGGTATCCATCGGGTCCTCTGTAGTTCCATCGATTCTAATTTGAATGTAGTGCGTGGACCGATAGCTGTAGCGACGTTCGACGTTGAGCAATTCAGATGCAACGTACTACGTTCTAAGGATTACAGTCGGTAGTGGTCGAAAGTGCCGGGAATTTTAAAGGTACCGGGCAGATTACGGGGTGGCAGGGATAGGGGTGGCGACTCAGCTGTTCAGAGGATAGGAAAGAAATATATCGCGATCTTCCTGACGTATCCACTCGATGATGTTATAAACGCTGTATTTTTTAACCTACCTTACGACGTACCATTATTTATACCACGACGGACCATCCTATGGAAAAGTAAGTCATTCGTTTCTTGAGGATTGAATACGAAGCCTACACTCGCGCAATGAGATTCGATCGCAACAAGATACAGAAGAAGAATAGAAACACACCCGAAACGTGCAACACAACAAACATCGCAAGAAGACTAAAAAGGAAACACCCAATAGACCTCATAAAAGATATAACTTAGAAAAAAACGAAGCTGGTACCCCGCTGGGGGTAGCCGCCCACATGCTATATTATTTTTTATTCTTCACCAACAAGATATAACACTTTACCAAATGTCCGCAAGGACAAATTGTAAAATAACCAAAATAAAAAAAAAAATGAGATTCGAGTTGATGAATTTGACTTGAGAGAGGCTCGTGTGGATCGCAACGATCGGAAGATGTATCAATAACGACAAGGAGGAAGACGTAATATATCATTGGTTCATCCTAACGAAAGGTTAGGTTGCTATGCAACGACGGCGGAATAAAATACGTGGCACGCGTCGTCCGAGTGTCGGAATTTATTCGGTGGAAATCGAAGGGCGACGCTCTCAGAAATAACAAGCCCGGCCGGGACGGTGCGCGCCGAGGTACGAGCAGTTATTTAGCCGGGGCGTTAACTAACCGGCCGCGACCAGGGACGAACATTCTTCATCGACGGTTTCGTGCCGCGGACCCTTCCGGCGGCGACACGAAGTGGCGAGATACCGTTCGTGGAACGGCAGTGCCGCTCGTCGTCGCCGCTTAAATTATTTTAATAAGAAGCCTTGACATCTTAACTGCCCCGATAGGCAGATCAAAGAGTCTACCAGGTGATGTCAGTTCCTTTCAGTATTTACACGGAAAACAGAGCGGTGCCTGGACGTACACCAGAGGAGAATCGCGTTATCTTGGGTAGACGATACTCGGAACCCAGGCTCGTGCGTCAGCCTCGACATTTTTATAGTCCGCCGCACGAAATTAGAAAGCAGCTCGATAAAAATATATCCCATCGTTGGAAACTGCCCACTATCTGCCTCTTCCTGATGAAACGCCCAAAACAAAGTAACTCGCCGCGATCTTCCTCAGCCTGCGTCCTCCAACGCGTTCAGGAAATCCTTTACACAGCGATATCTGTATCGGATGAACGTATGAGATACGCCTACGACGATAAGATGCAAGCGCGATGTTTCCTCGTTCGTTTCTTGCGTAGCAAGCTCGGCTACGTTTGAACCCTGTGCAAGTACTTTGTTGCTATGCTGCGTGGCCTGACGTGGACTGACCGAGGATATCCTAACATCTCGCGAGAATGAACGCTCTAGCTGTAGCGACGTTCGATGTTGAACAATTCAGATGCAACGTACTACGTTCTAAGGATTGCAGTCGGCAGTGGTCGAAAGTGCCGGGAATTTTAAAGGTGGCAGGGATAGGGATGGCTCTCGTAAACGACGATGCAAGTATAAAGAGGTATTCGTTGTACGCACTCCGCGATACATCGCCGTCTCGCGGAGGGACCTAAGGCTGCGTTCTGCCTCTTGCGTCAACTGTCACAACAGCGATACGTCAACTCGATACGTCAAAGCAAGTAAATAAATCCTCGCAAGCATACGCAGTGTGGCTCTTCGTTGGTGAGAACGTCGGCATGTAACCGTGGCTTGAAATGTTCTGCACCTTCACCTATCACCTCCACCGAAGAAGAAGAGAAAAGAGATATATGTCCGTGATACGTGGCGGTACATGCAAGCGAACGGAGTTTGAAAATCTGCGCTGCTTACAGGGAAATAATAGGGAATAGAGCGAGAGTTACGAGCTACGAACGCTTATTTCGAACGCGCGTGTGTTGTTAGCGCAGCGTGTAATATCAGCGGCTGCAGAAGCAGCAGCGGGGCTAACAACGGAACAGCGGCAGGCGGCGGCAACAACAGCAGAACAACGACACACAGCACGGCTCTCGGTTGGTCTCGTCTCTCGGTGGCTCTCTCGCCGACCGACCGACCGGCCGGGCCGCAGTTCGTTTCCGTGTTGTTACATAATACACGCTGCGGTGCGGTTACGCGGATGAGGGATGAGGTGTTGCGTTGCCTAATAACCCCCCTTCCGCAACCATCCCCCGTGCATCCCCTGGCCGTGCAACGTATTCTCACACCCCTTCGAGCGAGCAAGACACGCTCACGGCCGCAACACGCGGAGAAAGAGCGAGGGCAGCCTGCGAGATCACACCGACCCGCCTCGGCCCGCGCCACGAGCACGCTGCCGGAATACGCTTAAGCCGAAAGAGGGAGTCGGCCACCGCCGGCTCTTCGTGTGTGCGTCAGGACATAGCGAGCTTCTCTCTGCTCTGCTTCCAAATACACGTACACAGAGGTAGGAACGGAGGAGCGTGAAGTAATTATATGAGGGCGGAGCACGCTACGACTCGTCTACACCTAGCACATCCGTATCGCTCGGTCGGAACGGCTAACGTGTCTGCTAGGAACGTGAGAATCGTGCATCAGTATTTTGCCCTTCGAGAACCGAATGTTCGTTGCTGGGATGTCTCGCGTGCGAGCAAGATTAGGGCGAGGGAGATTTAAGGACGGACGGTGTTTTGGAAATTTTTGTTACGGTCGAAGCAAAAATTTCTATTGACGGAGAATCTTCGGTTCCTGCGCTTGCATGCTACGCATCGATTCGTTCCTACACTTGCGGAGTAAGGCAACATTTCTTACACCGTAATTTTCCAAATAATAATATTAGCGAATATTACGAGTTGTGGGTTATACAGACGTTCCTTTTGTACTTTTCTAATTGTTTGTCAATTTTCGAATAATCAAACAGCTGCCTTTTTTGCTACACGCTGCTCTTCCACCCCTATCGGTTCTGAAAGTTCCGCGCGTGCAGGTAGATATTTTATATATTATGGAAAGTAATTTAAATGATTCCAAAAATTCTAATTTAACGTCAGCATCGTGTAATTTCATTTCTCTTCTATTAACAGGTATTTTGTTATTGTTGTTTCTATTCGCAGCTTTGATTTAGGATTTTCTTCAGGATTTTTGTGAGCCATTTTTACACGATCCTTACAGAGACAAGATTTACTTATCGTTGACGCCTGTAATACGTAGCAAACAAGCTACTATTTCTTACTGTTAATGCGTCTCCATCGGCCAACTGCTCTCAACATTTCTGACAATAACAAATAGAGCTTTTTATTACTCCGTCGTTAGATATATAAGGAAAACAGGATTCGTAATGCTTCATTCATAAGGACGTGTATTTTTCCTTATTTCTCAGAACACATTCGCGTCAGACGATGCATACATGTATAATGGAAATTTTCTATTGCGCGTGCAGTATGTCACGCTGTAGTATTACGTGAATTGAGATCGAGGAGTTTTTTGATCGCCGAGAGGATTTTTAGCGATTCAACGAGGCAACAAAGCTTGTATTTATATTTAAAAAAGTATCTGTATACATTAAAAATGAATTAAAGAAGAAGTTAGTCGTTTCTTCGCTTCTAACTCTCTTCAAATCACGTAAACCATTGATAAAATCTTCCCTGGTTACAAGAAACAATTTTTATCTGAAAGCTTCTTCCCTATCTCTTCTGAACTAGCTTTGCGAGTTACGACAGAATTTCCAGGGATCAATTTTAACCCCCTGGAGTGAATTTCAGCAGCAATTGCGTAATCATAATTGTCCAAGAAAACTCTACATCTGGTTTTTTAGTTTTCTCAAGCACCGAAGCCATCGCCAGCGTGAAACAAAAGACCGGGTCGAAGGTAAACCATGAACAATGGATAGGCGACGTTGGCTTCATGGTTTTCAGTCATAGGGTAACACTGCTAGCTCATATTATATTCCGACTTGTATTTACACTTCAGTATTTCAGAATATATTCTCTACCTTGCAATTTATCCACGCGTTCCTTTGTATTCACATATATTCAATAACTTCAACAATTTTTATATACTCTTTATACTCTGAAACGCTCCATTGCTGAATCGTTAGTTGCACCTCTTAGTAATGTTGATCTATGCTCTTTGGAATCAAACAAATTTATAAAAATCCATCAGACAGTGGAATTAATTGGAATCTTTATATACTCTTTATCCTGTGTTTCCTCTTAGTAATAGTAATCTATGCTCTTTGGAATCAAACAAATTTATAAAAATCCATCAGACAGTGGAATTAATTGAAATCTTTATATACACTTTATCCTCTGAAACACTCAATTTCTGAATCGCTAGTTGCACCTCTTAGTGATGTTAATCTATGCTCTTTGGAATTAAACAAATGTATAGAAATCCATCAGACAGTGGAATTAATTGGAATTTTTATATACACTTTCTCCTGTGTTTCCTCTTAGTAATATTAATCTATGCTCTTTAGAATCAAACAGATTTATAAAAATCCATCAGACAGTGGAATTAATTGGAATCTTTATATACACTTTATTCTCTGAAACACTTCATTCCTGAATCGTTAGTTTCACCTCTTAGTGATGTTAATCTATGCTCTTTGGAATCAAACAAATTTATAGAAATCCATCAGACAGTGGAATTAATAGAAATCCTTATATACACTTTATCCTCTGAAATACTCCATTCCTGAATCGTTAGTTGCACCTCTTAGTAATGTTAATCTATGCACTTTGGAATCAAACAAATTTATAAAAATCCATCAGACAGTGGAATTAATTGGAATTTTTATATACACTTTCTCCTCTGTTTCCTCTTAGTAATAGTAATCTATGCTCTTTGAAATCAAACAAATTTATAAAAATCCATCAGACAGTGGAATTAACTGGAATCTTTATGTATACTTTATGACCTGTTTCCTCTTAGTAATATCAATCTATGTTCTTTGGAATCAAAGAAATTTATAGAAATACATCAGACAGTGGAATTAATTGAAATCTTTATGTACGCTTTATGATCTGTTTCCTCTTAGTAATATCAATCTATGTTCTTTGGAATCAAACAAATTTATAAAAATCCATCAGACAGTGGAATTAATTGGAATTTTTATATACACTTTATCCTCTGTTTCCTCTTAATAATATTAATCTATGCTCTTTGGAATTAAACAAATTTATAAAAATCCATCAGACAGTGGAATTAATTGGAATCTTTATATACACTTTATACTCTGAAACGCTCTATTTCTGAATCGCTAGTTGCACCTCTTAGTGATGTTAATCTATGCTCTTTGGAATCAAACAGATGTATAAAAATCCATCAGACAGTGGAATTAATTAGAATTTTTGTTGAAGTGGTGACCACTTCTAAGAAAACTCTACATCTGATTTTTTAGTTTTCTCACGCCCCCAATCCATCGACAGCGTAAGACAAAAGACCGGGTCGAAGGCAAACCATGAACAATAGATAGGCGACGTTGGCTTCAGGGTTTTCAGTCATAGGGTAACACTGCTAGCTCGTATTACATTCCAACTTGTATTTACACTTCAGTATTTCGAAATATATTCTCTACCTTGCAATTTATCCACGCGTTCCTTTGTATTCACATACATCTAATACCCGCAACAATAATCTTTTTAATTTCCTGGTGAGGGATGTTCCTTTGTAACACGAATTACACCTTCCCACTAATCTTCATCCTGATAATTATTTTAATTACTTTTTAATTGTTCCGTATTGCCAGGACGATCCATCCGTCCTCAAGAATCCATCATTTCGCGGCGGAATACGAGAACGACGAAGAAGAAAGAAGATCGACCAAAAGGGGAGAAGTTATACGTTTAAGCGGCTACATCTATATAAAGGGATGGGGGCTTACTGGGATTCAATTACCGCAACGTTTGCGAAGCACGCTATTCCCACACCATGGAAGGCGCTACCCTTCGAGCTACGCGCAGCCTCGCCGCCACCTTTCCATTTCTTCAAGAACGAACAGGTGCTCTCGCGTCTGCTGTAAATTGCGCCCCTGTAATCCGAAGTAAAGCGGTCGTTTTATCCGCGCCAAGCCGAGATGGATGCGCGCTACGTCTTTCGGTAATAGGTCGCGCTTACGCAGACGAGGCTTTCCATCTTTGATGGAAATCTCGAGGGTCCTTAAACCTCGCCCGGCCACCGTATCCATCGTTCGAACTGCCTTGTCTTTTCGATGTCTTATTTACTCGAAATCGTCCTTCAACAAGATATAGCTAACCTACGAATTTCTTTAGAACAGAGAAACTACTCGAGTCCAAGTGGAAAATTATTCTCGAAATTTCCTAAGTCCTTAGAAAAATGGAAAACATATTTTTAACCGATACTTTTCTATAATTTAAAGAACTGCCGAGGGAATTATTCGACTAATAAGCGAAATTAAAAGATCTGTAGCATGAGCTATTTTATCGTAACCCAAACAAGATCCAGGATTTTCATAAAGAATTGTATCATACGATTCACAAAGTTTGCAAATTTCAGTATAATTAATAACAGATTAGCAACAAGGTATAAGCTATACAAGACCAGCAAAATTAAACTTCGAAACGCAAGGACACTATTTTCATTCCTTCGTATTCTCATCGAAATATCTATTCCATCTTGACCTATGGTTGCCGCGCGTTGCCATAGAAGAACTGGCCCTGAATTATTACAAAGAGACGGAAGGAAAGACGGGTGGAATGCCTGCTATATTCTCATCAGCCCCTAAGTTCTACTGGTAAATCCCATAGTAGAATGCGGAAGAAGCAAGAGGCCGGAAAACGATTGGCGTTATCGGATGACGAGGAACACGGGGATGCCTGGACGCGATTAAGAGAGGAGGGCGCGATGCGTGAGGTCACTGGCAAAGTAGAGGCGAACGGATCGACGCTGGCCGGCGTTTCGTTCGGGTTCGAACGTAGGTACATAATTCATCGAGCGTGCACCATTGTCGGCAGCTTCATTAATACAAATGGCGTCTGGTGAATTCCACCCCGACCACACCCCGCGCCGTGCACGATAGTAACAAGGGCGTGTGGGTGTATAAGGCTAGCGAGAGCAGGCAGTAGCAGCCGGCGGCGGTGGCTCTCGCTACCGCGGCATCATCCCCCGAACACACGCTCTCTTGCTCCGTGGCCGTCGCCACCCCCGAGAGCCAGGACGACGTCGGGACGCGCGGACATATTTTTCCAGCGCTTGTCGACTTTCATGAGGGCGTCTTTCCGCAATAACATATTAATATCCCGGAGCATCGCGAGACTTATGGGCTGCCGTAGAAAGCTCGACCCTGGATCAACGCAACGCCCGTTAAGGCGGTTCCACGAAGAAGCCGGGGACACCGGGAGGACGTCTCGAAACGCGGCTTAAGCGTCGTAAAGCAACCGTTGCACGTTCAGCCCGGGCGGACACTGGCGGGTTATCGGCCAGGAATTGACAACGATTCCAACAGCGAAATATCTTCCTCGTTTTACCAACTACCCTTAAGTCGTGTCCCGAATTTATCGCCGGGATCGTGGTCGATCTTCCTCTTTCTTTCTGCCTGCTCTCTTTTATCGCGTTATGTAACCGCGGAAGCGTCGTTACGTAATCGAAAAAGATGAGACCACGTATAGACGATCATCCCCCGTTCACAGAGTTTTCGTGTTTAGAGTTTTAACGTTATATTTGCAATGATAATGAAAACGTAAATAGTAAATCGCAGAGCTGGCGATCCTTTGCTCCTGCTTCGGAGAAAATGCTTTCGATCGATGATCAAGGACAAAAGTGGCGCGTATACATATACGTATATTTTGTACATTCAGTGGGGAAAAATAAAAAAAAAAGCCACCGGAAATAAAGCTGTTAGTTTTCTGTGGACGACAATGGAACGGCGCATACGGTCATGGGGGCGGGAAATATTACGGGAAACACGGATCGCCGGAAGGAGGAATGCAGGAGATTCACAGATGGATTGGTACACGGCCAGGGCCGCAGGCAAAAAAGCGAAAAGACGCATGATCAAGTTTACATCGCATTTATTTTGTTCCTTTTTTTTCCTTAGTAATCGTATAATCAAGGTAATATTACAATAGCGTTCAGAACAGCAACCGCCCCTACGAAAATCTCTCCGTTTCTTCGTTTACAACACGTTTCACGCATAGGCAGCAGGTGCGGCCCTGGTCGCTCTCGCGGGTTACATACAATCAGGATCCAAATTGGTAAAACAATCGATATCCCTAATATGTTACAAAAGAGGATGCTGCGTGTTTTGCCTTGTGCGTTCTCCGTTTCCTTTCTTTCTTCTCGCCACCATCGGAAAAAGAAATTACGTTTACAGAAAAAATGACGACGATGATGATTGCGGCTACCACACTACGCATGGATAACGCCTACCCCTATAAGATATAGGCCTACTCGCCTAAAGAAAAAGAAAGTCCGTTATTTTAAAACGTTACAGCACAGCAGAGCGACGAATGCATTCTTTCTATATTCGTATATATAATATATATAATTTTTTTTTGTTTTATTATTCGTTCAAACGCTCCTCCTTTCGCGTTTCCATCTTTTTTTTTTTTGCCCTTTTTAATCATTATTTTTTTTCCATTCTTCCCGTTTTCACCGAGATCCACAAAATAAATAATTATTAACATTACATTCCTCTTAGAAATACTGCGTTTACCTATTACTCTTGCGTGTCTCTTAGCGGCTATTCGTATACATTCATTAACTAGAATAGTTGTTTTACTTGCTTAGGATAGCGCCACGCACACTTCGTGTCTGGGTAGGCGTCTATAGGTACTAGGTAGGTACGTACAATGTAATAATCTTGCTCGTTAGAGTCTATCGGAGTTTCGTTCGATTCTGTTGCTTGAACCGAGAGTCAGGAATCGAAGCGATTCGCGTATATGTGAGAAAAGAGAGAGAGAGAGGGAGAGGGAGAGGGAGGGAGAAATTATAAACGAATACAACGAAAGAAAAAGGAATAGTACGAATATGAAGGAATCTGTTTGTATCTTTAACTTCATTCTTGTTCCTTCTTTTCTCTTTTCTCTCTTAAATTGATAATCCACGTATAGAGGAAGAAAGCTATATTCGACTCGTGAGACGAACGCGCGTGCCTCGGACGTATCATCGTAGGTGTCCAGCACGCGCGCATATCGCATAAACGTTTCTATATATAATATTTAACAAAATTATCGAACATCAACATATATATTTTGTACCGATCGAAAGAAACACGTTTTTATCGCGCGCCGTGCCCGACGGGATCGTCAGCACCAGGACCACGGTTACCTGTCATCCGCCGTTTCTCATCGAAACGGGCGAACAACGACGAGACACACGGCGACGGTAGAAACGTGTTCTCGTGTCGTTTCGCAGACAATAAAAAAAAAAAATTAACAAAAACATAACATCAACAGCAGTCGTAGCACAAGACGCTGCGGAAGGGATCGCGTATCGTCGAGCGTGCGCGATCAAAAAGCGAAACAAACGGAGGAACGCTAAGTAAACGAAAAACGGGGGGGTGGGGAGAGGAGGAAAGAAGCATTCGCGAAATATATAGCCTTTTCTTTCTCGTTCTTTTCTGTACAATCGACGTTCGCGAGAATTCTCTTCTTGTCATTGGGAAACGCGTCGATAGAATCGACAAATTCACCGACACAACCCCCCCGATCCTTCGAAGAACCTTGTCGATCGCCACGTGGATGACACTCGGGGATACTTTGTCCACCTTCCTAAGCGTTAACTTACTAATTACCTCGTAGGCTTTCCGTTACGTATTTAGATTTCAGAGTATTACGCGCACCCCAGCGCGCCTCCCTTATCGTAATTATATAATAAACCGAGACAATGAGACGACGAGAGACGTCCGATAGACCTTGGACAGACGCACACGCAACGTTTGCCCATCGTTCTCTTTCTTCCTCTTCGTCTCTTTCGACGCGTTCACGCGCGGTTGTATCGTCGTCTCTCGGTCGACCTTTCACGCTCGAAAACGAGAGACGGACGGAGATCGGTTGTTTTAACGAACGGAACTACTCCGTATAACTCACCCCCTCTATCTACACACTACTGCGCCAAAGCAGGGACTACAGATAGAGAGGCCAGAAAAGGGGACAGGGCAAACGGGGGGACTACGACAATACTAGGCTTGTACGGACGTCACTGTGCACTTGGATACTGATTGGTCTGCGGGATTATTGGTCAAAGTGAGCTACAGGAGGTTCCATAGAGGGTTGGTTGTTGTGGTGGTGGTGGTGATGGTGGTGCTGGCGCGCGGGGGAGCGGGAGGCGGGTTCGTCACTCACCGGGTGCAGCATCCGATTCGCCGCAACCGATAAATTGACGATCGACAGATACGCACATCGACCATCTATTTGGCATTACAGAGACAGTGGATGCAGCCTGCCACTCACCTGAAACAGAAATCAGAACGTGCCGTGTTAGGTGACGACCAGTGTTTCGCCCACGCGTTTCTTCCGACCCACGCTTGGTCAGGACTAGCTTTTTTTCTTTGCAAAGCAAGCCATAAAGCGGGCAGAAAATTAATAGATAAATTGCTCTGCTAAATGTGTGGTATAAAATGCAATTATATTATTATATGGTCCCACGAAGATAATCGCACGTTCTCGTAGAATCCCTAAACGTTCAAACGGCTCGACGATCTTTCTAACGTCCCCGCGTTCTACGAACCCGAGCATCGTCTTCTACGAAGTCTCCGCGTGATATTTTATACATCGACTGCGTCGATTTTCTCGGAAGAAAAATAAAGATTTAGAAAAAAATTGCCATTATTCCGTGGGAGGTGGCGAGCCGTGGAAGGGTGTCGCAGACTGTTCGAGGTTCCACCGCGTGGTCTATAGGTTCGTAGGTTGAACGTGTCGAGGACACGACGGGTAGGGTCGTCCGGCGCTGGTTCAGCTTCTTTTGTAATGGGATGAATGCACGTGGTGCCTTGTCCGGCCACACGCACGTTGAGCCCGGTCTTTCGTGGTGTCTGTATCTCGGGGATATCGATAGCTCGCGCTAAGAGCGAAAGGGGTTGGGTCGAGGGTCTTAGGGAGGAAGAGGGCACAGCGGAGGCAGTGCGCGTTGCCAATCCGTCGCTGCCGTTCTCTGCCTTTTCTTCCGCGTCCCGTCGCCGCCCCTTTATCTTCCTTTTTATAACCAGCTGCTACTTTCCACTCGCTGATTCTTCCTTACCACCCTTTGACGCTCTCTCGATTCGACGTCGTTCACGTCGGTCCTGACGATTCCTCCAACTACCTACCCTCTTTTCTTTCCTGCGACTACGACTTTCCATCTACGACTCTTTCTTTTTCTCATTGAATCCGATCGTTCCGGCTGAAAGATTATAAACTTAACGAAAGAACTTCTTTATTTTTGTCTTCTTCCTTCTTGGTCGTGGCCACGGAATAGTAAGGAGAATTCTCGCAGTTACGACATTGAAGAAGGAAGAAGATTGTAACCGTAAGGACTTCGATAAAGTTGTTTGCCCTGGCTGCATCGGCCGTCGTGACAAAGGCGGATGAAGAAAACGGAAAGGTGGAGAGGATGTTCTCGAGCACTTGGCAAGGTCGGCACATTTTACAGCCGCAAACTCGCGCCAACTGTTCAATCTATCCGCTTATACGACCTGTTTCTTTCGCTTGCCCAACGAATATCCTCGGTCTGAATTCACCGACGCTGGCTCCAGTTATTCCTTTCAATCCTATCGACCGATTCTCCTCCCGTTTTAATGGTTCTCTTCGTATTTTTACATTTCACATGCTGTATAATTTCTTCGATACAGAGACAGCTTGCTTCCATGTGTGTATTATACGATTCTCGCTTAAATTCTACTAAATCGAGGAATCGCGCGGAATCGCAATCTTGTTGAAGAAATATGCTCCTCGACCCTCTTACGAGACGATAAGTCTATTCCTGTCGATTTTCTAACTTCCAGATAGCTTGTGTATTTGTTCTTGCAAAGTTGAGAAGAAGATTCGTTAAATTGAAAGACGCACAGATTTAAAAGGTAGACGTAGGAACTTTAGAACCATAAGCATACCAATGCTAATACCATAATTCGACGACACGAATTTTTTTAATATTTTGAAAGTGGAGAAATTATATAAAATTGACTCAAATCAAGTTGTTCTTTAAAAATATGAAAGTCGTGGCTTATAATGAGTTTCTCCTGCGATTTTCGTTTGATGGGGAATGAAATGGACGGGAAGGAAGAAACGGGAGTAAAATGACGCGAGAAGAAGCTGGCTAGGAACAGCCTAGCGAGAACAGGCTTGTTTGTTCGTGGCTGTATTTCATTTTTGCCGTAAGTTTGCCTTTCGGCCTAGAGTCGCTGCGTAACGAGTTTAAACGTACGTATATACACGGAGGCGTTGCTCCTTCGCGCATTTATCAGGATTTCCGAAGGAAGCCGGAGTTTTTAAGCCGCAATAAATTCCCGTTCCCGCGTGCCTTTACGTCGCGCGAGTCTAACGTTGCTTAAAGCTCGCAAAAACCGAAAGCACGAATCTCGAACGCGACGAGGGCGATACGAGCTTCGCTTTGCGCCCGAAAAGAGAATTTCAGGTTGTTCGAAGGGAATTTGCCTTGGAGGAGCTTCGGAATTTCGGTAAGGGCTGCAAATCCTCGATTAATTCGTAGAATCGGAAGAAGGGTAGAGAAATGTGTTTCCGTGAATGTATACGAATAATTATAATTAAAATGCTATGATGAGAATAACATAGATATGTCGGAGATGAAAGGACACCGGGGCCTTGGCCTTCCTTTCGGAATGTTTGGGAAGGCCCCGATACTTTAGTCCAGACTTTTTATTACAGCCGTACTTAAACAATGAAACTGGGAAATAGCTGTTTATGAGTCAAGACAATTACGATTGTCCGAGATTTATGACAGTGGGCTTGGGCTCGAAGTGACATAACTGGTCGCTGAACGTAGCCACGGTCACAGGAGGGACGTGTACCTAACAGAGGTACAAAGTAATTAAATAACTCTCCTTAGAAACAGGGATTGACCCGAGAAATACAGAGAGGAATATATAAGAGCAGTTGCACTTGGACTGACTGTCAATCCGATAAGTTCGACTAGTCCAGTGAACACGTACATCGAGTTCCCAATCGCAATCGTCATCCCGTTGACCGTGGATTCGTTATGGAACCTAAACTGATCGTGCTCCCTATTATTCCATTGTATTGTAACATTAAGGTAACACCATTGTAACACTTATAAAGATATAAATATAAGTATAAGTTTATGCTAATCCAGATCCTTACTCTCTTATTATGATAATAATTAAAGCGTAGTAATAATAGCTTAGCAATAATAGTATTAGTACAGTGATAATTAAAGGTAATTACTTCAATATACTTTTCTATTACAAATTCATACACTCGTTCTTCGATCAATCAACGTCAACAGTATTTGCTAGGAAAAAGGAGACTGAAACCACTCATTTTCTATGGATCGGTAGTTCTAGTGGTAAAGTGCTACAATTTTCTCGATAGGAATATTAATTGCAGATAGATCAACAATTATCTGACGGTAATTATTCTTTGATTTATCTTTCCTTGGTTTCTACAATTATAATCGTAGATTAGCTGTCATTCTTCTATCAACTTCTTTACAATTCATCCACTCGTTCTTCGATCAACATTATTTTCTAAGAAAAAGGAGACTGAAACCACTCATTTTTAGTTGCAGATAGATGAACAATTGTCTGACGGTAATTATTCTTTAATGTATCCTTCCTTGGTTTCTACAATTATAACTGTAAATTATTTGTCATTCTTCTATCATCTTTACAATTCATCAACTCGTTCTTCGATCAACACTATTTGCTAAGAAAATGGAGAATGAAACTACTCAGTTTTAGTTGCAGATAGATGAACAATTATCTGACGGTAACTATTCCTTGATAGTATCTTTCCTTGGTTTCTACAATTATAATCGTAGATTATTTGTCATTCTTCTATCAACTTCTTTACAATTCATCCACTCGTTCTTCAACCAATCAACCTCAACACTATTTGCTAAGAAAAAAGAGACTGAATCTACTCATTTTTAATTGCAGATAGATGAACAATTGTCTGACGGTAATTATTCTTTAATGTATCCTTCCTTGGTTTCTACAATTATAACCGTAAATTAGTTGTCTTTCAATTCATCCACTCGTTCTTCAACCAATCAACCTTAACACTATTTGCTAAGAAAAAGGAGACAAACTACTCAGTTTTAGTTTGCAGATAGATGAACAATTATCTGACGGTAATTATTCTTTAATGTATCCTTCCTTGGTTTCTACAATTATAACCGTAGATTATTTGTCATTCTTCTATCAACTTCTTTACAATTCATCCACTCGTTCTTCAACCAATCAACCTCAACACTATTTGCTAAGAAAAAGGGACTGAAACTATTCATTTAGTGTATCGGTAGTTCTAATGGTAAAGTACTACAATTTTCTCGATAGGAATATTAATTGCAGATAGATCAACAATTATCTGACGGTAATTATTCTTTAATGTATCCTTCCTTGGTTTCTACAATTATAACCGTAGATTAGTTGTCTTTCTTCTATCAACTTCTTTATTCCTCGATTCTCCTTATCATAACTAGTTCAGCTATTGTAAATTCAACTTAGCATAATCAAATTAGTTACGCCTAATACCAAAGTTTACATTAGAAACTTGCCCGTCTTGTATAAAAAAAATTCCCGATACGTGGAGCAATCGAGTCCTATATTTTACGGTCGTAAATCGAATCTCACGGCGTCGGTTCCCAACGAGCGTTTAAGAAATTCAAGCGCGCGAATCGAGAAAAAATAACCGACGGTAATATCCATGTGCAAGAGCAGTGTTGCCCGCTAGAACAAGAAACGTACGGAAGGGTGCAAAGGAGAGACAGAGAGAGAATGGAAGAGGACGAGAAAAGGGATGGGGTTGAGCACGGAGCGGTTATTATCTATCGCTCTCGTTACCACAGGTTGCTCGTAAACCGGCCGCATCAAGAGGATGGGGCGTTTGGGTTGGAGAGCAGAAGCATAGGTAGGTAGATACCGGTACTCATATCGTTGTCGTCGTCCCGTACCCTCGTGCCGCCACAGCTAAGCCCCGTTTTCCTTCCCTTTCTCTTTCACACGTTCTTGCTATTTTATTCGGTTACCCATGCAGGGTATCGCATACAGTGCGAATGGACGGTTGCGTCGAGGGGACACTTGAAAAATCTCCACTTACGAGTGCCTTTCCTTCCTTCCAACGATCCACCATCCATGCCGATTGCTTTTTACCCCTCTTTCCTCTTGTCTCTCCTGCATCGAGCAAGGCAGTTCTTTGTTCCAAGCAGATACTATCTAGCCCTCTTCTCGCTCAAGCATCGCTCGATCAAATGACTCCATCGTGCAAGCGATCGCATCTGCGATTTTCCCTACCGAGACGCGATGAAGACAATTTTTCCTACCTTCTACGATTCTCAGTTTAATTAGAAGGTCGCAGCTTTTACGAATTTGGGACTAACGAGTGGTTTACTCGTCGTATCGCGACTCTTTGTTCTCTTCAACCCCCGGAGGCAGTTTTAGAGAATATTTCATTTCATTGACGAATTTATGTAATGGTAAAGAGCAATAGTTTCCGCCTGTATAAGAATACAGGATAAGATGAATAACGTAAATGTAATTATCGATGATTCAACGTCATTTAACGGTTAAGACGAGAATTCAGGGTTATCTAAGGATAACAAGTACCATTCTTCCAATTCATACTAACAAAAAAAAGAAAAGGTACACCCACACGGTGCCAGTCTTCGACGCGACGCACGATCACAAAAGGTGGAGGAAACCCGTCCCCGGACGATACAGAAACGCATCGGCGTCGCCCCATAATTTCAATGCGTTCGCAGTCTATAAACGCGTAGGAAACACAATGATGATCGATATTTCAAGTCGGAGCGACGAGCGAGAGGAAACGAGACGGCGCGACGCTGTGTGCAGTCGCAAGAAGCGTACGTGTGTGTGAAAGAGAGAGAGAGAGTGATAGGAGGGAAGGGCGAAGGGCGCGAGACGGCGCGGAGGAAGTTCGCAGAAGCATCGGATTGAGATCGAGTCGCAAGTTTTTTATCAGAGCGACGTTGCACGAGCGCGAATTGCGCGTAACCCCCGCGGGGCAACAGCACGCCCGTCGCGACAGGGGGCAGCACCAACACCGTACCGGACCCGATACTGCGTGGTGTGTAGTTGCTGCGAGCAGCCGCTGCACCAGGAACTCATAAATCTCCAGGGATATAGATGGCTCTAGTGTCGCGTGAGGTTGCAAGCTACCCCATGCAGGGTGCCGTGGAACGCCCTCCCGCCCCTACTCTATCCCCCATACCCAACCCATTTCTCTCTCTCTTTGCTTCTCTCTGCCCCTCTTCGTCCATCTTTGCCGCACCGGTCTTTGTCGTTTTCTCTCACGCGACGACCTTTTCGTCCGTCGAAGCCAGGTCAAGTTCCATCGGTCTTCCTCCGTTGCCGAATACGTCGAATTACCGAAATCCCACCTTCGAAACCAAAGGTGGTCCCCTCTAAGCGAACCTCTCCCTCTCTCTCTACTGCCGTGATATTTCACACCGGGTCGTACAGTTTCACCCAGGTACACGAGATCCTCGCGGACCATCGCTTATCGAGCGACTATCAATTTAGATACACGCAAAATTGTCGAACGGTCGAAGAGCAGAAAAATCCTGGCACGCGGGATTTTCTTCGAACGAGCTGACCGTCGTAAACCCACACAGGGAAGATGGAGGAAGATCAGACGTAAGTGGAAACATTGTCCCGTGTGCTCGCATAATTGACTCGTCGGTTGTATGAAGGAGAGAAGATATACGAGGAAAAGTATCGTGGGTATTCGATGACGAGGGAACATCAGCCGGAAATAAGAGGGGATTCTCGCGCAGACGGCGATGCCCGGTGTGCCCCCGCAGTGTTTACACCGGCAACATTTTCAAGCGTACCCGGGCGAAATATTACCGTATCGCCTCGTGCCGGAGAGTGATATCGCCGGGTAATATATCGCTTCGCGTGTTTTATAGCGACGCGTACTCTCCCTTATAGTGGGTGTACCTAACTGAGCGGATATCTTGGCCGGGTGCGATGCGACCCAGGGATATATCGGACACCATGGAACAGGCACGGGATCCTCCTTAAACGGAATGCTCCGATGCTCGGATATAGCACGCACGAGAAAATGATAGTCCAGAGAAATAATGAAGAGATCACTGAATCGCATTTACTAAGAATAACCTAAATACCTGAATGGTCTGATTGGTTATTTCTTACAGACCCGATATAATTGTAGCGACATATGAGTCATAGGACGAGACGAAGCGAGAGTCTCGTGTTGGTGTGCCTCGGACACCGGACACCGCCTCGACACACGAAAATAACGTTAGACTGTCTCTAGGCAAAAACAATGTCGCCTGGAGGGCAACCGTCGTTCCAAGACAAATTTGAATCCTCCGACTTCCCCCCGTAAATAAACAGACGCTATCGCGAGCGGGCAATTATCATCGAATTATTACCGAGTCATTATTTGCGAATTAACGGAGTTGTCCGCGACGGTACTTATAGAGCTTTATAATAATACCTATTTTAAATACACTTGACGGTTGCATGAAAGATATAACTTAGAAAAAACGAAGCTGGCACCCCCCTGGGGGTAGCTACCCACATTTATTTTTATTTTATTTTATTTTTTCACCAATAAGATATACTTTACCAAATGTCCATAAGGAAAAATGGTAAAAAACCAAAATAAAATAAAATAAAAAAAAACTTGACGGTTGCATGAAAGATACAACTTAGAAAAAACGAAGCTGGAACCCCCCTGGGGGTAGCCACCCACATTTATTTTTATTTTATTTTTTCACCAATAAGATATAACACTTTACCAGATGTCCATAAGGAAAAATTGTAAAAAACCAAAATAAAATAAAATAAAAAAGAACTTGACGGTTGCATGAAAGATATAACTTAGAAAAAACGAAGCTGGAACCCCCCTGGGGGTAGCCACCCGCATTTATTTTTATTTTATTTTTTCACCAATAAGATATACTTTACCAAATGTCCATAAGGACAAATTGTAAAAAACCAAAATAAAATAAAAAGAAACTTGACGGTTGCAATAGGAATCTTTCGGTGTTATAATTAATCATAAAAATCATAGAAATAAGTACGTGCATCGACTGGAAATTGCGCATGCGTTCTGGCGTACGAATAAGAACACGTAGCAGCGCGTGACATCTCTTTGTTTCTAGATCTGTATAGGAAGTAAGTAACATTAGAAGCTAGCTTCTGAAAATGGAGACGAAAAGTGGAGTATATGGAGGAAAAGTTACACGATCGTTGAGATATCGAAGGAAGATTGGAGATCGTAGATGCAGGTGTAAATCGAGCAAATTGAACGTGGTCAAATTTTTGAGATACTAGCGGAACCATCTCTCGTCTCGTAGGCTGCAGGATGTGCGAGGAGAAATGCGGGAATACGTATAAGCCAAGAGCGCGAAAGAGCGCCCTGCCGAGCCAGAACTGCATGTTGGTACGACTCCAGTGTAGGAGTAAAACGAGTACATAGGAGTCTGAGAAGCGGCAGAAAGAAGAAAGAGGAGGAAGAGGAGGAGGAGGAGGAGGAGGAGGAAAAGGAAGAAGAGCGAGTAATAGAGGAGAGGTAGAGGAAGGGAGAAGGAGCGAAAGAGACGAGGAGGTACGCGGGTGCAGGGGCCAGAAAGCCAGAAAGCAAGCAAGCCAGCGAGCCAGCCAGTCAGACCAGCCAGCCAGCCAAGCCAGAGAAAGGAGAGAGGACGACGCCGATGATGAATCACCCACCAGGAGTGAGCAGGAGTAAAGGAGAGAGGAGGGCAATAAGAGGACGAGCTACGCAAAAAAGGCTGCACGTTGGAACGCGCTAGAGCGAGTCGCTAACTGACTTATCTACACATCGCGGTATCAAGCCATCCTCGACGCCCCAGTGTAATGAGCCGTGCGCCGATATTTCGGTTGTTGGAGATAAATAAAGAAGCGAAGATTATCACAGGTAATTTTAATCGCTGCCAGAACGAGGAGAATCGGGCATGGAATAGAAAAGAAAAGGAATTGGGTAAAAGTGAGGGAACGGTGCGAAGGGAGAAATCGCGAAAGAGAAGCGGTATACGGTTTGTAATTGGTATCGGGGAAAACTGAATCCTTCCCGTGGGCACGTGAACGAAGAAAATCCGAGGGGTGGAATTCCCGTCGCCGAGGAAATTGGGTTGGTCGTCGCGAAGCAGCTAGAGGGTAGAACGAGGAAGAGAAAGAAGTTCCAGTATCATCAAAGACCGCGTAGATCGCTGCGACTGTGGATGTGTACACACCGATGCGCTTTATATAGAAGTTGCGTTCGCTCGGTCACGGGTAATGGTTTTACGAGCGTCAAGGGTGATATAAAGAAAATGAAAAACACACCAGAGCTACTGCCAACATGCGCGGGATATAACTACGCTTCGTCGTCCCTTCCTTTTCGTCTCCGCTGCTTCTTCTTAAGTTTATATAGAGCCGAGTGGAGAGAAAAAGAGAGAGTGGAGAGTCAACTCAAAATTCTAACCATCCTTTCCCACCTCCTTATGATTTAACTCCCCGCGGAGTGCGTCGCAATTAGTTCTCATATTTCGCTACCGCTCATACCGTTGCCTGAACTTTTAAAGCGCCTTCGCGCGCTCGCACGCTCCAGCGTGGATATGATTTATTCGATCAAGAAGCGTAAACTTCCCTCCAAACTTTTATTCCATTGTCCGTTTTTAGTTGAAAACGAATAATTTACCGCGGCCGCGGTCTGATGCGAGAATAATCTCCCGAGGGATCGAGCGAGACCACCGAGAGAGTCCCTCCGACTTGTTCCATCCCTTGCCATAATTTGCAAAGATGCGCAACTTTTTCAGGCATTACAATAACGAAGGAGGCACCGGCTAAAAGTGGCGTCAATTTTTTCTCGCTTCGTATCGTCGGATAGGGATTACGCTTACGTAATACGGTTGTTATCTCTTCCACCCCTTTCGCCTGTACAACTCGCGTTTTATGAAGTCTCGTCGCATTTCTCTTGGCGTACTTCTATTTCGTACAAGGGAATATTTATACAGTTACAACATCGCTATGCTATTTAAATATTTAAATATCATTTTATTTTAGATATTTAAATATCGAGAAGTCGGAGAAGCTTCGTTTGTAATTTAATAGAAAAAGTAGGAAAGTTTAGGAATTAAAAAAAAAAAAAAAAAAATATGGAGAGTATGTAAAGTTCCTGCGAGGACGAAAGAAATGCATTCCCGGTTTTTTCCCAACTTCCAGCGCGATCCAGAAGTGTATCTTGCTGAAGGGTAAGCGTCCCGTCGAGTGTATGGCAATTAGGCAGCCCTGCCGCGGCATCCTCGTAAACTTGCTCGCCTTTATGCACGGCCCACGAACGCGAAGAAGTTTTGGAGAACTTCAACGGGACAGGAGAAAGGTTACTACAATACTACGATGTGTGTAAGTGGGTTGCGAACGAGGGAGAAGTTGACGCGACCGAGGGTTCCGGTCGCGTACAATGAACGCATTACACGAGGAATCTTTGTAACTCGAGGACAGAGTGGAGAAAGAAACGCGTTAACGCCACCTATAACTCATACTTCGAACATCTGCACGACCAATAAAATGTTTCCAACTTGTTCGTTACTTCTTTCTATCGATCCCGATTTCTTGTTAGAAAATTCTTTGAAATTTATATACGAAGGCAAACGTGACGAGAAGGTGCAAAGCGAAAGACGATCGATAGGTAAAATCGCGAAAGTAGGAAATCGACGGAAGTCGGTCACACCACGGATAAAGACATTAATCTCGTTGCGCGATAAAGTAATGCGAACAATGATAAATTCCACGCGGGGATATTTATTACGTGCGCGCGGGCGCTCGTGGTCAAGGAACATTTAGCTCGTACCACTTTATTTCAACGCGATCTCGCTCCCGGGTGGTCTGTATAAATAAGCAGCCGTCCGAAACTGGAAACGTTCGAGCGGAGAGTGTGGAGAGAGAGCGCCGGACGATATCCCTATTTCGAATCGTTGGAACGATTTTCACGCGTTTCTTTTTAATTAAGCTACCGGCCGCGTTGGCGTTGCGTTATCGGTCGCAATTATTCGCTGCTGGACATGGCACGGCATATGAACACCGGGCACTTCCCCACTGCCCGCGATTGATGGACAACGCGGACGCGCGCGCACGGTCATTCTTGCCGCGTTAAACGAACCGTGTAATCGCGCACACGAGACACGTAGAGAAATGCAGCGCGCCGCGAGCACCGAGACTGTCCGTGTGCTTTTTCAGCCACGACGAAGAAGGCGTAAAACTACTCGTGAAGCGTTTGTCGCGGCTCTTTTGCCGCGCGACAACTCGTGAAACGGTTAACACGCGTCCACCTCGTTCTTCTCCACCTGTTTTTCTATATAACGATACAATCGATTTCTGAACATCGACATCTCGAAGTTTCCACTGTTCGAGTATTTTAATAAACAAGCAGCACCTAATGAAGTTTAGGAACTGCAAGTATCGCTACGTGGGCAAATTTTCCAGCCTTACGAAGAGAAACAACATTTTATTTCGAAATTTTTGAACAAGCATAGCACGAGAAAAAGAAGACGAAGAGATCGAATTCATGCTATCGATGGTGCCTAGAAAAATGAAGTAGTTATGTAAGATAATTTGGCAACGTCGCAGCAGCCATCACGCTGTAGTCCGAAAAGAGTAGGAAGGGAGGGGAGAGAGAGAGAGAGAGAAAGAGAGAGAGAGAGAGACGAAGGGCGACGATGTGGCGTGTATCGTATGTGTTAGAAATATCCAGGCAGACGGAGCGAAGCGTATGCCATCCTCTCTCTGTGGCTAGCCAAGAGCCGAAAAGAAAACGATGAAAAAAACGGCTATGGAAGCCTTAGGTTTTGTGTTGCAAGAGGTTCTAGTCGGAGGCTGTGTGCCGTTGCCTCCTCTATCCCGTTCTATGACCCACAGCACCCTAACCTCAAAACCGAAATGGAAGAGGATGAGGAGGAGCAGCAGGGAGGGTGAGACACGAGGGAATCGAGGAGGAAGGGAGAGGAAGTAAAGAAAAGATCGAGATGGCGTTACGATTCTCCGTTTCTCTTTCTTTTTCGTCCAACGTCTCCGCTGCTCTTTCCACCGCGTTCGCTTCGGAGCCCGGGGATTCTGGGAGTTTTTAGAGTGCGGCCCCTCATTGTTGTGTAAATGCGGGCCAATGGCGCCGGCAGACGGGGCGCGCGCAACTTACTTTTAAATGCTAATACCGTTGTACAAAACCGGGTTTTACGAAATTCGCGGCTTCCTTCGGGCTGCGGATCAGCGGCTACATTTATTAAGCTATCAAGCCGCGCGAAAAAGCCTTTGTTTATGCCTGTTCGCGCGCGCTCTGCAGCGCTGCACGGTGCTCAACCGCCGCACCGTACGAAAATTTCACGTAAATTAAAGCGCCATCCCTGAGCCGGACTCTTTGTGCTCGAATTCTGAACGTTATTAAGAAAAATATTTTCACGTCCGCAATTATTTCGGCCCGTTCGAAAATGCAAAGATGAATTCACGCGACAACCAAGTAAACGTTGTCGTCCGTTGGAGCATCGTCGAGGAAATATCTACGATTCAAATTAAAATACGATCTTGACTTTCGAATTCCGTACTCATAAATCTAAAACCGTGACTAAAAAAAAAAAAAAAATATACAAAAGTATAAAAAGGAAAGAAGGAAACATAGGTGTTTTTTTGATGTCCAATTATACGTTCGTCGAGTGACAAATAAATTTCCTCGACACCTTGAATTTACACCGAAATCATCAAGATACTGCGATACCACGCCGCCGGTCGTCATGGCAGAATTTACGACGGAAAGTAAGCGCACGCGAAATGAAAGCAAAGATAATAAGCAAGAGATGAGTAGAACGGGAGTGCGAGAGAGTAAGAAAAAATGAAGAAAGAAGGCATTGGAGAGCCGAGGCAATCGTTTCAAGCCCAAGGCTATGATGATTCGTCGTAAAGAGATAAGAGGAGGAAGAAAGACCTCGATAAATGAAGTATGACATTAAGACGTAGAACGAACTGCAAGGACGCGATCTGCCGGACGATCCGGCAACTCATAAGTCTCCCCACTCCAGGCAACCACCCTTTGGCCGAGAACCCCCCACCCCCAACGTGCTGTTGGTCAGCGTACAAGCGGATGTCCCGGACGCACGGGCGTAGACTTTACGAGAGTTCAAGTGGTATCAGCTAATAATGACGGTCGTAAACGTCGCGATAGAATCAACAACGAAGAGTTATTGCCAGCCAGTTACGTGGCAACGAAAGGCGTAAAATGGTAATGAAGTGTAATCAAAACAAATCATAAAACAGCGGATAGAACAGTCCGCACCCGACTCTCTCGTAAGACACGGCCAAGAGCACGTTCCTGCTCTGAATTCGTACGCACCTGCTGCACACGAACTTATCTCCGGTGGCCTTGCGAATATATCCTCTCCCCATAATGTACAGATTAATCGTCGATCAAGAAGGATGATATCGACTTGCAAATGGATGAACCTGATGCACAATCACGTTTTACGAGAATTCCGAGAGATAATTTTTTTTTTTAATATCGGAAGAAACGCATGGGATATTCGATTAGAGGATTAATTTTTAAAAATGGTGGAAGGAAAGGGCAATGAAATTTATAGTAAAGTCTTGAATAAGATAGGGGAAGATAAATTGCGGCGGTGAAAAAGTGGTAAAAGTTGAAAAGGAGACGAAGAGACAGTGGTTTCACGGACAGTGGTCACGCTGAAATTTTTCTAGGACGTCTGCTCGAGAGGTAGGTCAGGGTCTGATTGCAGGAAGGAAGCAGTTAGGCCCGGTTAAAGTCGTTAAGCCAAGTTTACGAGGTGTTACCGGGAGCGTAACCTGTAAATCTCAAAGGCAGCGGAGAGAGCGCGTGCCAGTGGCCGCCCTTGGAAAGGCCGCGGAAGGGGTAATGGATATAACCGGGGTGTAAGAACCGAGGTAAGACTGCTCGAGCGCTATAAACGCTTTTATGGATCGTAAAATGTCTTCCTTTACAGCCAATAAAGATCCCCGACCTACCGTTTGACGAGCAGGCAGTTGAATATATGCGCGCGAAAGAACGAAAGAGCCGAACGAGAAATAGAAAGGCGGCGAGAGGAAGAGGGAGGAAAGATCGTGCATCAATCTGTCGGAATCACGCTTTACTGCGCAATAAAATCACACGCTGTCGGTACTTTATTCCGTCTTCATGAGGCCGCTAGTCGCGCGGCTTTATTGGATTATTGACGAATAGCCACGAGAATGCGTTCGTCGGGAAAATGCAAGCGGTCCAGTCGAGTCAGCGCAACAGCGTATACACGTACGATGTACACGGATTCACAGGCACGACCCCGATCGTATACATACAGTTGCCTTGGGCACGGAGCACGGATCCCGACGTTGAGAACCAGAACCATCAACGTAAGTTACTGTACGACCGCGTCGATAAAAACAACCATAAAATGCATTACCGGCCATCATTGGACTACCGTGGAATAGCGTTAAGCTGGGTAAGTAGGAGCGAGTTCTAAATTAAACGGTGTACCGATTGAGCCGTCGGTAAAGCAGAATTGCTGCTTTATCAGCCCAGAATGTGTCGACCCGTGCTGCCATCTACGACGGAAACGAGCAATTAACAAAAAATAGTGCCGCGCAGTACTACAGAATTTTCCACCTCGAAGATTTTCTAGCATCCCTCGCCGCCAACGAATCGCCAGGCTTTTCCACGATAGTGTTCGCGAGAAAAATTCCAGGGAATAAATCCTTCCTGGCAATACGTAGATTTACATCGGCGAACATGGAGACGAACGATAAAGAGTGACGAGCCAATACGACGAAATATACATCGCCGTTAGTCTCCGCCTTAACCACGCCCTCGGAAGCAGGAGTGAGGCGGCCATAATTAAGCTCGATGTCGTTAAAGCCACTAGATGGCATCGCAATGCCATAGACCAAATAACAGTTCGTGCAAAGCCGCTTATACTACTTACTATACCCGCGGTTCCTAGCATCGTTAAACATACCTTATCGAGTTCCTATGACACGACCGTGTACAATTCATATTTCAGACAAATATCGACGAAGCAAAGATCACCGTTTCATCGTGCACCGTCAAAACCGATACAAACTTAACGACTCTCCGCGTACCAACGATAGTATTATCCGCATAAAAAGAACGGCAAAAGTTGCGATCTGAGAAATCGACGTTTCTACCGCGGCGATATACAATCTGTCTATAGATCTGTGGCTCCGGGAACACGATTTCGGGATCGACATACCTTTAAATATTTCTAGCTTTCAGACTCGGGCCCCAGTGGCGCGATTTATCGCCTATACAGGGCAAACTTTCCTATAAAAGTAGATCGCCGGAATTCCTCTAAATTGCCTTTTCTTGTTCACTGTCAAAATTTATCTTCGCGTATATCTGTGCCATGGCACCGGGTCGGCCCGCGAACAAGCGATCGACACAGGCAATTCTCCATGCCTCGTTCTTTATTTAGGCGACGAAAAAGGCTGACGTGTGCACGTACGCCACCAGAGGTCCGTCAAATTCTTGCACCGTGACTACTCGTACGATAACACGCCGCGAGAGTGCACTTTCTTAATTGGACGTAGTCTCTGTTGCTCCGCGTGCTCGCGAAGCGGACAAGAACTGACGGTGAGTCGTCGCCGACAATGAAATGTAAATTTCACGGAAATTCGACGACGAGCTCGGAAAAAGAAACGGCCCTAAAATATGTATATCTCGTTATATTATCGAAGCGTGGCACGATCGCGAATTTAATGCAGCCCCTGTGCTATCAATGCGGGATTTAATGAGCCCGCGAAACAATGCAACAGAAACGCGCATGTACGGGCGAGCGCGCGCGCGCGCGCAACCAACTTTACTCTAATAAATAACGTCGTAAATATGTAATTAATATGGTAATATAATTCAAATGGTAATTTATCGTGCCGCTAATCGATTTCGCGTCTCGATACGATGACGTTGCCTCCACCACCGCCGCCACTGCGCTACTGTTCCAGCGTAACGCGATTATAGTTGCTGGCAGTATTCCATGCACCCAACCTAACGATCTACTTTGCGTCGTAAAAACGCGGCCGGCACGTGGTTACGCTGATAAAGGAGCACAGCAACGATAAAGAAGAAGTCGGATAATAATCGCTGGGATAAAAGAAACGTCGCTTCTGCTTCTAATCGATCAATGAATTCCTTGCAGTTTTGTTTTATATATATATATATATATAGATAGATAGATAGATACGTATACTTTGGTCGCGCGGAGGTAGATGTTTGTTTATTAATTTTAGACTTAGGCTATTTCAAAATTTAAAACAACATGTACGTTTAATTGTCAACTTTATTTTGTTATAATTACAAGATCCATTTACATCCTGTCGCACAAGATGTCGCGTAACTTACGATAATTTATAATATGCTTGAATTGTCAGAAATATTCTAAAATTCTCTCCAAAATACTCAAAATCTGATCGTAAAGAAAAAGGATTTAGAGAGAGAAAAAAAAAAGACAGGGGTTGTTTTCGAAATGTCGCTGCATTAAATCTTTCGAGTCTGCATTCCACGGAGACTTTGATGCGGGATACGACTAGCAATGCATGCATCATGCATGCACTATGCTTGTGGCTATTTGCAAGGCTAAAATACTATTTTAAGGCTGGCTAACAACACGGCGAACCGATTTCAGGCAGTTGAGAAGCGAAATTCAAGTTTCAGGAAAACGCGCACCTCAACGACAACCGAACCAACCAGCCAGTCCATCGATTAAACATCGCACACACTGGATCGGTATCGTCAAATCTGCACGCTCGACCACAGCCTACAATTACGACGCGGTTCGTGGAGTTAATTGGCGAATTCCTCTGCCGGCAGGCAGGATGTCGACAAAAGCAACTTTATAAAGTTTTCCGTTTATCTGGAAAACCAGAAGCGGGGGATATGATTTGCAACCGGCTGCGAATTATCGCGCGAATTTCTCTTATTTCGCACCGTTTCATAATGAGATTCTGAATAAGCTTCGTAGGAAATTGTTAGAACTGTTATTGTCCGAGCGAATATCGCTGTTCGAATGAAAATATTCAGAGAATATTTGGGAAATTTTTTAATTTTAATAAAAAATAATTTTCTACGTTGTTCGAATTAAAACATTCGGAGAATATTTCGCGTTTTATACTTTCACCGAGTTGCAACAAGTTGTACAAGTTTTATCAACGTCTAATTTGACAAATATAATTTTTTTAAAAAAGAAGAGGCTGAACGTCAGAGGAAGATACGTAAGAACGAGCAATGTGTAATGCTGCAAACCACCCCCTTGTACCTCCTCCGAGGCAAAAGAAATCTGTACGAGAAAGCAGTCGAGCGAAGCAACGATGGAGTTGCGAGCAAAGACGAGAACAATTAATTTCGTAGTAACAACACAGAGGAAGCTGAGTGTGGCAATTCCATCTTCCCTACAAGTTCTACCTTCGTCTGCTTTGACAAACATAATTTTCTACATTGTTCGAATTAAAACATTCGGAGAATATTTCGCAAGTTTTATACTTTTCACCGAGTTGCAACAAGTTGTACAAGTTTCATCAGCGATTGCTGTGACAAATATAATTTTTTTAAAAAAGAAGTAAAAGGCTGAACGTCAGAGGAAGATACGTAAGAACGAGCGATGTGTAATGCTGCAAACCACCCCCTTGTACCTCCTCCGAGGCAAAAGAAATCTGTACGAGAAAGCAGTCGAGCGAAGCAACGATGGAGTTGCGAGCGAAGACGAGAACAATTAATTTGGTAGTAACAACACAGAGGAAGCTGAGTGTGGCAAACACGAGAGCAAAAGGGAGGAGAGGGAAGGAACGTAATAACGAGTGAAAACGAAGGCGGCATGTCGGCTGGTGGACACAAAGCGTCCACCACGGCCAACATTTCCCGGGAATCCTTTTTTTCCAGCCAAACATGGAAAGAGTCATAAAAGCCGGGTAGAGAAGCCGGCGAAGCAGCGCAGGCTTTCGTGAAAGCAGAGAAAAAGCGGGGACCTTTTTTTTACAACCGATATTGGCTTCAGCCAAGCAATTCGAAGGGTCGTTCGTTTTCTGGGAACGAATGGCCGCCCCCTGGACTAAAGTACAAATTATACCAGAGGATGCTGCGAGGCAGATAGCGTTTCAACGACAGAAGTTGCCATCTCTTTTGGCGGATCGGTTTCCTGTTTTTTCCTTTACCTGGCCAAAAACTTTCTACTTTCTCTTTTTTTTTTTTTTCTTTTTTAGTCACCCTCTCGCAACCATACGATTTCACTTTTTCTTTTCCTATTCTCTTTTTACAGCCTTGCACGGCTAAAGAGAAAAATTGGCGTAACTTTGGAATATATCGGCCACTGAATTTTCCTTAACATGGACGATAATCTGAAGAACGGTGGAACGAAGAAACTGCAGGGAATCGAGAAAATTGCAGCCGTTTCATTATCGTCGAGCCACGCAGTTATCCGCGGAATATAGAAGAATATGAAAATCACGATGGGGCAACATTTCACGCGAGCCAGTTGCTGCGGCAACAACAACAACCCCTTGAGATGCAGGAGCCCGTGAGACGGCAGAGTTAAATGCACGCAAACAGAATAACTTAGGAAATTATGAAGGCACGCTCGCAGGTGGTTTATCCTCATTAAGTGTACCGGATAAACTTAATTTTAAAGGCACGGGAGCTGGCTAAAAGCCCCCATCCCACCCCCTCCAACACCATTTGTAACGCTCTCCAGCCGACATTTTCTTCGGGATCCCGTAACTTTCGCCGATGATATATCAAGCTTAATGCGCGCTAGAGGTCTCGCGAAACCGTTGTTCAACGCCGTCGGCAAATCCATTACCATCGAGTCGACTCACCCCTCGCGAATTCGCCCAACGCAAGGGTTAAGCTACTGTTACTTGAAAGATTTATCAGAAGCTGGCGGGTTCTACAAGAAACGTAAGCTTTCTATGATTGCAGGTAATTTGTTTTTCAAAGGATGAAACTTCCTTTTCAAAGGGGACCATTGCAGACATCTTTTTCAATAAGAAATCTCAACTGCTAGGAAGTTGATTCTTCGCCAAGATTGCACAGCGATGCTCACGCGAAAAGATCTTAAAATCGAGATTCTGTTTGACGATCTGTGTAATTGTATATTTTCCGCGACATTTCACGGAGAAAGCACGTCGAGTATTCGTCCACGTTTGTTCTACCGGTGACTTTCTCATCCGAAAGCCGCGCCAATTCGTTCGACTCGGTCCTAATCGCGTCACGATCTATCGGAACGGCCAACCTAAAACAGTCTGCGAAAGCATAAAACATCTGCAACCGATTGCCGCGCACAGGAGGTGTTTTCGATCAAGTCAGAAATTGGCCGTTTAAGAGGAGAATGGAGAAAGGGGGAGACGGATAGAAGCGCGAATGCGAAGAAGCGAGAAGCGAGAAGGGTGAAAAAAGACGAGAGAAGAGGAAAAAAGAAGTAAGAGAAGGATGAAAAAGAAAATAAAGGTAGAAGGGCAAAGAAGGCAAAAGAAAAGAGAAAAATAAAAAAAGGATCGGTATCGAAGAAGTCACTCACCTTTAATATAGCTGTGTACATTGCGGTGCTAGCAGAGGGTGGTGTGGATTGGTGGTGGGGTGGTCAGGGGGGCTCCGGTGCAGGGCGTACCCCTAGTTGGCCCCCTCCGGTCCCCCACCGGCCGCTTGCTGCTGATGCGCAGCCGCGGCCGCTGCTGCCGCTGCCTTCTGCGCCTGCGCCTGCTTCTCCTGTTCGTTTAGCTCCTTGATCGCCTGTATCTCCTTCTTCAGCTTCATCCGCCGATTCTGGAACCAGATCTTGATCTGCCGTTCCGTCAGGCAGAGCGAGTGTGCCATCTCGATCCGCCTCCGCCTGGTGAGGTAGTGGTTCGTGTGGAATTCCTTCTCCAGCTCGAGCGTCTGGTAGCGCGTGTAGGTCTGTCGGCCGCGCCTGCGCATTCCGTTCGCTCCTGCAACCAACAAAACCATAGCCGAACGTTCAAACGAGCTCTCTAGAGGCAAAGATCGCGTGTCTTTCCGTCGACTTCATTTCGGCGATCCCGATGGGAACCCGGCTCTTCCATCGAAATAATACCTTCACGCACGTCAGCAACGTTCGCCTACTTCTCCTCTCGCTTTTTTCAAGCGAACTACGAACGTTGTTGGCATCGTGAGAGATAGTAGAACGTTGTTTACGAGCAGCTGAACGATTGGAAGCGAACGCTGCTGGTATAGTTTGCAACACCGATCATGCGTATCCTTGTAAACGATAGTCCTAACTGAAAGGAACTATTCTCACCTCGTCTAAGCACGTTCGACGATAAACCAGCTGTAAACCTATCGTTGAACCAAGCGAGTCTTCTACGTACGAAGTTTTTCGCCTCGTTACAATTTCAAACGAACCAGATCTTTTAATCCAAGAGTCCGTGTGGCTACAAATATCGGCACTCGAGACGCGGAAGACGTTGAACGAGTCGGAAGATGGTCGGAAAATCCCGGCAGCGTTCTCGATAACGCCGAGACACCGGGATAACTTGTAAGCGGCAGTTGGAAAAAGAACGAGTAGGAGAAAAAAGGGGGCGCGTAAACGGTTTCAGATAGAGCGTTGCAAAGTCACGGCAAGCCACCGAGGGAAAGTAGGAGAGCGTACGACAGCGGGATAGGTACACTGTCGAACAGCCGCTTGGGTACAGTACCTAGCGGAATAAACCCGTCTGTGGGGGCTGAAGCTCACCTTATCGGCCGTTACTGCCTCGTAAAAACCCTCCCGTTTCGCCTGTGCCAGCAGCGAGGTCCAAAGCAACCCCCGGCGCTCAGCCGTAAGCAGCCGGTCTCTGCCTTTTGCTCGCATACGCTTTATATCGAAGTACATAAAGGACTGGCCATGTAATACGATTTCCTGCGTTCGACGACTCCCTTTTACCATCCCTGGAGCTGTTCCGAGTCTGTCTGGACTCGTTCGGCCGGAACAATTAATTTCGGTTAAACGCTACTCGCCATTTCCCCGCGTATCGCTCGGTTATTACGCGATAAACCGAGAAATTAATTTCACTCGAAGGGTTTAATTGTTATGAATAATTAATCCGGCTGCACGCGTCCCACGGCTAGTCCCCGGAAGATAGGTGACGTGGCGATATCGAGTCCCGCGGTGAAATTAATAACGCCGCCAATTGGTCGAGTCGCGAGGATACGCGAAGAAATTTCATCCGGTAATTCGTCCAGTCTCTGAACGTAATTTTTCGTCGATTAAACCGAACAGGGGCGGGAGGGAGGCTTATGGATGGCTTCCGGCGGATGAAACAAATTTCAAATTTCGCGACGAACTTTGAATCAGATTCGCGCGCAAAACGGCTCGTCCTTCGATAGATATCGACCAGTCACCCCTTGTATACACACTTTTGCGAACAAACGAACAATTGGAAACCAAGCGAGTAATAAACGCGTCATATTTACAATCGTATCTGTGCCGATCTATTATCTACGAGCCATGCGCGCGCGACGGCCACGTCGAACAGCCGCCACCACGCACTGGAACATTTCCAGTTGGCCATTATACAATATCGCGCGCAGACGAGCAACAACACGCCGCGGCAGAGTTCATATCGGCATCATGTATATTATCGCAACGTAATCAAGTGTTTCGGCGTGCACCCCTAGCCGCCTCTGTTCACGCGCTTCTCTCCCTCCACGAGCTCTCACAGCGGCGCAACATCCCCATGATTTTCATTTCAGCTTGTCAAGCAGGGCTCGCGGAGGGCCACAGAGTTATGGCGAACCGTTTATAAGGGTTATTTGTCACGCGGACCCCGCGCCTCTTCCAGCGTGCTGCCAGTGTGTCTCCTTTCCACCCCCGAAGAACGTCCCCACCTACGACGTGCCGGTGTTATATCGTTCCCTTGGCCCGCGCTGTTCCTCGACCGAAGCAGGAGGGGTTCTCAGTCGATAGACTCGTTGGAACTTATAAATAAAACCAGGGCCTCAGCCAATTAAGCCAGCCTCGTACGTCTCCGCAAAGTAGAAAATGTGACAAGCTCCACCACCGCCTTCTCTTTTACGACGCGTTTCTCCTTCTCAGCCTCGCGTCTCCCTCCCTCGCTAAGGCTTTTTTAATTTTCTATCGATCGCTCTTCTTCCTATGAGACACTTCCTCCCCTCTGTATCTTCTTTCCAGTCGATTCTATCGCGAACGCAATTGAACTTTCTTCGTCGAAACGTCCGGCGATTCGTTGCCTTCTGGAGGACGAGCGGGCAGATGGTACAAAGGAATAGAGATATATAGGAAATCCTGGAACGTTGTTTTTTGGTGGCCGTGATCGAGTCTTGTACGACTCGTCTCTTCCCTCGAACTCGGTCAGCCATCGTACACTTTCTCGCCCCAACTTACGCACGCCCCGTGGGATGTCGTGGGCGAAACGAAATTGGGGAGAAAAAATTCCAAGGCTGCCACGCTCTCGGAAAAGTAAGAAGAGGCGTGCGTGGCTGTTTAACCAAGGGGATGGATAAATTTTATGCTGAGACCGTGAAACGTGTTTCATCCGGGGAACGAGAAGGAAAGTCTCGCTGGATGCCGTCCGGGGTCAGAGGGGTAGCCTGTATTTGGAGAGGAGGAACGATCCCGGGAAGAGTAGCACGCTTAGACCGAGTGAAAATATTTCCATCGTAACTCACGCTTTTCTAGAAGAAAAAAACGTTTCCATGTATATCGTTGGAAATTCCTTTCCCCCGGCGAAAGACTTTAACCGAAGGCCTTCTACAACGTTCAAGAAAAATGGAAGCCTCGAGCGGTTGTTCCACGTGGAAAACGATTGATTCCTCCGATCACCCTAAGTAAAAACGATAGAGAGAAAATTCGAAGGAGCGTGGAGAATTTCGTGAAACTAATCCCGAGCTATCCTCACGGCTCGTTTAGAGCCGCCAGTAATGGGGTTAGGGATTCCCTCGATTGGAAGCAAGTTTCGACATGGCCAAGCATAAACAGGCAGACGGAAAGGGAGAGACTTTGGATGTTGCCAACTCTAATAAGAACAACCAATACGTTGATTGCTAGCCCGAAATACGCCGGTATAACTCTCGACCCATGGCAAAACACGAGCTGCCAAGCGCCACCCTTCGTTTCCCTCTCGTGAAGATCGCGTACGCCAAAAGCGGATCATACGCGGGGTCGATCAAATCAAAGTAAGTGAATTGGCTGGCAGCATGAAGGATTTCCGCGAAATTCCCCATGCTCGGGAGAAATTTCTCCCATAGGCTCGCCACCCTTTCCTACATTCGTAGCCCCCAACATCTCCCTTCTACCCATCCACCTTCTTCTTACCGATGAATCCGATGAACTAACATCGATCGAGGCTGTCGCTGCTTTTTGTTGCCTACGTTCGACTACCACAACGACGGAGGTGAATTTAAACGGCGTGAACAATTTGGTCGTGCGTAAATCACCAGCGACGAACGGTGATGCAATAGCAATTACGCTCGGTTTGCTTCGTCCCTCTATATCACCCAGCGACTTTTGTCTGTGACCTGCAAGGTCGGTCTAGACTGCTAAGTCTAGCTCGTTTCACAAGTTCGTGTAACTTGGAAACATCAGGCGCGGCGTTCCACTATCCAGGAATTCTTGTCGGCCAAATGGAGGGCAAGTTAGCCGCATAAATCGTGAACGTAATTAGAGGACCTTTCGCTGTCCGGTTGTTGGGAACACGAGACACGGGAAGGTCAGTTAGCTTCGTTCGGAGAAACGGGCACGTTGTGTTGGCTTTGCTCGCGTTGGTGTCGTAAGTTGTCGCGCTTCCGGTGTGCCCGCGTCCCTCCCGAAACGCGAACGTTCACGGCCGCAACGAACTCTGTTTGCGAGGCACGAGAGTCCCGCAGACACTCGGTATGAGAAACGCGTAGCTACGCAGCAAGATCGTAGCTCAACGTGGGGTACACCCTCCTCCAGAGGCTTGCCAAGGTAGGTAATCCTCTCGGGGGCGTGAGTTACTGCCTAGCGTCCCTCGCGCTGTACTCTCTTCTGTCCCACCTTCTTCTTCTTCGCCCCATCGGCCTTCCATGCGTCCCTTTTCCTCCCGCTCGCCTCCTTTCGTCCTAGCCTGTACCGTCTTTCTCGTCACGCCGACCTTTCCTCTCCGCCCGTTTCTCGTCTCGCCCATTACTATTCTTGCAGCTCTCTTTCGCCCTCGGCTAGGGGCTGCTGAGAAAATGCCGGCAGAAAGCTGGAGGACCGCCACGACGAGGAAAGAAGGGAGGAAGAGCCACGCTGGTGGCACGCAGAGCGTACGGTGCTCGCTGTGCCACAGCTGGAGAGCATTAGTCAACTGTAATTAATAAGTTATGTAGAAGACAGGCTAACGAACAGCACCGCGACGCGGAGGTGTTGTTGTCTCTCTTTCCAGCCGGCAGAAAGAGCGCCGGAGATCGCTTTTCACTACGGCGCGACGACGGAAGCCTCTGGCATCGTAAATACGCGCGTGGTAAACCCTTGTAACGTGAATAAACTGGGGGTGCCCGCTCGGAAATAAGCGACACCCGGAACGCGTACGACTCTCTACGTGCTCGTACCACGCTTTTTCCTACCGATCATCGACGCTCTCCTCCAAGATTTATTTCTCTCTCGCCTTGGATAGGTATTCTCTTTATTCCGCAGGCCATTACGTAGGGAGAAAATAAGATAAAATAGATTCGGCTTGACAAGCGGAATATATTTCTTCCTTCCTTGTATCTTCTACCTGCTTACGTAATAAACCTTGCTCATAATCTTGAAATTAAAAAGATCCTTCTGCGCGCGATAATGAGAAACCCAGGAGCCATCGAAGGGTGAAAGAACTCGTCTAGTTTACGGGCAGTCCGCAGTCTTTCTGTTGCCAGGTTTAACGAGACTCGGAAGCGAGCAGTCGTCAGCGAAGATCGGGGCATCTGTCGGATATCGAGAACAGGGCATGCAACGACGTTCGTCCCGAGCAAGAGGCTCCCACGGCTGAAAGGGGGATCGTTATTCCGCGTGGTTCTCGGCGTACGTTCTAGCCTATCGAGGTAAACTCGTCGTTACCGCGGCGCAATCGCGATCGGTGGAAACGGTGCAGCAGGATACGGAAAAGGAGGAGGAGGCGGAGGGTGGGAGGCAAGGTGGCCGGGAGAAGTTACGCGACGCGGACAAGAATGTCGCCGGCAGCCAGCAGGATATACCATAAGAAGAACGAATGGAGCATTCGAGAATAAGATATCGGCTTTACGTGCAGCCACTTTTGAATAAGCGCGGTGCCGCGCCGCGGGCAAGGTGGCGACTTTGCTCCCACGCGCGAAACGCCGCCATCCAACTGGCGGGATAAAGGAGTCCATGCCAGTCCGGTGATTCTCCTCTAGTACTTCATACGATATTTACTTGTCCCCGTGATTACCTGGCATGTTTCGTCGTTGGCGTGTAACTCGGTGCCTCGTATCTGTCCCGACATCGATGTAATAATTCGTTGAAAAACGATGGGCGTGAACGCGTACATCGCGTTCGAGATCGTTCAGACCAGAGCAACCAGAACGGTTTCACGTGAACCACGCAGGTCGTTGCAACGAGCTGGAAATTACGTTGCCCCGGTAATCGTCCGTCCTTTGTAATTTTGTAACGATACACTTGCCCTCCACGATGTTCGGTCTCCGTTCGAGAATGCGGTTCGTCTTTTTTCTGCTTCGAACGTGGAACGTACAGCGAGGTATAACGCTGCAAGAACGATTAGCCGGGCCGCAATTAGTAGTCCGACTGGATACGCCGGCTGGTACGTTGACGAAATCGCGCGAAGGTCGCCCATAACTCACGTCCTCGTTCATCAATCAGTAGTCAAGACTAACTATTCCGTGCTATGGTATTGGCGAGGAGAGGGGCTCATTTAAATGTACAGCATTATTTGCTGCGTCGCGTTGAATGATATCTGGCAGAGGTCGAGGCACGCGAGAAGGAAACGACCGGCTGCGCCTCCAACTTCGCGTTTCAACAAGCTGGTGATGCAAGACCATCGAAGACAACGTTCAACGGTTTGCTACTTTTATCAAATCCAATAACGCCACCTTTGCCTCGCAAGTTTCACCGAAACCTTTCAACGAGGCATCCTGGGAAGGAGCTGAATAGACCGGAGGCAAGTCGTTAGACGCGTTATCCTACACGTTAAAACTATTCGCTAGCCTTTGATGTTAATATGAAACCGTTGGATCGAATTCGAAGAGATCGCGTGGAAATTTAATCGAACGGGCGCTCGTAGCGGACGTGTCCGTCTCTCGCGGGTAGCCTATCCGGTGCGGGAAGACAGCGTCTACCGGGTAGTGGCGGAGGCTACAGAGACAAGGTGACTCTTCTACAAGCCAGCTGCTACTCGCGGTAACTGTAATAATTATGCAAAGACCGAATGCAACGGTGCATCGCGAGCAAGCGAGCAGGCGGACCAGCGACCGAAGGAGCCAAAGGGAAGAAGGAGGACGTTCCAAGGAACGGAGCGTAAAAGGAAGAACGCGAGTGAAGATGGTGGAGGAGATGGCATGCAAAAGAGGCTTCGTAGGTAAGCGAACTGAGCCGGTTGTAAGGCGACACCTCGTGGCTCCATATATCTTTCTCTTTCTTTCTCCCCTGATCTCTCTTGCCCGAGCAGTCGATGCCACCACGGTCTCCTTCTTCCTTCTTGTTGTTCTCTTCCGTCCAACATTTCCACCTCTCCCCTCTCTCTGACTCACTTTCGGCCTCCATCGGTCTCTTCTTCGCGATAAACCGATAACGTTCTTTCTGCGGCTTTCCCTTCCACTGGTTTCTAAGAAGCCTGCAATTTCCATTTTCCGCGTCATCTCGCCTGATCTTTCGAAACACGCTCGCGAAGCATCGCAGAAACAAGCATTGCAGGGGCAACACGAGCGCCAGCTTGGAATTTTAGGCACACAGCATCCTATAGAACCATCTCCCGCTGTTGTATTTTTCGACGATTTATACCCATAAAGTCTATCCGCGGTTCTCTTGGTTCTTACCAAACGAATTTCCAATTACTTACACTCCGAGAACGTACATCGTCTGGAAAGCAATTCTGTGATCGTTGCCACTGAAGAAGCTGCAAAAAACACCCTTTCAAAGGGGTTCCATCCGACGAAAGATCTCCCTCCGCGTTTGTCGTCGTTCGTCCAATTGATACGAGAAACTAGGCTGTCGTACATACAGCTCGTAATCTGTAGGGTCGATGCAAATGGGCCGGGGTATAAGTGGCCGTGGAAAAAGAAGAAAGAAGCTCGGCGAAGACGAAGTGAAAGACGAAAAAAGACGGTGGACTCGGGTCGGCGAGGAAGATGGTGGTAGAGTTTGATACAGGTGGGTAACCCCGCGACACCCTCTAACGAAACGGATCGTCTGTCTTACTTACATCGGCTCGCATCTATAAACTCACGCGGTTGGTACACGCATACGAAGGACAGCACGCGTGTATATCCCTCGTTGGACGTGCAAGGGGGACGCGGTTACCAGCGGGCAACCGACCCACCAACCACCCATATATCTGCGTCCTAAAAGGAATTCCAGAATATATTTTACATATGCTTTATTGCCGCCTTATTTCCAACTCTATGGGCACAGACCTCGAGCACAGACGGACGAACACACAGAGAAAGAGAAAGAGCGTAAGAGAGACGGAGAGGCAGCGGTGCACGCGCACACTTTCTGCCTCACAAAGAACGATTCGACTTGCCACACCGCAACCGTTTTTCTGCATCGTTTTCGTGCATCTTTGGAATCTCCCTCGTTAGTCGATTCGTTCGAACATAGAAAACGTTTGACGCGAGAATTTCTGGTTTCAAGAATCGCCCGTTCGATCGTCGGGATAAAAATGACGAACGAGAAGATGTAAAGGGGATAATTCGAAGGAAGCTGCTTCGAACGACGTCTTTTTGTTTCCTTGTTATCCTAATTCCTCCTTGTCCGAATTTTAATACAATGCGACGTAACAAAAAATTGCCACGTGAATTGCGACGAAACGTCTGATTCGATGTATAGTATCGTTATGGACGTTCTTATGAATTATGCGAATGCCGAAGCAGCGAGGAAGAAAAACTGTCCGGAAACAACGGAGCGTCCGAGGGTAGAGAAAATCGGCTGGAAAAGAAGCGCGTTGCACGAGATAATTTTTAGAAGGGTTGGAACCGTATCGATGGATCATCGGACAGGCCACGAGGAGCATACCGGCTAGTTGCACGGTAGCGCGTCGTAGACTTATAATAGGGTCGGATAAATGTATAATGCATGCCCCTGCACGACTGCATTCCGCAGTAATGACTTAACTTGTACCAGTTAACAAGTACCGGACTAGATGATTCGATAATTTGCAAGTGGTCGACGTGGATGGCCGTTCGTTTCGTCAAGCCCGTGGCTTGCAACGGTGAATCGTCGAATGTAAATCGCCTATTTCTGCCCCCGTCGATTACATCGTTGCACGACATCGTCGCATCTCAACGTCGTCTTTTTTACGTTCACGACGATCTCCGGTTAACCAGGGTCGCTTGGTTAACCGGAGGAGTAGTGAACTTCACCGATCCTCGATGCACGTCTTCAAACTTTAGCTGGCCGCCATCCAGACGCTGTGGATTTCCCATTATCTCTAAGATTCGTTGAACCGCTTATGGCTAATAACAATAGGGCCGAGAAGGTCTCGATCGGCCGGTTACTAGCCCTAACTTGGCTCGTACGAATCTGGTTCTCTAGGTCCGGTGAGAAGAGAAAGGTGAGCAGAGGGACAGAATTGGATTATTCGATAATTTGCAAGGAAACGCGGATTACGAAACTGGCTGTACGCGGAATGAACGGAGGGAGGCTACGGGGGAGGGTGGCGCAGAGAGCGCTGGGACCCTGAGCGTGCTTCTTCGGCTACTCCAAGTTCGACGGGCCCCGACGGGGGGCCCCCCACCAGCAAGTGTAGCACGGAAAGACGGTGGGGAGAGCCGGTTTCGACGACCAAGACGCCATCACGCTTAACGGCAAGAAACTATGATTACCGAAGCCGTCGAATGCCCGGTGCCGGCTCTGCCAACGAGGAGTTGCGCACGGTGTTTCCCCTCGAAAAATCAGTCTCCGCGACTTGCAGCCGTTCAATTACCGTACGGTCCACCCCGTTAACTGGCCGAGGCAGAAATTTTGGGACCCGCAAATTCTACCTGATGCTACGTATTGCGGGTAATAGTGGGAATAAGGGGTGGAGCGAAATGATGGCGCGGCGTGCAGCTCACCGAGTCGGACGCTCGATGCATAAAAAATGCATGCAAAATCAGCCGAGCGGCGAGAGGATGATGGCCGGAGTCGAAAAACCTGCGGGCCGCTTGAATAAATTAAACAGTAACTTTTGATTCGTTTCACTTGGAACGACCGGGCAATTGCACGTTGCGAGAGGACGCCAGGGACGATGGACCGGCGGTGGTAGCGCGCTTTTAACGCGTCACGTTGGCCCATCTTGACGAGCGTGCACCGACGTCGATCGATAAAAGATCACGCGAACCCTTTTTCTTCCAGCTTCTTGTATATCTCACGGAGAGCTCTGTAACTGCCATTAATAACCGAGAATGGGCGAGGAGGTGGTGACGGAAAAAAGGAAGTAGAACTCCATTATTCATTGGACTCGGTCTCGTGCTAGTAGTTGTGGATTCTCGCGAGTAGTCAGACTAGGCTAAGGGGCGTGATCATTCCGTCGCATGAAAATAATAATGAACTCGCATAAATCATGGAAAGTTGGAGGCAACTAGTTCTATCGTCCTCACTCTTTCTACGGAGCACACCATTCACGATATCCGGGCACCGCGTGCCGCCACCATGTGCTAGCCGGCTGCCAAAACTGCTCCTGGAGCGGCAACTTTTCTGGCGTGCTGGAAAATGCAGGGGAATCCGCCGCGACCGATTAGTCTCCGGTTCGTCGGTGCCGCGTTTCCGCTCCCGCAGCCTCGTTTTTCCCGATTTCCACTAGCGCACCAAGCACCCACGGCGGCGCCAAACCACGGCGGTGGCTTCGAGACAGCCGTACGTACGATTGCTCTTTTTTCGGCAGATAGAACACGTTCGGCCGAGGCTTTCGGGGATCTGGTCGCGTCCGAACGGGTTCAGCGTGGCAGCCACGATCGTAGAATGGAAGTAGGTAACCTTTGGGATTTTCGACGTGATATATCGCGGCAAGGCGATCTACGATCTACCGCTGGACCGATATAGACGCGCTGGTTGGTGCGCAATGTTCTATGCAAATGGGGAATCAGGAAGCAAAAGGAAGCCTTATGAAAATGAAACTTTTAACCTAGCCAGGTGTAACCGGTGAAAATAGTCGAAATACCACCACCCGTTCTTTATATCTCTTGATCCGTGCGGTAGAGCTTTCCACCGAATCCAACGTCTTCTTCCCTTTGTCCTCTTTATCCGAACGAATTAAGTTCCCCCGACTGGAAAAAGGAAAGAGTCCAGCTTTCAAGCAAATTCCGCCCAAAGAATATCGCGACAGCGTAAAACACGTTGGCGCGATTCCTCGACACAGGAGATGGACACGCGGAGAGGAATCGGTGAGTGGGGTGGTTACGTAGTTACAGGTTGGCCAGACTCGCGGTTAAGATGAACGAGGCGGTGCGCAACGAGATCTTATCCGGACGCAGCAGCGGCCACTGAATCATCCGCTTTGAATAGGGCTTCGCTACACTCCCTATATTATACCTATAGGTACTAACCTTCTACCTATGGCCGCGTTTACGATGTAGCGTCTCCGAAGCGAGAGAAACGAAGGGAGATGGAGCGACAGCAGGGAAAGCCAAGGGAGGCGACAGAGAGATCGAGCCATAGCCTGTATAAATGCGTTATACGGCAGAAACCTTGGTGCGCACTAAATTACCGCGCACGACACTGTGACACCGCGTTGCCGCGGCTTGTAGCCCCAGCCACCTTGCAACTCACAAGTCGCCCTCTACCTGCCCGTGACTTACAAGTCGGCGATAACGTTCCCTACCACAGTCTTAATCAGCATAAATCATAGCGACAATGCGCCACTGACCGCCTTCGAATCCGCTACCATCTCCACGAAAATGGCACTTCGATCCTCCGTGTCCTCATCGTGTCTCGATTCGCCAGAGATCGTTCAGCATTTCGCGATCAGATACATGGAACGGGGAATAATTCCAAGCCAGAAATTGCTGGCAATATCGATGAACGAGCGAAAGTGGACGTTTCGTCGATGGCAGCTTTCAGCGAAACAGCAAACGATCGAACATTGTTTTTATTTGTATACCGCCTTTGGCAACTCGGATCTTTGAAACTCCGTTCTACGTTTACTCGCCAACTATTTCAGTTTCTAACTCAAACACTGCTCCGCGCAAGTTACCCCTACCATGGATATCAACGGCGACGCGAGGCGTCGTAAATTAGACGCGTTACGCGGAACACCGGAGACGCTTAACTTTGTAAGATCTCGGCGCAACAGGGCAAATGGAAGAGCGGTTCGGTAGCGGAATTCAGGCCGGTGCTAGAAACCTTCTGAGAAGTAAATCCAAAATCAGTAGACGCACTTTCAAGTTGCATAAAATACTTGGTGTACCGCGGCATGTGATCTTAAGTGTCATGTAATCATAAAACGGCCACAGACGCTCGTGCTCAAGAGAAATGCGACAGGATTAGCACGCGCAGGCCAAACTTATGGTCGCGTCGTACATCTGCAGCAGCGAGATTGCTGGCGCGCCAGCTGCTTCGCTTTTTCCACCGATTTGAAAGCTGACTGGTGCGTTCGAGGATACGCGCCGCGAGGTCGCATCGTCTATCTTAACAGCAGCGCCGGTACGGTCATTACGCGTGAAATCCAAACGGTGCAAATAGCCCTGCCCCCTACTCTCGTTATTCGGTTCACGTGGACGCCAATGTGGAATCCTGTTTTCTAACAAAATTCAAAATTGTAGCCTTACGTTGACCAGCGTCCTTCCGCCTTGCCGTCTCCAGGCGCATCTCTACAACTTGCGATCAATGCAATCTTCAAAGAAGAGCCGATTACTTGGCGAAGAACAATCTTCTTGGACGGTCATCGAACGAAGTACAGCCATCGAACAGGGTAATTTTCCTTCCTTCTGATCGATCTTTCGAAGGAGAAAAATTCGAGACCTCAGCGAGGTTACGCGATACCATGTGGAGGAAGAGGAAGACAGAGGAATCGTTGCACGTAGTCGCGTTGATTATTAAAATGCCGCGTTAGAATCGACGAAAGGATTTAATTCGACGAAGGCGCGTTTCACGAATTACAGGATACGCTCGTATCGTTAATGCCGCGCCATTACTCATAACAACGTCTTGCGCCGGAGATTAGATCAAAAGCCGCGTGAGCACCAAGCAAAGGCAGCGTCTAGAAAATCATTAATATTGATCAGGCAGATGATTGATAACTTCATTAACACGTTACACGCGCCGATTCAATTAACTCCTCGTAACCGTTCGCTCGGTGAATGTGCGCGCGCCAAGTAATTTACGATTCAAGAGAGCTCCTCGCGTTTTTTTCACGCTCCAGTCAATTAGCGATAACCTTTCCCGTGGACGCGGCCGATTTCTAACGGACAAACTTCTCTCTCTCTGCCCCTTTTCCATGTCCGTCAACCGTGTACGAGACGGTGATTTACGCCGGCGCTAATTAATCGCGCGAGCATTCTCCCGCGAATTATTATTTTTCCGCATGGACGTTCGCAGCAAGCGGGACCGCGGCTCGAAACATCGGGGGATCGTTTGCATTTTTACCCAGGAAACATCGTAAATCCGATGCCTCGACTTAACAACGTCGCAACGGCGAGAGCCGACTACACTATCGCGGAATATTTTTCTTCTGCTTCTTTTCCCCTCTTGCCTGTCCCACTCGCGCGCCCTATCATGCCTCGTCTCCTTTCTTTTTCTCCCTGTGTTCCTCGCTTCTCGTCGCTCTCACCCTTTCTCTCTCTCGTCACGAAAAAATTCTAGCATCTATTCTCCGCTCACGTAGAACGTGACGAGAGGAGAGGAGAGGAGGCCCCTGCGAACCACCGCGCCTCGTCGAGTCCACCGCCGCCGCCCGGAGGCTTGCAGCGTTTCGCCGCTTCGGCCCGAGACAAGAAGAGATCCGTACCCGTAATTGTAAACATTGGATTAATGCAAATGCGCGCTTAAAAGCTTAATTGCTTTGATAAAGTATGGCGGTGCATTAAATTCAAATGCATGTAAATTAATTCAAATTTATGAGAAATAGGTGGACGCGGAGCACTTACAGGAAAAGAGGGAAAATAAAAATTAGTCCCCGCGGGGCCGGCCCCCGCGACCAGACTCTTTTTTCATTCTATCCCTCACCTCCTACCCTCTCCCACCTCCATCCCTCACGCCCTCCCGCTCTGCTCTCTCTCTCTTTCTCTCTTCTACCGTGCCACTCCTCCCCCAGGAGCCCCACCATTCCCTCTTTTTCACGAACGCGCCATGTTGCCAGCCAGATTGGCCTTTATGTGCAGGTTTCGCCAATAAATTCCGCCTTCGGTTCTCTTCCGATACACGTCGAATTTTAACGCAGCGGATCGTTGCCACGCTGATTAACGATGTCAGAATCAACCGCGTGCCAGCGCTTCGGGAAAACGCGGCCTTTCAACCACCGCGCAGCCTCGTGGTCGTTGGCAACGGCACATGGTCGCAAGAAAACGATCACGGGCTACAGTAAGAAAAGAAAAAAGGCAGAAAGACGCGAGAGAGGCAACGACCGGTTCGCGCCTAAATTCGAACCAAGTCAGCCGTATCGGAGAGTCCATCGAACGCGCCAGCCTTCGGCGTCTTAGCTGCCATTATGAATTTTAAAAGAAAGACGAATGCGTAACAATTTACCATTTTTTAACATGGAAAGCTCGATTCCAACGCGTGGATATTCGCGGCGGAACGAACGTCGTCCTTCTGCAAGTACGCGACTCGATGCTGGCTGTATTTGAAACGCGTAAACGCAGCCAGCGTCCCTAAACAAGCTTCTGCTTATTGCAACGTGATAGAAGCTGGCCGCACGAGCTTCGTTATTCGTCGTCGACAGCGAAGTTACGCGCACGCACCACGTAACCACTGGACGAGCGGAAAAACGAGGACGAGAAGTGCATTTTAACGCGATCAAACTTATCGACCGGTGCGGTGCGCAGCGAGCGGGGAGAATGGAATATCGTGCTGGTGGAAGAGAAAGCCCCGGAAAAGCCAGTGACAATAGGAAAATCTTTGGCGCGCAGCGCCACTTCAGCCCGCTGATAGATGCGCCCGTTCCATAACGGCGATAATGGTTGCTGGCCCATCAATTTCGCCCGGGCTTGATTAGATAGGCGCGTTTTATTACGGCAAAAACTCAACTCTCGCCCCGTCGAAAACCAACCGCCGCGACACCCTCTCGTGGCCCATACATCCACACGCGCACACACAAACACGATACTCCCAGCGAGCAACGTCGGTGACGCCACAGCGACTTTATCGTAAATAAAATGGAATCGCGAAATACGAGAGCGAGGTGATATTTGCCGGTGCACGAGCAAAAGCAAATACTCTCCCTCACCGCGGGGGTCGTATAATCCAACCGGAAGTATTGTTCTGTCCATGAAGCCGGCCCGATCGACGGTCAAGTGTCGGACCGTTGCGTTCGAGCAGAGCGAAAACTCGTCGAGTCTGTGGTCCTAGGAAGGCGACCTCGGATGAAAGACACCGCAAATCAATTGTCGATAAAGCCAGAATAAACAGATATACATCGGCGGATATCGGAGATGGGCATGAATGGCGTCGAATGGAAATCTATATTTTTCGGCGGTGCCGCCTGGCTGACAACTATTCCTGCAAATATAATACGCGGTAAATAAATTGCAGCGCGTCCGCGAGAAAATGGAACGGGAATGAAGTGTACGGATGACACGGTGGAAAAACACGCGACGACATTTGCATTTTTCGTCGTACGAGTTGGGGTCGCGCGATTGACAGAACGTCGTTACACGGCTCACTACGTTTTTCTTCATGGGCATTCGTCGTGGTACGTCATAGTCGGCGCCATAAATTACTTCCTTTTTTTTTTTTTTGCTTTTTAGTGGATATTTCGCCTATTTACGATTCTACGAACATTTTTCGAAATAATTTATAGAAAATTGCAGGAAATTAGTGGAAACCAAATTTTCATATCGGTTGAATTTTTATATACCTTTTCGACGGAGGAATTAAATATGCATTCTAAAATCCCTTTAACAACGTCCTATCGACTCACGAATATCGTAAATATTTTTCCATATTTACATTTACCGGCATGTAAGAAAATATAAAATTTCCACTAAGCAACGAAATACTAGACACGAAGGTAGCTGTAAGGTTTATCGTCGCATCGACGGATCGTCGATCGTAGCATAAACGAGATACGTCCGCGTTCCATCCAGCTGACGCCGATTATCGATGCGCGCTTGGTTAATAACCGTGTTCGATTTTATTAACGTACAACTAAGATCGGCTTAATTTGCGCTGCCGTTGCAGCGTCAATAACATCGCCGGTATCTTAATGCATTAAGATTACGCGTGAAAGGCGGTGCTGCACCGTAGCATGCAGGATAAGCCGCGAGAGTAAACGCTGAGATGCACGTGCCAATCGCCATCGCGCTGGCGCGTAATTTGTAAAACCGAACAAATTACGCCGGTACGGTTTTATCTGCTGAGAGATGAATCGATTCGGAAGCCGACACGCGAACGTTGAAGATTTACCTTGGTTGGAAGCGCCACAAGGAGATCCCCATGATAAAACTACCCCTTTCCTTATTCATTCTTATTTATATTATACCTCACTTATCCTTGTAATTATTATATCACCGTATTTTTCCAACGATTCGACCAAGTAACTTTTGCAACGGCGATACATCGACGTGATTCCGTACGAACGAGTTAGGAGAAGTTTACGTTCGTTAAAGTTCGCCATCGCTGAAGTTTGCCGGCGTACGATCGTAAAGCAAGAAAAATGTGGGAAGGAAAAAAGGAAGAAGCGAGAGCGACCGAGTAACTTTCGCGGACGTTCGATCTAAAAAGTAGTTGCGCGTTTACGACTTATCTACAATTTTGCTTCGCGGCGGCAACAGTTTCGACGATAATCGGAGGGAGAGCGATATAGTAGGATCGCTCAAGGACGATCGGTACATTTATAGATTGATAATAGTAACATGCACGTGCTACTAGCGCATAAAGGTCGACGCGCAGGTAGTCATTAGGCCGCCCCACGCCCAATACATTAAGTCGTTATGAAGATATCTTTAGCCTTTTCTCACCGACAGTAGGGTCTCTAAACACGTTCGGGCTCACTGGAATAATAGCCGGTATAGCTACGTTATCTTCGGAGCAAACAAGGTGTTTTTGTTTTCTTCCTTTCTTTTTCTTCCGTTCTCCTTTTTCTTTTTTTTTTTTTTTGGTTCCCTCTTCTCTCTCCTCTTCGCCCTTCTCGCTCGGTTCTCGTCATGGCAGATCGTTATTATCGTTTAAACTTCATTACGTTCGATTGGATGCGGGCGAGGGGGTATATCACTTTCACGATGTTGTTGCAAAGTATACACCTTCGGCGAGGAAAAATTTGCGCGGAAGGGGGCAGGTCTCCGGGTAAACGGTTTCTATTCATAGAGCGTTGCCTTTTGCTCGTCTCTGTATCAACGTGTAGCACGCATAATCATGTAGGGGTGTTTTTCAAAAAATCTCGGTAAACAGGATAATAATTTCGCGTACACGAACGCTAAGCGCCAGAGACGAAGAAAAACTTGTTTAACGTTGATTCTCAACATTATTCTCCATTTTCCGAAGCCAGATCCACTCCTGCTGCTTGCTGCCGCCTCTTCCTCGGCCCTCTTTGCCTGCACCCTCCGTGGCGTCTCGGACGACCAGTTTTATATCAGCAACACTGTCGCAAAATCCCGGTAAGAACAGCCCCTTCTCATAGCAATTACTCCCATCCCATCGAGAAGAGTGCGACCCACACCATTCCGCCACCCCGTGTTCTTCTCTCTCCCTTCGCCGCTCCTCCTCCTACCCCTTTGCTTCGCACACCGGCTCTCCTCGAATACCCAAGTACTTACGCGTACTGCCTAACTAAAAGTCCTTCTCGCAAATTGCCAGTTATTACCGACGTTACGTTTATCGATGCAGCGGTTGCGTTTACGTCGGACCCGCCATTTCTTCCCCCTTCACCCTCCTGCACCGCTTCTCCTCCTTTCCACACGCTCTCCTTCTCACTTGCCCGTCCCTCGCAGATTACCCCTGGCAGAACCGCTCTCCTTCTCTCCACCTTCCAGCTTTCGACATACCTTTCTGCCTGTTTTTACCAGAACCAGGCCCCCACCCCCAACCCCGAGGCTCGTCTTTGATTCGCCTGGCGCGAGTCCCCTCGGCCTGGCTCTCGCGAATCCATCAACGAACACGGGTAGCTATTAATTCCAGCGGATTCGGAATCCAGGCTCGTTTCCTTCAAATTACGAGATCGCGACTTCCTCCGGACTTGTCCGCGCCCGCCTGATTGGATGCGTTTAACGCACACCAAATTAGGATTCGGAAGTCCCCGTGAGCAGAAGAACGTGATTACAGGGGGACCTTCGATAGGGTATAATTATCCATACGAAGTCGAAGTATGTTGCAGCAACTTCCAAGCAGTTGGAATTTATCGTAATAATAATAACGATAAAGGAAGAAACGTTTAAAATAAATATCCTTCGTGCAACTTCTCCGGACGAGAATGTACCACTCGGAAGGAAAAAATAAATTCAATAACAGCAGGCTATTGAATTTTTCTCGTCGAGACGAATTTCTCCTGGAAATCGTGTCCGTTTGGAAGCTGAGGAAACGGTGGGAACAAAACGCTGCGAGTTGGAGGAACGGTCGCGCACGGGCTTTATCCTCAGCCGAGTATCGTTCGTGTGTGTCGCGAGAGGATGAAAACGGCATCCATAGCCGACGACTGCACGTTCCCGGTGTCTTATTTTCTTTTCCATTGCCGATGCAAAAAATATGATGGAAGCTCGTCGATGCTGCTATGGGTATGTCTGGACTATGCCGAGGAGACGATCGAGAGAATAGACGTTTAGCTGGCGCGCGGTGCAACACGACGAAACGAAGAGGACGAGGGCGGCGGACGAGGCTGCGACGCAGAGGGCGAATCGAGCAACTGGTGAGGAAGATAAAGAGGAAGAGGGATTAGTGAGCCACGGGCACGGAGGATGAGAACGCGAACGCGAACGTGAACGTGAACTTGAGGGTAGGGGAAGAGCAAGAAAGAGGGATGGAAGATTCTTGGAGGTAGAGGCAGAGGAACCAAAGGGAAAAGGTAGAGAAGGACAGAGGTGGCCAGAGGGAAGACAAAGGTAGAGAAGGAGGGGAAAGAGCGAGTAGAAGGGCCAGGGGAAGTGAAAGAGTGAAGCGTGTACGAAGAAGAAATGGGTGGAAGGCCAAGCGAGGGGATCAAGAGGGGGGATATCAAGAGCGGACCTCCCAAGTTGCGGTGAGATGGCGGATCATCATCGTCGCATCATCCGTGAGCCGAATATCTTCTCAGGGCTTCGTTATTAAGCATACGATATACTGCGTATGCGGCTCGTATTCGCGTCAAAAAATTACCGATCGGAGTATCGAAAATTCCTACTTGCGCACCGATCGACTTTTAGATGCAATTTGCCGGCAGACCGTTCCTTTTGCACGTTTTTCACCGGAGTGCCGAGACGGCAGATTGCTCGATTCCGAGACGAGAATCGCGTCGTTCGTATAATTAGTTGGTAAAAGGAAGCGGTTCAATGTGCCGTTCCTCGTCCAACATTACTCTTTATCCTTCCGACGACCGGTTGAAACGTTCCATTTTTCTTCCCTATCTTTTCTTCTTTTGCTTTGCTTCTATTCATAGCAGGCGAAGATCAACGAGCTTTTTCCAGTTGCTCTTAATCTCCTTGGACGAACGATCGGTAGGCTGCTTTTTCCACGGAGAAAGATCGTTAGCAGAAAGACGTACGGCCTAACGATCATCGATGATCCCTCATCCGCGAAACGATTCCATCGGGGATGTAAAAGCTGTCGGGCAGGAAAATACGTAGGAAAAACTAGGCAAGGGAAATAATGGATAAAATCGTTCAGAACGTTCCGTTTAATAAAGCAATTCTCTAATTCCCAGGCAAAGCTTCAAGAATCGCGCGACGGATGATATTGGACCAACAGATATTAATTTCGGGGATGTACGAGACATTTAAAGACCGTGGGGATCCTGATCCCCAGGCGTGTAAGGGGAAGATAAGGCACCGTGTACCCGGCCTGTAATCAATGGCTGGCAAACGAAGTTATAACATAGATGACAAACAAACGTAGCTGGAGTTTGGGTCGGTCGCTGTTCCCTTCGAAAGGTACTTCGTGCTTGCCAAGTATTTGTTTAAAAAAAAATTATTTCCATGTGATATTAAATCAGAATCTGTTGTAATTAGCTCTTTCGTTGGTATTGTGAAAGAATGCATGATCTTTTTAACTGTTTTATAATTTCTTTCGTTTTTATCCCTTCAACGATAGTAACACGATGCAATAATACTTTCACGGTCTCAAACTAGTGGAAAAGATCAACGATATGATCGACATTGACACATATGTATATGAGATTGATGTTTGAGAAACTGCATTGATATCGAACTAAAAGAATTCGAAATTGGAAAGTTAGCTTCTCAGGGTATCTGCTTTCTAAGGTATAACTTAAATTAAATTATTTGCATCAACGTCGAATATGTTTCTGTCACTTTAGAAGTACGTTCTTAATCCGATCTAAAATTTAAAGATTAAAGAATGCAAAGATAGAGGATTTGACAAATAAGAGAATATAGTTCTACGTAGAAAGTTCGATCGTTGCAAATATTAATTACATGGCTGCATATTAGTTTTTAAAAATCAATTCAATCGAGATTTGATAATAATGAATAAGATCATTGTAGCTCGAGTTATCCGTAATTTTGTAATTAAAATGCTTTCAAAAGTATAGGCCGATAATTGTTTAAATAATAACAATTCAGTTTCTTGCTGGCGAAAATCAGAAGTTTTATGGACATGGAATTATTTTTTTTATTTAGTTGATTATTTACAATCAATTCTCATAGAATTTTAAGTAAATTACTTTGACGTGGTACTGTAACTTACTGGCAAAAGTCAGAAGTTTTATGGACATGGAATTATTTTTCTTTTATTTAGTAGATTATTTACAATCAATTCTCATAGAATTTTAAGTAAATTACTTTGACGTGGTACTGTAACTTACTGGCAAAAGTCAGAAGTTTTATGGATATGGAATTATTTTTCTTTTATTTAGTAGATTATTTACAATCAATTCTCATAGAATTTTAAGTAAATTACTTTGACGTGGTACTGTAACTTGGATTATAAAAGTTTAGAGTATGTCTGATTCCTAACATACGCAAACTCATCACAGTAAGAGACAGAACCCTTTTGAAATCCTTATGGCACCGCCTGAAAGAAGGCAAAAGGTGATCGACAAAAACGGACAATACCTAATCCTAACGGACAATACCTAAATAAACAAAGTGATATTTTTAAGCAACAATTATGAATTTCCCTTCTCAGTCAACTCGCTCAGTCTCCAACACAATATAAAGAGTTCTATCAAGCATATCGTGCAAATATTGTAATAAAGGTTGTAATAAATACCTAATCCTAACGGACAATACCTAAATAAACGAAGTGATATTTTTAAGCAACAATTATGAATTTCCCTTCTTAGTCAACTCGCTCAGTCTCCAACACAATGTAAAGAGTTCTATCAAGCATATCGTGCAAATATTGTAATAAAGGTTGTAATAAATACCTAATCCTAACGGACAATACCTAAATAAACAAAGTGATATTTTTAAGCAACAATTATGAATTTCCCTTCTTAGTCAACTCGCTCAGTCTCCAACACAATATAAAGAGTTCTATCAAGCATATAGTGCAAATATTGTAATAAAGTTTCGCTTTAAGACAACCAATAAAAAAAAAAGGAACAATGAAAAATGAAAGTGACACGAGCCTCCGCTTTTTCGAATAGAGAAACAATGAAAAATCTAGTTACATCTCCCATCGATCCCTAAGCATCGTCTCGCACGGAGATCTCTCGCTTGCCTAAACTCGACATAGATTCATTGGCTCGTGCTGCACGAAAGGGCCATCGCGCATCATCGATAGGTCCGATCGGCGGCAGAAACAAAAGGTAGCAGGAAAAACAGGGAGAAGAAAGATGTATGTGATATCTCGTAGGCTGCATATGGCGAGCGAACGCATGTAGGGCGCGATGGTAGCTGTGCGACGATACTTTATACGCTTTTGGAGTAAATTGGCAAATTGTAAGCCAGTGGGGAAGTAATCAGGGGAATTGTTACGGATGTGGGAGGTTGTTACAGAGCCGCTGTACAAGAGTAACCTGATATTCGACCATTCGTTTCTCCGGCCGCGGCATTCGCCCTTTTTGTAACGGTAACATGGAGCTTCTAGGGGTGGAACCATTATGGACGTCCTGCCAGAGGTCCCCATGGAACCTGTTTTTCCAATGGAGTCGCCATCGACATCTGCCCTTCGTTTAGAAGAGGAAATCTCGCTTTCTCCGCAATGGACGTGCACATTTGGAAGACATAATCTCGTCGTTTTCCCGGCCTGGTTCTTCCCGTACAATCAACTTTATTTGATTTTTGATTTATCAGATCGAGATGAAATAAACAGGCAACAATACGCGTGGCGCTGCTAACAAAAGTAGCTTGAATTGTTCAGCTAAATTTAGAACACGCTTTGAAATTTTTACGACCAGACAACTTTATGCAACTTTTATCAAGCGATTTATTTCGAAAATTCGTTGCTGGAATTTCTTCCAGCTTTTTGCTCCAGCCAATTCACGACCGCGCGGAATTTTCATTGCAAAAACACAACGCGCGAAGGAACGTTGGATTAAAATATGGAGATGGTCGGAGTGGCAGACGTTAAACTTTACGGACGTTTATTTTTCCGCGGAAAGTTTCAGCGAAACGGAAACACAAACGTAAGAATCCGATTCGTTATGTACGTCGTTCCGGTGTGTATAAAACCGGTACTATACCAATACATCGTTCGTGCACCTTATGAATAAGCAATAGGCAGTTTCATTGTGGTCTCATCTTTTATTCTTAAATGTTATTCCTGTCGTGACCGACCATTCTATTCCCAAGTGTTATCCCAAAGTCGAATCGCGTTTGCCCTTCCGGCACATCGAGATACACTTGCCAGTCAATATTAATGTCTTTATTAGCGATCGTGCGTCTCTCTTTCAACGTCGTTGCATCTCGAGAACGTGGGAGGGTAAGGCCATGTCGTTGAATCGACCGTACGAGGCTAACGTAAACAGCGGAAAAGGGAAATCGAATGAAAAAAACTTGTCGGAATTGTTGGAATATTCGGCTTGGAAAGCGTACTTTTATACTTCCAGCAACTTCACCCTTTTCGACTATCCTTCGCTGGCCTGTGTGTACGTACCACGTAACTTCTACGAGGTAATATCTCTCTTTATCTCGAATAGTTCCGTAAGTTTTCAGACGCGCATAAAACCGAGCGTTTTCTATAAAAAGGAATCCACCGTGAAATACAGCAGCGTGAAGGGGTGATTCGTACCCTTTAGAAGCGGGATCAGCTTCTTCGAACGAGGGCTGTGAATGGAGTCTTTGTGCACTGAACTAGAAGGGAACGATTTAGCTTATACCCATAACACGGGCTACTGTTTCTCTGCGAGGATTTCTTTCTTCTTTTTCGATAAAGAGATATTAGAACAGAAGGTAGGAAGATGTGGTACTAGAAACGTAAATAATTCGGAAACAATCTTTAGGAAAGTAAATATAGTTTGCTGGGTGGTTGGAACATAGAAATCGCCTCGAGCATCTTCGAAACCTGCAAACGTTGAAATTCCAAGACAAAGATTTACTGTTTGTAAAATATTCTTGCCTCTTTTTACTAACGATACAAAAATGTGAATTAACGCAGAGGCAGAGAAATACAAAGTTACACGACGCTCCACTAGACAGTGGAAACTCAGCAACCTCTTGGAGCTGTACTTCCGTCAAAACTGCGCAACTTGAAGGCACGAGGCTCGCAGGAGAACGATACGGAGACGCGTATAAATACGCGAACGTTTCACGTATGATCATATTGCGGCCATTAACATGGCGAAAAGTTGCTCCCGGTGCCTGGAAAGCAAGGGAGCAGCAACCACGAAGCCTTTAAGCCGCGGTACGGCAAGTTTCCCCACTGATCCTCAGTGCGAGGTGAGTTTAAGCCCCGGGATTCCGGAGTTACTGCCATCATGGCACACCATGCACCACCGCCCATAGATATAAGTATAGCCTCTAGCGTAACACCGTCGACTGTACTCGAACCCGGTGTGCCTCCGTCCTCTATTTCGACCAGCTTTCCCTCTTTCTCTATCTCTCTTTCACTGTTGAAACCCACCCCCGTTTCCAACCCCCTCCATGTTAGTCGGCTTCATCCCTCCTCTCGCACGATCCCTGTGTGCAGTCTCTTTCTCTGTCTACCTCACTCCCCACGCCTTCGTTTCATTGTGCTCTCTCTCTTCTTTGCCGTTGAGTCGTGCAACCGCGATCTAGTGCATCCCTATCGCAACAACGATCGTTCTCCGGGATACGGTAGCTGATATTTATGGCGGTGCCGGCGCGATGTTGAAGTAGTTAAATTGCTGATAATAAATGCGAATCCGCGGTAACTGCTGGCGGAATGACATCCAATCTAAAAGCACGACGTGCGATCCTACACGGATGCTCGGTGTTTGAGCTTTCAATTCCACAGGCCGCGAAAATACAACCTCTGGCGGACGCAATCTTTCGCCACTGCGTTAAACTTCCTCTGACGAACGAGCCGCGAAACCGGCACGCTGCTCTGATTAAAGTCTGCAAACGCAACTTTCATGGATCGCCTCTCTTTGTGTGCAAACTTGCGCAACTTTCTCTGACGATCCGATCGCACCCTCTAAAGCTACGGGGCTATAAAGCGTATTTCCATGAACTTCTGACGAACGATTCACGCAATTATACGATGTTTGAAAATGTATCGGGAAAGTGTCTCTCTTTCGCAGGCGCGCTTTTACAGACGAGAAAGCAAGTCCGTGACATGTCGCGGTGTTCGTCTCCATAGAACAACATGGATCGTACGTAATTCGACAAAGAAAAGTCTATTATTTTCTCGTGAAACGGAAGAAACCTTTCGAACAACCTAATAAAAAGAAAGAAACAACGATATTTAGCGATCATAAAGATTCGAATTTGCAGAGATGTTCGCGACCTTTGGTACGAAAGACGACTCATGAAAATTCACCGTAACCATAGTCCGAGGATACATCTCGCTGGAGCCTTCTGTGGTCGGTTGAATTTATAGAAAATTTGACGAGTCGAGATGGAAGAGAATAGAGGAAAAATCGCAGGCGACTTGGCTGCAACTCGATAAGCGGTAGTCATCGAAAGCTACCAGTTACTTGATACCGACGGTCATTACGATATTATTACGCGATTCTTCGCGACGAAGAGAGCCAAAAGGTCACCGTCGAAGGGGGCTGCCATTATCGCGGTCAAACGGGGTCACTCCAATTACACGAAGCAACGTTAGGGTTTCACAGCGGGGCCCGATCGCGTTGCCGGACTTGGCGAGGTTTTCGACCTCCGACCGCTTCGATCGATAGAATGCACATCGTATTAGCACGGAAACAGCTCGGAAGACCTTTGAGAAGGCCATGCAGGACGACGCATACACTGGGTTATCGTTTCCTTTTTTCCCAACTTTTTCTTTCATAAAGATTACGTTTATCATGGAACGTTGGAATAAACGATGAAGTAACGCTACAAATAATCATTAACAGTGACTCATAATCAGAAAACTGTGTACTGGATTTTACGTTATCGCGACAAATATTTCCTCGTGACGTTTATTTACGCTTTCCTTGTTTTCCATCGAGCAAGGGTTGCATAAATTGATTCGTCTACAGGCAAACGGGCGGATGTGGCGATTAAACGCGTGATCGTCTGCGGATATTCATACGATCCCGTAACATAAAATGATAATCGAAGATACATGTACCACGATCACCGACTGAAATTTATCAGCGATGCTACACGGGACGGCGATCGATTAAGGAATCGAGGCGTTCGTTGCTCGGTATGGAGAGGCCAGAACGCATGCGCACCTATTAACGTTACCCTGAAACGGCGTCTACAAAATTTGCCCGGGCAAATGGCAAATAATCTGATTACATTTGCATAAAACCGTGCAGCAAATACAGTGTTGATACGTGAGCCTGGCTGGAATGCGAACGAAGAGAGAACGAGACAGAGGAAGAGAAGGACCGAGAGCCGGCGCAGGAAAAAAGATAATTCAAACGCGAGGGGGTAGTTGGAGGGTGTCGAGCGACGAGCAGAGTACGATACGGCACAGGATTTGAAGAAACAAAAAGTCAATGAAAAGAGAGAAGGCAGGATGGCGTCGCGACGCGTCCACTTCTTCCTCGTTCTATCGTTCTTCTTACGTTGAACATAGCAGAAGAGAGTGGAAGAGACAGAGAGAGGCTGGGGTCGGTGCAACGAATTTTCAGCGGCGTCGACGGTGGCGGCAGCATCTTAAGCTTCATGCAAGGCAAATCAACCCTCCGGAAAGCGAAGTGCTATTCCCGGATTGTGCTAGCAGACCCTTTTACTTATATTTAAATTTGAAGATGGAAAGGTCGCGCGAGAGAACGAAGCCGGGTATACATGGGAAAACGTCGGGACAAATGAACGAACACGATTCGCAGATACAGAGCATAGGAGAGCAGACTAGGACAGAGCAAGATAGCGAAAGAGAGAACGAGGAATAACGTTCGGAGGAGGCGCTAGCTCGCCAACCAGTACGAAAAGCTCGACTGCTGCAAATAACCAAAATGGCTGGCTAATCCAAATGGAATCAGGATACACTTAAACGAATTGCACAGGCTGAATAAATCATTGGAAACTGCGGGATTGATTTGCATATCCGGCGAGGCATTATGCCACCGTCAGCCCTGTTCCTGCGGTAACAGAGGGCGAACCGAATCGGAGGAGGGCGATCTAAAGTCAGACAAGAGCATTCTCGAGATTGGCTATATTTCAGGAAGCGCAACCGAAATACCGGGGCGCGTTTGACTGAACGGTCGCGCCCGTTCGATGAAACCTACTAGAAACCGATATATAATGCCTCTCTGGAATGGCTTGCTGGCCGAGGAAACATTCGAGTTGATCGCGGCGGACGTGTGCTTGAGCTCGTGCGAGCAAGACCAGGCTACGATAGAAATTTATGTGGTTGATCGCGACGCTATTGGCCTAATTATGTTAATCGCCGTCGAATTTCCGGCAGGTGAATTTATTCCGTCGAGTATGCTCCCGTGTGCACGCGAGAAACATTACCCGAAGCGGTAATTAGAGCGAAATCAAATTGCGTCGGGGAAAGGTTAAGAGAGAGATGGGAATCCTCTTGGGCGATGGCGTGATATGTGGACCAATAAACTGACGTCGAGTCTAATGGTCCGAGCGTCCGGAAGATCGATGCCGCTATTGGATTACCGACGTCCGCGAGTACGTGCCTGACGTTCCCCAAAGTAACGGCATCTTCAAATTATGAAACGTTCATTTTCGCATCGGCAGAACGTTGCGGGCTCTCGAATTTTAAACCAATTTATACCCTAACGATAAATACAAGCGTAACGAAAACTTAATTATTACGTTTCGACAAATGTACCTACGCTTCCCTTGCGTTCAACGTACCGTATACCGAGCCTACTTGAAGGGATGATGATGGAAAGAACCGGAGGACGAAACGAAGGACATCGAGAAACGGAAACGTACTTGCATTCGCGCCCTATCTCCCATAAATAAGATTCCTTTGTACCACGTTTTTTGTCCCTTCGTTTCACGAATTCCTGTGTGCCGGCGCGCGGCGTATCGAAAATACGGGAGAAAGTTGCGAAACAATGCAAGGAACGTCGTACTGTAAGGAGAAAGAACGAGGCGAGGATGAAGGAAAAAAGCTATGCGGAACAAAGGAGAAAGCTAGTCATAGAGTTCGCCGGCCGAGAAAATGTGGTGTCAAGAGCCCTGCTGAACACCGACGACTAAGTCAGGTATTTACCGTACTCTCTGGAATGCCTTTGAACGAATGAAGCTGTTATCGAACGTCCCACTGCACCCAGCCGACGACTAACATGCTGTCTACCGGTCTAGAATCTAATTAATCCTGCGTTGCTAGCGTGGAATCAAAATGAGGCACATTATTCGTTTGGAATGGCGTGTCTGATTGATCGAGGCAATCGTCAAGCTCGAGCTTCGTGTATCATTATACGTCATTGAACGAGACAGAAAAACGTTTCATCGTTCATTGATATCTTTCTTACGGTCGTTCTGCGATCTACAATTTCCAACGCTAAAGTACTACGTTAAACATTGCGATCGCTGAGTCGAGGATTAATAGTTTCTACGATTGATATCGTAATAACACGTATCTCGATACACCTTTTAACGACAAGGTATTTATCATTTTCTGGTTTCGTATTCCTCCGAAAGAACGATAAACGAATAAACGAGAATAGGACAGATAAATTGGCAAAGGTGAAGAAGAAGTCGAACATTGGGTATGGTCAAGGTAGGGACACGTTATACGGATCATAGAGCGAGTAGAAAGCAGCCCTCTGCCTCGGCATTTCATTATATCGCGAGAGTCGCGTCCTACCACTATTATTCACGCGACTCCGGTTGCGTGGGCTCACGACCCGCAAGAGCTACCACTGTCAGCCCTGCTGAATTATAAGGGCATTACGACGCGTAACTGTTTGCGGCCGTTAATCGCGAACCTTCTGGAAAAGCTGGAGACATCCGACGACCGACACGTGACTCATAAACGTGGCAACGACTTATCGAAAGTTGCAGAACACGCGAGTCACCAGACAAGCTGCGATCGTTTCTCGAACGAGAGGGAACGCGTTTCAAGGAAAGCGGTGAAAATTTTTCTCGTCTAGACGAAATGTTTTTGCACCGGCACGTCGACTATAAGCATCAAGGATATGCGATTATAATAATGGCGGGAGCACGCGGGTATATAGTCGGGCTGGAAATAAAAGCAAAAGAATTTGCAGCCGTGGTAAGTAAAGCTGCTGTAGACTGCGATGCCTATCGGTGCACGGGAAACAATCATTGATAATGCGCAGTCAACATTCACGGGCAATTATTTACCCGTTCAACGCGTATTTTGTAATCTACGTAAAGCGGAGTAATTACACGTCTTCCTGTAATTACATGCAAATTATAATAATGTATCGTTGTTGCGATGAAAGTTTCTTTTTTCTGTTCCCCTTCTTTTCCAAGAGCTGCGAGCGGCGACGAAGCAGTTTCGAGAGCAACAACTCGCCGATCAACGCGCCACTTAACATATCGCGCCACGTCCAGCATTATACGCTATATAGACTGTCGACCGCTCCGAGCCTACGATTTCTACAGACCGCTTATTTATAGAATTACGGGCCCAGCAGCCAGCGACCGGTCGACCAACCGAGCGATCGCAATCCCACAAACGCAACGGTTGTTCCTTATCACGCGAACAACGAGCTCAGTCCTCGTGCTCGCCCTCCGTATTTGTACTAGATGGACGCGCGTCATGTAAGTACGATACTTACGTAAGTATGCGAGTACTCGCGTAAGTACATACGTCTCGAAGTTAGGCAGAGGATTCGGGATACGTTCGAAGAACCGAGGGAAATAAATAATTGTGACGAGAGAAGAACAGAGGGAAAGGGCAGGATACAACGACAGGAGCACGGAGAGAGCAGAAGCCGTTCCGCCGATCCAGCCGAGGATACCTCCGAAGCGCAGTCGGATGGACGTTCTTTCTGAACGAAACCCAATTAAGAAATGTTTTGTCCGGCTAGCGGTTAGACAGTGGGTAGTTGAAGCGAAAGGAGGAAGGAAGAGGACGAAGATGGGGAGGATCGGAGGAGATGGCAAAGGATCGAAGAGAAGAATCGAATAAGAGCACGAAAAGCGTAGGCGAGGAAGGCCAGGGGAATGATGGAATATCGCAGCATGAGTCCAAGGGGGATCGAATCGTCGATCGAGGATCGGAGGTAGGATATACTGGAAGAGAAAGAATAAGCCAAAGGGTCCACGCACGGGTCTTTCGCATAGGCGGTAGAACGGCAGCTGTTTGAGTCGAGCAAATTAGTAGCCGGCACGTGATTGGTCTGTTACCGCCCCGTCTATATTGCAATAACCACCGGAGCCACGCCGCAATACTTCCGAGCGTGAAGTGAGAGCCCCGGTCAAACGCTTCTCTTCTTCGTGGTACCGCTTGTGCGTGCGCGCGTCCACCTTCTTTCGTCTTTTCTTTCTTCTCTTTAGCCCCGGCTCTTTTCTCTATCCCTTTCGGTCTTCGTCCCTTGCCCTCACACCCGGTCTACCTAACCCAACCCCTTCGATCTTCGTGTTCCCTGAACTCCTCTTTCGAAACCCTTCCGCGCCAGCTCGCAATTTACTCGCGATATCTTTATGCCGGAATTTACGAGCAGATAATCATCGGAGGGATGTTCCGGCATTTTTCGGCCAAATTATTATTATTTATATTGCGATACCCCGCGGACAGAGATCCAACGTCTTCGGCCGGCATTAATTAACTCGGGATCCGCGGTGATGCGCCCCAAGAAAATGTCTTTATTACGTGCCCATCTTCGCACGAATCGTTCCATCGCCCTCGTCCGTATTCCACTGTCGTTTCACGCTCCTGCACGTTTCTCAGCTTCTTTCCCTATAGGCGTTTCGGTAAAACCCAACGTATCGCGTGAACCTCTGTATTCGGATACGAATGATCGGACACGCACACAAATTTGACAATAATTAAGAAGGAGAAGTAATAGGTATTTCGACTGTTAAGTTGGAAAGAAAGGACAAATTACATGCGAAAGGACTAGCGGACATTAGGCGGACGCAATTAAATCACAGCGATGGTTTACACTCGCCCACTGTCGTCTGCCGCCTCTCTTCATTTCGCTCCGACAACGCGACTCCCTTCTCTCTTTCGTTCGCATCGCACACGGCTCTTTCTCTCCTTCGAACAGCTTTCGTGTACGTGTACCTGCCTCCCTCGCCTTCCTGCCCGTTATCCCTTCGCCTTCGTGGTGCGCGCGATGCTTCCCGGAATCGAGGGAAAATAAAAGTCAGAGGAGAATACAGCCGAAGGAAGAAGGAACGACCGAGAGGGAACAGCTAGCCGTGGACAGAGAAGCAAGAGAGGGTTGTAAAGGGGATGGGAATGGAGGAGAGGGGCGTCACGGAACTCATGCAACGTGAGTGGGCCTAAGGCACGACCGCTGTTGCTGGTGCTGTTGCTGCTGCCGGTGTGCTGTTGATACTGATGCTGCCGCTGGTGCAGCGAGAGAGGAGTTCTCGAGAGCGATATCTACCTATCTTGATGCGATACAAGCAGCCACCTTCTATGCGATATAATCCCATTGCCGATGGGATCCGACGTGTTGCGCTGCTCGACGAAACCGTGCTAAGATAGAGGGGGTCGTAAATCCTCACTAGCTACCGTCCTGCTGACTCCAACGAGCTAAGTTCCCTTGCGCCTTATAAAGCCTACCCCTCTGACTAAGCGATCCGAACGCTACCGCGAGACGTTTCTTCCTCGTCCTGCTACATGACTGACGACAATATTCGAACCTTTGTTTCGTCCACTTATTCGCCAGTCGCTAAAATCGTAATCGTTGTTTCAACGGCAAAGTTGACCTGTCGTTTACCATAGGACTATTCTAACGCGATCGAACATCACTATATAGATTTGGAAAAGCGTAGACGGTGTTGCTACTTACTCATACCGTGACAACGTTCGCTTCTTCGTTCTTTGCTAGGATCTAGCGGAGCGCTTACCTGCAACAAAATAAAAAGGTATCGGATTAGAGTGACAAGTAGTATTCGGATGGATTATTTCGCAATAAATGCTAACGATATTGCCGATCGACATTTCTCGCGATTTCGTTGCACCTCTATGGTGTATTTATACACGTATATGTACGTATTGCCGAGAGTGGAGCTTCGTAATCAGCCGTAACAGCAGGAGGCTAACGATTAGTGAAACGCTGTGCACAGTTGGACGCCGACTTGTCCAAGTGATTACGCGGCATCGTCGTACGCGTTCTCTGTGTCTTCATTCTCGTCGTGCCGTTTCAAAGATCGTTAAAGTTAATGCGACGTATACCGAAGTAGGGCAGATTGCTCGGGCCGATCGCACGTACGTTCATTACGCGTTCCACGTCGCATAGCTTTATCGCGGCATGCCGTAGGCGGCTCGGCTCACTCGTCGTCATCGTTAACGAAGAAAATGCCAGCCGAAAGTTGAAACGAAGCAATCCGATTAAATCAACCGGACCTCGAAGCTGCTCGCCTCTTCCTCTCGCCGCCGCGACCGACAGGCCCCAGCGGTTTTCGAAGCGAAACCGCGATCGCCATTTGCGGCACGCGGCCTCTTCGTCAAGCTCTACCCCCTTGGCATTTCGAGGGAATTTCGGCGAACTAAGTTGTTGAATATCGGTGGAAAAGAAAATCGCCGCGGGACCAAGAAAAACGTCGTACGTGAGCTTCTCGAAGGGGGAGGAACGACACATAGAAGCTGCTAGGAAGACTGATAGTCCTCTGCGTTTCATTACCACCTCGGAAAACCGGTAACCCAACCGTTTTCTATTCGCCTCACGATCATCGACGAGTATGATCGTCGGAATTGAACTTCTTGTTCGGGAGAAAAACGCAACTGGAGCACGCGAAACGAACGCTTCTTGCGTAATTATGAGCGAGGACGGTAGGGCAAGGCAGGACAACGAGCCAGAGTTTCTTTCGGTAGAGGCGTATAGCCATGTTTAACGAGGAATACGGAGAAAGACGAGCTGTCGAAACGGGCCGGCGTAATTTCAAAAGAGGCCGTTCCGGTTTGATCGACGTTCCGCCCGCGGATTGGAAGATTTCGGGGTAGCGTGCGTGGGGTGGCGGTTGCTGATGGTGGTGGACGCACGCAAAACTGCGATGCATGCCGTGGTAGCGGCGCAGCAGCAGTCAGGAAGAAGAAAAGAAAGAGAAAGAAAGAAAAAAGAAGAGAGAGGAGAATGGGGAGAAGGTGGACGGAGAGCCTTTAGGAAACACGGCATTCAGGAACCCGGGTGGAAAAAGTGGTAGGTTGGGCCTGACGAGTCGCCATCTCTGCCGGCGTCACATCACGTAGCGGGCCCCGAATGGCGGGCTCGAGATATAACGAACCGTCGGCTTGCCGGCGAGAAAAAGTTGGACGATGGCCAGTTACGTACCGCGTCACCACTATCCACAACGCTATACCTGCTTCTCGGTGGAAGAAGGACGAGGAGGAAAGCTCGAGGGAAGCAGCAGAGGAACGAGGGACACGTAGTGAGCAAAGACCGAGAGAAAGAGAGAGGACGAGGACGAGAGAGAAGAGGGAAAGAGTAAAGAACAGAAAGGAACGGTCCAGATCCTCGTTCTTTCAACCAGCCACTTTCGTTCCTGGCCGCATTCAGCGAACGGGAGGCCCCAGGCTGGGGCTAATGGGACGCAATTAAACGATTGGTATCAAAGAGCACCGCCGGTCGCGCTCGCGGGAATGTCGCGAACTAGATGGCAATGCCGGGGCTGTGCAACAGCGGCAGAAGCACACGGAGGCCCACGGTTGATTCGCTGCCGTGGAGAGGACGAGTCTAGAAAAATCTCGGCCGCGTCCAATTCCATCTCATTAGTGGAGGGAAACGGCAGCTGATGCTTGTCTCTCTTGCGGTCTTAGCGCAAGAAGAAGAAGCGTTCGGAAGCCATGTATGGAACCGGTCTCCCTCTGTCTCCCTATCTATACACCCGTATGTACTCGAACGGTGAATATACCGGGTGTCGACCACGTACCTCGTATTTCTTCTCACGATACGGACAGCCGGCCACAGACGATCTAGCATTCTTCTCCGTACGATAACCACACGCTCCGGCACACCGGAGGACACAGCCGGCCAGCGAAATAAGGACCGAGAGAAGTTGGCCTAACTGCGAACTTCTGCATACAGATTCGAGGATAACACGACCCTTCTGCTCTCAGGCTGATGCAACCATGAGCGGCAATCGACTCTACCGTGCCTAGTCCGACACTATACACGTTCTCCGGTCTGATCGACGATCCAGCGTCGCGGGACGATTCCATTCCGTTCGTTCGTTTAACAAGTTGGAGTACGTTTCCCGTTTATGGGGCGAAATAAACGACGGCGAGCCTCGGTGCAACTCTAAAAACTTGAACCGCCTAAAACGTTAAAGGTTTTCGAAGGAACGACATGTGGACTTTTAAGTGCACCCCAGATATATCGTAACGTCCTTGAAATCGTAGCAAACGGATGACGGATCGCGCGAAGTATGTTAGAGAAAATTAGCAGCGTTTGGACAGGACACCCTGTACATGTGGACCGCGCTTATATTCCGTATGTGCATATATTCTACACGTATATACCGCGCACAGGCCATACCTGCATGTAGTATGCACATGCATGCGCCGCAAAACAAAGCGAGCTCGTTAGGAGGTGCATTGCAACGACTGCACTCTTTGCTCTCCGGTACATCCTGCTGGCGGTCTGAGTCCGCCGACTTCGGCCTCCGGCCGACTCGCTTCTCTTTGCCCGTTTCTCGCCATTACGAACAAACTCATACTCGAACACGCTTTGGCTTTGTTCGTGGTTCGGTACCAGTCGCCAAGGAAAGGGTAATTGCCTCCAGTCTCTCCCGGCAATGTTCGAGAGATCCCTTTGGCAAACCGTGGAATTGCGTATCGTACCGTGAGATCGATCGTGTAAACTGCGCGCCAGTCGGCGAACGAGTCCCTGATTTATGGCCGTATCGAGCAGCCCAGTCCACCTAGGATTTCAGAGATAAGACGGCTACTACTTTCGCGATTGCCAACGCGTCGCTTGGAAAAGACCGTCGATTGGAAAATGCTACGAGAGCTAAGATTCGATAACGAAGGAAATACGTTTCTGGAGAAGTTTAGCATTTTACTGATCGCTTCCGGAGACGCGATACTCGTGCATAACCGATGGAACGCGTCGTACAGGATAACGGGCAGGAGAGACCGGTAGCCTTAAGGTCGAGATAAAAGCCGAACGGTGAAATATCATCTTATTAATGCCAACCGCTTCATTAACGTCAAGCGTTAACACGTGCACAGTCGGTCAGAAGGCAATCCGTATCCGAAGCGAAATTATTACGCGGTGCGCTCTGTTGGCTACGGTACAGGGTGGAACGTGGCCGAACGCTTTGCTTGTCGATAAAGAGCGGATCCTTCATAAGCGCGGCAAACCGCATAACTCTAGCGCGCGGCAGACAAGCAGAATAAGAGGAAATATGGGAGGTGATCGGCCTCTCTTCGAGGTGGAGTCATGCGAGCACGGCCGTGTAGCCCTGACTGCAAAGACGAAGACGGAGAAAAAAAGATCAGGCGGGTGAAAGAGAGAAGGCGGTTGGTCCGAAGAGAAAGAGGCTGCACTAGCGAGAGAAAGAACGGACGAGAGAGTGTAAGAGAGCGAAAAAGAGCGGGAGAGAGGCTCTGAGCGAGCGCCAACTGGGCCGACATAGCTCTCGACTCTCCAGGACGAGTTTATGCGATTTTTACACTCGATCTGATTTTTTGGCGGCGCGCCTCGCTCTCGCGAGACAGATATATGTCCCACAACCATACAAGAGCCGCGCGTATAAAGACATCGAAGCGAAAGCCAACGAGAATTCCTCATCCCATCCTCTCGGCTCACCCTGCTGTTCCCTCTTCGGCCTCGGCTCCTCTCCTTCGCGAGCCACGGTACCCCATCATCCTCTTTGCCACCATACTTGGTATACCCCTCTTCCTTCTCCACCGTCTCCCTTCTCCTAACTACCACCACCTTCCCTTCCTTCTTCTCTTCCCTTCTCTCACCCCCTTCCCTTCGCAAAGCCCAGCAACGGGAACAAGAATACGAAGAGTCGAAGGGCCTCGCCCATAACCGGTTCAGTCTCTCTCGTCATCGCGCTCTCCTCTACTCCGCCTCGACAAACCGGCAACCGACTAACTTACCTACCTGATCCACATAGATATGCCCACGATCGGATACCCAATAAACTGCTGCTTAATCGCGCCACCGTGTTCTGTGACATACATTTTCGCCAGCTATTTCGCGAAACGCCGATCACTACCTATTCGCCACGGTTCCAACCTCCGACTAGTCTGTTCTTAACGCGACCTCACCGTCACTTCTGGCCGAGTCAATTGTCACGTACGCTAGCGTTAATTCGACCACGTTAAATTACATCGCGTTTCAGTAGTGGTTAATGCTAGCTTTAGTACAACCCTTCTAGTCGTTTGGTCGATACACTGTAATAACGAACGCAATGCTCGCTGTTACCTCGGTCTACCTTTGAGAAACTAGAAAGGGAGAGAAAACGAGCGATCGTTAGCGAATAGCGAGCCAGTAATTTCCGCGTATCCCGAGCAGCGGCGAGAAAAAAGTTGCGCTTCACTGGCGACATCGCTCATCGGCCGAAAGAATGGTCCAATTTGCGGGACTCGTTTTGCGTCGCCCTGGCCGCCTCTGCGCGCCATGTGCGCGCTTCCAACGACCATCACGACGAGAATAGGACGAAAAAAAGGGGCCTGCTTTCGATTAGAAGGTTCGCTGGGACCGTTTTCTTGATGGCAGACACGCGAGCACGCGAGCAACCGATGTACATTCGTGGACGAGAATAAGGGGGTTGTCGATTCGCCGATCGTAACAGAGGGGGAAGGAAAAAAAATTTCTTAACGCGGGGAAGAGCGGAGAGGCTGCACGGACGGTGTAGCGTGGCACGGCTATCCGATCGAGCAGTACTCACGCATACGGGCCTCACTGTGGCTCGTGTACATAAGCAACGACAGGTAAGAGTGCAAAAGCGAGAGCAAAGAGTTAAAAGAAGAAACGCTCGTGGAACAGCGTCCACTCATCACGCGGCGTGTAGCCGGCCTTTACATAAGCGACCATGCCGCCTGGCGGCGAGAGCGAACGAACGCTTTTACAACTCAATGCAGAGCCCTCCTGAAGGCCCCTTCAAGCTATCTTTCTCTCCATTCCTCTCCCCCGTTTTCTCCGCCGCTTCTCTCCCTTTAACCACTCGCCCTTCTTCCGACCTCGCGTCTTTCTCTCCCTTGCGAGAGCACCAGTCGTAGCGGTATATGTACGCGCGCGTACCACTATCTCCTCTCCTCTCTTTCCTTCCTTCGCCAAACGGACGCACCGGTCGCGCATTTATATTCCCGCGAAAAAGAGCAGCTTATTCGCGTCTCGTGACATTCGACGCGTATTCCAGCGAAGAAGTACCCAGGGATTCGAAATAGCCGGCCGTCTTTCGACGTCCTCGAAACGGTGTCGAGGCCGACGCGTATCTCTCAACGATCGCATTTCTCCTCCGCTGGCTCGTCCAAATTTCGTCACGTTTGCAATGAAAAATCCGAAAGGTAGGCAATCGCTGGAAAACCTGACTCATACGCGAACGTCGATAATTTGTCTATTCTCGTTCTCGAGTTTCTTCTGAGAAAGCAACCGAACGAAACAATGTAATCGACAATGGTTAACTTTCCACGCAACGAGTTCTCGTCGTGGTAACCGCGTCGCGTGAAGAATTGCATACACGAGATATATCTAGACGGTGGCGCGCTTCGGCCGGAAACCGGGTTTTAATTAATACGAATTAATAATTAATAGCGAGACCGAGCTCACGGTCACCGAGTATCGTCTTCGCGCAAAAAACGATCGAAAAGCAGGGTAGAATGGGAGGGCCGAAGAGAAACGGCACGGCAGAAAGAGTTAATTATCGCGTCCGTATGATTTCACCGCGGACACGATAATTAACTCAATCCCCTTCTTTGTCTCTCCCTTTACCCTGCGGTTTTTTATTCGGTGCGACAGCAGGTATACAAGCCATGAGATATTCAATATCGCGAACGGTTAATGAAGGCTCTCTTCCGCCGATCATCGCGCCGTCCAGAACTCGAGAAAGACACGCTGCCTCGGTCTTTAAACGAAGCATAGAGTGATGATACGTTGCGTCAAAGCAGATGGTGTCTTTTATACGGATCGTTATCGCGCGTGTTACTAAACCATTGTTCTCCTTGCTCGTCTTTGCCTATCGCCTCGCTTCGGTGCCTCTGATCATCGACTCCTCCCGCGCATACAGAACAGAACCCATATTATCTTTCACTTAAATTTTGTCTCGTTCAACGAGCAAGACATGCTCCTTTTACCCAGATAATTGTTTTTCTGCAATCACGGGATCTTCATCACGCGTCGATTCGACCAGAAGGGCGCGCTTCCCATAGTAAACGGCCAGGTGCGCATCATCTCGCCTAGTTTGCCCTAAACGACGCGCGTATGATTTATACCCCCCATGGTCCGATAAATGCGATTCGTTTGGTCGTTCGACGACTCAGAAACGCTCATTTTGCGAAAGATCTGAGACGTTGGGAAAGAAATCGATGATTTCTACGAGCGATGTTATCCTGTTATCTCGGGCGCTCTCTAAATTGATTTCCAGGCCTTGTGAACGCCACCCCAATGGAAAAGCCGAACGCCCTAGCTCTTATCTGGCAACGTCCCTCGCATTTCTCTTACCCATTACGCGTCTTCGTTTCATTGGACGATACGCCAGTTACCTCGAGAATTTTTTAACGAAATGTATCGAGGATAAAAGGAAAGCAAAGAGAGAAACTACAAATCTTGGTGTTGGAGTTAAACCTAATTAACAATACGCAGGGAACGCGTAACATTTTTGTAGCTTCAGCGAGCGCATCAATCTTTGAATTACGCGTGAATTAATGCGCGCCGACGCGGTCGTGCTCTCGTCGAAGCTGTGGAAATGCGACACATCGGGCAAACACACGGTCGGCCGGATTTCCGCCGTTCACCGAGTTCCCGAACTCATCGCCAAGCGTACAATTTCGGACGCGCGGAATTGTAACGACAATCCTCAAATTGGTAACACACCGGCAGCTTGTTAAGTATTCAGCTATGCGCACACTGGTTTACACGAGCGCCCATTTTCGAATTCGACCGATGTGAATAAGACAGTGACCAGGAAAAATCTTTTAGCATGATCGGTTGTTAGAAATGACATGGTTCTAAGTAACACAAAATCGAGCATTTAGAACAAGCATCGCGAAAAATTATTGAAATATAATCGATGTTAATTATGACGATAACGACGTGGAAATTTGATTTGACGTTTGCTTAAAATTTTCCAAGGTTGCTGAGACGATGGAGAATAAAATTAAGATATTGTACAAGATATAATTCCTCTTGATGAATGATAGAAAAGACGTTGGAAAATACAAAGTGATTCGTCGACTAAACGTACTACCTAGTTATAAAGTACTAGAATCACTCAAACAAGCGTATGATTCGTACCAATAAATAAAAGTCATAAAAAATCCAGCAAAAGTTATAAAATATTGCCAGAGTTACTCAAGCTAACAGGTTTTAAACAAGCATCACGAACAAAGTATTAAAATATAATCGATGTTAATTATGACGGTAACGACGTGGAAATTTGATTTGACGTTTGCTTAAAATTTTCCAAGGTTGCCAAGACGATGGAGAATAAAATTAAGATATTGTACAAGATATAATTCCTCTTGATGAATGATAGAAAAGACGTTAGAAAATACAAAGAGATTCATCGACTACACGTACTACCTAGTTATAAAATACTAGAATCACTCAAACAAGCGTATGATTCGTACCAATAAATAAATGTCATAAAAAATCCAGCAAACAACGTTCTGCCTAGTTATAAAATATTACCAGAGTTACTCAAGCTAACAGGTTTTATTTCATTAGTTATTTTATAGCACAGCGATTATAGCGCCAACTATCTATCGTCCCTAGTACTTTATTTATACACGACGTGGCTAATTAAGCGCGTAAAACTAGCAAAAAATGTTGCGTTAATCGCATCCCAGCAATCTGACGAAGTCGGTCAAGCGTAAAAGCATATGCGCGATTACTGTGTACGCACGATTACTACAGCTTTTACGTGGCAGTTAATTATTTATCAGTAGAACACGTCATCATGTCGATAAGTTCGAACGTTATCGCGCAGAATTTGCCATATCTTGCACTTTCCATTCATTTTTTTTCGTCCATCCCAGCGATGCACGCCTTCGCGTCGGTAGCCACGACACGGTCGTTAATTTATAATCGAGCTCGTTACCCTCGAGTGAAAACGTTTCCTCGTTAATTATCGCCTTTAATTTTTACTCGACACCGGCGCGCGAATATAACCAGCGCTAGTTTCAACGGTGACGAATAGCTCTATTCCAGTGAAAAATAAAAATCTCGAAAACGAAACAGAGATGAATTAAAGATTATCTCACGATGAAGTTCTAATAATACATTGCTATGTCTGATTATAACGCGTTAGAGATCTCGAGAATTGTATCGAATTTATAGATAGTCGAGGTATCCGACGGCAACAAATCAATGGCGTCTTTATGACGTCGCGAATCCAATTCGAAGTTAAACTAACGTTTTATGTGTCTCTTTTTATAATTTAAAAATAATAAAGTCAATGTTATAAAAATCTGTCTAAGCTAGCTTTCGTACAATTTTATAAGAAAGTGATTCGACTTGAATTTTATTCGTGTGCATTAAAATAATTAGGGGATCAATTAGTACCATCGTAACCGAAAATTGTTATGTCTTCTGTAAATACCTGCAATTACCTCAATGAACATTACGATACTGGATTTTTACACCCTTCATGTCCTGCGCGCATATTACTTTTAAAATGCCCGATATCCTTGGACATGAAATGTTGAAATTGCTTTTGCCGAAAGATGGTTTCGTAACGGTTGATTATTATCCAATACACGCTTGCTTAATGGCCTCCGAGGGAAATTATACGATGCGCGGTAAAAATGTCATCGACGAATAATGCGAAAGGACAAACAGATCGATTATGATTACCTTTTTGCCGTAAGTGCATCGTTTCGAATCACGCAAGTCGTCTAATGATTATGAGGAGGAAAAGAAACGGAGAGAAAAGGGAAAAGAGAAAAAGGAATGCGTTGGAATCTTACTTGGCGCGACACCGGTTTCCGTCGAGATAATTTATCGCAAGAACATTTTTCGAGCGATTCCTTTGCCGCGATCATTAACCGTACTGTCGTAATTATCGTGCGCGTTTACCATCGCCAGTCTGAAGCAACACAAAATTGACTTTTACATCTTGATTTATTCACATTTTTTCTTTTTCAATTGAAAACGATGACCCGATAATCTAATGGCGATGACACGCTGTTAACTACTCGTTTCGAACATAACCGTTGGAACTTTTATCGAAGTCGATGTATTACTTTGAAATATCGATATACCCGCATTTAGACGCGACATCTACGCTTGTAAGATACGAGGTTATGTATTCGTGACAGGTACGCGTTTGACAAAAATTATCTGCGTACGTAAACCACTCGCCGAATTATTAAATGAAACGTCGCTTTATTCGCATGGTGAAAATGAAGAAAACAGAACGATAGCCATGCAATTAAAATGCTAACCTAGGCGCACATGTAGTTTACAAAGGAAAATAATTAGAATAAGCAATTGCATACACGATGCAAATTGAGGCGGCACGTTTCGAAACTATTTCGTTTTTATTGATCCTATAAAATCGAAAATAAGAAATATATTTTTTAAGTTACATGGATCTCTTAATTTTGTAAATGTTATTTTCAACAATATCGAATAATGCATACTAACTCAATCAACGATTACTGCTAGACAACGCGCAACTAGTACGATCAAAACAGCAGTACCAATCTCAATTTATTCAATCAAGATTCAATTGCAAAACGATTTGGAAAATTTGAATAACATTAGCGATTCGTAAAATTGACATTGAAGTTAATGGAACTGCATAAACAGTGCAATAACGCGCACGCAACAGAGGCATTACACTAAACCGTCCACAATCGGTAAATACCAAAATGATATGCGGTTCACCGCAAATGATCAAGCCGCAAAATTATCAGGTTCACGCGAGAAACGCAGTAAAGAAGAGCAGTAATTTGACCAAAACAAAAAACTAAATTCAGAACACAGAATGCACTTGCACATACACGCACGTGCACGTATAGGTGAGCATCACAGGCACACGTGTGAACAATCGTAAGATGGCTCCATCATATCCACTTGGCGTCGAAATGGAAAGCCAACGGGATTTTTGGCGACTTACGTACCAGTGTCGGTGTCCAATCCGCGGTGACATCGCGAGCTGGACAACAATCGTGCAACGATACCGTGAAAAACAATGGAAAAACGGTTGAACCGAAATCGCGGCAGAGAAAAGATAACCGCGACGACACGGTGGCCATGTTGATCTTTCGCCCCACCCGATTCGTCGTGAGCGCTTAGAGCACGCACGATCGTTGCGCCACGGCGCGGCACGTTATCCACTGTTATAGGCCCGCGCGTTCCCTCATCGACCGGTTTTCATAGCCGTGTGCCAAGCTTGACTCCATCCCAGCATGCTCCCCGTTGGGTTCTCCCGAGTCGCCATATTGCCATGAGACGAGTTCGAGCCAGATCTGCGCAGGTCGGATGCCGCGGAGGCAACCTTTGCCTCGGATACACCCACGTCGCGTATTTATCTATTAGATTTACATTGGCGATATATCCTTCAATGACCGATTCGACGCCTAACGTGGCCTTAAGTGCGCGATTAACAATATATCGAGTGCCACATGAACATTTAGCTTGGGAATGTTTCACTCTCGGAAGGTAAGCACGTGGATGCGCGAGTTCGCGTCTCTATGTAGGCACGGTTATAGTTGAACATGACAGAGCGCGCGTGTGTGCGTGAGCGAGAGAATATGACAGGCTGTGTACGGCGGCCATAATGGCATCGATACTAATAAAAGTAAATATTCTACTTTCGTTTTAAAACGAATTGCCGAAGCAATTAACAAAAGATCACCTTGCAGTTTTGGAATCATACGATTTCGGTGCATAATGCGGCTCGAAGAGTCGCCGTTTTACAAGATGCTTTGTTATCATGGTAGTACGCGTGCGTGGATTCGCTGGCTCACGCACACAGGCACGCATAAACATTTGGCATTGCAGTCGTGTTTGTGTCTGCGCGGTAAACCGTAAACGTTTATGAACTATTTCTAAAAAGTCTGATAAATGTACCGTCCGTCAGTAGAGGAAAATGTAGTACGTATAATGAAAATGTAAAGTCCGAAAATCGAAACGAAAACGACCGGACTGCCCCGACTATATATGGAGCTCCTAAATACGCGTTGAAATAATTATGAACATTACCGGGGAAATTTCGATTATTAAAGCACACCCCAAATTCTCAATAAAATACAATTATCCGAATTATTAATGAGATTTGTATAAAATATCCGACGGGGCGAAATTTAAGGATTGGAACGATTCCAACGAACGTTTCACGACCGAATTCCTCATTAACATCCAACGGGATGCGCTTTCTCAATTCTGCTGGCTGTCTTGTGTCAACAAAAGTGTTGCACACACATCGCGCACACACGGGTCTGGAATCGTAAATAAATCGTCCGGAAACGATACCACCACACGGCATCTACTCGAGTAGAAAAAACAAGTGGGTCCAAGCAGCGCCACATGTTGAAAATAAGTCATCATCTAGAAGCGAGTTTTTTTCTCCCAAGCGGAGAACCCGAAATACACCCGACCCCCCTCCTTTATGTTATCGCGACTTTTAAAAAAGGAGGAAATAAATCGTTTCAAGTTGGATAATAACTCGTATCAAAAGTTGGTGAAACGAAACTTTTGCAATTACCCCTGGCGCTTTTATAAAAATGGGCAAAAATTACTTCGAGAAGACCGATATAACTCCCAATGTATTTCCAACCATGATAAGAACCGTACATATTTTTTCCACCGATTCACAGAAGCCTACCTTTACCCTTTCTCGCACGGTCAGAAGTTTTTCGTTCGAAAAGGACTCTCAACCCCGTTCCAATTACCACTGTGCAAGCCATACGTCTTACACATATACTCAAGTATACGAAGCTACGCGAAGCGCTCTATTTTCACCGGGATTACCAAAACGTCCGAAGAACTTGTCTGTATCCCCCAAGTATACCTGCTCATCCACTCGCGATACCGAGATGCTGTCTCGTCTTCAGAATCTGGTAGCAGTAGCCCAGACAGTGGCTGTATACCGCGAATGAAAGCCAGCGGATAGTTTCGCGGTGCGGCTAATTTACGCGAAGTCGAGCAATAAACATCGCGTCTCTCGCTAGAGAATACCAGGCGAACGCGCACACGGATGAACGAACGAACGAAGCTGAGACCGAGGAGAACAGAGCGAGAGGGAAAAGCGACAAAGTGCGTTCGTGTGTACGAACGAGAAGCATACGCACGTAGGGCGCAACAGTAGCCGTAGCGCCGGTTAATTAGGGTTTAAGTTTATGAGGTGCAGGCGCGCACGCCCTACCCCCGCCTCCCCCATTCCACCTCTCGCCACCCCCACCGACTCAACCCCTCCATCGCTTCCCATGGTCTTTGTCGCTCCCCGTTAAAGCGGTCTGGTTGTTTCTCTGTCTGCTACACCCCCACAAGCCCCCATCCCCATGCGCGCGATTCACCAAACCACCACCAACACCGGTAACATCGTCCTTTGCATTCTACGCGCATACATATGCTTACACGGGAGGGATTAATATGTGCGTGTGCACACGAGGATATCAAACTTCACACGCGAGAGCAATAACAAATGTTGGACGTTCACAGCTTCACAGGTTTATCGCCGTTACCGCCGATTTACGCGTGGCTGTGATAAAAACAAAAAAAAAAGAAAGAGAGGGAGAGAGGAGAACAGATCGAAATAACGGCAGCCGGCTACCGAAAGGATGGTGATTACCGTCGCCTAAATGAAAAACCCGATACATTACGGGCTTTTCAACGGGAACGACCGACACCTATGCTGTATCACGTATGCTCCCGAAGATTCTTTTTCCCCGCGGAATTTTTTCAAGATTTCCTTTTTCATACCGGACACTTTGTAATTCCGATTAGTTCCGGCTAAGAATGTTTTCGATACTGTATTAATCATTCGAACGATAGTAATTGCTAATTAGCAAATAGAACTAACGAACCGCTAACAAGAATCCGTTTCAAATTTCGTCGACGTTAGAAAATGTAAAGTTGTCGATAATGAAATATTTGGTGAAAGTGATGTCGAAGCGTTTCTCGAGAAGAGTTAACGGTACGATTAAAGGCACGATACCGTTGAATACGCTCGGTCGTATGTAGCAATATATTTTGGTTTCCAGACAGTAACCTCTGTTCCTCCCAGCTGCTGTCATTGCTCTTCTTCCTTCCTTCTTTTGCTTTCTTTTCCTCTTTCGTGGCAACGTAGATCTGTCTACCGACAGATCCATTAACGTCGTTGATAGGCGTATAAGATTTATACGCTACAAATACTTAATGGCGCGTTATAACCTGACGGCGAAATTTTAAAATCTACGTGTTTTTCATTTTTCTTTATGCGACTTGAAATAGTACCATCTTTCAATCTGTTCGTTTGCCCGTTATTCAATGCTCGTAATTATAATCCTCTTCGTTAGTTTGCACAATATTTTGCAGACTCGAATGTCTCTCCGCTGCAATAACGGCGATGCACACCGGAAAGGACGTGCAAAATCCTTTGTGCAAGAACCAGCCGTAGTCGTTATCGGATAAAGTTATACGCTGGTCACTTAATGACTACACAATCTAATCTCGAAGTGAAATCCGCCAGCGGTGTCGATGTGCGTTGGCAAAATAAGCGATCGGTAATCCCGTTATTAATGAGCTTTACTCCGTTCACAATGGATATTAATTCCACACGGTACGCTCGTATAAATTGCATCGAATTAAGATACTTCGTCATACACACTCTCTCTCTTAATTATAATATCCTCGATGAAAATTCATAAATGTACGTTCGTTGAAATCGCCTGACTTTTTTCGGATCTCTTGCGGCCGGCTATCATCCACTCGAAATTATCATAATACGTTTCCAGACTGGAACTCCCGACGCCATATATCGCTGGCTCGTGATTCTATCGTCCGTTTGCTACCGTCACAGCTCGGATCAGCCGCAGTACGAAAAGCTACTACAGTGCTAAGCATTTTTTCAATATTTTAACGACGCCCGATATTATCGCGCATATCTGTGCCTGCTCGAGATATCAGAATCACGACCACGTCCATTACTCGTCCTTAATTACGTCCACCGGTACTTCTACTCGCAGAAGATCTCGGCGTTCCGACTCTGGTCCGGAACGAAATGATTTAGGAAGCGGCGCAGATATAGCTGTCGCGTTGACCACGTTTAAGCAAATAAACATACTGATATATCCTTCTATTAACCTCGTAGTTGAAACGTTCGCGTTACATGTTATTCGTCATTGTAATTGCATATCGTTGACTTGCATAGTCATGAATAATCGAACGACAGAGTACAGCGAGCTCCGAGCCGGTGAGTACGGACAGCTGTGTAGACGCTGGTAAGAATTGAGTCCTCGAGTAGATCGCGTGTCGAGTCACGGTTATTCTATTATTTATCCAGAGCGGTGTGCTTGGTGGCCAGAAGGTGTCGTCAACAGCTCATAAAATCAGATCGGGTTTGGATGCGGGTGTTATCAATCTCGTTCAGTCTGGAAGGGGGATTCGGTGTGTTCGCGTGCTACGAACGAACGATATCAACCGGAAATCTCCTGTCGCAGGTTGGTCTCGCGCGAAACCTTGCATCGCGTGTTGCCATGCTACTGCAGTCGGACAGAAACCAAGCACAGATAAGGCCACCTCTTGGAAGAAGGGCTGAAACGGGTCGGAAGGAAGGAGAAAAAGGAGGAGGTAGGGCGATTTGAAACACGAGAGAAAAAGAGAGGTAAAGAAAAGGAGAGAATCGCTGCCGCCGCGTGATACGGCCAGCTTTCGAATGCGCCGAGTGCAAACGAGTCCACCACTCGACGAAACTCACGCGGCCGTTCCCTCTTTCGTGATCTCTCGCGATATTCTTCAGGCCGACCGCTTCCACGTTGCACACGTTTATGCAGATATCCATGCACACATATCCGGGCGGCATACCGCGCACCACGGAGAGACGCGCGCAAAAACTCGCGTGGGAATGCAAAAATGCGATTCACCGGTGCGGCGAACCACGGCCGGTCTCCTCGCCACAGTTCTTCTTACATCAGATAAAGGCCAGCCGCTGAAAAAAAACGCGGATTCGTTAACGAGTTCAAGTGCCCATTCTGGAGTACGTCAAACTAATTGCACACGCGGATGTATTTCCACCGTCTCCCTTAGAAATCTTCCTTTATCGGCGTGTCGTGGTGCTCGCCAGTCTTCCAACGAGATTTTAAATTGCCATCCTCCTTCTAGAATTCATCCGAGCAGATACTCCACATCCCCTTTATTAGCAGTGACATCTAATTTCATTGTTCCGTCTTTCAAAAGCGATAAACACCGAGCCGAACAATCGATCAACCGATGTCTGTCGAAAGTACATAGAAAATTTGAAACTGGCAGAGTCATACTAAAAAGTAAAGATTCTCGTATAAATAATAGAAGCTATTTCTCGAGTGGGAAAAAAGAGAAAAGAATAGGATGTTCGTTTTCATCGTTGCAACGATCTTTACTCGATACTTGAACAAATATACGATCGCGCACACCGCGTGACTTCACTTATTATTACGTATCTGGGAGGCTGGGCGGGACGAGGGGTGAAAGCGAGCGGTATATATGTAACGGGGGAGGGAGGGTGGTACATAATATATATCTAACTGCGCCGCGCCGCGTAATTAAATCATGCCGACGGTTTTGCAATTAAACTCGATTATTTGCTCGTCGCTAGCCGCCCTGCGCGCACCGGCCTCGATTTAACTCTTTCAAGCGACGCGCGCCCACCCTTCGGCACCCTTCATCCCATTCGTCCGATGCAATATCCTTCTACTTGATACTGCGGGGCCAGCCACCATCTCCGAGCTCATTTCAAAACGCATTCCTCTCGGCCGTTTAATTGCCGCTGAATTTCAATTAATCTTTCGCCCAAGGTTTTCCCAGCGATCTATCCTTCCTTGTCTTTTAACTACCCTCGACGATACTCGGCCAGGTTAAGAAAGCGTTCTCGACTTTTATACAGGGTTTTCATTTTATGACCATATTCAGAAATTTTTACAACGTAAAGTGGACCGTTTTTTATTGCCGGCTTTTATGCGACCGGTATATCGGCCGGCAAAATAAAAACTGCTGAAAATTAAGTCTAAGGTTGACTGAGAATTTGCATTGTAGACGAAGGTTAAGGTGCAGCAGGTAGTTCCGCTACTTTCCTCGTTTATACGACGCGGTTGTTACGGGTAATAAAACGGCATCACCGTGACCATGCTTAAATATCTGTGTACATGAAGAAATTTAGGCACCGTTTTCATACTTTTCCGCGTGTTCGTAGTGGCAAACGAAGAGCCCTGTATCATTTTAATTTCTATTACGATGAAAAAGGACACGATGATACGTAATATGGAAAGAAGCGATATTAATAGTAAACGAGTCGTACGACACGAACAACAGTTTCCGATTTTATCTCCTTATGAAACGAGTCTTCTATTTTTAACGTTCGAAATTTAGAAAATACTGTTCGACGGTAAAAAGATGTTATCCGAGCATAACTCGAGAAACGTACGGATCACCGTACTTATCCCAAACTTTCACCAAACGAAAAGCGTCGTCCTCTTTTTTACTACCCCCCCAAAAAATAACAAGGCGCCGTGGGGCTCTAACAAGGGAAACGGGCTAACTTTCACCGAGAAGAGTCAGAATCTTCAGTTTCCACAAAGCGTCCTAACACTATCGTGGCAAAGGTGCACGAAAAAAGTGAAATTTCAAGGGGCAATAAAAAAGTAAAAGTCGTTTTTTTGTTAGGGGACACGCAACGACATAAAACATCCTTCGACAAAAAAGGGAAGGCTAGCCCTTAGGTCCTTATTAAGAATTTCTGTTCTTTGCGTGACGAATCTTTCGGAAAACTTTCTCTATTCGTAGGACGTGAAAAAAAGAACAGGTTTGTCGCTTAAAACATTCGTTGCTACTATGCCCATCCGGAAACTTTTATTAAAGATATTTTTAATTTAAATGAAAACTGTTTCAATTTCATTGCTTTTGATACTGTTTGCCTTTCTATAGAATTTTGTCGAAACATATAAACCGAAAAATAACAATTTTCCACAACAAAAAGCTAAAATATAATAACAACTGCGGCAGTATAACTATAGTTTAAAATAATTAGGACGATGCAATAACACATATATTGCTTATGGAAAACCAAAGCGTTAATTAAACCGAATTCCTTCGATTATCGTAATCATCGATAAACACGATCGATGGAAAGTCGTCCATGTTGCAGGGAACTTTGATAACATCTCGTATCCCCAGATCATTAAAGATCTGTATTTTCTCCGGAGTAGCGCTCTCCCTCGATTTTCCCGGGTTTTGTTCGGGCAGCACGTTTGTGTCTCGCTCTGTACCGTGTAATAGGGAGAGCGAAACGGAGGATGCGACAATATCCGGCGCGCCGGCGTCCGACAACTGATAACGCCAAGGGATGTTTATGTATGTGTTCATAATATGTTTCGAGTTATGCTCAACCCCTTCGAAGCATCGAGGCTATCCGTGCTACCGTTCGAAATTACAGACACGCGAAATTGCTCGAAAACGAACAATACGTCCGATAAATTTCGAAACTCGAAATTTTCATCTCGTTAACGGTTCGTAACCGAACGAAGGCGATAGATACTAGGAGCAAAAAGAAGTGGCAACTGGAAACTAGAGGATGGATGAGAGACGACGCGAGGAACGCTATAATTCCAGGCAAATTTTATCGATGCCGAATGAATAAAGCTATAAAAAGGGAAGTACTTTCGCCGGCGACTCAATGGTTTTCGTATCTATATGTAAATAAAGTGGAGAGAAAGAGAGCAAAGAAAGAGGCAAGCAAAGATAGAGAGAACAGGCGAGGGAGGAGCCGAGAGGGGAAAAGAAGAGGCGGCCATTTCTCTCCATGGAGCTGGTGTAATTTACGCGAGGACTGAAGATAGCGAAGGAACTTAATTCACGTCCCGCCGACGAAAAAATAGGATAGAACCACTACCACGAGACGGAACCACCTCGTTCGCTGCTCTTAATTCTCGTTACAACGGAAACGCTGCCCTTATCCGTGGCCAATTACCTAAGCTTATTAACTATTCCGGATAAACGAACTCTCTACTCTGTCTCATTCTCGCGGAATCTACGATCCGCATAGAATGCCTCCTCCTTCGACCAAACCTTATATATATTGCGCAGATACATACGCGTCGTTTCTAATATCGCGTGGTTGTCGCGAAATGACGAGATACCGAAACATCGCGACGTTCGGTATAAAACGAAACGACCGTGCAGACATTTTTAGTTGTCAGGTGAGCCCGTGACATTCCGCTGGCAATTATACCTCGATAGGAAAGAATACGGTCGACACGGTGTCTGAGTCGGGTCCGCGCGAGTCGACTCGCGTCTCGTGGCTGGCTATACCTCCGTCGAGTGAAATAATAGTTCAGCCTGGATGCCACACCCAGTATTGTGTTCACTCATACTCGTGCCTCTCCGTCGCCTTATGCGCTTGCTTTGGCATTTTACGTAGGTATACATATCGATGATATACATGTTCCAGCTCGGACGTACTCGACACACGGACGCACGCGCGGTACAAGTGTACAAAAGGGGACGCGTATATAAGCGTACAAAGACGACGGAACACGTAGGCACGGGGAGACCCATGGCTGGGTCTCCAAGATAGCGAGATACGAATGTGGAGAGAAAGAGACTACGGCCAGAGGCATGGAGGGACAGAAATAGATGGAAAGAGAGAACGGGAGGTAAGCAAGGAGCAGGAGAAACAAGGATAGAGGGGATAGCGGGGGTTGGTTTGGAAGAAAGGTGGGGTCGTGGATGAACGAAAGGGGGTTGTATGGGATGATGGCGGTGGCTTTCTGTTCGTTCACGTTCGCTTCCACGTCCCTGCAGACGTGCCAGCCGCTGATCTACGATTCCCTCGCGCATAGCACACCGCATAACTCTCGTCTTATACCTCTCGTTGAGATCTGGACGACGATATTGCTTATCCGCGTGTTCGAACCGCGACCCGCTTCAAATCCCCGCTAAACAAAGAAGAAACACGTCGCGGAGGATAGCGAGAGAAAGATTGCCTCGCGTCTTCAGGGTGGCGTTTCGAGGGGTGAACTTGGTAAATCCGCTCGTTCATTCCACGCCGGATGAAATATTCTAACGTGAATTTCAAATGCCGGTCAATTTATAGTTAATAAACATGAGAACGAGAGAGGAGATAGTTGGCTGAATGAATTTCACTCGAGAGGGTGCATAAAGTGTCGCGAACCCTTATCCAACGATAGGCGCGGCTGCTTCACGATCTTATGGAAAAACGTCGATAATCCGATGCAAAGGAGAGAGAAAGCGTGGGATATAGAGTTTTACAAAGGCAGCAATTTCCAGACGATCGCGATCATTAATAGGATGGTGACTCGTCTCGGTGAACTGGCTATAAAGAGCGGGAGAAAAACTCGAAAGGTATAAATTCTATTATGACCCTCCGGCGCAGTCTGAAGCATGGTATTACTAAACAACGTTGTCTCTGGACGGAAGCCTTTTAAAAGAATGGAATAAGGGAGACGAAGAAGGTGAGAGGTATTTTGTGGAAGAGATAGTGGAGAGCGAAGCGAGAGGAGAAGGTGGCGGCGGAGGAGAAAGAGGAGGAAAAGGAAAGCGTCCGCCCCTTTCCTTGTGCTCGGTTCAGGGTTCCAAGCTCGTGCAAGCGGTTAACGCAGCCATTTCACGCCTCGAGAAGCATCCAGTTTCCTCATCCAAATTCTAACCAAATTCACGGATATCTCTCCTCCGACAAGCTACGAGGATTTCTATTTAGCAGAAGTTGGAACATGGCGCAGACAATTGAGAGAAATCGAGGAAGCGCTTCTTCCCGACCATTGCAAATTAATCCTTCCAACTATACGGATCGCGTTATATGAAAACGCTTTACAGTAGGAAATGACAGTTCGTTTTACAAATCACAAAGCGCTTTTCATCGCCTAAGGAAGAAACGAAAAGCTACGAAATAAATGGATGTACACTGATAAACCAGTCGAAGGGAGGAATGGATAACTCGATAATCGAGATGCTGCATCACGCAGCCCATCGCCTCGAATAACCCTCCGTCAATGTGATCTTCCTACCAACCCTTTAGCCATTTAATCCTTCGTCAATCGGTGCAGTCCGATCGGACTAGGGTTATCCCTTAAAACTGCAATTCTTTATGGAATTAAATGGTAATTAACGAGGACGACTTGGTTTTTTCGTTCTTCCAACGGAGGGTGAGAATGAGAGGGGACGGGATCGTTTCGTCACAAAGCGGAAAATCGCGCGGAACGAAATCCCGTGTTGGGGACACGCAATCAAGGGAATATGCCCATTGAATCCGCGCGTACGTTGTCTGATACCGATACAACATCTATTCCACGGAGAATTTCCATATAGGATTCGGCTTATGGCGGCTGCTGGATGCGCGAAACCGTCGGATGTACATGCTATCGAATTTTTACGGGCAGCCTCCGTTCTATCAGTTTACCTCGTAAAGCCTCGCGACCCTTTCTGCGTTTTTCCTGGCAGAATGGCTTAAAGTGAGTATCGATCAGAAAGTCTGAGGGAATTACGGTCCATGAGCGATTCTCCATTGCCTATACCAAGTGGTTATATCTGCCATACGTCGTGTGCCATAGGAAAGGGGCGGCAACCGCAGCAGCACGACTGTCCTTCCTCTCACCCTCCGTCGCCATACCCGTACTCGGCTACCCCAATTTCACCCCCGAGAGCCAATATTTATTGATCACCCTCGAAGGCATCGTTCTGTATTCTCTCTGCCTCGCTCTCCTTCTCTTACTCTCGCGCGGCTAGTCTTCCCTATTCTTCCCCTCACCCCGATTTCCTTCGAACGCGACCTCTGCACGTTCTCTCGTGGCGAACCTTTTCTTCCTTTTTTCTTTCTCCCTCGTTCTTCCCTCGTTTTCAAGAAAAAGAGAAACACGCGATCGGTCTCGGTTCCCGTCGCGCTGTCAAGACGCTCGCAGCTGTTCTTCGCGATGCTTCTTCTCCCGGCCGCCTCGCAGGGGGAAAGAGTTCGTCAACGGGGGAAAGGGAAACGGAGTTGGAAAGCAGCAGCGGGACTCTCGACGCGATGAAAATTCACCCCACGACTCTTTATTCTTGGAAGCCTGCCTGCCGTGCCGTTCAAGAATGCCACAGCTCTACACCGAATTCGTGAAATTCGAGGGGGTAGCTCTCTCCTCTCCTGTGGTAGCAGCATCTGTGCGAGCACGCCTCGCCCCGAATAAATCTAATCTCTTGACACACGATCCGAATTCGGCACGAAACTTTCGAACGCCCGTTTAAAACGCTGCCGGGACGAACGCGACGTCGATGAACCAGAAGCGTTTCATCGAGTCGAGTCTTCGGCGTCGTTCAATTCCAGACGGTGATTTCAATCGGTAGTAATGCCCGTGTCACATATCCTTTGCGTCCCCGATTGAAATCACCCTGCTGGAAATCGACGCTGAAACCTTGAGCACGCGAAACGCCTTCTAACTTTAATCATGTTTGAAGAAAGCACAACTCAACTCACCTTGCAACCATGTCCAATGCGGCTTAGCAATATCTTCCTTACCTGTGACAGAGAGAAAAGTCTACGTGAGGATTCAACGTTCTCTGGTTGGCTGGCGTACGCGCGCGCGCTCGTGTATTCGCAACGGCGTGGAACGATCCGAATAAATCTTTTTCGACGATCGAATTCAACGCAACACCGGGTGGATGTGCAGTGGGTCGGGTACGGGAGGAGCGAGAGGTAGAAATCGCCGGGATATCGCGTACATATAATAAGAGGCGTCACTTTTTGAATTATTCGCTGAAAACTGATCACCGCCTGCGCGAAACATCGTAAATCCTGGAAATGTTTAAGCAGCCCGGGCGCGTATAATGCGAGAGCAGCGCGCACGATCGATCGATCGGAACATTTTAAAACCGAGCCAATGAGAATAACTCGTGGCCCGTCATAAATGAAGCCATAAATCGTATTTAGCCATTCGCCAAGCCGAGGCGATATTTCGCGGCATCGGACAACACAATTTTCTATCGGATAGTTCAATTTCTAGATCGAGGATTCATATTTAAAAATATCCGCGCCAATCGCACGGGATTAAACAATTAACGATCCCCAGTGCCCCTTCGCGCCACCGTTACCCCTTCCTTCGTCTATGTCACGTTTGTTCGACGAGCAACCCTCTCCTACCCTCTTCTCGTCCCTTCCTCTTGTTTTTCATTTCGCCGGCGATTTCGCTGGCGCGTGATGAAACGTCGATCGATGAGCTACTGAATGCATTTTGTACGCGGCCATCGAACGCCGGATTGTGTTCGTTAATATTCTATTAGACATGGACAAATGCGTGCCGTGTTTCAACGACACTGCGCGTTTAATCTCCTTCCCTCATTATACATTCAATCTCTCGTAAAGTGAAAATGACGCCCGGCAGGGATTCGCTCAACCACCGACTGGAAAGCGCTCCTTTCCATCTGTTTCGAATTCCGCGGTACCAGAAACACCTGCTTTGATTACCGGCCAACAATGACGCGTTTTTATAAATCTTCCATTCGACAAATTTCTATATTATAGACCTTATAAAATTGAAATAGATTACGAGGCACGATACAATAGCGCTGCTGATTGCAACAACCGGTGAAACCAACTTCCTCCGCCGTTATGCATATAGCAAAATTAAAATTTAATGCAAAATGCAATCGGTCAACATTAGCAAATAGCAGCAGACACGGTGCATGATCATCGTAGCGGAAAGGATTAAGTTAATCGCGCGAAATGGGAAATTTCAATAGTCAAACGACTCGCTTCAGAACACGCGGCAATTATGCGCGCGCGCCTCACCGCGCCGCTTGTAACTCACCGTAATAACAGAATAGTATAATCAATTTCCATCGCGACTCGAATTACGATGCTTCGGTTACATCAATCATTAACTCGTTTATCGTGTAACCGGGCTAGTTAGTCACGATCGTAAAGCAACCTATTGAAAGTATAATGCAGCCGAACGAAAAGGGGTAGGTAGCCGCGGCGGCAGCGATGGCCGCGCATTAAACCAAACAGAGCCGTTTTACACGCGTATCGGCTACAAACGTACTGGCCATGATAATCTAACATCTAAGAACAACTTCTTTCCTGCCCAGCCGGCCTCTGTCATCCATATTCTAGTTATTTGCGCACGTGCACGGCCGCCAGCTCTCGACTCGTGCGTCGGTGGTGCATCTACTCACACGTGGGTGTACCAGTGTGTTTAACACACGCGTACTTACGTGTGTTCGCACGAGCAAACGCGCCTACTTAAGTCAGATATTATCGGCAGAGGAGGCAATTCGATTGCGTGTACCGAAGCATGGTGCAGCGCTGATATAGAACTACTAAACAGGTCGTACATCAGCTCGGTTAGTTATAACGCTGCCTCTGCTTTGGCCCCTACCAACACCCCCTTCGACGCTGAACCAATTCCCACCGGTGTTCTGCATCATTTGGCGGCCCGCGGCCGTGAGATGCGCGCATGCACCGCTACCACGCTCTCTGTGCGCTATCGCGATCCTGTAATTCGCCCTTCGATGGACTCTATGATTTTTAGAAAGGATTTCGAAAAAAAACCACATCAACAGACAACACCAACCACCCCAGGGGAACTGTGCAACTGCACGCTTTTTACGGCTGTGGGATACAATGCTGCGAGATTCGTCGATCGCTGGAAATAAAGCGCTCCGCGATAGCTGGTTCCCGCGCGTTCGATTCACGCCCCGTTCTCTCGCTCTCTTTTTCTCTGTCTTCCTGCGTTCCTCCGCGGGTTGCAATCACGGTTTTCAAGTCATGCCCGTCTTATCCAAGACGATCTTCGAATATCGGCTTCCTTTTCTCGCTGCGCGATTCCAACAGATTGCAGCCGTAGTTCGATGGTCAGGGATCTTGAACGAAACGCGCAGTTGTAAATCAGTGTGAAAATCTCATATCCCCGACGAAGGCCGTGATGGTGCCTCGTTCTTTCGTTCGGCCGGCTACAGCCTCCGACCGACGAATTGATAATTCAAGAGGGAACGCGTTATTGGCTCCCGAAGTGAAAATCTGCAGACCGGTGACTTACGACACATTGCCGGTGACTGGTTATTAGATTATTGGTCGTATCGACAGCTCATGCGTTGGCTGCCGATATAGGGTGGAAGGCAGGAGTCACAGAGGCAGCCCGAGAGGGTGGACAGAGAGAAAAGGGGGTAGGTTTGGGGGATGGCGATGGTCGGTGATGGTGTCGCTGCTTGTGGGTCGCGTACGGACCACGTACAAATATAGAGGGGACCGGGGTGTGAGGGACGACTGAGGGGCAGAGGAAGAGCAGGGGGGCCAGCGGCGGTGGGACAAAATGGGGAGACCGTGATAACGATAACGTACGATCGGCATTAGCTGGCGGCTTGCAGCGGCTGATGGATGCGCTAATTATCAGCAAGCAGGAGTTACAGTGTTTCGCGTAGCCGTCCGCGCGCGCCGACGATCACTATGCGTTTCCGATAGAGACCATCGTGAAAAAAGAGATTACGCGCAGCACGGTGAAAAAAAAACACGAAAAATCCGCAATTGCCGAGCATTTCGACGTGACGGTTTTGGCTCGGGAAAATTCCAACGAGGATCTGCCCATTTGGAACGGACCCTGTACCCGTACCGAACGTCGATCTTTCGATCGGCCAAATCCGCGCCTACATCCTCATCGCACCGTGTTGCATAATTTGCAAATTCGCTATTGTTATCACGATTGTGAAAATGCAGGTCTGAATGGAATTGAGGAGAAAAAACGGAAATTGAAATAAGAGATAAAAAAATAATTCGTCTTGGAAGCGAAGCTGTTTCTCTGTTCCTTTGATTTTTTTTTTTTTTTTTTCATCGAGTTTAAAAGAAAGTCGACGATAGAAAATCTATTTCGTTGGCGAACGGACGATACAAAAGCGGTCCGACCAATTTTCTTCCCTCTTACGTTCAATTTCGAAGAGCGGGATCGTAGTTCTCGCACATCCATGTAAACCTATACGTATCCGGAAACCGCAAGCTGCGGTCTAAGCCCTAGATGCATCTACGTAACATAATCTACGATAGCGGGCGGCGCGTATATAGCGCACGATCGGTCGAGATCCGGTGCCCCGTAATGAACATTGCGCTTGTTTATTTAATGGGAAATTCGGTGGCGCCATAAAGCTCGAAGAAGGGGGTGAAACCTATTAAATTTATGTTTTCGGTTTACCCGCTCTGACGGATCGCAATGCCCGCACGCGTCGACCTCTAGCCACCCCCTGTCGTGGTTCAACCACCCTCCACCCACTTGCACCGCCATTTCTACCACCTACTACTCCCTCCCACCCAGCTTTCCTGTATCTCCTCTACCCTCCTTCTCTTCCACCCTCATTCAATTTCTCCCGCTCTCTCTCTCTCTCTTTCTCTCTGTTACTAGCATTTACTCTGTTCCTCCCTTTCCAAACGTTCACTCGAGCACTCATCTCTGTCCCTCTCTCTCTCTCTCTCTGTTTCCATGTGTTTGTGTTTACCGTATTGGTCCAGTGTAATCCAAACGGAGATATATATTCGTAGTGGCTAGGGGGTTCGGCCAGGGTTCCGTGAACCACGTTGCGGCACCTATCGTGACGGACAGCGCCGCGTCAGCGCGTAAAGCATCATCGCGTTTCTGCGGCTTGCGATCGCTCGCCGTACGTTTCGTTGCTCACAATGGGCCGAAGATCTAAAATTGAACTCGCACACGGTCATCGATCCAGCGCGTACTGCGTAATTTTATTGTGAACGGTCTATCTCGTTCTTCTTCCGTTGGAAGTTAAAATTACTATTAGACCGTTTTATTTGAAAAACCTTATCGTTTCATACTTTTAAGAAAATTTATTCCGCGGTTTTTTTTATAAATTACGAGTACGTCTAATAAAACGTGAATAAATTCACATCTCAAGTCTGAACTTTCGTACCGTTATCACAGCATCTTCCGACAACCGAGACATTTCCTTCTCGGTAAAAGTTTCTGTTTTAACAGGTCGAGTAGCTAATGCCTAGTAACCCTCGAAGAATCTGGCATAGGAAAAACGGCCATCCTGCAACTTTATCCCTTTTGAATCCCCCTAATTGCCAAATTTTCCTCGCCCTTAATTTAGTGTTATAATTGCTTCCTACCCCTTATAAGGGGTTGCCTGCTGGTGCCTCGGTTCCCGTGATACCGCCACCCTTACGCCGTTCCTTATATCCATACCCTCCTCCGCGAAATATCCTTACGAAGCTTGCCTTCTTCGTCCTCGGTGTTCCGTCGTCCCTCTGTCTTTTATCACGGTATTTCCAAATAGCCTAATAAATTTGTACTCGATGCGCATTTAAACGACTCGGTAGGTCCGCCATCGATCGCTGCTCGTTACCACTGACAGTCATTCGGCATTAACGAACGATTCCTTTTCCTCGTGTCCCCTTGCCAAAGAAGTCGCGTGGAACGTTCGATAGATGATAGGAAATCTTGCTACAGTTAATTATAGTATTATAATTACAGGATAAAATTTAATAATTGGACAATGGTAAAACTTCATTTATGGGAACATTTTGCTTAGTGTCCGATTAACTGAATTCTTGCCTATTAGATTATTTATTCGGATGTGAATTCCTAGGCGAGGAAAATTGAACCAGTTGCACTTTGCGTAGTGATATTTTCTTTCCAAAGGAAAAGATCGCAAGTTCTTAATTATAATTTGAAGTGTGAGTTAGGAGCATACTCGATACGAGCAATACGCGAATTGACTACACGTGCAGCGCGTGCCATTCCGTTTGCCGCGCAGTCACGTCTGCGAGCGTTCATGTTTGTCCAACACAGTGGGCCGCATATACGACAGAACACGAAACTTGAATGAGTTTTTATGTCACCGAACACCTCGCAATAATAAAGCGATAATTTTGCCTCGACCAACCCGGGATACGATCCCCCGCGTCTATTTTCGCAACTTCCACTAAATTTAGCCGTTTACCGCAGACTCCTCGCACGTTTTTCGAGACTACAGCCTCCCACCTCTGAACCTTTTTATCTTCAGGTCCGATGTCTTATAAAATCATAAAATCTGTATCTATCATAGCGAGAACTATGCTACTCGGGAAAAATCTAATACCAACGATACGCAATTTTTCGTTTTATTTTACAAAAGCGACTTTTACCCAGTGTTATAAAACTATATAAGACAGTTTACTTGCTATAGCGTCTTTTTCATTCATCGTAGCCTTCCACCCGACCGATTAAAGTTCGTACACAAATTGAAAGATTCGCAGTCCACTAAGTCGAATTGATAAAAACGTCCTCTGCTCGTTCCGTGGGGATTCCCTTTTCAATGGAACAATTCGGAAGAAGAACGTCAAAAGGTCGCAACGTGTCGAGCGTAGAGGAAATGCACGAGATATAAACGCACGTGACGTGGCAAAGTGCGTTTGGCAGAGTCAATAGAATTTCGGCGCGGCACTCGGATGCCGTTGAACGTACATATACACTGAGCCACATCCGGGGCCATATAGACTGTCTGAAGAAACTACTCGAAACGACATAATAACGGCCGAAACATGGCTATGTATGCGTTATGCGTACGCTGTACGCTAGTTCCTGTACATAAAAGTCAGTTTACTTTCGGTCTACATGGCAGTCTAGGTACACAGCTAGCTAGTACATATCGCAGAGAGTCGTTCAGCTTGCCGTCTCCATTGCGACCAGCAGCCACACCAATGGATCGACCGTTGGAGGTTTCTTTTCGAGGCCCGCGCCTCGTATATATCGCCTCGCGTATACACACAGAGAACCGAGTCTACGATCGAATGGCTGAAAGTTCTAGCGTCTAGGCAAAAATGTGTCCGGAATCATGGCGTGCTTATTCTCCGCTCTAACGACCCAACCCCCGCGAGATAACTTGTCCAGCGGTGAAATGGCCCACAAATAAGCGACCGATAAATCAGCGCGGCAACAAAAATCCTGGCGACATGCCGTGACCGTGAACACATTCCCCGCCATTGTGTATTACTTTCTAAGCACAGAAAGTTAAAAGATTCGGGAAACAGAGAAATTGCGTGCCATTTTACGGAAATTATCGGCACCCTATTAATTTCCAGCGACGCTTTGTAATGTAATTTTGATTGCAAGTACTCGAACATTCCGAATAGAATATTCAGTTTCCACAAGGACTATGACTAGAAGGATCTAGTTAGCGGGTCGTTAACAACTTCGAGATACCGTTACCAACTGCCCGCCCCGTTCTCTTTTATTACTCTCGAAAATTCTCGTCGACGACGACGACAACGACAGCATATAAAAACAAACTCGTTTAAAGAAGAATAACGCTCGGTTGTGGTTTGGTCGTCGAAACGAAAGAAGCGGCCGCATAATGCAGGCGTCGTGCCGCGCGGGTGGAAAAGAACGAAGGGAAGAAAAAGCGGTCAAAAGAAAAAGGTTCGCGCGACAGCACCAAGTTTCTTCGCGCGATGTTTTATTTGGCGGCCGCGAGCGTTGCAAGAGTTAAAGCACGGATCCACCACTGCCGCCGGGGCGAAGATACAGCCAAGTAAAGTGGCGGGCGTTAGACTCAAGGTAGGAGTGTATAAAGGCCCTGCCCAGTCACCGCAAACTTCTATTCCCACCTCCTGCACCCCCGGCACGCTACCCTGTTACCACCCTCCGCTACCCCGGCGCATACCGGCTACCAAAGGGTTCGTAAAAGTTGGGGACGCCCGGGATATTTACGCGTCATCGTAAACTCTAGGCGTCTTCTTACTTACCCCAGGATACACTGGCGCGCTACCTCCGGCTATAGCCAGATACAACCCCTTTTCTTCGGCACGCCGCCGTCCGGCCCGAGATTATTATGCCGCTATCAAATGGCTCCGTTATTTCGTCTGGCCTGCTCGAAAAATGCACCGTTTACGCTCATACAGTGACTCATTTAGCGTTTCGTTCTCTCGATTGGTGGTACTGAGGGATTGATGTCTTTTTCACGAGACAAATTACCAAATAATTGACGATTCCGTTGTCCATGATAACGAATGTTGGCATAATTAGATTTAAGTAATGGTAATAATATCCTTAACGATAAGAATTTGAAACATCTCATTATGAATTCTAATATATGTCCTTTATGATAAAAAGTTCGAAACTTAGGTGTATTATTTCACTTTCTATTGTTCATACTGAGGGATTGATTTTTTCACGAGACAAATTCCCAAATCCTTGTGGATGATAATAAATGCTGGCATAATTAAATTTAGGGAATAATAATAATATTCCCAGCGATAAGAATTTGAAACATATGAGTTCTAACTTAGTAAGTTCAATATATGTCCTTTATGATAAAAAGTTCGAAACTTGGGTGTATTATTTCACTTTCTATTGTTTATACTGAGGGATTGATTTTTTTTCACGAGACAAATTCCCAAATCCTTGTCGATGATAATAAATGCTGGCATAATTAAATTTAGGGAATAATAATAATATTCCTAGCGATAAGAATTTGAAACATATGAGTTCTAACTTAGTAAGTTCAATATATGTCCTTTATGATAAAAAGTTCGAAACTTGCTCGTATTATTTCACTTTCAATTGTTCCTACTGAGAGATTGATGTATTTTTCACGAGACAAATTCCCAAATCCTTGTGGATGATGATAAATGCTGGCATAATTAAATTTAGGGAATAATAATAATATTCTAACTTAGTAAGTTCAATACATGTCTTTTATGATAAAAAGCTCGAAACTTGGGTGTATTATTTCACTTTCAATTGTTTATACTGAGGGATTGATTTTTTCACGAGACAAATTCCCAAATCCTTGTCGATGATGATAAATGCTGGCATAATTAAATTTAGGGAATAATAATATTCCCAGCGATAAGAATTTGAAACATATGAGTTCTAACTTAGTCAGTTCAATATATGTCCTTTATGATAAAAAGTTCGAAACTTGGGTGTATTATTTCACTTTCAATTGTTTATACTGAGGGATTGATGTTTTTTCACGAGACAAATTCCCAAATCCTTGTCGATGATAATAAATGCTGGCATAATTAAATTTAGGGAACAATGATAATATTCCCAGCGATAAGAATTTGGATCATATGAGTTCTAACTTAGTCAGTTCAATATATGTCCTTTATGATAAAAAGTTCGAAACTTGGGTGTATTATTTCACTTTCAATTGTTCATACTGAGGGATTGATTTTTTCACGAGACAAATTCCCAAATCCTTGTCGATGATAATAAATGCTGGCATAATTAAATTTAGGGAACAATGATAATATTCCCAGCGATAAGAATTTGAAACATATGAGTTCTAACTTAGTCAGTTCAATATATGTCCTTTATGATAAAAAGCTCGAAACTTGGGTGTATTATTTCACTTTCAATTGTTCATACTGAGGGATTGATTTTTTCACGAGACAAATTCCCAAATCCTTGTGGATGATAATAAATGTTGGCATAATTAAATTTAGGGAATAATGATAATATTCCCAGCGATAAGAATTTGAAACATATGAGTTCTAACTTAGTCAGTTCAATATATGTCCTTTATGATAAAAAGTTCGAAACTTGGGTGTATTATTTCACTTTCAATTGTTTATACTGAGGAATTGATTTTTTCACGAGACAAATTCCCAAATCCTTGTGGATGATGATAAATGCTGGCATAATTAAATTTAGTTCATAATAATAATATTCCCAGCGATAAGAATTTGAAACATATGAGTTCTAACTTAGTAAGTTCAATATATGTCCTTTATGATAAAAAGTTCGAAACTTGGGTGTATATTTTACTTTCTATTGTTCATACTGAGGGATTGATGTCTTTTTCACGAGACAAATTCCCAAATCCTTGTCGATGATAATAAATGCTGGCTTAATTAAATTTAGGGAATAATGATAATATTCCTAGCGATAAGAATTTGAAACATATGAGTTCTAACTTAGTCAGTTCAATATATGTACTTTATGATAAAAAGTTCGAAACTTGGGTGTATTATTTCACTTTCAATTGTTCATACTGAGGGATTGATTTTTTCACGAGACAAATTCCCAAATCCTTGTGGATGATAATAAATGCTGGCATAATTAAATTTAGTTCATAATAATAATATTCCCAGCGATAAGAATTTGAAACATATGAGTTCTAACTTAGTCAGTTCAATATAAGTCCTTTATGATAAAAAGTTCGAAACTTGGGTGTATTATTTTCTGATTTTGTGTGAAATATTAGGGATTTAATCCTTGTGTCGAAACTCGAGTGCTCGTCTCATGGAAAATCAAAATTACCATAGATGCCCATTATTGAAACACCTTTACGTTTACTTCTAGAGTTTTGTTAACTACGGAAGCAAAATTTTGCGAAGTTACTTATACGTCATGCAAAAGTCAAATTAATTTAACTACACGGTAATTTGTCATTCGAGTCAAGAAAAGAATACACAGTTTGTAAAAAGAAGACAATGGAAGAATATTAAAAAAGTATAAAGTAATGTAACTGTTATAAAAATAACCATGAGCATTTTTGTCATTGACATATGGATTAAATACATTTCCAAATGATTTCCATTAGTACCATTCGATCTTTTCCAATTTTCATAACGCGGGTCCCTTTTCACACCGATCATTTTCCGTTCTACCATTTTCATGCATCTGCTTCAAATGTTTGTTAATTATTATCCTCCCAGGATAACTTTACAAGAATTCATATATGAATTAAAAATCACACGTTTAAATAACTTTAAATGCACACATAAATTAATTCCGAGAATTTCAACGCGAAGCGTTTGATTCTGTCGCCTGGTCGAATTAATTTTCAAAGATTTCAGATAATAACGATTTTCAGGTAGATATCGCGGTAATGAAGGAATTAAGATCAATTAGCAATTTAATTTGTAAGACAGAAGGATCGGCCGAGTAAATTGCTCTATTCAGGCAATCGCCTGTTTCCTTTTTCCTAACATTAGCATCGCAGAATGGTTAATGCCAATGGCACAGGTATCCTCGCAAATATGGCCTCGAGGTAAACGTGAAATTCGAAAGAACGCAGAACGAAGGTATCCGAACAGTTTTAAACGTATGATTTCGTCAGACATCTGGCTCAATGAATTAAGTTATCCAGGCTGATGGATTCTACCTTGATAGACATAATACTTAAAAATGGCTGCCTAATCTACCTTAAAAGTGCCAGACAATAGAAAATATTCAACGTAAATTCTTGCAACTTGTTCTTAACTGACTGAAACGTTATATACTAACATCGTTAAAAAACAGTAGATTATACTAAATGGAAGACTGCGAAGAATTTTAATCGAGGACTCTTCATTTCTGAATTGAACTATTCCAAGTTAAATTTCTATTTAATTTGAATTTGCAAACTGAAATTTAAATTTTTCTACCAGCTAAATAACTATTTTCCGATTCAATTATTTCCCGATCAAACTTTCCTCCAACGCATTTAGTATAATACGCGAGGACTCGCAGACGGAATAAGCCGTGGAATCAGCAGATAGTCATGCATAAGGTCAGCGATCGAAACTTCACAATGGTCTATTTCAGTCCGTTCTACGACTTTCTATCATTCGTCATGCACTCCGCCGGAGGAGAGTTGTACACGCGGGAACACATGTTCGCCAAGATTCCTCCGCCCTTCTCGAAACCGCACGGAATTGATCAGTATATTTTCGAATTGGCCCGGTGTATTTAACGGACACACACGTCTGCTGAATTTCATACGCGTTGTTCACAGTTGTGCACAGCGAACCTGCCTATTGCCCGCTCTCGCCGTATTTATAGACGATGTTTTGTCTATTTTCTATGTATTTTACAGGCAGTCGGTGGACGTTCAACCGTGGCGTTTGCATCTCGTTCGATTTTAGTCCGCGCGTGACACGCCAGTTACCTCTGCTATCCCCCGGTTCAAATATTTTTAACCCCTTCTCTGGCCGGAAGGATTTTCCAAAGTTACAGTCGCGCCGGATATTTATGTATCGTAAATTCGCAACGCCTTCCACCCCAAACGCTCCAAGACACGGACGCTCCTTCTCTCCTTCCCCATTCCGAATTACCCCGAAACTAGATACAAGTCACCCCTTCGGAACGCGGTAGCCTTCCTCCGTAATTATCCTACCAAATGGTCACATTGTTTCGCATGCCTGACCTGCTTAAATTAAGCGGAGCTGCGTGTCGTGCGGCTCAAAAAATTACGCTCCGTTTAATACGACGAATGATAAGGTCGAATTGAATATAAAAAATGCTTGCCAATGTTTGCTTCTCTGCGAGAGCAAAAGGGTACTTCGGTGCCTTTTATTTCTCTTTGATATGTTTCAACTTTTTGAAGCAAAATGTTTGTGTATCTTGAACTACATGGAATTGTATAAATTACAGTTTGAGTGCTCATTAAATAATGATTATTTTATGTCAATGTAGCATTATATTCCTAAATAAGTAACTTGAATTTAGGGATCTAAATTGTTCGCTTCATGGGAAGATACGTATTGTATTATAATTATTAGTTCGTCAACTTATTGTGTCACATAAATACACGCTGTTCGTATATGATAACGTTATGATTAAACAATCAAAGGCTTCATTTTCAAGCGTATCATTCTTTACACTATCGATTCTACCATGTTTCGAACTTCTGATTACTATTAGGTTTTTTAAATTTAGAGGTAGTTTACAATCAATTCTCATTGAGAATTATAAGAAAATTATTCTGGCGTAGTATTATAATAATAAACGATTATATTATGTTTGGTTCTAGCTGGATCTAATGTTTAAATCTTCGACTATCGGTTGTCCGAAAAGTTTCTTTCCTTTCATAAGGTGATAATAGACGAACAATTTCTGTTTTGTGTTCTTTTATTGAATTAGGTGTGACCATTTCGTTATATTTCTATTACTATGTTCCTGCATGATTCAATAAATTAATATAAAAGAAAAGACACTGTGCGTCTATTGTTTCCTCATAAAACAGAAGAAACTGATAGAAAAATAAAATTCGCCAGCGTCGATAAAGATAAATAAGGAAACTCTCATAGTTATTTTATAACAAAGTAATTAATTTCTTGGTACAGTTATAAATAAATTATGCAGAATCACAGTATTCCTTACTTGGAGTATAATAGATGGACAGCTTCTCTTTTATATTATATTATTTTCTTCTATTTCTATTATCATGTTTCTGCATAATTCAAAAAATTAGTATAAAAGGAAAAAACATTGCGCGTCTATTCAATAAATTAGTATAAAGGAGAAAACATTGTGCGTTTATTATTTCCTCATAAAATAAAAGAAACTGATAGAAAAATAAAATTCGCCAGCATCGATAAAAATAAATAAGGAAACTCTCATCGTTATTTTATAACAAAACATTAATTTTTCAGTACAGTTGTAAACAAATTATGCAGAATCAAAGTATTTCTTACTTGGAGTATAATAGATGGACAATTTCTCTTTTATATTATATTATTTTCTTCCATTTCTATTACTATCTTTCTGCATGATTCAATAAATTAATATAAAAGATAAGACACTGTGCGTCTATTGTTTCCTCATAAAACAGAAGAAACTGATAAAAAATAAAATTCGCCAGCGTCGATAGAAATAAATAAGGAAACTTTCATCGTCATTTTATAACAAAACAATTAACTTCTTAGTACAGTTATAAATAAATTACGCAGAATCAAAGTATTCCTTACTTGGAGTATAATAGATGGACAGTTTCTCTTTTATATTATATTATTTTGTTCTATTTCTATTACTATGTTCCTGCATGATTCAATAAATTAATATAAAAGAAAAGACATTGTGCGTCTATTGTTTCCTCATAAAATAGAAGAAACTGATAGAAAAATAAAATTCGCCAGCGTCGATAAAAATAAATGAGGAAACTCTCATGGTTATTTTATAACAAAACAATTAACTTCTTAGTACAGTTATAAATAAATTATGCAGAATCAAAGTATTCCTTACTTGGAGTATAATAGATGGACAGTTTCTCTTTTATATTATATTATTTTGTTCTATTTCTATTATTACGTCCCTGCATAATTTAATAAATTAATATGAAAGAAAACAACATCGCGCGTCTATTATCTCCTTATAAAACGAAGGAAACATTTCGGACAACCTAATATATTAAGTTACAGCATGTTCGTCGAATTAAACACTTCGTAGTGAAACTCTTAGACGTAAATTTTCAAATTCAAGTATTCACTATCGAATTTCTAAATGACAACGTTTAAAGAAAAACAGCGATCACAAATCCCGTCATTTTACCTAATACAACCCTTCAACGACCAGAATATCTCCTTGCAACGAAATTCAAAGCTGTGGACTACACGTTTTAGGTCTTCCGAAAAGTTTCTTTCGTTTCATAAGGCGATAACAGACGAACAATTTCTCTTTTATATTATTTTATTGAATTAGGTGTGACCATTTCGTTCTATTTCTATTATTATGTTCGCGCATAACTTTTTTATTTGGAAGTAGTTTACAATCAATTTTGAGAACCATAAGTAAATTATTCTGGCGTAGTATTATAATAATAAATGATTATCGTATGTTTGGTTCTAGCTCTTCGACTATTAGGTCGTTGAAAAATTCCTTTCGTTTTATAAGGGAATATTGGATGCACGATATTTTCCATTTTATACTATTTTATCGAATTATGATCCATTTTGTTCTGTCAGAATAAAGATCACAACGTTCGACAGATTAAATTTCATGTTTCTATAAAACCCACAGTCAAAGAATTATTCAAATTCAGCAATAGACACAGCACAAGAGTTAACAACCACCAAAACCTCTAACTCGACACGTCGGAACAGATGCACAGGCTAAGAAGACATTACACCTTAGACAACCACTAGATTCAAATAGAATCAAACATAATCGAAGTACAGTACAAAAGAATTAACTTAAAATTCTCTAACGAGAACTGATTGTAAAATAAACGGAAAAAAAGAAAAAAATGTTTCTATGAAGATGCGACGTTGTAAAAGACGTGTCTGTAAAAGGAAGACTCTTTTCCAACAACCTAATAGAATGCGTTATTATCTAAAAGACCCAAAAATTGGACAATCTTGGTGTTCGTCGTGTCCTTCCAATTACCACGGCAAGTTTATCGGGAAGAAAACAAGATTATAAGTATAATCACGACCTCGATCGACCATTTCAAATCTCGCGATTCGAAAGCTATCTGCTGGTCGTCCCACGATCCAGTAGCTTCTTCCTTTACATGGCTTGCCATGTTCCATGGCATTTGGATATCGTGTGAAAGGGACAGAGAAAGAGAGAAATGTGGAGAAAGAGAAAGAGAGAATAGTCGCGCGATACGAATCGAAAGTTGCTGAATATCGAGCGACGATCTTAAAAATAAAGCCACACGCTATTTCCGATAGTCCGTCGCATCCAGCACAGATTACGTTCCCATCGAACCGGTATAAAACAACAGAAACGTGCGATTCCAGCGTACGACGAATTTACCAACTTCATCCTTCCACTTTTTCCCTCTATGTTTGGCGGAAGTTTGTCAGGACAGTCTTAAAAATGCAGAGAAGTCGATCTGTAGCAATGGCGAACGGTTGGTTCCGAATGGAAAACGCTAAGCTCGTTCGTTCGTTCGTGCATCTAAAGGGAGGGTTTAATTCCCTTGAAGCATTGTCCACGTTAGCCACCATTACACTCACATGGCCGTGCAATTAGCAATGTAAATGCCGGTTAGTTAGTTAGCGTGTTCGTAAAGCAAACGAAGGTGGGCACTGGGACTAGATAACGGACCTCCCAGGCGAGTGATCATCTCAATTAACCTTTGATAACGCCACGGTTATCAATTGCTTTTTGCATACCAATCATTGTCTCCGTTTTTTCCCCCGGATTTACTATGTCGCTAATTCGCCCATCTTTTCGCCAGCTTGCAATTTTCGGTCAATGGTAAAACGTCTATAGTATCCTATTTGCAGTTCAAAGGCAAAGCCATGATTTACTTGAACCGTGTGTATTAAGCTACACCGTGTTCGTCAAATTGAACGCTTTGAATTGGGATGTTTGTAATCATTGGAAACTTTCAGACGTAAATTTTCGAATTCAAGTACTTGCTATGGAATTTATAAATTTCAACGTCTAAAGAGAAACAGTGGTCTTAAATCCTATAATTGTATCTAATATACAGCCCTTCAACGACCAGAATATTCTTTTGCAAGGAAACTCAACGCTGTGGACTATACGTTTCAGGTCGTCCGGAAAGTTTCTTTCGTTTCATAAGATGATAATAAACAATTTCTGTTTTATATTATTTTATTGAATTAGGTGTGACCCATTTCGTTCTATTTCTATTACTAAAAAGATTAAAGGAAAACACATTGTGAGTCTATTATTTGTGATTTCACGTTTGTACGAAGGTGCACTGCTGTGAAAAACACGTCTACGAAGGAAAGATACTTTCCGGACAACCTAATACATGCACTGACGAAAGTACTTCGATATTTATCATAAAAATCTTTGATGTGTATGTTGTACGTGCTACATGTTCTTTCGTACGTCACACGTATATTCGTTAAAGTGTTGCAACAGTTTCACTCATTTAGGAATGTTCATTGTAAGCACATGTTGCAATATAATTATACTGCTACATGTAACTGGAATACTACAAGTTCATTTGAAACTGGCTATCCACTTATTCATATACATTAGGTTGTCCGAAAAGTTTCTTTCGTCTCATAAGGTGATAATAGATGAACAATTTCTGTTTTGTATTATTTTATCGAATTACGTGTGACCCATGTCGTCCTATTCCTATTACAATGTTCCTGCATGATTCAAGAAATTAATATAAAAGAAGACATTGTGCGTCTATTGTTTCCTCATAAAACAGAAGAAACTGATAGAAAAATAAAATTCGCGACCGTCGATAGAAATAAATAAGGAAACTCTCATCGTTATTTTATAACAAAACATTAATTTCTCAGTACAGTTGTAAATAAATTATGCAGAATCAAAGTATTTCTTACTTGGAGTATGATAGATGGACAATTTCTCTTTTATATTATATTATTTTCTTCCATTTCTATTACTATGTTCCTGCATGATTCAATAAATTAATATAAAAGGAAAAAACATTACGCGTCTATTCAATAAATTAGTATAAAGGAGAAAACATTGAGCGTCTATTATTTCTTCATAAAATGAAAGAAACCGATAGAAAAATAAAATTCGCGAGCATCGATAAAAATAAATAAGGAAACTCTCATCGTTATTTCATAACAAAACATTAATTTCTTGGTACAGTTATAAATAAATTATGCAGAATCACAGTATTCCTTACTTAGAGTATAATAGATGGACAATTTCTCTTTCATATTATCTTATTTTCTTCCATTTCTATTATCATGTTCGTGCATAATGGAAAAAACATTGTGCGTCTACTATTTCCTCATAAAACGAAAGAAATTGACAGAAAAAAAAAAATAAATAAGGAAACTCTCATCGTTATTTTATAACAAAGTAATTAATTTCTTGGTACAGTTATAAACAAATTATGCAGAATCAAAATATTCCTTACTTAGAGTATGATAGATGATCAATTTCTCTTTTATATTATCTTATTTTCTTCCATTTCTATTATCATGTTTCTGCATAATTCTATGAACTAACATAAAAGGAAAAAACATTATTTTTATTATTTCCTCATAAAACGAAAGAAACCGATAGAAAAATAAAATTCGCCAGCATCGATAAAAATAAATAAGGAAACTCTCATGGTTATTTTATAACAAAACAATTAATTTCTTGGTACAGTTATAAATAAATTATGCAGAATCAAAGTATTCCTTACTTAGAGTATAATGGATGGACAATTTCTCTTTTATATTATCTTATTTTCTTCCATTTCTATTATCATGTTCGTGCATAATGGAAAAAACATTGTGCGTCTATTATTCGCTCATAAAACGAAAGAAACATTTCGGACAAGGTAACATAATCCGCTGACGCATGCAGCACACTATAAAATCCGGAATACCTCATAGATGCACAGAGAGTCACTGAAACGCACGATCCTCTAATTAGTTCGATCGTTCGAGAGCTTCCATGCCGTCGAACTGTGAAACGCGGCTCACTCGTAAATAACAGCTCATGAATGAAGAGGATACGTTGTGGAAGCCGGGCGAAGGAGACGTGGCGCGGATGCGGCCCCAAGATCCGCTGTAACGAACGCGCTCGGTAATCGCGACCGAGAGTCGCATGACGACCGTTGAACCTTACTAATGGAACGCTCGCGATAGTCGATCACACCACTTAACATGTACGGGTATAAATCTGATGTCGTGGCCAGCCGAGGCAAAACAAGCCACCTAACGAAGCGCCGTGTCGATTCCTCGCGTGGCAAGGCGCGACTACCTCTCCTCTCTCACCTCTCTTGAATTCCAACAGTTCCCCATTCCGTTCCTTTCCGTGTCCCTACATTCTCATCCTGCAACCTAGAGCTATCATCTTTTCTACTAAGGCCACGATTCTGTGTGAGTCGTGCCAGCCACTCAATACACAGACCCCGCACACCCGAAAAACAACACACCCGAAAAAGAAAGGAGCCATGCTGCCATCGGCTATGGCCGCAAGGGTGTTTCCCACGAACGAAGGACCAGCCCCTTGTCCCAAATTTTTCTGCTACTCGCTATGATGACCCCGTTACCAGCCACCATAATGGCCTGGTCCGACCCCTACTTTCTTCCTCGGGGTCCCGTAGTCAGCTGCATCTGTTTCGTAGAAATAGAGCAACCTGATCTGGCAGACGAGAAACTGAGCGGAGGAACCCAGAGGGGAACGGGCGACGCAGATTTTAGGGCAACAGTGTAAACAGAGAAAGTGAAATCCTAGGAATATGGCGTTGGGCTAAGAGGCGATCCTCAACTTGCTGGAATTCCTGTGATCTTTGAATCGAAACAAACGGTACTCTATGATCTATTCTTTTTATTTTATTTTGCTTTTTTTTACAATTTGTCCTGAAGGACATTTGGTAAAGTGTTATGTCTTATTGGTGAAAAAAAATAAAATAAAAATAAATATAGCATGTGGCTGGCTACCCCCAGCGGGGTGCCAGCTTTGTTTTTTTCTAAGTTATATCTTTTATGTATCTATTCTGATCATTGTTTTTTTTGTGAGATTATAGGTAATTGTTTTATACGTTGCTTGAGGGATGGGAGTAGCGAGATCGAAGTCTTATCTTTGAGATAAGAGGCTTTAAATTTGTTGAAATTTGGTCAAGTAATATTTGAAGTAGTTTGCTAACCGGAATAGAATCGTAAGAATTTCTAACTCCTCTTGAACACGTTCAGTAATATTTTTATTTATAAAGACGTTTAATGTAATTATTACGTTATTATATTAATTCCGATTAAGAGTGTAGCTCGTTAAATACGAAATTCTTACGTTTGATTGATGGATTGTTTTACGATATCTAACTTGGAAAAAGAAATTTGAAACACGTGAGAACGTGGACGAAAGGGCGCAGGCATTTTGCCCCGTTTTCAAATACTGTGTTACAGCGATAGCATTCACGATGCGAGCGATTGCGCGCGAACTAATTTTATAGCTTGACGAAAAGCGCGTCAAACGCGTCGTATAACGTTGCCACAAATTTCCGAGGATTTCGTATCGAGCCCATTAAATCTTCCGGTCGAGCGCTTGAAAATGAAAATTAAGCGATTCTCGATTGTTTACAGAAACGCCGTGACTATCGCGCATCCCGATCTTTCGCCTCTTTTCGCTCTTTGTTCTCGACATGGGTAGGGTAACCGAGGCGAGCTACGTTACCGACGAACGTGCCGCGACATTTAAGCTCGCGCAGTTGCCGTACATGGTCGAAAGATGGCGTTCGCATCTTTATGCCACACCCGAGATCCTTCGCCGCTCGTAGAGAGCGTCGTGGAGAGCCCTTCACGGCTGACAACCAGTAGCCACGTGCCGTTCGTTTCTCGGGTACGGTTAGAACGTGCCTCTGGTTTGCCAAATTCTCCAATTGTCCCGGACGAGATTTTTAAGCGTTATAATATCGGTAAACTCACACTCGGTATATATGGATTTTTCTAAAGATGCAGTACGAAGTCGTTCCTTGGAATTTGGGTATAAAAGTAAACACGTAAGATATATACAAATCAAGTTAATTTATTAACGCAAAAAGGTATGCAACGAACTTACAACGAACGTATAGAATTCCCACGAACATTCATCGGTACGCGGCAACGAATCTGAAACGCTCGGAACAAAGGAATGGTCTTTAAAAGTCGTTCGCGAGAAAGGTCGAGCGATTAACACACGGAATTTCTATAGTCAAAATTATCGCGTTTCCTAGCTAAACTCGTCATTCTTTTCGAACGTCAGCCATTTAAGAAACACGGTTAAGGGAATAGGCGGAGGAGAAAGAAGACGGTGGGACGATTTTCGCTTGCGTCGATCAACCATTACGAAACTCATTCTATCGCGTAAGAGGGCTGCCGCGAGATTCTTCGAACGTCTTCCGGTGGTCGATTACGGTAGCTAGAATCGAGCTAGCGGATGTTGTTAACGGCGATCGGTGGGCTCGTGAAAGCGGTCGCCGATAACAAACTGCCGGTCTCGCGGAGGCCCACCACCTTGCGACGAAATTAGGCTGTCTGTAAAATGTAATATTATTTTTAGTTGGCTGCCCTTCCCCGTTCACCGGCGGCAGTAACCATAATTTTTCGTGGGCCCGCGTGGCGTGACGCCGGCTATCCGCTCGGCCAGAGCTCTCACGCATACCAAACTCCATACACAACACACTAATTCTCTCCTCTATCCACCCACGTGCTCGTTCTCTCCCCCCCTCTCTCTCTCTCTCTTCTGTCCACCCTTCCTTCTTTCCCTTCTCGTTGCTTCATCCACGGCCTCTCCCCCACCAGAAACGATCGCATCTTTTTCGGCCGCACGGCTCTCTCTAGCGTTCGAATCCGCTTCTTCTTCTATCGCCATCGTCGTTTCGAACGTTCGCCATTCCACCTGGTCGCCACGTCTTCTCCTTCGTGTACCGACCTTCAAGGTTGAATCGAAATTCTAGCGGACTATTCCGATCCACCCGAATCAAGGTCCTCGCCCTCGTTCCTGACCTTCCGCACCTTTAACTACCGGTTCGAATAATACCCGTGTCGATTTCATTTTCTTCCTTCTGGCCGATGCTACCGATGTCTATCTGTGTCTCGCAATTCCACTTTCGTTTTCTCCCTATGTAGCAATTATTCCAGCGGAGACTCCCATCTAGGTAGCTTGTTTGTCTTAGACCGTGAGTGTTTATCTAATCGCGATCGCGTTGACGTTTCTATGTGGAGGGCTATGTTCTCTTGACCAACAAAAAATCGCATAGCAACGGTTCTGCTTCCTCTTCAAACGCGTACGAAAATTCAAACTGTTCTAGAAATTACGCCATCGTGTTATGGATATGCGTATCTGTCGGTAATACGATAATTGTAATTCGTTTATTCGCCATCTAAAATTCTAGATGTCAGTGTAAGAGTTGGGGTTATATATCGAACGATTCGGTTCTCAATGAGATGCTAAAGATATATTTTTGTAACTAACGTGCTATTTATTTTGAAGTGTTTCAATGAAATTATGTTACAACGCGAAAGAATGCTATAAAGGAAGGTAAAGGAATGAAACGAAACAGGTTAACCACCCCTTCTCAAACGGTTAACCTCCGCTTCTACCCGATCTTTATATTTCCTCTCAGCTTTACAATTTCCTTCGACTGACCGGCACGTTCATGAGACAAATTACGTAAAATACGAAATGCTTGGAGATTTCTCTGGAATATCCACGAAGCCGTGGAACAGGAGAGAAAAGGTTCAGACACGAGCAGGAACTCGAGATCGCGTCGGCGGATCAGCGATCCTTCCACTGGCCAGTCCTTGTCTTCCTCCGCGGATTTCACCGGAATATCAGGACCGCGAATCGTTTCAACGGCTTTCTCCTCGGGATTTTCTGTCACGCAATTAACGTTCGCGCGCGACCAACCGCGCTCATACCGAAGGGACCGTACCGCGGAGATAAATCGCTCGCTCGCGTTCACGCTGGCTCGGGGCAAATTTAAAAACATTCACGGCTGTCAGATTTTGGGTAGTTTGAAGGCGCGTCACACGGGGTCAGCATCGTCGATCCAAAACAGAGATCGCGTCGATTATTCCACGCTCGGATTTGTTTCCGTTGTTCGCTTCGATCGATGGTATCAAGCGTTTCTTTCCCATCATTTTCTTTCGGATTATGTTCTATTTTTATTATTAATTAATTTATTATTTTATTTATTATAAAATTATTATTAACCCTTTGCACTGGGAATTTTATTTCAATTTTGTTGCTAACAGCTTCCAGCAGTTTTAAGTGTTTTATTTGAAATTTTAATTTATTTTTGGTAATTACATTTTTCCATTATACCTATTTATTACTACGTTCCCTATTTATTATTTAAATAATTTAGGGGAAACGATAACGTGAAAAATAATTCTATTGAGAAATACTTTTCAACCCTTTGCACTGGGAATTTTATTTCAATTTTGTTGGCAGCAGCTGCCAACACTTTTAAGTGTTTTATTTGAAATTTTAATTTATTTTTGGTAATTACATTTTTCCATTATACCTATTTATTACTATGTTTCCTATTTATTATTCAAATAATTTAAAGGGAACGATGACGTGATAAGTAATTCTATTGAGAAATACTTTTTAACCCTTTGCACTGGGAATTCTATTTCAATTTTGTTAGCAGCAGCTTCCAGCAGTTTTAAGTGTTTTATTTGAAATTTTAATTTATTTTTGGTAATTACATTTTTCCATTATACCTATTTATTACTATGTTTCCTATTTATTATTCAAATAATTTAAAGGGAACGATGACGTGATAAATAATTCTATTGCGAAATTCTTTTTAACCCTTTGCACTGGAAATTTTACTTCAGTTTTGTTGCTAACAGCTGTCAATGCTTTCAAATGTTTTATTTGAAATTTACTTTAACTAAAAAATAAGAAAAGTTAAATAAATAAAGGAAGAAACAAATTTTTATTCGCACTATTGCTGTATTTTCTAATTTTCAAGCGTATGATACATCTTGAAACAATGTGCAGGTTGCAATCCTGCTTTTCTTTCGCACGTTCCATAAAAAAAGGTGCAGACTGAAAGAATGTCGAATCACACTCGACATAGGAGTGCAAAGGGTTAAATCAAATCAAATTTTGTGAATTTCAAGAAAATCTCTACATCTTCCTGGACATCACAGTTACGAAGAGAATACAATTCAGTGAAAAGATTCAAACTAAGTAAAGGTCCAAATTATTATGGCCTTGAATATAGATGTCATTTTAGGTTACAAGGTCTACAAACAAAACAACTATAAGTAGATTTCTATTGCTGTTTCTTGTAGCCTTCAGCTACAGCTACACACCAAGATTAACTTCTTAGTAATGTCCTTTGCTATAAACACACGAACCTGCTTCCTATGACATTCTTCTGTGTTGTAACATTGAAAGAGCGAGGATCAGGATCAGGATAAGCGTACACTATACCTGCACTTCTACTTACTTCAATATATTTTCTATTTCAAATTCATCCACTCGTTCCTCTATCAATCAACCTCAACAATACCATACATTAAATTAATAAATAGTGATAACAATTTGATTTTAACCCCATACACTATACCTGTGTTTATAGCTATACTTATTCTAATACATTTTTCTAATGTTAAATTCATCCAGTTGTTCTTCTGTCCATCAACCTCAACAATATCCTACATTATATTAATAAATGGTGATAACAGTTTATTTAATGTTGATCTCATACACTATACCTGCACTTCTACATATTTCAATATATTTTCCTCCTACAAATTCGTCCACTCCTTCCTCTATCAATCAACCTCAACAATACCATACATTAAATTAGTAAATGATGATAACAATTTACTTAATTTTGACCTCGTACACTATACGTACACTTCTACATATTTCAATATATTTTCCTACTACAAATTCGTCCACTCGTTCCTCCATCAGTCAACCTCAACAATATCATACATTAAATTAGTAAATGATGATAACAATTTACTTAATTTTGACCTCGTACACTATACGTACACTTCTACTTATCTCACTATATTTTCCTATTACAAATTCAAATACCCGTTCCTCTATCAGTCAACCTCAACAATACCATACATTAAATTAGTAAATGATGATAACAATTTACTTAATTTGGACCTCGTACACTATACGTACACTTCTACTTATTTCAACATATTTTCCTATTACAAATTCATCCACAATTTATTTAATTTTGGCCTCATACACTATACGTACACTTCCACTTATTTCAACATATTTTCCTATTACAAATTCATCCACAATTTATTTAATTTTGGCCTCATACACTATACGTACACTTCCACTTATTTCAATATATTTTCCTATTACAAATTCGTCCACTCGTTCCTCTATCAGTCAACCGCAACAATAGCCTACATTAAATTAGTAAATGATGATAACAATTTACTTAATGTGGACCTCGTACACTATACGTACACTTCTACTTATTTCAATATATTTTCCTATTACAAATTCAAATACCCGTTCCTCTATCAGTCAACCTCAACAAAATGATATTGCCATTGTTGGAGTGGGTGTAAAATATTGTTAAAATATATTTCTATATTTCTAGGAGTTGGTATTAAGTTAAAACGATTGAAATTATTTCAAATATTATTATTGTGGAGGATAAGGATGGAAGATGATTGCAATGTTTATTGTTCCTTCATTTATGACCAGATATACTTTTAGAAATTTCTTACGTCTTATTTTCTACGCTACATTCCTTGACAGTTCACGCCTTATTGAAAACCCATCGAAACGTACGAAGCAGCCGACGAAAAGTAGCAATTAACCGCGGGAGTCAGCCTCTATCGAGCCACGAGTCTTTGCACCTTTTATCCTCCGCCGTCCCACTCGCGGTGGCGATGGGCGTTTCGTTTGACATTTCGCGCAATGCATCATAATGCAAACAAAATTGCCAGGCGAACCCTATAATTCTGATAAACGAAACTCATCCAGTTGATATGCAAAACAACGTCTCCGAATCTGGGCATCTACCACCTATCGCCTACGCGTTGTCTTTCAGCTAGGAACTATTCCGTTGAAAAGGGATCGAACACGATAATGTCCTTTCTCTACTATCTTTTTTTCCCTTTTTTGTCTTTTTTTATAACACCTGCAGAAGAAAGCGTCACTAACGCTGCAACGAATGCAGCCACGATGGCAAACTCTGTACACACAACAATGGCCACACGCGCGACAATTAAAGTGATTTACGGAACAGAGACATTTTTCAGTTGCTCGTAAAAGTTTAACACCTGTGTCGGGATTCAAACGGCGCCACCGAAACGGTATCGGTCCCATTAATCCCAGGATCGATTAACGGCGTTTCGTCGGGAATCGACGCTACCCGAGGGTAAACAACAACGCGTCGCGGCCATCCCGACGACATCGTCGGTAATAACTTGCCATTACGGTTAACGATAGGCGCACGAGCGCGAAGAAAAAGAAGCGCGCGTACCTCGCCTCCGATGCTCCCTGTATACCTGAAATCACTTCTCCACCCGTCGTTTAAAAGAAGAAGAAGAGCAGACAGGGTGGAGGAAGTGGAAGACGAAGAGGAAGGACGAAGAGGGTGAGAGGTGGGTTACGCATGGAAGGCGGCCCTATGGATGGCTCGCAAATCATCCGAATGCATCATACCGCAATTACACGGCGAGAGTTCATTTAAATGCAATAAATAATACGCCACTCATTGTACCGTGCCATCTGGCGAGTACCTTCTCTTCTCTAATGCCCTCTGCGAATACCACGCGTGCTATGTGCACGGGCCCGAACTAGGCCTGCAGCTTTTCTCCCGTGCCAGCCACAGCTTTTCAACCGTCTCCGTTCCCTTCTTCTTCCGAGAGACATCGGCGTTCCTCGAACGCGACCCGTTCAAATTTGCCGGCTGTCGGCGCATGCCATCCTTTCAAATTATACATCCGCGGATTCGAACGAGCCGCGCAGCCTTTCGGCCGAGCATCTTCCCGAGCTCGCTGCTACACAGGCTCACGTGTCTTTCGCTTCTTCGTTAAAAACAGGGTCAATTCGTATTTATGAATAATTCAAACAAATTACGTACAACTACGAATCCCCTGCGCTCGTTTAATTCACGTGATAAACAATAAAACACTTTCCCCTCGAGCACGTCGCTTTTATCTACGGTTCCCTCTGCCACGAGTTCACCGATCAACCAACTATAAGGCAAACAGGAAAAAGAAGAGATTCGAAACGTCAATCTGAAATCGATGCCAGGAATCGAGTGGCGGAAGGAAACGTGGCATACGTTAGACGAGTCGCGCTGGCTGTAACGATAGTTTGTCCGGAGTATTTATCGTTCTAAATCTCGACTGGCTTAATGCGGCCATAAATCGAAAAGGCGCGGTCCGGCCGTCCCATCAAAAAAGAGAAGGTCGCCGTCGTGTCCCGGTGAAATATTTCCGAGTTGCAGTTGGCCGGGGTTAAACGATGCCACCGTGGCCACGGGAATGACCAACAGCGACGACGCCACCGTCACCCGCTATCACGATAATTCGACGTGGAATTTGCACATTCCTCGCAGCGATGTATGTTCGGCGTCAAAAGCCGGTGACAGAAGGACACGGAGACGCTTCTTCGTCCATCGAGATCCGGTTAAAGGCGGACACAAACACGACGCAGGAGAAGAGCATGGCGAGTCCCTTTGATGTCACGACATATCTGCCGGTCGATCGGCCGACGCACCCTTATAAACAAGGGTTACTCGAAAGAAATCGCAATAATTTATACCCTAAGGGCTTGGGCAGCGATCGCGTGTCGTTCGGTTACTACCTACCGGCCGTACGCTTCACGTATGCATACACACGTGTTCGTGGCTCTGTCACGTGACCCGAGCATTTTCGTTCCACACGAACACGAGGTGTATGTGCTCTGTGCCTTCTGCGCTCTGCTTTTGAGGAATCAATCGACCGCGGCTGCCCGCCTCGACCACCGTGTCTCTCTTCCTCTTTCTTCCCCCTTCGACCATCCTGGTGCTTGCGAGTTCCTTCGCGATGCGAAGGAAACACCATTGTAATGGTCGAGCAAGGTTTCGCTTAATTTCAATATCCTCGAGTTCTTACTTTGATATTGCCATTACTTTGCATATGAAACTTTCATATTTTTATTTAAGCGCTCTTTATTTATTTTATTCGTCGCCGACGAGGAGGTTAACGCTAGAACTACCACGCCAGTCAAGAACGACTGGTTTGAACTTTATTTTAAAATTCCTACTTTATGTTACATCTTTACTCTGCAGCAATGCAATGACTTTTGCAGGCGTAGCATAAACTTGAGTTTTGTCCCTCGTTTAGGAAAAAGTGAGAAGGGCCTATCCGAAACGGTCGAGTTTTATAATAAAACAAAATTTGGGATAGATACAGCGGACCGAATGGGAAAAAATATAGCGCGAAGTCGGAATCAAGAAGACGGCCACTTCGAGTATTTTTTAATATTTTAGATTTAGCTGGCACAAATGCCTGGATTTTGTATAAGGAAACCACGGATGAGCAGACACCCAGAAAAGATTTTATGTTTCAATTAGCGGACGAACTTGCCGCTGACAATGAAAAATCGCGGATAGAGCAAAGAGCATCTGAGATGCAAAGCACGTCAAAGAACTCGGCTTATTCGCGCAAATGGTGTCAGACAGGGTACTGTAATAGTAACAAGGCCACCACCGTTTGCAATCTTTGTAAAAAATAAGTACGCGGAAAATGCACGCAGAGGAAAGTTTACGTTTGTAAGAAATGTGACGAATGATAAATTTTGTGCCTGATAATTTAAGTTACATTTGTATTTTATTTATTCTATTACGCTTATTACGCTTGTTACTATATTATTATATTATATTTCTTATATCTACCAATGGAAATTTATTTTAATATACTTGTTACCAAAGATTTTGCTACTGAATATTCTTCCTTATTGTACATATTGTTATTATTAAAGTTATTATTATACAGTTTTTACGATCTCAGAACATGGAGTTTCTTTTGCAGGATAATAACAGATCGATAAATATAAAAATATTCTACTATTACGTATTTTTTAAAGACTAGTCATTTCGATTGGCTTTGGTAGAGACAGCTACGTCTCAAATGCCGGTAGCTCTAGCGTTAATGCAACTGGCAATAAGCTCCACTTTCGACCAACCTGCTGTGCGTGGGAATACTGGCACGGCAGAGGATTAAAGTTGCGCGAAAGTAGATTATCAACATAAAATGGTTTATTGAAATCTTACTCGATTTCGATATCGACGATCGACTGACGGATATGAAATTCCTCGGCTGACAGGTGATGACTCTTCGGTAGACATATGATAACTAATTCTTCGATGGACAGAATGATAACTGACCCTTCGATAGACAAAACGATAGCTGACCCTTCGATGGACGAACGCTAATTAATTCACTCAATAATCAAACGGTAAATATTCTCAAACTCGTACCGACTTCTCTCAGTCGCTACATTTATGTCCGTCGGAGATGAAAAACGTCGGGGTCTTTCTTTTGAAAATGTTTGGGAAGATCCCCAACGTTTGTCCAACTTTGGTTAAAATTAAAAATCGTCTTAATATAGTTATGAAAGCATGGTTGGATGAGTTCTCGCAAGATATAGCTTCTAGCTTTAACTTCAAATACTGCAAACGCGGTTTCGAATAAACGTTTTAAATTGCCTCGCTTTAGGAGAATTTATCAATTTTGCTTTCGCGGGACGCGACATTCGTTTTATTTAATTTTTACTTAAATGCTTCTCCTCTCGTGTACGTAATAATTTTTCTTAGTTTATCTTTAACCCGAACGGACAAAGTGTCGACAAGTACAGCTCACCGCGAATTGCGAAAAGTTAATGGGAAACGTAACTCTGTGGCGTTGTGCTTGACCGAAAGGCAGCGGAGCGAGGCGACAGCGGCGGTGTTGATCCGTGTTCGTTAAAGGGATTTCCCGGGAGTAGTTTGAAATTCCAGCGTTAATAAACGTTAACCGAGTGTCGGCATTAATTACACGCACAGGTTCGAGACGCGATCGACACCGTGATACGCGTTCGAATGTCCAGTAATTAGCGAAATCTCGCGATCGTAATGCAATAAATATTCTGGTCACGTGAGCCATCTCGCGAGGAAGAAGGATGCGTTGCCGGTCGCCAGAGTAAACGTATTAGAATGTAAATGCGATGCAAGCTTACGTATATTGCCTCTATTCGATGTAAGATAGAAAGATATTTCTTTTTCAAGCTCGTGTCCTTCGAAGCGAACCGACACGCGTAAATTAAACGTAGGCAAAGGAATCGGTAAAGAGAACCGTGCGCATTGTGTAAGTTTATTCGTGTGTGTAGATCGAGATACCTGGCGATGAAGAATCTGTGCGCGATTCTGTTTTTTCTTATCGCTGACACGTCTCGATACACCGACTAACGCGATTCCATCGTTCGGCTCACCATATCTAGCGAACGTAATTAAACGTCTAATGTTACCGTAGCGCATTTCGTTTCGTTGCTAAATTGGCTTCACCTACGAATGTATGCATAATTGAAATCCCTCGATGCATGCAGAAACCATTGTTATACGGAAGAATCATGATCGATCCAATTACATGTCACTTCCGATTTCTCGGCTTCCAAATTTTCTCATAAATCGTAGCCTGCGATTTCCCGGTTTTTAGCACAAGGGGCCTAATTTCGTCGCATGCTGATTTTGCAATTGGAATTTAAAATAAAAATGCGGCGTCCTTGGCCTTCTCAGCGCAAAAGTAACGTTTCCGCGGCTAGTGCGCTGCGTTATTTCTTAACATCTAAACTCACGTTTAACTGCCATGTGTAGTACACTGCCTCTGCATATAGATACCCGGCAATGGAATTAGAAATGTTCCTCGGGAAGATCAAAATATGATCTGTAAGACTAACAAGACCAGACGTAGAGTTTTCTTTTCAACAAAAGCAATTAATAAATAGGTTCCTATTTATGTTCCCTGTAGCATCTAGCTGAAGCTATAAGATTCCCTTTTTTGGTAATGTCCTTAAAAGGACACCGGGGCCTTATACATTATGTTTTGGGATGCAAGGTCTAGCAACGAAGCTAGAGGTTGAGGTTATCAGATGCGTGGACAAAGGAACACGTGGATAAATTGTAAGGTGGAAAATATATTTTAATACCAAAGTGTAAATACAAAGAAGGAATATAATTTGAGCTGGTCCCTGTGACTGAAAAGCCCGAAGCCATCGTCGCCTGTCTACTATCTATGGTCAGCCTTCGTCTCAGTCTATTGTCTGTACGCTGAGAAAACTAAAAAGACCAGATGTTTTCTTAGAAGTGGTGACCACTTCGACAACAGCAATTAATAAATAGATTTCTATTTATGTTCCTTGTAGCATCTAGCTGAAGCTATAAGATTCACTTTCTCGGTAATGTCCTTTGCTATATGTAAATATGTCGCAGATGAAAGGACACCGGGGCCTTTCTTCCGGAATCTTTGGCAAGGTCCCCGATACTTTGGTCCAGACTTTTTATTACAGCCGCACTTAAACAGTGAAACTGAGAAATAGCTGTTTATGAGTCAAGACAATTATGTTTGTCCGAGATTTATGACAGTGGGCTTGGGCTCGAAGTGACATAACGGGTCGCTGAACGTAGCCACGGTCACGGGAGGGTCGTGTACCTAACAGAGGTACAAGGTAATTAAATAGCTCTCCTTAAAAACAGAGATTGACCCGAGGGCTACAGAGAGGAATATATAAGAGCAGTTGCACTTGGACTGACTAGTACCGTGCACCAGTACGTTGAGTGTACGTTGAGCCTTCGTTGTCGAACCTAAACTCATTGTCATCGACTTCTCGATTGTCCAATCGCCTTGTAATACTCGCTCATTCACACTCACACCATCATTACTTGTAATATTCACATTCGTATCAATAAATAATCATCGATAGTGTACAACAGGATGTCCAGCTCGCACGAAGATTCGTTACACGTCCCGAACTCCTACGATAGTCCAACATATATATATAGTTCTATAATGAAACATGCTTCAAGCAAAAAATTACGAAGGGAATTAGGAACACTTTGTTTAACAACTGAAAATCATTCTTTCACCCTGTTTGCATGAACTTTTCCAAAACGTTAATTACAGATCTTCGTTACTCAGCTCTCAAAGTAATTATACAAATTGTTGGAAATTAAAAGGCTGGCTTAATTTTGGATTAACTTCATCTCCTTTCAATTTGGCTAATTTTCAGGATCATAAAAGATATAAGTTAGAAAAAACGAAGCTGGCACCCCGCTGGGGGTAGCCACCCACATTTATTTATATTTTTTTTTTCTTCACCGACAATATATAACACTTTACCAAATGTCCATAAGGACAAATTGTAAGATAACCAAAATAAAATAAAAAAAAAAAAAAATTTTTTTTCAGGTAGAAAAATACACGAAACGTACAGTACGTGCGTGTAGCTGTGTAATATTTAGTAGGTGAAACAGATAGGTTCGGCTTCGAGAAACAGGTTTGCTAGGTTCTGTTTCTCCAAATGTATTCATAAGTTCGCCATACAGGACTAACTATGCATCTAGTAGCTGTACCTAATCGTATCTGCAGACATGCCAATTTACTCGCCCATCTACTCCACTTCCTTTGCGAACTGCTGCTCGTATTTAAGAAACAAGCGTTGTAATTTGCCCGTATCTCATCCGCAATGCAACTTGCTATTAATCGTTAATTATTTAATCATTTATATCGACCCTTTCCCGTACCAGAGGATGTCACCCGCGTAAGAAACCTTAGGTCGTCCAAAAAATGTTTCGTTTTGTAAGGAAATAATAAACGCAATTTTTCATTAGTTTATTGAATTATGCACATGGGTCATACCTAATTCAATAAAGTAATATAAAACGGAAATTCTTGTTCGTCTGTTGTCATCTTATAAAACGAAAACTTTCCCGACAGCCTAATAAATAAACAAACGCGTAAAAACGCAGATTGGATACGTGGTTCTATTAATATTTACCAAATATAAATTTTATTTCCTGCTTACTCTTCAACTTTGTCAGAATATCCCGATAAATGTGAAGATCGTTGAAAAGCACGATGCTTCTTGAATGTATCGTAACGCAAGCAACTTCCATGTACGAACTCTGTCCAAATGCGCTACAAAAATAAAATATAATTTAACTGTACTACAGAAGATATAGTACAGCACGGAAGATTCCACGTTTGCTGCGATCGAACCGTCGGTATTACCAGACAAACGATCGTAAAAATGAGACGCAAGCGGAAGCCCGTGCGAACGGCCGCGGACGAATGACATCTTTACGTCAACCAAATAAACCCTAAATTATAGCGGAATTGGAATAATTCCAAGTCAGTTGGACTACGTCCAAGGCCCTTGCCTCCTCTCCTTCGATTGCGCGATCCTCTCTGCGGGGTATTCTCGTTGAAGATGCAAAAGAAGAGGTGTAACGTTTTAAAAAACACATTATCTTGGCGCGGGGGATTGCGGGACACGCGTGCCCGAGGAAAATGCATATTAAAGCTTATCTGCGCGAGCGATGCGAGTCAGAAACGAGGATCGTGCGGAAGCAAGCAACCCGGCGACTAAACTACCGAGTAAGCGCGTTGGACTCGCGATACAACGAAGATACACGTAGAAATAACGCGGACTATTTTCATTTTCTCGTTGGCGTGGATTCTCGTCCGTAGCAATAGGAAATCCAACGGTGGATTATGGATAAATCGAGCGGGCAAGGGCACGCGTTTCGTCGTCCAGAAGATAGAGCGGCGTGGAAGGAAGGATCCGAAACACCTAAGCAGTCGATAAAAGACGGATGGCAGCGGCGTTAAAGCCGCATGGGTGCCGCACTAGCCGTACGGTTCAGGGTGGTCCGGCAACTTTCCGTCGCAGGAATGCAACAGAAATCGTCCCTCTTCTCTCTAGTCCTCCCTCTATTTTCCCCCTTCTCCGCCAGAGTTTTGCTTTCATAAAAAGATGCCCCGTTCCTTTTTGCTTGCGCCCTTTTATTTTCATCGTTATTATCATCGTTATTATTTTTCGACGGCTGCGGGTCGATCTTGCGAGGATCCAGGTTCCAAGGTGGAGTCGCACCGATGCCGGATAGCGCAGCGAAAAGAAGGACGACTTGGGACGAAGCGAAGGGGCAGGGGAGGGCGCAGCAACGGGGCAAACCGAGGGATATACGCGTGTATCGCCATGCATCATCCTTCGTTCGTTGGAGAAACCAAAGGCCACCGCGGGGTGCGTTACCTTTGCTGCTTTGCCTATGGGCGCCTAAAAACGTCCAGGATCCGTTGCTCGCAACCTGGAATATCCAGGACGATACATCCGAACGAATTCCACCGTTCCAACCAATTTGTACGTAACCACGCACATTCAAAATGTAAGCAGTCAACTGCAACTGCTTCTAATCCAAGACTTTGGCAAGAACGTTCAGACGTTCTGGGATACGTTCGTACGTCGATTGAATTTCCCCGGGAACGGTCAGGTATGAAAGCGATGTAATCTATTTAAGGATAAATCACTGGCAAAAAGGCATTTTCGACGGGATGGTCGAGCGGTGGAACACGAGTTCCTTCCGGCTGCTCGAGCATGGTCGCACGAGCGTCGTTTGCCGGTTATCGAAACCGTACACACGGACCTATACTTGGAATACGAATATAATGCGAGTCCGACTATAGGGGGGCTTTGCGAGCTCGCAGCGTGGTACCATCGGAGCACGGGTAATGAGACGGCCCCCGACCAAGAGGAGTTGATATGCCCGCGCCCGCTCTGCCTATAGTCCCTTTACCATAGAACAACCGTCTTGCCCTATACGTCGTCGACCAACTAACAAACATTCGCCGGTCGACCTCGATGCTCGCGGGCTTATCGATGCGCTCCCCTTGCCACGCTCTTTGCCGCGCGACCACGACACCGGTGCACTTCGCACACACATACCTACCTATATATATGTACAGTGTAACGTGTATGGTTGAAAGAGCCTCCTGTAATTTGTCGATTGACCGGCAACGAAATTATGTAATTGTGCACACACGCGTTTCGTGCTGTTCGCGCGCTATGTAAATTACGCGCGAACCCGCTCAATTTCAACGACGACGACGACGACAAGCAGGACGACGATGACCGCGAATAATAATCGCGAGTAATGAGCCGAGCTCGCCGCAGTGGCTCAAGCCCAGTGGATGTAAACTCCGTGTAAATTACGGTGCTCCCATTTCCATCGGTCTTTAAGAAAATGATTAAAGCCTGTTAAATACCACGGTTGAATCGATCAACCTATAAAGCAAAAACTAGAAGCTCGTTTCCGTACATGGAAAGGAAACGAGAACGCTCGTGGATTGTGCGTGCACGTACCGAATTCTCCATCGTGATACAAAACCTAACCGTGCTGGACCGTTAGCGGACCAACCTGCCTGTTAATTCGACCGATCTAACCATCGTGGGGAATCCAAGCAAATACAACGTTTCCCCGAGGATCGCAGCTTGCAAATCACGCGAACGCTCGGCTTTCCGTGACCGGCCGCCGTATTTCCTCGAAACGGCGATTTTTGCATAGCTGTTAGTGAATTTTCATAAATTATCTGCGCGATAAGACGCGTCTATCCGCGGCAAATGCCCAGCCGTGAATTAACGCGATCGACCAACTTAACGGAAACCGCCGGGAAAACCAACCGCGCGGATCCGGCCAGAGAAAATCGCCGCCAACGAGCTTCGGTTGCCTGCTATTTACACGATCCTCCATAGCCGTTTCTCTCGTTCCCATCCTACGAATTAAAGACACCTGTCCACGAGCAGAGGAATTCGGTTTCCACGCAAACGGAATACACGCGGCCGATTTTCCAAACGTCGGATATACATGCTTACTGCACGGAGATAATGCAAAGGTTGGCAAAGCCGCTGGCACTCTATAATCATTAAACGATGACTGAATTAAATTATCTGTAATCGGTCGGTCGGATCGGGCCGATCGGTGGCTCGCAATCGAAGAACGTGACCTCGTACGTAGGACTACCTACTTCTCAGTGGGTCTCATCTCGATATTGCTATGGATCACGAATCAGGACAAAAGTGTGGGAAGGGAGGAGAGAAAATGAAAAAAAGGAAGAATCACGCTCTATCCTAGGTATCGAGGATTTTTCGTTGGATCAGACAACTGGCTTTTATCAGAGAATTGCCGCCAGCTAATCGAGCAGAACCTGAAGTTTCTGTAATTTCCACGCTTCGTAACGGAGAACACGAGCCACGTTGGCGGCTAGAAAACGCGGTCTGGACGAACCAAGTCCCTTACCATTGGTCTCCCGATGTATTACACGCGACGTTTGAGGAAAGAACATTGATGAATCTCGCGGTAGTTTCGAGAGGACGAAGATCGTAAGAAGAGAACACAAAGTTAGTCCGAAAAACCGCAGCTCGTGTAGTAATTTCAGGCGCATTTAACCGCAAAAATGATTGTTATCGAAGAAGCAATGGGGCAGGAGTGCGCGATGGGATCTCGTATTAGCTGTTCCTGTCCGGCCCAAGTAATCTTCTCGGCGTTCACAATTCGACAGCGTTTGGAGCAATGATTACGTAGACGGCAGAGAGCGAATCGCTCGTGCCGTGTTCCAGCCTTTATGAACGAAAATCACTCGATGAAATCAATAAAGGATTATCGTTTGTATAGGATAGGTAGGGCGTCTTACGTAGGGGAACTTTAATCACATCGAGCGTACAAGGATTCGACATTGTTCGTCAAAGGTGACTCGGTGAAAGTCGACCTTTAAGACGCGAGAAGAGCGAAAGATTCGAGTGATCTACGCTTCTACAGATTTAGATAAAATGCTAATGAATCAAAATCGAATTTAATGACGCGTCGTTTGTAATAAATAATCTTTATAGAACGTTTATGGGGAAAATATTTGAAGCTGTTTGTGGCTGTTCAGGGAAGTGAAAAACTGTCACGCCCCGAATAAAACTCGCGAATAAAAGAGTGACAGGCTAATAAAGTCGATTTAAACGTATTTAAGGGGAGACCCGTGCAGTCTATAGCACCGTAGGCAAGCAGCCATTTATCCACCCTTTTCCCCTTCCATGGACATCAAGGTCACCTAAATCTCAACGAGGCAGGAGTTGCACTCAATATTGTGACCGAAGGTGTAAGCTATCGCGTTTCGTTCTTCTCCTTTTGCGTCCTTCGCTTCTCTTTCTCGCCTCTTTCGCTCCGTTTTCGTTTCGTTCTACTCGCACACGTTACCATTACCGCCGCCGACATCGACACCACTGCCGACGCCGCATCCTGATCGTTCCCGGGCGGCGCAGTTCTCTATATCCAAGGCGCTGATTTGATCCACCTTTTAGATACGAGCATCGACCAACCAGACACCAAGATAACGAACTGCTAATACTAAACTTGAAAGTTACACACCGCGGAGTATCGAAACTTTTCTTTCTTTTTTCCCGACTGCCGTTCGAAGAGAAAGAGAGTCGTGTGCGTTATATATACACGAATACACACGGAGGAAAGGACGCGTGTAGCGTGTGTGGTGAAACACGCGCGAGCCATGGGAACTGGAGGACGCGAGGAGGTGAAGCGAGGCGCCAACCGCTTTACCTTTTTCAAACTAATTATCGGTAGTTTGCGCTTCCGTGTCTCGTTAATCTTATCGTACGCCTCCCCCATCCCTCCCTTACCCCTCGCTTTTTTTCACAGCACCGTGGAAATTGAATAGCATTACGCGTAACGAAATTCTCCCGTTGAATCTTATGAATTTCATTAGTACAACGTCTTCTTCGGTCCACTCGTCTCGTATCCCACTTATTTTCCTTGCTTGCTTAATCTGTTCCTCTACTTTTTACATGGAACGTTACGGGATCCGAGTACGGGACGACGATCGCTTTTCGATGGACGGAAGAGAGAAAGGGAGAGGTGGTTTCATGCCGACCGAAGGATGAGCAGGTTAAGTACGTATACGCGTATTCCGGCAGTTATTTCGCAAATTTAGTAGGCACACAAGGGTCGGCGCGTGCTGATAATACCGCCTCAGTTCCCACCCCTGCCATTTTCGACCTCACCACGGACGCAGGAGAACGCGTCCTGCCTCCGACTGCCTTTCCGGCCAGTGATTTTTCCAAATTCCCTGGCAAATTAGGTGCTTCGACCTCCGCGCCACCCTAAACGGGGTTAACGCGAAATCTGAAACGGAGGAATAAGAAACCGGGGACGCATTTAACCGAATTTCATTAACTCGCAATTACGCGTATCCGTCCCACCGCGAGTTATTTCGCCAATGCAACGACGAGTTTTCTCGCGCAGCGTATCTTTTATATTTAATTATTTTAATCCCGGAGTGGTGTATCGAGGAATAAGAATCCCTCGGGCGCCACGCTTTATTTTCCTCTCCATTTTTCACTCCTCTCGTTCTTCTTCTTCTTCGCTTTCCGTACTATTCGTACCTCCTCCCGTCTCCCTCCCTCCCGCCCGACCCGTTCGCTCTTCCTTTCATTCTCTTTTCATTTCACAAACTTACATAAAATTTTAAACGCAATCCACACTTGCGCAACGGACGGCGCGCACTTCGCGCGGAGGTACAATTATGCAAAAATCGAGCATATTCCCTTAGATTAAGGGGTAGGTTAACCACACCTGCATGCAGAGCCAGACATACGATTAAATCCATGGGCATGGATAATGAGATGCGTGTTCGACTTTAAGTGGTGAGCCACGAGTGAGCAGATCTCCGCAACCGGTCTCTGAATCGCTCATACCTACGCGCTTCTCCTTTCCTTCTTCTTCCTTTCTCCTTGCTTTCGTTGCAAAACTCGCGAGCTGACAGATTGAACGAAAAAAGTGGACGTCGATGAAAAGTCACGAAATTTCTCTGCATATTAATCAGACTTATTGGCTTACTTATAACGACCTGTTATTTCTGCTAATGCTAAGTAGCTGTCGTACAAAATACTTCCTCTCCCCCTTTTTTTTTTAACGACCCGGTCCCATTCGAATCTACGTCATTTAAAATCGTTCTTATCTTTTAGCCACTTTCGTGACGTGTAATTACGATCGAACGAACGCGAAGGCCGATACCCGGACTAGGTAACCTAATAAAACGACGAAGGAATTCCAACATAGGAAAAAATACCGTGCCGATAATGATAGCGTTACTCGGTCGTCATAGTTCGAGCCGGAAAAAACGAAGGATCGCGGCGCGCGGTGGTTATGTCGAGATGGCTGTGGTCGAGGGAACAGGGTTCTGTGGGCCTATGGGCCAGTGGAGAAAGGGTCGGTACAATTGACGAAGTGGGGGAAAACCAGTGATGGACGGACTCGCTGCTCCCCTGGAAGGTTCGGGCCGCACCAATAACTTTCCGAGACTAGAAATGGCACTCCAGTCGCGTGCTTTTCACTCTACTGTTAGCCACGCGCTTAGATACCGTCTTTTCAAATATTTTTCACGACACTTGGACAAACGTATCCATGGAACACGGTCGCACCGTGATTCTGCGGATTAAAATTCCGTTGTCTCGCGCAGGGAAACGATATAGACTCTGTAACGTTAAAAAGGGAAGAAAATGGAAACGACGACGTTACTGTAGGAAGTTGTGCAGCCTGCAACGCGATTGTTGACTCCTAGGAAAACCTACGAACCCCGTTGGAAGGTAGTAGGTAGCATGGGCGCGCTTGCAGGACTCTTGACCCATAAATGATCGCACTGTGATTCTGCGGATTAAAATTCCGTTGTCTCGCGCAGGGAAACGATATAGACTCTGTAACGTTAAAAAGGGAAGAAAATGGAAACGACGACGTTACTGTAGGAAGTTGTGTAGCCTGCAACGCGATTGTTGACTCCTAGGAAAACCTACGAACCCCGTTGGAAGGTAGTAGGTAGCATGGGCGCGCTTGCAGGACTCTTGACCCATAAAGCATAGGAACTCGTTCCTATGACGGCACTCTCTCGCGTATAAGAAGAGAGAAAGAGAAAAAGCGAGGGCGAGGAGGCATAGGAGCGAGCCGAAGGCCGTCTGGGCGTCGTACATCAAAAAATCGTTTCCCACAGCTGAACTTTGCACTCGAAGCCGAACATAGAACGCGATCGTCTTACATCCGCGATAATTAGCGTACCCGGACGGGCAAACATGGCAGAAAAAAGTGATTAATTTATCAGGGATCGTTCCTTCTAAGAGTTTTAACAATTTCTTTCGCACCGCCCCCGCTCAGCCTCTTCCTCTTTCGCGACCTTGCGAGCTGCTCGCAATGATATAACTCCAATATTTTGTCCCGTCAAAGGAAGCGAGCAGGTATGTGTATAATAGAGGTCGTGGCCCGATGCAACGCGATACGTAGCTAGTTGCCGCGCTCTCGCACTATGCATTAGATGCACGTCCACGCGTTTTGCCAGATTACCATCCTCGTCTCGTCTGCCACGTCTCGTCGCGTAGCTAGAAAAATCATCCGTTCGAACTATACCGCCGTGAACACGATGTAAGTGGAACAATGCTTCTGGTGCTCCCTTTGTTTGCACGCCAGTGCTTTTAACACGTGGGTCGATCGTCTGAGATTGGTAATTTCAATGGCATTCTCAAATGTCAGAATACGAGGAAGAGCGCGAAATGCTATTTCTTCCTACATTTTATTTTAATTTTATTTCGAATCCTGTAAAAAGATCGTCACGTGTTTGCACGCAGCGTCTATAACGAGTTCCACGCGAGTTCCATCGTGCCGAAGAATAGCCGCACGACAAAACATACAGCGACTACTTCCTCCAAGCAGAAAAAGAGCAAACCGAAGGTGACTTTATTAGCATACGATTGGCACCGTCCATCTCAATGCCCCTCCGCCGTGGCCCTCTTCCCTTTCTGCGCTTCTTTGTCCCCCTTTCCGCGCCTATCTTCCAACAATGTTTATGCCCGTGTTCCACGATGTTCAGTCGGTGCTCGCGCGATTCCGAGGCCACCGCGTATCTTTCTGCCAAATTCGACTTCCCTCGTCCGCTCCTCCGCACACTGAAGTCTCTGACAGACGCCTTCAAACCTTCCGTACACTTTTACGTACAACGACTAACAAGGGTATTAACACACCATTTATTATTTATTATGCGACCTACTAATTAATTAGACTCGAGCAACTATATCGAATTTGGTATCGGTGGCGCGGAGAATTATTTCCGAAGATTTGATGCTCTGGAAACGGAACAATCTGATAAACAGACAAATTTACGTTGAAATATAAGCACAGACTTGTTTCACTCACTTTTGCACCTTCAGATTTCGCATAAATGCATAAAAATGTGCAACCCGCTGGCAAAAGGAAGAAAATGTTTCGTTGGATAACAAGAGCCAGGCAGTTGTATATCGATAAGAATCTTTATACACGAAGAGGTCGAAGAGCAGACAATCGGACGCGTTTTAACACGCATTAAGCGCGCGTATCTTTCTAAGTTCAGCTCGTTCCAGCTTGTGCAAAGTTCAACGCGTTCGATGTAAATTACCCGAGCGCAGTTCCGCATCGTTGGCTAGAATTTTTCGAAACGCGTACGCGACGTAGTATTAGAAAGATCGCGGAGCGAATCGATGGGTCGCGGATGCGCTCAAGTTCGCGGCTAAAAGCGAGAAAGCTTTTACTCGTGGAGGACGTCTTAAAGAAAACCGCGGTGTGTACCGGCGTCGCAACGTATTATTATTGTTCGCGTGGTTACCGTAATGATCGTCATTATTGTCATCAAGAGTGTTGCTAGGACATTCCTTCACGGTAACGAGTTTAGCGAAGCTTTGCCTCGGACGAACAGGATCTCGAGGAGAGAGAGCCCGGGCAGACGTGGCCCGAGGGCCGCGTCCATTATTCAATAATCTCGCGAGCCAGTGCTTTTCGTTTTAAGTGCAACCTTTTTTCGCCATTGCAATATCGTTTTTATTCGCGACCGATACGCCTCGAGTGAACCGTTCGATGCCTGTTCTCGAACACAGTGAGAATTTGTCGTGCACAAGCGATCACGGAAATTTTCCAACGAGCTGCAGGATAAAGATCGATAAGAAGGTGAGCACTTTTTACGAAAGAGTCTGCATTCGCCGATGGTATCCAGCTGAACATTATCGTAAGAGAAACGGTGCGCTAATGTAGAAGATTCGTCACTGCGATACCGCGTCCACTTAATTCTTCTTTGTTTTAATTACAATCCGTTTAAGACACGAGTTAAAGCGATCGGTATTGTTAATGTTATTCAGTGGATGGAAGTGGGCAAACTGTAAGGTATTGAAAGTATATATATATTGTGAATAGTAAATTACAAAATATGTGGTGCTATGTAAGCCGATCCAGATCCTCTCGCTGGCAACGTTACCCTCAGACTGAAACAACTGCCGAAACGTCGCACGTGTACCGCTTATGGTTCTTCCTCGACGCATTCTTTTGTCTATCGATGACCTTAGCGCTTGAGAAACCGAAGACCAGACGTAGAGTTTTCTCAGAAGTGACGATCACTTCGACAGGTATATTGCACGAAGAATCCCCCCCCCCCAAAATCCCACAACGCATAAAAGTAATACACCGAGGAGTGCTGTTTTGCGGCCAAGTTTCAGCACAAAATACAACACACACAAGAATACAGAAAAATCACGCACCAATGCGACTTAAAGCCAAAAAACAAAAAAATAAACGCAAAAACCGAAAATCCACGACACATATTAGACCATGGCTACGTGGTACCGACGCGTATCGGTACTTTTGCCTAAACACACTATACTCAAATTCGTTGTTTATTGTGAATCTCAAAAATGTACAAAAAATCAAATATTGGCTAAATAAACTATTTAGAAAAAAAAAAAAGCAATAATTTGCACAGACTTGGAAACTTAAATTGTTCACAAGACAAGCATTCTATCTCGCAGTATTTAGTTTAAATACCTACTTCTGAGAATACCTACTGCAGAATGTGTAATAAAGCTAGTAATGGCGAAATTGTATGTATATTTGCACGATATTAAATGCAATTCTAGCAATAATAATTCGTTTTCAAGCGTTATTTTCAAATAAACTTACTTGGAGTAATTAATCTTTTTATTTGCTATTTTTACTTCAAACAAGAAATATTTAATTTAAAAAAAAAAAAAAAAATTGCACGAAGAATCGATAGACACAGAGGAAATTGATACCAAAAGGGAAATATGGTCCTCAAAGAGACGGCGATAAAGAATACCACATACTAGCGAAGGGTGATTTTGCCGGGATGGAAAGCGGAAAAAGGAAGAACCAGCGATGTTAATTTGGCTGCTCTTCCGCTCCGTGCACTCCTCACCCTCCCTTTTCTTGTAGCAATTTCCATAGCCTTGTGCGAATAAAACGCATTAAGATAGTCATCATTGGCTATTAATTTATGGCTGCGCGTATTTAGATCGACGCGATAGTATCGACTCGTTTACGCTCTGTTCCGCACCTTGTACCGAAGAAATCCGTTGAAATCAAAGCGCGATGAAACCTATTCCCCGAACGAGAAATCCTCCCACTTGTTTTCTACATCGTAGCCAGACTATCGAAAGTGTTGGAAGCCTAGTTTTTGCGCGAGAAACTCGGAAGACATTCGCGGCGGCTGGATTAAAGCAATGATTCTTACGTGTGCGCGATTTACGCTCGCTATCTCACCTTCTAGGATGAAGAAGAGCCACTGTCGGCAGTTTGTCCTGTCTTCCGCCACGCACTCTTTATTACCCCGTTCTTCGCCGTCTTTCCCCCTCTCTCTCTCTCTGTTTCTCTGCGTGCACCCGCGCGCTCGCGCGATTCTGTACAAGTTCAACACATTTAGGGGGTTATCGTATTATGTCGAGTCACGAACTCGTTATAGCACGGCAAGACGGATCGGCGCTATAAAACCACTTGGTTTCAGTTTAACCAAAGGGTGCACGGTATAACTGGTTTACATTTTGCCGCCTTTCTTGCTCCCTGCCCCCTTCTACCAGAGTGAGCGCGTCTCCCTACGGTTGCACGGGAAATTTTTCACGATACCGTGTGGCCTCCAGTCTCTCTCTGTTCGCCTGCTCGAAGATACGATCGTTGGAACGGTGCAACGGGTCCACAGGAAAACGTGGATACAAGATACGACGAGAGTCTGGCAAGAGAGAGGCCCGATGAAAAAAAGCACGAGGGCGAAGAAAATAATAAACGTGCGCGAAGGAATCCACGCTAATACCACGTTCGTGTGTGTGTGTGTGTATTGTACAAGAGAGAGTAAACGGGAGAAAACCGTACGACGACAGAGCAAAAGGGGAAAAGAGAAGAACGAGAGACGAGAAACGACGAATCGAAAAGGCACGGGGGATGCACGAAAAGGGGCAAGAACCTTCGACAGAGATACACCTACCACAACCGCGCGCTTCCTATCGAAACCGGCACTTTCGTTTCACGCAAATTTTAAGTTTCGCGAATAAATTGCTAGGCTGTCGGTCCGAACGAAACGACGCCGAAGCGAAGCGAGGCGAGGCGAGCCGCCGCGCGAGTCGACGAGGAAAGGCATTACCCTGGAGGTGGTACGAGAGGCCGAAGCAAGCGGCAACTAGTCGATCCACGTGCTCGTTATCACGGTAATAATATCGACGATGTTGTCTTCGTCGTCGGCGTCTTCTTGCCGCTGATTCTCCACCGGTCAGCACGAACCAATGAAAAATACTGAAAAATGCACGATAGCATCGTGTGCACGCGCGTTTTACGTTTTTGCCGCCGAGAACGCGTGCGCTCGCGTGTGAATCGGCGCGCTTCGAAATCGAGCGCGGCAAGATCGGCCGTATCGAACGGGGAACGTGGGAGACGATGCCGACGAAAGGTGTAATTTTACTTACGAAGAGTAAGTAATGAGCAATCGACAGGCTGAACGGCAATTTCGTGGCCGCCTGCCTTCTCCGTCCTCGCACCAGCTATCCGCCGACTTCGTAGCTTCACTATAGGCTATATGCATTTTTCCCATCTATACGCCGCGCAGAATTTGTCCCGCGTGAAAGTACCTGTACAACTAGAAGCCACCGAACGTGGCGAAACAAATCGAATCCACTGCTGACGAAGCAGTCTATTCGAAAAATCAGGAAACTGCGGTTGCAAGGCGGCGAGAGAGCGTCCGACGGGGAACGTTGTTCCACTTCTATCCCGCTGGATAATCGCGTAACGAACAATCCGCTGAACCGTAATTATTGCAATCGAATGCTCCTTGGCGCGCGGTTAATCAATAAGTAGCGACTCGTCCGAAGGAATGTCACGAATCGCCGACAGGAATTTCGTATCGCGTGGCTACGGCAGAGGAGGGGAACCGAGCAGAGAATACGCAAGACTGGTTTTTCATTTTAAGCGACCGAATGGCTGAAACGAAGAGAAAATTGTTAGCTTCGAGACCTTTGACGAAGCATACGCACGACTCACGATATTCCAGCATGAATCACGGAATGATGCAGGTGAGAAAAACGAACTGGAAGAGAGAAATTTTTCCTGGGGGCCATGGACCATCCAGTCCTGTTACGTAAGGCTGCCCAGGATCCTTCGCTCGCGATGGATATATTCGGAATTCCTTTCGAGACGAATAAAATATTTGGCAGCGGTGGAGAACGAAGCAAGGCTTATCAACGTGGAATATCGTGCGATAGATCGACGGAGACGCGACCGAGCCGATCCCAATCTCTGGTGCACGAAACCCGTTCCTCGGCATCGCGGGGTCGCTCCTCTTTCGCGCATGTGACGCAAAGCATCGCTGCGTTTCCCGGCTGCTCTGCTCGCTACCGCACACCGTGTCAGCGTTCTCTCGTAAATCCTCGTGGGCGGGGCGTGAACGCAGGCGTTTGCGTTGATGTTGTCCAAGAATAGCGTACAAAGTGTATCGAATTTGTACGATTCGCCTCCCGGCTCTTCCCGGGCCCTGTTTCACCCTTTTAGTTACACCATCCGGCTGATGTGCTCTTTTTCTTCTCGGAGCTGGAATCGACTCGCCTCGACGATGCTTCCAGTGGAGACTGTTACTCGCCAACACTCGCGGGAAATTTTCGAACACACTGGCACGATAAATCGATTGTGTAACGTTCCTTCTGTAACTATGCCATCGTTCTTTATCCCAATGCCCTAAAACGTTGCTAAGGATCGCGTTAAAGATCGTCCGCCAGCGGAAACAACGGCAATGTATGCACGAAATATGTCACCGTAATAAAAATCAACGAGGTCGGACCTAACCCGAGATAAGTGGAATTTACGATTACGAAACACGACGGAGAAGGGAACGCGTGGCCGACGCAAGGCGACTAGGTATCGACGACTGATCGGCCTCGACTGGTCGACGCGACGTCGCTGGAACCCGGAAGAGCCGGTCGGTTTCGGTTTAAAAGAAGGTAAAAGTAACAGTTACGTTCATTGTCGCGCCTGCCTCGTCCGGACGTTTTATGACAGTCCCTCGTAAAAAAAAAGCTAACGGTCCGCTCTCGTTTCGTCGCTATACAAACCCTGTTTATTGGCTTGTGCAATACGGCGGACCAGCGTGGATCAAGAAGCCTTACAGGGGGCTTAGTCCTCAGGTCCGCGTAGCTAGCTGCTCTTTTCCGTGCAAAGTGTCGTGTTGGAGGACGAACGTGACTACGCGACCGTTTGCCAGTTTTATTGCCAGGTCCAGGCAAATTACGACGCCGTCCAACGACTTTTACGTCTATTCGTCGTGGCGTCCCTTCGCCTTCACTGTAGCATTTTTCCCTCGGCCGGCAAAACCAACGTCCTACGTAATAAAGATCGAACACGTTGGTCTATCAAAAACGTTTTTCGCATCGTCCCAGCTTCACGAGGATCTTCCTTCTCTTCGTCGATCACGTCAGCTTGGTCGAAATAGAATGCGTGTTAAACGACTGGTGTTCGAACGTGTTAACGTAAAATATTACAGCAATTTGTTACGGAATATCAAGCTAATGGATACATGTACAAATATAAGAAAATAGATAAAACAATTAAAATATTCCACATATTCTGTCGTTCTAAAATAGATGATCGAAGAACCAGTTTAGAAACACCGCAGCGATAAGTATCGCGCGACTGTCAGGTACGAGGTATCGCGTCAAAGCGATCCGTTTCGCCCGGTGAAATATTAACTCGAACAATACCGAGATTTTTAAGCTTCTACCCGAGGCATGAAATTTCGTTGCCGCGGATAATCGAGGGTAACGTGCAACTATGAGCCGTTGACGCTTTTACGCGATGAACGTAGCGCGAGGGTTACAGCAGCTCTTGTGGAGTGCGTGGAGGAAGAGAACACGATGCCCGGAAACGGTGTTTCCTCCGCATCGATACATGCATTTCCATTAAAAGTAAATACGCGGTAAGGTCGGCGCAGCTCCGCACTAAGGCTCGCTTCGTGTGTAATATATAATATGCGGTTAGATGCAAGACTACTTTTAACCACGGCCATAAATCAAACAACCGACTCTGCGTGCATTCCTAGAGAAAACCTGCTCCGGCCCGAGAAAAAAGTCCCGGAGACCCCGCTCGAGATCTCGCCGCGTCTAATGAACGTGCCTCGTTCGTTTCGTTTTGCAAAACGAGAAATAGCCTATTACATTTTCCTGTATCCGTCCGAACACCTTCCGTCAAGTCAACGCTTCTCTGCTATCTGCATACTCTCGTTTCCCCTTCTGAGTCTCGCATGGCGGACGCTGCGTTAATTCCAACATTTATAAACAAATCATATTTTTCGTACGAGTCTTATTATTGTATGGCAGATTTTACTCCATTTTATTAGCGTGCAGGAAAAAATTCTTTCCCTTCGCTGTGCGCTTTATCAGCGCGAAATAAAACATCCGTGGCAGCGATGATGAAACCAAGCAAGGGTTAAGGTTAAACGGCCAGCAAGATCCGTGATTGAATACACGCTGGTTGCAAGGAAAATTTCTCCCTTCGGTCAATTGGATCTCGCGAGCGGAATACGGTGGAATTTTTAAAAAGCGGATATCGCTGCGATCTGTGTCGTACGAAAGCAGCGTTGCAACGAAGCTCGGCGAGCGTTGTATCATTGTACGCCGCGAGGAGATTGTTTCGCTCGTCGTCGACGTTTTCTGCGAACTTTCAATTTAACGGGCAGATCCGGGCCTTTTTCTCCGAAATCACCATCTCGCGCAAGAAGGGCCTGTAAAAATGACTCGGAGGGCCCCTCTCGGACGGCTCGAGCCTTCGGCTACTCTCCAATTAACCCATATATAGATCCCCTCCCTTTCTCTCTCTTGCTCTTCCACTCTCTCCGTATAGGTTGGGTAAAAGGAAATCGAGCTGGCTCGTTTGATCGATCCTTTCCGCGACTTGCATCGGCGCTGCCGCCACGATTTCCCTTGCACGGGAACCGCAGATCGAACAGACGGACTCGTCGAAACCGAGTATCCCAGATCGAGATTTCGAAATCACGATACCAATGCGCATACGAGAGAGGGAGAGGAGGAGAGTTGGCCTCTCGAAAGGCACGCGCGAGCTCCTCCAACCACCGCTATTATTACGACGTTACGTGGAATTACGGACGCCACACGATCGTCTGCATGCACCGTCTTATTACAAGATCCTCAAGGTCTTCGTCGAATAATCCGCGTTTTCCGCGACGAGCTTCGTCGTCTGCAAAATCGTGTAAAGTTTAAAAAAAAAAGAACGCGATAGGAAAAGGAACAGCTTTCACAGGGGGCGGTATGTCGCTATAGATAGAGGAAGGAGATGGAAAAAGGGACAGGGTGCGCGTGCGAGGGAAAGCGAGAGAAAAGAAAAATCGCAGGAAACCGAGAGCGACAGTGTTACGGCAGCCGTAAATTTCTTCAGCTAATGGTGCACAACAAACGCTTGTCCGTACCTAAGCTCATAATGTCCGTTCACGCCGGCCTAATATCGTTCCCGGCGTTTAATAAATATGTCGCGGAGGTAATACGTCATAACTTTTCCACGCGTCGCGATCTCGTGCAAGCGGCCGCGCTCGCGCAACACCCTATACCCAGACGCAGGAAACGGCCGTATACAGGCGAATCTACACGACCGGCGACCGCACGAGCGATGTATTACGTTGATATTCGTTGAACGGTTACCGCGTAATGTCACTGAGTTATACGCTTCTTAACCGAGACTCTTAATCGCGGGATAATGTTGTCCCAGCTCTTTCTTTCGCTCCTTTTGCTCCTCTTTCTCCTTCCCCCGCCCCCTGCCCCGTTCTCTGTCCCCTTTTCTCTTAACCTCGTCTCCGTCTTTCTTTTTCCCTCTATTCGCCCGTTGATACACACGACGCCGCGCCGTGTACGCATACCGATAAAACAAACGCAGTGTCTCGCGCACGTGACGAATGCGTAATTTCGCCACGGACGAATGATTGTCCGTACGTTTTTAGTAGCACAAAAAGGACTGCATGATTAGATATTCGCCCCCTGCCGTACCGCGACCATGCACCGCCGCCGTGTAAAGCATTCATTGAGTGGAAGTGCAGCGTCGATGGCGTGATTCACGCATCTGGAATTCGGTGGCGCTTCGAGAAAATTAATTAAATCCCACTGATTAATCTCTCTTTATCTGGTCGTTTCTACTTCGCTCTTCAGTTGATCTCTTTTTCCATCGGCCGCTGATCGTTCGTTCCTGCTCTTTCTAGGTTATCTATACACGAGGCCGAGATACACGAGAGACCGCCGAATGTTTATACTATTAATCGTGTTGTTCGCACAACACGATGAATATGGCCAGCAGGTAGTAACGGTTGTACCGAGAGCCCGAAGGATAAGCGGCCGACGAGTCGTTTATGCGCGTCCGCTTAAAAACGCCAGATAGAATCGTACATCATCGGGCGTACGACGGGAAAGAGGCGGTAAAATTAAGAAATTTTCGTTCCGGCACACAGCGACGATCAAGCAATTATTTTAAAAGGTCAAGAGGTTTCAGCTGGATAAATTATGTCCGTCGTCCTTTCCCACCCGCGTCGCCGGTCAATAGCTACGAAATAAACGTTTCGATTCAGTTCTCGCATGAACGCGACTAACTTATGCTCCGTTACAACGACGACAGATCGGGCTCGTGATCGTACGCGTGAAATCGACGAAAATGCTGATCGGTGTAACAAAGAAAATAATACGAATAAAGACACACGCGCCGAACTCGTTCGGTTTGTTACGTAACACACGTACAAAGCGACCATCGATACCTGGAGAATCAAAAAGAAGGAAAAGCGCGTATTACGACTGCGTTGTTCGTACGTTGCGGTAATTCACGAACGCTGGCTATACCACGTGTCCCAGTTCGAGATAAAGCGTATCGATGTCACTGGCAATTAGCCGCTGCTCGATATTCATAACTTTTTTACCGCTCGTACCTTCGGGATTGGTAGAACCTGACCGGAATGGAGAAGGCAAGGAGCAACGGACACAAAAGCATTTTACGGTCAGATCGCAGAGAGCTTAGGCTGGCAGGTGGTGTTTGTAATGGCCGGCCATCGGCAGACCAGGCCGCAGTGCTATAGGCAGGTTTGCCGTGGTAAAAACTGTTGCGTGAGTTACGAACGTCCGAGTCTATTTGCGGTATCGACGGGTGCCGATTACATCGTCGCGTATTAATTGAATACGCAGATGGCGCCGAAACGCTGCAAGAAATCGGGACACCGGAGAGAGAAACGGCGAAGAAACCGATCGAATATTCTTTCCAGTGCGTGCGATCGCGCCACATTGCCACGCCATACGATCCGTTCGTTGATAGAAACGGTACGATACAGTGGCGATGCGGCGCGATCATCGATTTCAACGAGTTCCACGTACGCCGAAGCACCGTGTCGAATCCCTAAGTAACGCAACGATGGAAGATCGATGGGAAGAAGAAACGTTTAGCCAGCTCGATGTATGTAAATTGTTTGTTTTATCCACGAATCCACCATTTCTCTATCCTTCTCTAATAAATAACGCGCAATTGTGTTCTTGTAGTCCGTGCGAAAGTATTCGAGCGATTCGAGTACTTTATAGGATGCCGATGAGTCTTCGGGCGTTCGTTTCTACATGGTAATTTTATTTTTGTCGTTTGAACGGCGAACGCTGGAAATGCACGAGCTACGTCTTCATCCGCAAGAGCAACGGCAAGTATTGGGCAAAAACGTGAGCAGGAACACTTTTTGATTCAATTATTTTCCCTTGTATCCTTCTTTCCTTGCGGGCACACAGCTATACATATCCTTTGTCTGGCGGTGTAGTCGTTCCGATCGTCGAGCACCTAAACACGTTCTTCGTGCCTACGAAGCGCGGCCGATCCAAAGTATGCATTATCTCAGCCTGCAGCAGTGAAATGGCAGTGTGCTATATAGACGAGCAAGAAGCCGAACCAATCAAAAGCGCGGCGTTTCTGTTGTCAGCAGCCTTGAAATCTGCAGCCGCCGATCAGACGAATTTCCCTTTTCCATCGCGTCCTTCTATTTAGCGTTCCACCCACCGGAACCTTGCCTGCTTTTTCTCGCTTAACACTCTGCACAGTGAAATACGTCTCGTCCACGTAGTTTACAAGCGTTTTCTTTCGTGCCAAAACACACGAGACCATTAGTCTAGCCGCTAGCGTGATATAGTGATCGATAGAGATCGAACCGAGGGAAGAACCTAACTGCTCGGTAGTTCTGTCTTCTTCTCTTCTTTGCGGAAACAACGATCTTAGAAACACGGGGTAATTGATGAATAGCCATTGACAACAAACGGCACGCTGTGAGAGAGGATTAATCCCGGGCCACGACGGCGATAACTCCTCCCGCATGAAATTTGCAAAACAGTCGGATAGCGTATGAGCTGTTGCCGGTGTGTAAAAGCGAGCCAGCGCACACCAGCTCGTACATGCGAACAGCTCGTCCATCAAATTGAGAACCCTGGTAGGCAGCCGCTATACGCTGCCGGCTGAACGTGCGATCAGCACCTATGCTTTGCGCGCGCGTTACGCGCCACTCACGTTCCTTCGCTTCTTTTCTTCCATACACCTCGTAGGCACCGATAAACCATTCCTATTGTTTACCATCGAGTCCTGTGTCGTTTACCGTGTCCTGCAACGACGCCGATGTCTCGCGGCCTCTCGATAAAGACGCAACCACAGATCATCGTCGTCACACCGAGCCGTCGTTCGTTGCCTCGCCTATGCACCTCCTCTACCGCGACACATGTACGAGTGTCCTTCTCTCGAGCCTCGAACCCGATACCTCGTGTAGCGTTCATATACCTAATATCGCTCTGTTTATCTTAGAATCGTGCTCGCGCACATTTCCTGTCTCTGTCGACATCCAAACGTACTACTGCGTTCTACCTTTGTTTCCATGTTTATAGCGTGTTCGATCATTTGTTTTATTTTATGAGAAAGAAACTTTACCTTGCTGGTGTTCGCGTCGTCTTCGTCCGCGGTATCCCAAAGAAGAGGGTTTGCTTAGAAGGAACATAAAGCTGTTCTTTTCTATGCGAAGAGAGATAGATAATCGAAGCAATAATATTCTTACGTGTTACGGTAAGTGATTGAAATAATCTTCAGCGGTAACTGGCGGTAGATCGTATCGATACCGAATCGCGATTATTCCGAGCATGTAAAGTTCCGGTGAACGTTGACCAGCGCGTTACCAATTGAGTGAAATAATACTACCGACGTTTATAAGTGGCAAACCACGTAAGAGAAAAACGTGGGACAGGATGTAAGTGATTCCAGCGATCAGAAATTACGCTTTCATGCGGTGAATCCGCAACACCCGTGATTAATACTCTTGAAAATTTTCACGTTATAACGCAGCGAAATATAAAAGTTGATCGACGATACTCGGGTTCGCGGTGAAATTATGCGGTGGGGCATATGCAAATTGCGAATATCCCGATACATTTTGATCGATGTTTACAATTACTTTTAATGACACGCTTCTACGGCATTTTGTCTCACTATGGTCGACTATGGTCGCCTTTTTTCGCAACAATGAGTGCACTGCCGCACGGCATCTTAATGAATGCGAATTAAAAATCAATCAACGAAATGTTACGTACGTTGAGAATCGAACGACAGCTTGTAATCTCGCGCGGTTTAAAACTATTTTCGCGAGTATCTTTCCTCTATCTTTATTTTCTGCCGAGTAAAACACCGACAATTTACATTTTTCTACTTAGTATAAGGAGGGAATTTACAACAAAAAAGGTTACTACCCTCGTTCGTGACGAGATGCAGGCACACACGTTACACGCTCGATGACGCAAAAAACGACTTTTTTCCGGTTAACTACAACCTTCGCATTTATCTCTCGTCGAGTATATAAAACAGACTACACAGCTTTCTTTCTTCCAATCAAGAATTCACGGAAAATATACTATTTTGACGCGGCTAACGTACGTACGTGGTTTCAAGAAGTCTGGATAAAGTTCTCTCGTGCAAACGATTTACAACGATTCGACGCGAATAAACGAACATTGGAAAATTTAAACGACGATCTTATAATTATTACGTGATACTTGCAGCGAAAGAAAGAATACACGGAGAAGAGAGAGAAATCGTTGGCTATTCTATAGTCGTATGGTTTGCAGAGTGATCGCGTTTGAGGAATTCAACGGGCGAAGAACAGCATGGAATCCCGATCAAATGTGAAGAGCCACGTAATTTTCAGAGACCCGAATGTTTTTTGAGCGAACAGTACGCAGAAGCGGCGGGCGTGGAGAAGGGAAAAGGGCGTAGTAAGTCATACGGAGAGGCTCGTACGTCATCCTCCATCCGGGCCAACGGAGCAACACATGGAAAGGGGCTGCGGAGCCTCCATACACGACGAACGCACCTACTTGGCTTGCCTCTTTAGGTCGAGGTTCGCTGGTGTTCGCGTACCACTACACACGTTCGCAACACGCACTCACACGCTGGTCACTCGTGTGCCTCGATATGTAGGAGAGGCTGAACCACTTGGTCACGGGCGTGCAACACGCACGCCTATATTCGACGCAGAGTGCACGATCCGATCTTTTCAATTTTCCAATTGTAAATTAGCGCCTTAAATGGTTGGTAAAAAAGGCGTCGTAGAAGCGTGAGTATACGGGAACGAAGCGACCGGAAACATCGACCACTCGTCAAGAGGGAAGTTCACTCAGCCATGTTTGTCAGCCATTGAGGTATACAATTTTGAAAGATACGAAACAACTACGCGTACGTTTATGCCCGTATGATTATTAATTATTAAACTTTTTTCAGACTCCTATCGAGGATAAACGTTAGAAATAAACGACCAACGAGGGAAAATTATAGTGGAAAAATAAGGAAAGAAAGTGAGTGGATTATCGTTATTTACGAGACGATTCGGCAGCAAACGATAATTAGCCGGTCGCGTGAAACGAATCCGTAAAAATCTTCCGCCCATAAATGATTTGTACAATGAACTTGCCCGTGTTTCTGTTCCAGCAAAACATTCCTACCACACACGAAGACGCGCAACGATCTTGGTCGATACACACAAAGATATGTGCTCTGTATTACCGACGAGCCTCGCAGCGACGATAGCGGTAAGCGCGGAGGCACATAAGAGGGAGGGGTAAACGAGCCGAGCCACGATTTCGTCGTCGTAAACGTCAACGTTACGGTTACAGCGTTGTTCCTAGCTGGTTTATATTGAACGAGGTTGCTCCCCGAGGTACGTAACACCTACTGGCAACCGTCGTATCGTCGAGTAGCACCATACTCGTTTCCAACCCGACAGAGAGAGAGAGAAAGAGTGAAAGAGAGACAGAGAGAGTGAGAAAGAAAGAGGAAGAGAGAAGCGGGTGAGACCACGTGGCTTTTACGCGGGAATCCCACTACTTCGGCACAAGAGTTCAAGGTTTGTTAGCTCTCTATCCGTTCGTACACGGTGCCGAGACTAGACGAACCGCCCAATAAAGACCGCCATAACCACCACGCGATATCGATGCGCGTAAATCAGAAAAAGAACACGGATATACAATACCGGTTCGTTGGACTTCTAACACGTATTTTGCATTTTTTAATCAATTTCGGAGGGTCAGCCTTACGAGGGAGCAGGGTTGAATTATCGAACGATTTGATCTTCACGGTACGTTTCTCCCAAGAACGTCCATACTTCTTTTCCTTATATTTTTTACCGTTGAGTCCATAATGAGAAACATCTATGCTTTATTTATAAAATTAGCATTATGCTTAACATTCGTTAAATCAAAATTGTGAGAAACGCGAGAAGCATAGTCTACTAAACAAGGCTAACGAAAACAATTAAACGATCGAATCCGTGGTTTTTTTCTTTTTATTACATCGATCTTTCCGAAGCATCGTGAAGACGGAATAACAGCTGGAATTAACGTTGGCAGGAAGAACGCCGTCGGGAGACGAGGCAGTTTTACAGAAAATAAATGAACCGTGGGGATGTACAGAGATAGTATTCGAAGCTCCGTCTTCACGCCCTCTAATTACCTCGTAGACGCGGGCCAGACCCTTCAATGAGGGGTCATAAATTTTCCTTGCATTTGGAAACAGCCCCAGAAACTGATACCGCAGGACAGAAAAGCCTTTTGTGAATCGAGTCTATGCGTCTTGTAAAATTGCCATCCAGTGGAAGAGAAACGTGCTCGATAAATGTAACTAACCGTTCAATCTTGCGGCGCGATAATTGTCAGATAAATATGGGCGATTCTTCTCTTTTTACTTCGTAAAACGTTATCTAAGTAAACGTTGTCTATACAAATAAAAGCATGCCTCTATATCTATGACGATTCGTTATACACCCGATAGCATATTATGTTGCTTCATTACCGCAACATTAATAAGAGAGACATTTACATCTGAAAACGGTGGCGATACGGACGCTTCGCCGGTACCCATAAATCACAATGAATTTCAAGCGCGTGTACCCTTTGATGTTTATCACGGCCAATGATACAAATGCATTCCGTGCAATCAAGTTTCTTCGGCCGATCGTGAGGCGTACGCGGCGCGGTAGTGCTCTCAAGAGCGTTAATGTTGTCCCGAGATCGTGTTCCCGTAACACCAATCCGCAATAAAACGAAGTTAATGATACCGTGTCTATCGTTACTGATTTGTGCGATTTGGGCGGCATAATCACTTCTTCAATCACTTATCGTACACTAACCAATGACGTTTAACGTGGATACCGTTAGAAGATCGATAAATCATCCTATAAGATATATCATCTAACGTGTTTGTCCTACGACCACCACACTCGTATTTCTTGTACGATACTTAAGAAAAACTATCACCTTGGAAAGAAGAGGCCATATTTCTCTCACGCCTTAAATTTTCAGACGAGATATTCGAAAGTCAGAAGACGTGAAAAGTGTCTTTTTTTTTTTTTTTTGGTAAAGACGTAGAGACAGAAATCTTTATAGACGCAGAGATAGGTAAATAGTCGTCCTTCGTCGTTTCTAGAATCGGTGTTTTTACGGTGCTTGGCAAAGCGACAGCAATAAGCCTGGTCGATGGATCGGTTGCGTAGATGCGTGTCGATAAAGCTAAATTATTTATCGTAGGTTCGTAGCAAGGAACACCGGTGGAGGACATTGATGGCTCTATATTTACCAGCAGACTTTAATCTACGACGAAATAATCCATAATCCTGTATCGATAAATTCTGTTACGCGTGTATCGATTGTAGCCGGCGATGTTGAAGAGCACTTGCCGGCTAGTGCTAAATGAGTCAACGACTTTCGATTCGCGAGAGTATAGAGAAACCTGTTCGACGAGAGTGCCAGCCGATCAATCGCCTTTTACCATTCCTACGATTCCTCCTACGATCGCCGCATTCCGTCGTATCGTCGACCCGATTTGCACACTCTCTAATCGCACGATTAAATCTTCCGTGTCTCCTGCGCGATAAACGCAAAAAGGTAATGGCAAACGGTTTTCCGGCTTTGTCGATCGAAGAAGCGAAAAACGAGCGTTTGCGCGCGCGCTAGCCGCACGATTCATCGACTATAAATCTTGTTGCAGTTATTGAATGGAAGACGCCGAGTTGATTCAGGAATACGCGAGCAAAACGACGCCCGGTTCAGAGGATTCTTTCCTCCGGGCCGTGAGCCGGCACCGGGGCCGAAACTTGACGTTAGATGGAACGAGAACGATGCAACACACCGCCGCCTTCTTCAATATTAAATTCTTTCTCCCGTTGAATTTAGTATTTATAGAAGGACGTAAAGAATAAGGTTCGTTCAATAAAATCCCGTTTCTTGTCTTTGAATAAGCACGCGCCTACGTCACGAAAGCTCATAAAATAATCTGTACACCTTTTGTATGCATAAAGAGAGAGGTTCTCCTCTCGCGTGGATCTCCTGCGGGAGGAGGAAATAAAAAAAAAAAAGGGGGGGGGACGGGAAGAGTACAACGGCGGGGCCTTAAACCGGACCAAAGGGCGCGAGAAGGAGGCTATCGTAGGTAAGAGCGAAACAGGACCACGAAGAAAGAAAGGTAGCAAGAGGGGCAAGAGGAAGAGAGGACCAAACTACGAAAGACGAACGGTCTAAGACCCAGCTGAGTTGGTGTAGAGAATAGGCGGTGTCCAAAAAGCGAGATAGAGTTGGAGAGGTCTGGATCTGACTACGACAAAGCGAGACGCTGCTAGGGAACCTCTCGGCAAGGGGGACAAAGACATCGCTAGAAACAGCTGACTACCGGAATTCGTGGTTCCGGAGGGGTGAGTACGACGAGGAAGGCACTTGAACCCCAATTGGACGAGGGCTTCCCCATTATACTCGACGTGCCCAACGATTTTACACGCACTTGACTCCATTCTATCTATCCACCAGACGTAACTTTATCGCTGTACGACCGAGTTTCCACGATCTGACGTTCGTTTTCAACGTTCGAACGCGAACTGCGCGAGAGAATACAGGACGCACGGCAAACTTACAACGGCCGAACGTACGTGATACGTAGCGAGGTACGATTCGCTCTGGTTTTCGCGCAGATCGGAAATAGATCTTCTACTTTTAGCGAATACTTAACAGTGAACGTAACGAGTATTCTAGCTAAGATATTGTATTAATCGAAAAAGCCATTTGGCTTGCCTCGTACGTCTCACGAATTGATACGCGAAACTAAGAAGCTCGAGATCGATGGAAGATGCGGGCAAGATTAATTTTAGCGAGAGACGAAATTCTCGAATGTGAAATGGAGACCGTGTGCGCGCGCTTTTTTTACCAACGACCCCGGGGGGTGGAAAGAAGGCGCGCTCGAGAGCGGCGCCTCCTCGGACAAAGAGGCAGACTCGCACACATTAATGATAACTCCAAGTGTCACTTTGCACGTCGCTTTCACGCGGATGAGTTAGTTATTACCGATACCCCCGTCCCCCCTGGCACGCGGTGCATTCATTCGCGCAGAAGGCAACGGAATATTTTTAGTTGGCTGCCAACTATAAATCCGTTATCTCGGCTACGCTTCATGACGGATACGTCGTATTTCAATCGACGCACAAATAGACTCGACCGAAAAAAATTACGACCAGTTTCGACGTAACAACACAACAGCAACTTACATTCGACAATAGTATACAGCTCGTGTCTTCTATTTTTCAGAACGGAACCAAGGGTCGAATGATTTGTTTAGATATGTATCGGGTTAGCGAACATAGAGCGGAGTTTTCGCGTTAAAGCCCGTGTCGCGCCCGTTCCCGGCTTTCCCTCCTGCACCAAATACAATGGAAGGACGCGACACGAAAATATCGCGAAGAAAATCGAGCAGAGACGCGATTCCAGCTATCGGACGCGTAAGTTTCACGCGATTCGAACGTTGACCGTGAAACGTTCGACGAGGGCGATTTAGCCTGGCGTATAATGGAGCTGGGTAAACTCGATCCACCACGCCTTTCCCGACCACGTGGCCTTCTCTACACACTACCGACCCGCTGCTCTTCTCTCTCCCCTAAGCATCGTATGGTCGCTTCTCTATATTTCATCACGCTTGTTATGATAATCGTTGGACGAGAGAGAGACAGCGTGATAGAGAGAATGAGAGATAAAGAGAGAGAGACAGAGAACTTATGAATGTAAACTCACCTGCTATAGCCATCCAGGGGTAGAAGGTATGGTTGGTGGGTTGCTGATGTAGTTGCGTGGCAACCGGTTGGCTCGCGGACGAGTTCAAACTGCAGGTGTTCCAGGACGACGTGAGGGACCTCGAGGAACTGTTGTTACCAGGACTCGATGCCGGGTCGCCGCCTACGAGACCACCGTAGCTACCAACCCTCGTCCCTTCTGGAGTGCACGCCGAAGGACGGACCACCGAATTGCTCTGACTGTTCGACCCCGAGGTCGCTGACTGCCAAACGTCCTTGACGGCCGCCGCTGCCATCACCGCAGCGTAACCATTCTGATGCGCCGATGCTTGATCTTGTTGCTTACAGTCCTTGGTTGCTGTGGTCGAATAGGAAGAGGTGGTGTGTCCGGTCGCCTCCGGTGTCGTGGAGTAAAGTTTGCAGGCCGTCGCGACGCTCGCGTCGTACGGCGAATCTTGAGGTGGTCTCGTGTTCGTACCTCCGCCCGGGTGTATGCCCAACGACGAGGACGTGTGATGATGATGCTGCGTAGATGCGTAAGGTGACATACCCAGGCCGAGAGGGAAACCTCGATAAGCCGCGGCTGTGGCGGGATCATGGTGTTGACTGGCGGCTCCTGTCTGATGGTGGTGACTTCCGTAGAAGCCACCCGCAGTCTGCTCAAAGTACGAGTTCATTATCCCGGGTATTTTGAATCACTTGCACTGAAACACCGCCACTCGAGAAACAAAAAAAAAAAAGAATAACACGCGAGAGCGAGCAGGCGAAAAGGCAAGGGCCTCGTGTTCGCCAGACGACTGTTCTCCGTACAGATCTCTTGGAATCCTTCGAGAGGACGGAAAAGGACGAACGAGTACACGATCGTGTGTTTTGTTGCGTGGCTAGTCACGAGCGATGTTTAAGAGTCCATGCTCCGCGCGACCCGATATCTCGTTCGCGTTCTCCCAGTTGATGGAAAAGGTCCGTTCACCGTTCGAAAGGCACCCCGACGATCGTTGGTCGAGAGGCGAGAATTGTCGAGGTGATGGTCGCTGTCGTTGCTACTGCGTGTGTCCGGTGGTGGTTGGCGCCAAAAGGCGTGAGGTAGGCGCGTCGCGTCGAGCACCGATACGCTGTTTGACGCGGTTGGCGACAGGTGACAGCGTCGACGAGGGACAAGCAAATGGGCATTAAACCGTTTTTAAGAGGTCATAAAAGTCATCGGTAGGTATAAGCGGTTGCACCCAAGAGTGTCAATGTCAGTAGGCCGTAGATGTATAATTCCGAATGGGACTCATGGCAGCGGCGGGGGCTTTTATGAGCTTGTTATGGTTACCGCTACCGGCAAGAGTGTAAACCGGCGGTCTAGGTGGTGGAAACGGGCGATGATCGTTAAACCGTTACGACGCAATAAACCGGGGTAATAAGACGGGCTATAAAACTGGCTGTGGGTCTCTCTACCGCGTGCGCGCCCGTCGACGATTCGGTCGGCCGGCACGCGACGATCTCTCCCTCGCGAAAGACCTCTCTCTTTCTCCTCTCTGCGTCTGTCGTATCGAAATGATTTCTCTGCGATATGATATTTCTCTCTGTGTTGTCGGTGACACAGGCCCGGTGCTGCCCCGTGGCGTGTCTCGTAAACGTTGGTCGTACTTTTTAAAAGGACCGAAGCGACCGCTCCGACTCTGTCCGCACTGCACTAGCACTAGCCGAAATGTGACTTCGCTGATGACTGCGAGGTTCGGTACGAAGCGACGTACGAAGGGGATCGTAACGAACCACGGTATGCCAGTGCGGTGGTCCACGGCACACTACCGCTTTTCTCGCGCCCCGTGTACCGCCACTCTGTACCGTCCTCCGTCTCTTACTAGCTCGTTCGCCTCCTTTTCTCTCTCTCTCTTTCACCGTCCACCTCTCTTCCTTCCACCACCGACTTTCCCGTCTCTCTTCTCTCGCTCTACCGCGCTCTTTCTCGCTCCGTCGCTCGTCCACCAGCCCCAGCGTTCCTCCTCTTTCTCTTTTCCACTATCATTCCCTCTCTTCGTTCGTCAGCCGCGATCGTCTCACTCGCGCGCGCACACTCTTCACGGTTAACTCTATTGTGCGAACGAGGAACGCGCGCTGCCTTTCCTCCTTGTCTTTCACGCGTCGTTCCCCTCTCCGACGCGATAACCGACTTCTCTCGCTTGCACCGTCGTCGCTCGGCTCCCCCTCCCCCGCTCGCTACGCCCCCTCCACGCTTATCCACTCGCCCTCTCGATCCGTCTCGCTCCACCTCTCGACAACGCGTCGCGTTTCGTCTCGTCTCTGCCGCGCTCTCTACCACACCGGCTCCTCTCTCTTTCCTTTCCTCTCGATTAGACTACGCAGCGCCCCCTGTTGATCGTTCGAGTAACTCAACGACGTGCCGCGAGATTAAATTCGTACACGTTGCTCGTGTGCTCCGCCTGGTATCGTACGTACGCCGCCTTTTTGCGTCTCAGCCACCGAAACTAGATAAGACGAAGAGGATCGGAAGAAGCGCGAGCAGAGGTCGAAGAGAGGATCGCCGGGACGCGAGAAAATAAAAGGGTCGGAAACGACGGATAACCGATGGCATCGAAAAGAGACGAATACATGTTGGTACGCTACGTTGGGGTGTAAGAGGTACGCGAGAGTACCGAGGCGAAGGTAAAGAGAAAGAGAAAGGCAGGGGAACGGCGAAGGAGCGGCAGAAAGAGAAAGAAAAAGACAGAGACGGAATAAGATGCGAAATTGCGGCAGCTAAGAGGGAGACGAGAGGTGCTAGCCCGCGTAGATCGGACTGCGAGGAGGAGGGGGAAGAAAACAGGGTGCCAAGGGAGGAGGTTATGCTTAAGGACCAATCAGAATTGAATTCGTCACGAGTACCACGCCGGCACAGCACGAAAATTCCTACGCCATGTGAAAGTAGTTCCAAGCTGGAACGACGCCCATGACTGGTTAGGCGCCGCCCCGCGTTACCCCCACCAGTGAAAACACGCGAGCAGCCGCGGATACGGACACCGCCGGCCACCGTACGGTAGAGCGAAAGCTGCACGCCACGCGCGTCACGCAACGTTTCCTTTCCTCTCCGCTCCGTCCCTCCGGCCCTCACCGCGCCCCCACAGCTTCTGGGGATACGTGCACCGCCACCTCTGTGTTTCGTCGCGAACTAACGCTGCCAGATCCATTCAGACGTTCAAACGACCAACATCAACGAGACACCTTGCGATTATCGTCATTGCCGAAAACTGTCTTCGCGAATCGACTCTTACGACGGAAGATCGTTTGATCGACGTGCGATTCGCCAAAGCCAGACGAACAGAGAAACGAATGGAAATAGAGAGAGACAGAGAGAGAAAGATAGAAAGAGAATGAGAGAAAGAGACGGTGGAAATATTTTGAAGCAAAAGAAACGCCGTGTTTCCCTCTCGTACGGATTCGTGGATTTCAGGTCGAACCGGTCCGAGGTTTCCCAAGTCCGTCCGTGGATTCGATGATGACGCGATTGCGAGTACGAACGACAAGAATGTTATCATAAACGTCTTTTACGAGATACTCGGACGTTTTACGAACCAATTAGACTACGGCCGTACAATTAAAACGCCGTAAAAGTGAGGTTCGTGAGGCAAGCGGGCAAGCGCCGTGGCGCGCGCCGCCACCAGTATCGGGAATGTTTATTGGGATGTAAATGTCGCTGGATTATCGCCCCCGCGGTTCGCACCTCGTAAATTATTCCGTAACGAGCCGAGTAATGCCCATCATAAGCTGCTCTCAGGGGCCGGACCGGACTATTTGCTCGTTCACTTTCGCCATTATGCATGTTTAGGATATAACCCATCGACTTCGCTACCAGCCTCCAGGAAAAAGACTTGGATTTTTGCTATTCGTCGAACGGCGCCTGACTACGGGCAATTATTCGTACATCGTCTATCGCGCTCGTCGCTGCGTCTAACATCGATATTTGTCAACTTTCGTAACTATTTACGACGATGCGTGTTTAGTGTGCGATTTCATTTTCTCTTTCTACGATCATCTATATCTAACTTGATCCAATCATAATAAACAGAGTAGGTTCGTAATTTAGAAACATCTCAGGTATAATTTTTCAAAGCGATGTTACGGAAATTACGTTTCGAAATTGTAAATTGTCAGGCGTACGTGTCAAAGAAATTAGGTTAACTACGAGACAAACGACAGTAGAAGCGATAAATTGAAATGGAAATGCCAGAGAACGAGGGAACACGTAGAGTTTTCGCGGTTACGATTGTTAGGATTTCAATGGATTATTACGAGCTGCCGGGGCAATCATCAAATAGCCGAATTGATAGAGCCCTTGATGAAGAGACTTGATGCAGTTTTCGCTTTTGTGGGACTCCGACAGGTGGCAGCCCGTTTGCTTGAAAATCATGACGGCAATAAACTCCGGTTTTATGACCACTTGAACAGAATCGTAAAAGTCAGGGCCTTTAAGCTTATAGCATGGTAGGACGCGTGTCGAATATGGTGGGGGCGTGAAGAGAGCCACCATAACGCGGAAGAAGGGGAAGGGTACCAGGGGCTGTGTGGGTAGCCAAAATGGGCCTAAATGCCCCTTTTAAAACACCATTGAAGATAACCAGCCACCACTAAAAGGGGTTTATTTAATGATCAAGGTTGTTCTCACAAAACCGGACGCTCTGTGGCTACCGACGACAGTTACCTGATGGCTTCATGATTATTTCTTTCTTCTCTTCCTTCTTTTTTTTTTTTCTCTTAAGTGTTGCATGTTCGAACAGTGTCCACCTGCGTTACAAACACTCGTGCCTGATTGTCGTCCCATAGAATAAGAAGAAACAGCAGTTAACACACGGGAGACAGTCTCTCACCGATCTTCGTGTAACGAGAGACGAGTTAAAGCGTTCTCGAGTTAATTTGCGCTCTTCAAAAATATTGCTATTGCTGGTTTTAAACAGACTCGTGTTAAATATCCTACGTACACGTACGCACGTGTATACGTTTGGTCGGACGCACGGTAAGACATTCGTTAATTTTCGCGACCAAATATTAGTTGCGATAAATCTGAGCGCGTATCAGAGAGTATTATCAAGGAGGAAGGATCGCATGTACGCCGAAATGGATGATGGACATTCTCCTCTTATGGATTTAAAATAAAAAGAATATGAAGAACACAGGCGTTGGAAGGTAGTGGGAGGTATTAGACAGCGTAGCTATAGCAACGAGAAGATGGACACGAAAGCAAAGGGGCCGTTGCACCCGACTCGAGCAAATCTGCACTCTTGCTAAACCAGCATCCATTCTTCATCGCTCTGGTGGCTTTGGCTCTTCTGGTCTCCTTCGGTATGGTTCAACGCACTGCTCGGACTCTCATTTTGGCTGGTCTTTCTTCTTTCCTCCTCCGACTCTTCGCCCTACTCTCCCCCAACTTCGTTTTCTCCTCTTTTGCCTTCTTATACCGCCTCCCTCCACCTCCCCGGGGAGACCCAGGATGAATATTCGATCATGAACGAGCGTCAGAATTTCAGATAAGCGCGATTCTCGTCGTCGTTATTCGCGCGGATCGAAACTCCTGGGGATCAACCTGTGATATAAGGCCACTTGCGCCGCTAGATGATAATGGCGAACTGGGCGGTGCGTCGAAACGGACCGTGTTTTATATTAAATAAAGGAAAGAATTAGTTTATAAGGAACTAATCGGCCGAAAAATGACAATTTAGAGAGAATATCGATCTGAAGGCGTATCGACACGCCAATCGTGTGTTCAGAGATACGGTATAAGTTATTTGCTGTGAAACTGGAATATATTCCAGTAGAACTGAAATATGTGTTACACATTTATAAAAAACGCGAGGAGCAAAGAAAAAAAAGGCAATCGCTATGTATTTCGATGTAATGTCGATGCATATTTGAAATTTCTATACCCAGCAACAAGAGGTAAGAGATTTTGTAGCGTGAAAATGAAAATTTTTCACTAAAAATTTATATCCATTTACAATGCACAACGCGTATTCGTATAAATCGAGACAGAAAATTGTGAAGGAGAAAATTTCCTGTAAAGAGAAAGAGAGTCTATCTACCGTGTTCGTTGAAACGCAAAAGTTTCGTTTAATTTAATCAACAATTGATACAAATATAAAAATGGAAGAATCGGTATGCATATTGATCTGCAGTATATCAAGAAGGGAGGCAGGATCGCTGGCCAAGGACACGGAAGAAGTCCTCTTTGCCATCTGGCGGTTTCCTGCAGTATCACCTGACTGCAAAATATCTTTTCTGCAGCTCTCTACAGTTCTCGGCTGCCGATATTTCGATAGAGCGAAAAATGCAGTTCGCGACTCAACACTTACACGGTACATAAATATTTTCTGACCCCGTTTCGTATCTAAATAGAAATTCTAAATGGCGGTTTCCCGCGGGATTCTGTTGCCGAGAAGCGTTAAGGGGAAAATGAAACGTTTACGGTTGCCAATCCTCCCTGCGCAGCTGCACTCGTAAATCGCGAGGTGGAACGTGAATGTTCAAATAGCTGAACAGATTAATATACGCGGGGCAGTTTCGCGACTTTGGTTAGCTAATCTTAACGATAATTTTACACGCGGGCAATCTCGTTGGTGAACTGCGAAAACGCGTTGTTAAAACACGCAGTTTGAAAAACGGGCAGAAATGGACAAAGAGGAGAGGAAAAAGGGCACAAGCGAAGACAGCACCTACGTCCACGTAATTGCTAACCAATTTATTTAAACGCGAGCTGAACAGTCGTTAAACTTGATGGGGGCCTACCTTACCGGTTGAGGAACCTGTTCAGCAACGAAACGTAATATTAAGGAGCGTTCACACGAGCTTCGATCGCGAGTCTTAGAACTACGGCAGAGTAGGACAAAATTTCGAAATTATTAGCACGAAACCTATATTTAATGCCATCGTTCGAATCGTTTCGTTTCGATCGAAATCGGTTTCAGCCACGAAGCAAATAAATCGACGCGAAGATAATTGGTGAAGCCAGCTGCTCGTTTAAATCCGGTCCCTACTTCAAATATTAATATTAATATATATATATATATTCAGCGCAATGCAACTCGAGCGTCAAGATGCCATTGTCGATTTAACAGCTTCTATTATAGCACGATGAAACGCATCGACCGTTTGCATAATTTCAGACGCTATTAAAATTACGTTATGAATTATTAATTTTCGTATCATTTTGCTCGCGAAGATAGCCCAATTATCATTTTCTTTTTTGTTCGTGGATAGTAACACGCATCGAATTATTCCCGATATCGTTTCGTATCCTTGAACCGATCAAAGTCGATAAGATTGGAAATGTGCGGCGAACACGTGCGCGCGAGAAATATCCACTCGGTGTCGTTCACCCATGTGTATATTTCATAGCGTTTCAAAGTTATGCAACCGCGAGTATAAACATGGAAAGATACGATTCATTAGCGTGTTATCAAGATAGCAATGAGTAGTAAGTAATACGTAATGATAGGATACAGAACTGCCGTGGATAATGAAGAAAGTGTGTTTGCGACGACAAAGGGGATAATAACGGTTGGTTAGAAGTAGCCGACCAGGCCGAATGAATGACTGGCAGCTTACACGTAAACAAACAAGTATCAATGCGTCCAAATTGAAACATAAAACGAAATGAATGAGCCCATAAATACTTAGACCTAATGGTAGGGTGCGGGTAAGCTATTGCTCGAAGATCGTTACTTATGCGAACGTTGTAAGAGAACGTGCCCGATACCTTTGTAAATATTGGCGTCGCGTCGCTTCGCTTTAAATGCTAACTTTTCATCCAAATTCTAATGGCATTATTTTTACCCTTTTATTATTTTATCTCGATAGATACAAAGGGCGCACGTTATCGTGTTTCCTTGGATAGTTCGGCGATGTAATTAACTTTTCTCTTTTAATTTCAAGGTTTGTCTGCTACGTCGCTCGTGCAACCCGATACATTTAAATCAGATCGTTCGTCACGTCGCGTTAACATCGTCCTTTTATTATTTTATCTCGATAGATACAAAGGGCGCAACTTAAAAAACACGTTATCGTGTTTGCTTGGATAATTCGACGGTGTAATTAACTTTTCTCTTTTAATTTCAAGGTTTGTCTGCTACGTCGCTCGTGCAACCCGATACATTTAAATCAGATCGTTCGACACGTCGCGTTAACATCGTCGGTAGATACCTAACGATTATTATGGCAATCGAAGGAACCTTTCGCTACGCAAACGTAGCCACTTAATTTGTAGAATGCAAATAGTAGCAGCGATATTAAATGTGTATTTTATTAATCGAACGTTAACTCACCCCATCGTCCTGCAGACGTTGATCCTGTCTATCATCTAACGGCGCCTACGCGAATCTGCTTCTGCATTCTGAAAAGTAAAGAGACAGCGATTAAGGAAATCTCCCAAAAGTACAAGCCGCGTTTAACAAGATTCTATGTGAGGAACTATGGACTTCTACTTTGTATAAATGCTGCTATTGAAGAGAATCAGTAAAGCAGCGCCGATATTCATCCGGGACGAATAATGAACGATTGAGTATCGAGTTTACAATGATTTTCTGTTTCACGGGGACACTGATGGTCTTTGTGCGCGATCGGGCTATCGTGACATTAAGATTCCAAGAGGGAGGCCTGACAGACGACCGTGCAACGCCATATTCGCTTTGCTTTCGTCCACGAACTTTAGCTTCTCTGTCACGCAACTAATTCCCCTTTGCTTTTCTTGCGGCATTGAAAAAAAGAAAAAGAATATGAAAAAATGCCGACTTCCAAGAGCACACCGGCGCAACTGATAGCGTTTCAACGACGGTATTGATATTGCTGAACGATCTTTTGGTTTTTCATCGCGTCGGAATTTTTTGCTAACCGCCACCCATGGCCCGAGACGTTCGAGACGATCTAACAACCGATCCTCGTTTATTTCTGTGTTCCACTTTGTTTTATCCTTGCAGAAACATGGGACAGCGCGCGAAGAATTCCAAGCACGGTTTATTTTACAGGCTGCGAAGGTTTAAAACCAGTTCGAAGCTGACGAGGCGTGAGACGTTGGAAAATGGAAGGATTCAGTGTCGCAAGGTAATTGAACGTGTCTCGCTCGTTGCATCTATGGCAGCTATATAACGAGAAGGAGACTTAGACGATCCGTGAGCTTGCAATCAGCGAGTCTATCGGGCCAGATTATGCGAGTTAAGTGTTACGTAACGAAAGACATCGACCGTATGTATTAATACCTCGCGTCGTTGAACCAGAGAGGATAGTGCCAGCAATAACAATAATGCATTTCTCCGTAGCTTAGCCTCATGCTGTACACGCGACTCCACCACATGGATTTGCAATTCGAACGTCTATAGGCGTAATGTGTATAAATCGAGAGGCTTCTCGTCGAACGGATAAACGTGGCTAGAAGAGGGAAAGTACGTGGAAAGGGAAACTAGACTTTTCTGGACGAACGGACGAAACGAGATGGATCGAAAGGTGTAGAAATAAAAGGAACAATGCGAGTTAAGAATATCGCGGCATCTTTTTTTTTTTTCTCAAGATCGAGCGGATAACAGCATCGTTATACCGCAACATGGATGCAACAGCTGCAACACAAGTCACGTTTGTTTGGCTTAAGGCAATTCCCCGTCATTTCGTATGTGAGCTCCTTCAAGAAATTTTTTGCGTAAACGTTCGTCGAAGAATAAAGAATCCATTATACGGTGTTAATGCGCGTTGGAAGAAACGAAATCTGCATACTTGTTTACACAGGGATCGTGCCAAAACTTACATACTTGCATTTTCGATAGTTTCAATTTATATATTCCGAGCGTAACACTGGCTTAATGTGTAGCGTCGTCTTTGAAAAGAATCTTAAAACAGCGCAATTAGGACCTATACATCATCCCACTTCCTCTTATTATGTAGACAACAATCATCTTCCTATATCTTTTCTCCGTATCACGCTAACAGTTTCCAGTGTAGAATACACAATTATATGCAATTATGTACTAATCATTTTCATCCAATCTATTGTAATTAAAAATTATTTAATACGCCTGTTTTTACAGCCTTTCAAACAGCCAGATCATTAGACTATAAACACCCGAGTGGTTACATAAATATGTAACGGTACAACGATTCTTTCTTCTTTATTTTCATCATCTACGAGCTAAATTTCTAGACATCGATCTTATCCTGTGTTACGTTAAATGTTATCTAGGTTGTGTCTCAGGTTATATAAATACGTAACGCTACAACGATTCTTCTTTATTTTCGTCATCTACCAGCTAAATTTCTAGACATCGATCTTACCCTGTCTTACGTTAAATGTTATCTAGGTTGTGTCTCAGTGTAGGCTCGTCTATATTTATCTAGTATCATACTCCTATGATATCGGATTTTTTTTTACTTTTTATCGCAACTGTTGTATTTTAATCGCATAGACCGAAAGCCAGAAGCAACGAAAAAAAAAAAGGGAAGAAAGAGAAGAAGGAAAAAAGAAAGGAATAAGAGGCAACTTTTTATATCTCACATTATCGTTGCTCCACTCTAAATCTGTTCCACCAAAAAATAATCGACAGTTTTAATCGCGAACGTTCTGTATCTTTGGGGTTTTTCCATCTTTCTGACCATTCAAACACTCTACCAATTTTAACCAATTAAATCAATTACGTCTAACAACTGCTGCGAGTATTAATTAATTCCACGCAGATCTCACTCAAGGTACACCGCAAGACTTTATTTTCAATATGAAAAGATGGATACGTAGGTCAAGTTTCTCCGTGCCTGGCTTCTCTACAAAGATACGCTTTCTAACTCGAAAGAATACAATCAAGTCTCTTCTTTTTTAGTTTCCTTGCTCATTGATTACTCTTACTATTATCGATTCGCCATCGCACGATGTTTTCCAACTGATACGTGGCACTGTCTCTGTCCAGTCTCTGTGAGAAAAGATGAAGGGATGTCCTTCTCTAAAATTTCGTTATAAATCCTTCGTCATTTTCTTACGACAAAGGTCTACATTGAGCTAATTTTATATCTCGTAATTGGACGATATAAAGCGGAATTTAATTTTATCTGAACTAGTAGACTAGACACTGTAATAGTCTGAATTAGGATAGAGTCAAGTTACTTAATTTCAATTTTATTTCACTTCAGTTTATTTCAATCGTATTAAGAATGCCACTGTGACAATCTTCGTCGCATAGGACACAGAATACTGTACGATTAGTTTATTTACACTAAGTGGATTAAACAGGGAACGATGGTTATTTAACATAAACTAATCGCAATAACGTATTATAATTAAGACAACTAGATAGTTAATTTGCATCCAACCCTAGCAATACAACGCAATTTAGACTCTCTGGCATAATTCACGCTGCTGTTAATTCGTTCATGTCCCTTAGCCTCCTGTCTTTTGTTTTAGCCCCACTACGCACATGTTCCGCAACCGCTTGTTTATAATTCGCTCGACACCCCTCGACGAAATTAAGAAATACTGTAAAACAGTGTAGCTAATATTCAATTCAATTTGTCGTGGATCATCTACTATTCAACGACATCAAATAATTTTTAGGGTATTTTTCAAAATAGATATATACGTGTAATTTATCTATTCGGAGAAGCGAGCATATTTCCCAGAACGTGAAGAGGAAAGTGACCATCGTTTCGTGATACTAGATCGCCAGAAGGGTCCTACGACCAATGTATGAGACTCCTATGTAAAGACCCATTGTAGGGAGATCGCAGCCTATCTCTCTTTACATGAGCCTACAGGCCAAGTAGAGTCAGAAGTTGGCATTCTGCTTGGCAATATCTCCAATGGCAAGACTTATATAATGCAAAAGTTGTGATTAATGCAAATCTTATGTTTCTGCTGTAGGCATCTAATCTTGATGAGATTTTATAATTCGTATCGTTTATCAAAGCAAAATTAGTTTGCAAAGTGAGGTTAAGTTAAGAGTTATGTTCACGGCTTAAGGATATTGCCACAATTCGTTTTAAATATTAACAATTTCTTTTCAATCTATAAATTCTGGAGAATATATCATGCTTATCGGTAAATTATATATGTGCATAAATTAAGATGGATTAAGTTGACGTTTAAACAATTTCAAAGGTAAAATTAACTCTGTGTATGTTCCGTCGCATGGATGTTGAACTTTGGATCGATACACTATATTTTCTTTATGAAATAACTTTATTATTCTAATGTTCGTAATAAAGAAATTTAATGATCAATAAGAAATAGACTGAAATATTAGTTAAGAAATAGAATGATTAATGTCCTTCATAAAATGTATCTCTCAGAAATAGATAAGTATCTTAGATAATAAATAAAATTTCGATATCGGAATCTATATAAATTAATAAACAGATAGCTGAAACATTCGAATCAACAATTTTTTAAAATATCACTTCCTATTAGCAAGTTTTATATAACGTATTGTTTCACACAATTTCAAACACTTCTCCTAGTTCGATCTATCACTAAACGATCAATCCATACATAATACATACGAGGGTTCATAAATATCCAGACAGAATATTTTACTGCAACAAGAAAGAAATTGATTTTTCTAAGGAAACAAGCGACGCATGACCGTAGAAAACTATAAGCGATGTATATATAACCAATGGCTTTGAAATAGGAAGAAAATGGGGAAAAGAAAATGAAAAGTGTCTTTATTAAAGACGACCCGTGCCGAATTTGAGCGAGTGTCTTTCTTCCCAATGATCGTTTCGGGTCCACCATCATGATCTTCTTCATGGTGGTCGGTTAGATGGGGGCGAGGACTGGATTTAAAGATGTTCTAGGAAGGGGACGTGTTTGAAAGAAAAGGGGAGGACTCGTAGCCTTTGTGGCTGGGTTACCTCCACTGACAACTCCGCCTTTAAAATAGCACCGGTTCCGCTTCGTTTGTTTCACAGTAAAACGAAACTGCAGAAAAACTGTTCCATCGAATTATCTCTTCCGTTTTCCTTCTAAAATTAATTAGCCCGTTCATGTCTATTCTCCAAACCCATTGTTCATTAAAAATCTGTACCGAATTAGTGACCTTCAAACTAAGGTACCAGAGCGACGCAATTTTTAAATTCTCATGGCATTTTTTAGTAAAAATAATAAACTAAATTTCTACTTTCTCGATTTTTCTGACAATGTCAATTACCTATCGTGGAAATTTCTTTTGGACTGAGCTGCCTACTCTACGACTGCGCGCTTCTAAAACTTTTAGTTTAGTTTTGTAAGGAAATGACAGGTGTCCAACATTTTTATTATTATAATGTATAACAGACGAGTGTTTTATATCATGTTATCGAATTATTGTTCTATTGGAATAGAATAGAATAGAACATCTATTGCTCATAAAACGAAAGAAACTTTTGAAACAACCTGATACTTTTAGTGAAGTGAAGTAAAAATTATAAATGAAATTTTAAAGGCGCGATTACAAAATTGATATGTATATAACGAAGGAAGAAAAATTTGAAATTGTTAGAGAAAATGTAGGAGTGGCTTGGAGGTTCCATAAGGAAAGTACCTGCTACCCCGGCAACTCCGCCCTCCAAATACTCGTAGGCTTTCTTGGCCCGACATTCCTTTCATCGCCATCAAGGTCAAGGTAGGTTAGAAAAATTTAGAATGGCCAGACTTCTAAAAACCTGACATTCCGTTCGTAGACGTCAAAGACAATCTTTCTCTTGATACAGCGACTGCGACCAGAATAAATTGCTTCCGTCCAGTTAGAAATAATTCGTCGAAAATAAAAAAAAATCCTCGGCCATTTTATCCTTTAGGCAATTGAATTTTCTCGTACCCCTGTGTCGCCTCCATAAATCTTTGGAATCTCCCAAGCAAGGCTACATTAAAAAATGAAAGGAAAAATAAATAAAAAGAAGCACCGCGATATTTACAGTTACACAAGAAAAAGTAACTCATCTTACAGCCATTTTTCTTTCTGCGAATGAAATATTCGTTGTGCAATACGAAAGTACATAAGTTCACGGTACTCGAGAGGAATCGAACGAAACGACAAGTCGAAAGATATACAACTTCGTTTAAATTGTCGGAAAGAAAAGTCAGAGTTTTAACAATAGCGGCATCAGCAGCTAATTAAAAGGAACGGTAATGCAGAAAAATCTGTGTCGCAACGGAAGATTTAAGAGGAGAATGCGCGGAGGGTGCGCAAGTCAACGGGCGGGAGACTGTACGGAGGCCAGAGAAGTGGGTGATGAATAATGGATGGTACGACGTGGCTATCTCGTGCCCAGTATAGCCTGTAGGACTTTGCGGTAATGGTCCGTAAATTGCTGAACCGTAGGGATAATGAAATCGCCGCGGTTGGCTCTGTAAACGCTTCGTTATTACGCGTTTCTGTATTCCTGCGGTCGCGCTTTGCGTTATCAAACCGTTTCGATATTTCGCCCAATTAGAAATACATAAGTATAGATTTCTCGCACAGGTACGTTACGTTCCTTCGACGAAAATAAACTCGCGCTTTGAGTACTATTTTGCTACGATGATGACATATCGTTACTGAGATATATGTTAGGTCGTCCGAAAAGTTTCTTTCGTTTATATAAGGAAATAATAGACGCACGACGTCTTTTGTTTTATGTTATTGTATCGAATTACGTACGATCGATTCCGTTCTACGAAAATAAAGATTACAACGTTTGACAGATTAGGTTTCATGTTTGTATATAGATGTGTCATTGTAACACAAGATGTGTCTGTAAAAGAAAGACACTTTTCGGATAACCTAATACTTGCGAAGATATACATATTAAGGAAACAAAGTATCTTTTGTTATATTTAAGCATTAGAGAATTAGGTTTTTTTCTAAGTTCTTACAGAAGTAGTAGTGGTATTTATAAATTGTCCATTGTGTCTATCTTACCTCATATTATTCGTACAATTTTCGTGCTTCAAGAATATTTACTTTCGCGTGTAGCTTTCGTTACAAGACACGACTGGTATTAAGGAGTTTTTGAGGTTAGTAACGGTATCGAGGAATTGATTCCGACGAGCGTAACGTGGACTGAAACACGAGCACCGTGGAAAAATGTCTCGCATTGCAAAGACAATAGAAATGCATCTCCTATTACAACGAAAGCATATCTAGTCAAAGCACTTGTGACCTGAATCGTGAGGGTAAATACGCGATATCCTATAATCGTTCCTTTGATGACCTTAAAGTAAGTGCAAGCAGGTAGGTAAGCCAAGCAAAGGTAAATAGGCGTGCCGCAATGTTTGGACAGAACTACCACCAGGTGGCACGCCCACCTAATTTCCCTAATCTGCCATGCAAATCGGCCACATTAAGACTTCTCTTTACTCTGGTCACTAGAAATTTCATAACAGGTAAAGATCCCGCTGGGGCCTTACTATAAGAGCCATTCATCCTCAAGTGTTCCTATCAAATACGCAATAAAAGGGAAGCTTATCTTAAATAAGATCGTTGTACAAAGAGCTATAATAAGGAGTCGATGGTAAATAATTTCACTTTCCGTGTTAGAACGTCTGGGTAATTACCTATCTGTCAGTCGCTTAAACCAGTTTACAACAAAACAGATTTTAACTGTCGCTACCTTTTTATTGCTCGACGTTATTAGCGAACTTCACCGTGCAATTATTCAAAATTACTAAGGCAGCGAGTTGTAGGAAAGTGAAACGAGAACGAGAACACGGCCAGATGAAAAGAGCATCGCGATTCTTCGCATGGTGTTCTTGTAATTATTTCACGTAGCTCGGTGTCTACCTACTTAATGCACTGGCGTGATATGCACATTAATGGCGTCATACACGATAACCCTAGGCGCTAACAAGAAGTGACTGACGCCTGAACGTTTTAGATTAACCAGATAGGTTACTACATAAACGAACTTCCGGTGCGCGTGTGAATAATGTGCTGCTAGCAAAAAATATTGCATTTTTGATAGCGCGCGGGAAACTTCTGCATCGATACTCCCATGTTCCTCGTTAAACTGAACAAGGTTAGGTCTTTGCCGATCACGTGATATCGCGTCGTAGGTTCCATTCAATGGTCCATCATACTGTCATACTAATTTAATCACTTCAATTCGTTCCGCCTTATCCGGCGGACTATGAGGATCGTGCGAAACCACGTTCGACTCGTGCATCAAAATTATAACTTGCAAACTAAGATATCTGGAGTAAATCGGAATGCAACAGATTCGAACAAACGGCAGAGGAATGGTCGTTGCGAGCATTGTACCTACTGAGTCAGTTTTTATCGACCGTAAATTATGTTGGTAAAAAGAATGATGCCGCGGTTCTACTTCTTTAAAATGTACATTCAATTCTAAAAGTAGATAGATACTTCGTACGTTACTTGATCCATACAGCTTGCGTTCGTAGTAAAAAGCTGCAGGTTGAAACTTGCTCGATCGAAGAAAGAACTGCACGTCGGGACTATAAGTACGTATAGTATAAAACTATGGTATAGAAGGTTTAATAAAAATATCGAAGAAATTTAAGGCATCCAGTACTAGTTGGTAGTTCGGAAGAAGCAACGATGCATATCGCTGAACCGTCCAGTTTAGACTTTGTAATATTACATACGACATGTACGGTTAACTGTACGTACGATCATAGAAACAATAGAAGTAAGATAGGATCGCGAAACAGAAGTCGTGGATTATCGGGTAGACCAATACTCCTAGATATCCAGCGCGTAGGCTTGGACAGGGTCGTGCAGGATACTTGGTGTACATAAGAGTGGCGACGTGGGCTGGTAAGCTTTTCATCAAGTGAGTTCATCGGGGCCAAGAAGAGCCTTTTGGAATGTGCTTGATCTAAAGAAGTGGAGGGAGAGCCCGGTGAATTAAGCCGAAAAGAGACAGAGAAGATACACGCTAAGCGGAGAAACGGCAAAAACATGATCCCCCCATTAATACTATCTTCCCTTCTCCTCATTTTATTCCTTCTATTTTGGCTGATTCTTGCTTCCATCTCCACGGATATTATAATATTTTTACGCATTTTTGCTGTATTATTTTTCTACGTCTGTCTACTGATTTACATTGTCATTGGAGATACACGTACAATTCTACTTGGCTGATTCTTTCGAAAAACAAAAATTATGAATCAATTTTTTTACCAGCTACTCCGACTATATTCTAATTCTATTACCGTTTCTCTCTCGTTCTGACTTACATTTTCATATTCATTTCTATCTTTGTTTATTGATTGATAGACAAACTAACCGCATGAGATCGTCCGCGGTTGAATAAAGTCATTCACGTTTTTTCTGACGGTAACGCGTATCGGTATAATTTATCGATTTAAATTATATTTTATAATGACGTATCGAAATATGGAGTATAGTTGTAAAGATAAAAAGGAAGAGTCGTGTGTAGGATTATAGAATGTATAAAACAATCGTAAAATCGGTAAGTTTATCAGAATTTTACCGATGAGTTTATCTAAGATCGAGGAATATTTACTAGGCTTACTTTCTGCTACTTGCGAGCAAACACGACGGTGGCTGCGCAAGGGGAAACATTTATCTGATATATAACACGTTTATAAGTTCCGCGGAGACGAGAGAGGCAACATGAAACTCAAGCTAAAGTACTCAGCTTGATAGGCAATGAAGTGTAAGTGGATATGTTTCGTCGTCTGCTAAAACGCGATGATATCGGGATTCTCTTATACAGGCCGGTGAAAATAAATGGGTAAATCAACAAATGTAACCCTACTTAACACCCGTGATCATTTTGTTTCTGTTCTTGTTAGAAAGAAACCGCAAATGCATTTATTTTTGTGAGCCACGTCGCATCGTTCCGCGCCATAAGGATAAAGAAATGGTTAAAAATACAATCGAAAAAATAGCTTAAGAATGCTTTTCACCACGGTCGAAAAATAAATTGAACATGTAATATCCATAAATACGTTTTTGCTATTGTTCCAAACGCGACAACGGTCGCTGTAGCATAATCAACAACGGGATAACGTTACATTATAAAATATTAACGGCCATGCGGTTGAAAGAGGAACGCAATATCCAGAGCGAGACCGGAACGAGTAAAAGAAATGGTTAAAAAAAAGGAACTGATAGAAGTACAAGGCGTATAAAAACAATCGTTTCGAAAAACTACACTGTACCATTCGAAGCTTTATTTTTACGTATTATTCGTTGTTTATAGTGTTTTCTTTTTTCTACTGCCATGTTATTTATGTAAATAAATCTCTGTCCATCCGTTACGTAATTATAATTATAATAATTAAATTATATATAACGTAAAAATTATCGGTTAGACTACAAAAAAAAAGAAAAAAAATAATACGGACCCTCATCTCAAACGTAAAAAATTATAACGTTACGACGAAGAAAAAAATACTTATCATAAATAAAATATTCCTTCTTTTTAAGAAACTATAGGTACTTGTAACTATACTTGTGAAATATCGTCTAAGAGTCATGCACGAACAAAGGGTATCTACCTCGAGTATCTAAAGCTACAAACTATCGTTATAATTTTCAATCTAGAGTTACGACCGGCCTTAATAATGACTGAAGAAAAAAAGTGAAAATATGATAAAATGTACCTGAACAGTAGCGTCAGCCAATGTTGGTAAGGCGTACACGCTGCGTAAGTCGCGTGATGGTTGCTAAGGTTGCAACACTGACTACCGTGGTGCATCGCGCTCAGCTGACACGCAAGATGGCTGCCCGTGCCAAGGGCGTGGCCGTGCGCTGAGCTACGTTTCTGCCGGTTTACGAAAACGTTTTCAACGAAACTCGTCGACAAGAATGGAATTCACTCCCGAGAAAAATCACCGAGTTATGGCTTGCACTTCCACATCGGGCACCCGTTAGCTCACCCACGTTGTTGTTGCACGCGACGCGTACGCCGTGCACACACGGCAGCCATCTTAGGATTCTCCTTCCACCTTCCGCGCACGGTCCATCTGTCGCAGCCTCCGTCACTTTATCCTTCTTCCACCACGGACCTTTCTCTTCCACCTATCCCTAGTTTCGCCTATCCTTAGACCGCCTCTTTGACTCTCAGGTAAGAATCTCGGTTACTGCCGCGCGATTTAGGAAATCTTCCGCGAGCCTTTCGAAGCCAAGAAAACTATCCCTTCACGGTGGCTTTAACGATCGATATTGTTTTGTTTTACACACGCGCCTCTATTACCAGGCTCGTTTCAGTCAGCCGAAGGAGAAAGAGTCGCTTCCGTTTCTCTCTGACGTTAAGAAAGTTTTATTACGAATAATTTCTCGAAATAAGAGCCGCGATATTAGTCCTTGGACATTTTTTAACGGTGACTTATTACAGCCTCCGAAACGATACGATTTTATAAATGGTGTGCAGTCTTGGCTAAAAGTATTAATTTCAGTCGTACGTGTTTTCTTTATTCGACGCAGCATGATTATGCAGTTCCTTTCTGGAATTTAGATACGACGAAAGATAACATATTCTATTTTCTTTAGATTTTACTATGAAAGAATTTAGAGACGCTTACAGACGTTTTAATGCTATAATAAAATCATGTAACAAGAAGTTTAAAATACCAATGTACAGACGTGAAAACAGACGCATTATTTTTTACAGCGTGCACGAGATGGATCAGAAATTTCCAAGTTTCCCCCTTACATGTATCTTTCATGTAACCGGCCCTTGTCGTCGTTCCCCTCCTTCGTATTCTATTCCTCTACTCCTGCGTGTGTCGGGTAGCGCTGCGCTGCGTGAGCGTCAGCAGACGCACAGCACGATACATTTTCGTGCGTGTCTTTTCGTGGAAAATCAACGACGACGGGGAAGGATGACGACGATTTCGGAGGGCTGTACACGTCGACAGTCAACGGAACAACCGAAAAGCCGCGGCGGCGGACGTCGCGTCAGGAAAAAGAGGAAGAAAAGAGTGTGGAAGAAGTTTAAAAATATTTGGGGTAAGTGTAGACGAAACAGTATGCGATTGTATGTACCCGTTTCTGGCTAGCGATGTGAGCTGTAGCTTGGTTCTCCTCGAGGCAGGCGCGCCAACCGGTATAGCGATGGGAGACGCGATGGAGGGAGTAGGGCAGCCATCTTGACTATAGACGCCGTCTCGCTCGGCCACATTCACAATCCTAGTAACTCCATCGCAGTTTACGCTTGCGCATTATTGTCCGGTCGCTGAATTTCTTCTTCTTCTTCCACCCTTTGACACGTGCCGCCGCCCGATTCCCGGAGGAGCAAAACACTTATAGATTCGAATTCGAAGCATGGTTTAATCTCTCGCTCTGTGACTTTGCAATATCCTTTTTGGCAGAGAAGCCATTCTCTTTTCTCTTTTTTTCTATCTTTTATGTCTTCGTATTCTCTTCTCGTATGCCTGCTTCGTAACGAAAATAATAGAAACGTATAGTGGAGAATATTAGTTACCCTTTAACGTTTCTCTGCTGGTGATTTTATTTTTCATATTCTCCTTTCAAGCTCGCCGTCCACGTTAAATCGTAGGTTTATAGCTTCTATCTTGTAATTGGTGTTTCGACCATCAATTTCGTTCGATGTTATACGGTTTTCAATATGGCGGCTATATTTTATAAATTCATTAAATCCGGTGGCGTCCCGCGAACTGAAAAACTTGCCCGATTAATTGCTTCGCTCTCGTCTATATATATGTAGGGATATTGAACTAATATTCCGAATGTATGCATTCGATAACGCGGCATTTATTATGCGAACGATAGTATCGCAATAGCATCAATTTATTTCATCGCGAGTGTCATGATTGTAAATTGAATACGTGACGTATCGTTTACGAGCTCAACTAATTTGATGCGCATTTCGAGCAATTAATAAGCGATATAGTGAAATTGTCGTCGGCACAATCGTTGCTCGTATAACCAACGTTTATTTTACAGTCTAAAATTTCGTTTGGCGGACACTTTTTTTTGAATAGATATTATACAATTACCACGTGAAAACTCTTTAATCCTATCTTACTCGCACGAATGCCTAATTAATTTTTATAAAATTTTCATTGTCGTTCAGCGTATCCGATCGCTATGATTAAATATTTACATTTATCATTCGCATTTTGAGCTATCTTTTCATCCACGATTTTCCGTATTTCGAATTCACATTAGGGCCAGATTTCTAGCCAAATCGATTCAATCCAACTTATATTTTGGTGCAACGATAAGAATCAAAATTTCATTTGTTTTATTTTACGCTACATAACATTACGCCAATTCAAATTAATAAAAAGGCGAGTAAAGTTAGTTTTTATTTCATGGTAGACTTGAAACAAATAATTAGATCTTTAAAATTTTGCAATATTCAATGATCGTGAGTTATTCAAACAATTTCTAACCTCTCAAATTTACGTTAACTCGAGCATGTAGATGCTTGCGTATATTATCTTCTGCATCGACAATAATTTCTCATTTTTTTCTGCATTTCGTAATTACAATTAAAACGAGCTGAATAATCACACGTAGCCGCGTACTTTTTAATTTTCTATTTACCTTCGCCAGGTTATAATCGTTAATAAATTTTGAATGCACAAGTATTCCTGGCTAGGGATAATATCAAAGTTTTTCACGGCGCGTCTCCCCCATTAGCCTCAAACGCATTGTTCAGACTTACTGCATATTGATCCCATCAATCTTCCTACTTTCTCCCTTCTGTCTTTCCTTTTCGCGCGTATAGTAGCGCGCATAAATCTAAGAAGTTCTCGCTGGGTTTGGTCGGTACTCGAAATGCACGCGTATTATACACGTAATAAAAATCGCGAATCTATAATCGGACTTTTAACGATACAATTCTCTACAAATTATTATTTTCCTTTTTTTTTTTTCTTCACGCGAACACGCGGTGTTTTATGATAAACGCGAACTTAATATCAGGTTTATGAAAGCAAGTCGCAGCGCATTGAAAGCGTTATTCGTTCCGGAGGAAAAGCACGTTTACTGATGTTGTATCGCGACCGTATTTATGATTTCAAATGCTGCCTCAAACCTTATCCGGGTCACGCTTTATGCTGCTGATAATCTATTGTTGTTGTCGCACTAAATATTCATCATCCATTTTCTTAAGAAAACTATGCGCCGCCTTCTGATTATACTTCTCCGTACAACCAATATTTCTTCAGCCTTTTTACAGCGTGAAATCATATCGTTGACAGAAAACATTGATTTTATCAATTTTATTTCCGCGCGTTAAAAATGTATATTTAATTTCGAATGGAAAGAAACGATCTTAATTACAAATACCGTCGTCCATTGATATGACAATTATAAAACTATTAATGTCACGAAGATGATATAATTATTGTCGATAACATTCGGTTATCGTTAGCTAGTAATAATATAAAGTAGAAACACTTGTGATAAATTGATTATAAATCGATCGAATATGAAGCATATGCGATAAAACACGATATATATAATTTACCAAGAAAGAAACAAATAGAATAAAGCGTACCGTGATGTGGAAGAATTAATGATGAATCCACCAGTGAATAGTTTCTGAGTTGGCTCGGAGGTGTGAAATTTTAAGAATAATCCGTAACGCGGTAACGAGGAGAACGAGCAATCTGCTTGCACTTTTATGCGCCGTTTGGCACACGAGACGCACGTCGCACCTATAAAACGCATAAAACGTCAGGTATAAATGGCCGCCGCGCACTCCTTCGACCGAACCTTTTAAAACGCGCGCCTCCGCCTCGGTTGGATTCAGTAAAAGTTGCCTTTTGTTTGATAGCCAACTAAATCGGCCCGGCAACCCCCTAATGCGTCATTACTGTCGGGTTTTACGACTGCCTCGTATCATTTCACTTAAGTATATTGATATGGCAACGAGTTCTTGACCTGCCTCAACGCCAACGATCCTACCATACTTATGCTATGTACAAACGCGTTTGTCACGGGCTGTGCTTCATGCAGTTTTTGGCACTTGACTGTAAGAGAAATTATCGTTTGCAGGAAATGTGGAACCCACTGCTTTCGGTAAAATATAGCCCGGAAACTGAGTTATAAATGAGACCGAGTTACGAACTCTGCATACATTTCGAAATTTCTTTCGCATAATTTCTTTTATATAATTTTACCGTTTCGCCAGTATTACTTGGTGTTTCTGATTTCTACTATGTGCTTTCTGTTTGATGACGAAATTTTTAAAAATACCCTAACTATCTCGGCGAACGAGAAACACTTTACGGAAGCAAACGCTCGGCAAGGCGTCGTTTCGTCGACTGATAATCACAGCTTATCTTTGTACCGTCATCCGCAGAGTTCCAAGTATATTCATCTTCCAGAATATTGGTCGAGACACGGTCAGCTAATGAATGAAAAATGGTTTCATTCGTGATAACCTTCGTGACATTTCGTCAATGCAACCCAATCAACTTGTTTTTCTCGTACTTTCATCGAAAGCAGCTTCCTCCTTAGTTTCACAACTTCCTATTCCCCTACACAAATTTTTCCTTGCATACTTGTTATCTAGTTGCGTCCAATTCTCTGTGCAAAGATCCTCTTCAACTTCTTCTTACATTCCAAGCACAGATACAAAGTACACGCCATAAGTGGATAGAAAACAAGATGTCGGCTGTGCACCAGAGAGCACCTACCTACTCATTATCAGCAAACATGTTATCACACAAACTGGAGAAAACAACCACCGCATTCCTTGCACATTCAAACTTACAACTTCAAATTCATATAACACTCGAGCCTTTAAGCGAAATGTACACCGCCGACCATAAGTATCGCAACAGCTACTCATTATATTTATTGAAAAAGTCGAATGAACACTTTACCGTATTTGGTATTTTACATCACAAGACACGTACGATAGAAATAAAATAACAACTTTGCAATAAAATACCCGAAAAGTATTCAGTTTGCATTAAATAGGTGTCCCGATACTTTTGATAGGCAGCGCAACTCTTTCAATGATATCACAGTACACGCGCGACTTTTTCGATGGAGCAGACGAAACGATGGTGTTAGAGGCGCGTAGGTCCAAGTGGAACTAACTCTTGTCCGCTTAACCCCATGGATTCTGTTGGTCGTCAAACGGCCGTCCTTGGCTCCTACGAAAAAAATGCTCGGTTTCAATGAGGGGTTTACGAAAAAAAGCAGAAACTCTGAAATAAGCAATTGTAGGGTTTACGAGGTCGTGGCAGGCATAAACGTTTAGTTTCAGTCACGGGCCAGATCCGACGGGTCGACATGACCACTTCCGACGGATTGGTCTCGTACACTTTACCTGTTATCCAAAGCCTCTGACCCTTTATAGGTTTTTTTGTCATAAAACATGCTTTCCGAAGACGGTCTGCTTCTTTTACTCCCTTTTTACTAATAAAATGTAATTCTGCCTTTTGGAGACGCTCTAACGTCAAATGCATTTGAGAGGAATGGTAATACTTTTTCTATATTTTTTTAAAAGGATGATCAACGTAAAGGGTTGACTGGATTAAAAGAACACATTGGTAGAATATTGATCTGGTTTCGTCCCGACGAATTTCGAGTTTCAATATCTGGTAAAAAACACCACCATTCTTCGATATTTTTCTCAAACTTTGTGCTTTTTATTCTTATTGATTAAATACTAAAAAGAAAGATATTAATTTATAGGAAACATTATTCTGCAATATTTAACGAACAGAAATTTTAGTACGTAGTCAAGTTATTTATAAATAAATACCGGCTACGGTATTTAACGAATGCCGAACTTTCCGCGTAATATTTTATATCGAATAGAATCGTGCAGTTTGTTTGCATCAAGAAGCAAAAAGAAGCGATCGTTGTATCGGAAAAAAGGAAGAAGTTCGGTCATTGTTGTTGGAATCTCGAAGGTTTACGAGGTCTAGCGGATCGCGGAACGACTGATTCGAACGAGTCAAAGCGCAACGACCTTGCAGGTTTACCTTTTTACTAGCCATCCCCGAGTCAACGTCGACTGTGACCCTTTATGGGTATTCGTGCTATAAACACCCTCTCTGTCACCCCGTTAAATGCTTTTTTAGCCAAAGCGGCCGTTTTTAACAACCCTTGAGAGACCTCGGGTCCATCTACCGCTCGCTCCCTTTTCAGCCAGTCGGCTGCCGTGGAGAAAAAAGCCGCACTATTGCAGGAAACGCGGCACCTCGACTATTCTTTTCCGAGGTTTTTACGAGCAGCCTTGAAATTCCTTGCAATTTCGTAACTGCCTTCCTGACTAGCTGAGTTACGTATACTTTTTTAAGATCTTTTTGTGGCCACGTTTGAGAAAAAGGATAGCAGGGAGAAGAAGGTGGAAGCAGTTGGTAAAAAACCAAGGCCAGTCCTTGAGGCGACAACATTACCGTGTTTGAACAATTACGATGGCCGTGAGAATTATTCTAGACAATTTTCGGCAAGTCAGGTAAAAAGCGTGATCTTAAAAAAGTAGCCACGGACTGACGCTGATCCCCTCAAGTTCTCAAGTTCGCTCTCCGATGCCGAGGTGTTCGGTCGGTCGATAAGAGTACAGTATCAGCTTTTTAGCTGGTTCGCGTGGTCTATTCGGAATATTAACGGTTTTTCGGTTGTAAGTTACACGGTGGAGTCGAGTGACAGCCCTTTGAAACCTGATCGATAGTCTACTATTTAGGTAAGATCGTTAAATCTTTTACAAAGTGTATATCTAAATTGATCCTTAAGCGTGTCACGATATAGATAGATAGTTTCTTCTATATATACAGTTTACTAGTACCTTACAGTAATTAGATTACCTTTAGATAATTAAGCGGGGATTTATCATTTATCGGCGGTAGCTACTGGGGCGCGAAGAATTTCTCGATGCATAATACGATTGCTTTTTCTGCCTACGTACCGTTGCAAATTGCCTTGAACCCTCCCCGTTGTTCATCGGATTAAGACATCTACGCGAGACTGACATGCATACGATGCAGATCATACAAGGTTGGGAACGTGACAGGAATTATTGGTAGCTAGAGTAACTCGTTGCATAAAAGTTTAAATAAGGCAATGATCGCTTAAGATTACTCCGGCTGCCCAGCGGGACGCAGATGGTTTCTTTTGAACGTCTCTTATGCTGGCTCCTGTTTCATTGCGCAATTTCTCTCTCGGTACCACGAACAAAGCATCGCTATCTCGGTTTCCTTCTGCAACCCGATATTCAGAGAAGAACCGCGTGCCTCCATTTATTGAAAACTGGTTGTTTCGCCCGTTACGTGGACTTTTATGTGCCGTGTACCACGTTCGTTTCGGAGACATACCTCTGCGGCTTTTGCGCCTCTTTTTCTTCCCGCCACTTGGCAACAACCGCTAATGCATTCGCGTCTGCAATATCCCGCTGATAAATAATTCACGCTAACACAACAGAATTGTAACATAGCATAATGCATGCAGCGCTGCATAAATAGTAATCATTTTCATCACGTTTGCCAACCAGCTGAATGTTCGACTAGTTACACCACAACCACCGCATAACAACGCCTGTTACAAACCCTTGTTTGTAAAATCATTCATACCGAATGCCCGTACGTGCAACTTTCATACAGTCAATCTAAATGTAACGGGGTAGCTACCGATTGGGACTCGTCACGACTTATGCACGCAATCTTCGAACGAGCCAAACGTGTATCTATACAAATTCACACCAATCTATATATATATACACACATATATATAGCATAGCATACTAGAAACCTTCTGCAATCAGTATCCCGTGTGTATAAAGCGGAGGCATTACTTCATTGCGGCGTTTGCTCGAAATTGTATCCCCGTTGATTCGAAAAAGAGTTTCAACGATGGCTTACCAGCTACGCACCGTACATCCTAGGTGGCGTACATTTATTCATGGAAAATAGGAAGCATTGCTCCTGCGCGAATGGGTAAATAGGTATCGATAGATGCATAAAGCCGGTAGCAGAGAGGCCGCGGCCATTCGCATTGTACCCGTCGGCAGGGTGGAGCTTTCCACGGATATACGGAGCGAGAAAGAGACAGGCAAAGCAGAGAGAAACCGGGAGAGAGAATCGGGAGTGCGACGGGGTTGGCAGAGCGAGAGGAGAATAGCGCGCGGCGGTCCATAACATGCGGTAGTAACTAACCGGATTCCGGTGGGCTATGCGCGGCAGCACCATCGCCCCATACGGCGTAGAATATGGGGAATCTATGGGCTCATATCCACGACCCAAACTGTACACTAGCCAAATGGACGCGGCAATAACGGCCCGTTAACGCTAATTCGCGGAATTCTGATTGACGACGGCCGCAGGGAGCGGGTGTGCCCCTCAATTTCTGTCTCTCTGCACTCTCTCACCGCGCGCTCCATCCTCTCCTCTCCCTGAAACCCTGAACGCGTTGGCTCCTCACTTCCTACGTTCTATATGATCTCGGTCGTGATCACTAACGCCGCACGAATTTTTTGGGGGGATCTATCGTAGATACTTTGGTCTCGTCCGATAAAATTTATCGTCTGTAAATCAGACGGTAAACTTGTTCGAGTTATATTTTTTCGTTAGTTCGTTGTCTCGTTGCCGCCTTTTATCGTACTGTCGAAAGGGATAAAATACGATGTTTGTTTCTTCTTGATAGTCTAGAATTTTTGGTATCGAACGATATCGACGTTGGCTATCTTGATCTTACACCTTCCACGCCAATGTCCCCTGTTTCTCTTCCTCCTTTCATCGAGTACATGCACTTGCTCTCCGCCTGCTATGAGTACACCTCGAATCCCAAACATCGCGGCTCAACCCTACGATCCGAGTTCGAACGGCGTACACACCGACATACACGCGCTCATGAACAGCTTTACCGTTCTTCCTCTTTAGTTCGATTGTTAATTTATTTTAGTTACAGTCTGCTAATTTGCATCCCGTATTCGTTACGTAGAATCATGCAATCAAATTGGAACATTAATTTTTATAAGATGTTATCGTCGTGCTTTTAATATTCCAGGCATTAAAATATCTTGATGCAACAATGTTAAACCAGCTGTAAATTCAGCGGATGAGTTTTCGATCGATTACACCACCGATTGACATCTCGGTTGGAATTACGCGCGACAGCTTTCTTCGCGTCGTGAAACGCTTTTTTTACGATTCGATGAGATCACCATTTTAATTGCATTCCTGAACGAAACCTATCGTAACAAACATTGCGTGCGTTCGAACCTTCCAATTAAAGCCGACCGTTTGCTGCATTTCACCGTTTATTTATAGACACACGGTTAGCACGCACGCTTTTGCCGCTGGATGCTCACCCTCATAAATGTGTCGACATTTCGCAAAATGCATAGTCGCCAGAATTTGCTAAGAGCGTAAAATTACGTTCCGCGCCTTCCTCGTAACTCCTGTCCATTTTGTACTGACAGTTCCGCCTAAAATTAATACAAAGAGACGGTTAAATCAACGTCAATTAAACCGAAATTTAGACATTACAACTTCCCGATCCGCGAAGACTCCGGAGTAAAGTATTACGTCTACGAACCAATTAATTGTATAAATAGCGCGAAAAAAGTTATTCGCTCTCGACCAGATTTATGGCGAACGATGAATTTTACGCGATGAAAAGTTCGCGCGATTTCTTCGACAAATAAGGAGCCGAGTTGAATGAGCGTTGGAATAAGAGAAATAAAAAGAAACGAAGGAAGGACCAGTTGGACCAGTTCGCCATTTTCAGCTGCCGAGAAACGCCACCATAAAGCGGTCTTTCGACCTACCGTCTGCACTTCCGTTATCATTTGCGCGCGTCCGTTTTATTTTTATATTTCAATTAATCGGCAATAGTCGAGAACGTTTATCTCGAAATATCGATACGAGCCCAATCGATGTATATCTCTGTGGACATCCTGATTTCGCTTGCAAGCCTGGCGGCTGTAAATTCGAAAAATCTCGAAGAAGCCCTATGAATTTGTCCACATGTGTCTCGTTAGCCAGTAGTTTTGGGTATTGCCGGTGGCTGCGGATTAGGACAACCATATGGGTAGCAGGTACGAGCCCCTAACCCTGGAATATTGCAGGATAAGAGACTGGACCCAATTAAAGCGCTAATAACAACCGTTGTCCGACCAACTTGTTCTCCCTTTCTCTTCCTCCGCAAACGTGAATTTACACGCGAATAGCTATCGCAGTTTCCGACACTCTGCGAAGCTTTAATGTTCGTTGACAATGATGCGAATTCTCTTGTTTGCTCTCTGAATTTCTCCGGATGGTTTTAACGTTTCGAAAATGGAAATTTCCTTCGTTCAGTGTCTTTAAAAGTTAAAAGATAAATACATCGCATATATATAAAATTATTTATAACGCTACCTGTTTGAACTAAAGAAATTAGATCAAGAGGCAGAATATTGAACCGAGACAACTGGGAGTAATTTCTCAACATCGTTACAAGATGATTTTCTTCTTCCTTGGTCATGGTCCTTTATTAACAATTTCACAGTACATTATAAATACTGTATAATTTTAAGGAGCATAAAATATTTATCCTAGCGTATCTACATATTATTTATGTTATTCATATTATTCCAAATATAATTTTATATCACGGTACACGCTCACTGTAGCCGTCAGATACTCATTACACCACCCCCTTTTTTAAAAACAACCCTACTGTGCTATACGATATACATATTTCATATCGTTTATCGTTTATTCAACTTGTTTTACGTCGGCCAGGTACTGCAAAAACACACTGATTAAGCCGTATCTCAATCATCGACAATTAAAACGTAGAATCGATATACGGTACACGAGTCTCGCAAGACGAGGTTATCGACTGATTCATTTCCAGAGTCGTTCGCTCGGAATCGCCGCAATTACTTTGATGTGAGAACCGTGTCAAACGTGACGCTACTCTTGATCTGAACGGCCCTTTGATTCGTGAGAAAAGTGCCATTTCGAACACGCTATTCGCGTATAAATCGTTGGATAATCAGGTGTCTCCGGTCAGATCTCCTGCTCGTGCGTTTGATATTCTTCGAGACAGGTACGATCGCTATAGGTGGTCGGATGTACGTTTGCACCGATATTAGGAAGTAATAGTCTTCGCCACCCTGCAAGTGAAATTAATTAATCTGACCGCGTAGAGATACACCTACGACGTAATGGATCTAGTCGCCCTTTGAATCCCTAAACGCGAGTAAAAACTACTTGAAATTCTGAAAAATTCTCCTTTCTCGACAACCTGTTCGTGGAGAAATTATTCATTACGAATAGACGTAATTACCACAGCTGTTTGACGATGATCGTAGTACTTTTGTTTCGATACAATTTTATCTATGTAAATGAATGCAACTGGTTAACTTGCAACTTCATTTCCACGTCTTTGCTAATCACAATCTGCAGGATCTTATTACCATATCGATTAATGTTTCTTAATTAGAGAATATCAATGAGGATTTCATTTCTGTCGTTACAATAATATGTCCGCTACCGGACTAGCAATTACAAGCTTGTTAATTACGACTTAATATTTACGTGTACGTGAAACGAAGTCGAGCTACACACATACCAATGACTCATTAGCGTTTCTCTTACCATCGCCGATAAAGAACATCGATTTACGCGTTTTACAAACTTTCAAGAGTCAGTACGATGCACGTGCAAGTATCACTCGACAACCGTTTCAACTAGCTACGCAATCTTTTCGCCTATACGCCACGACGTTCCTTTCTCTTCCTTTTTTCTTTCTCTTTTTCTCTTTCTTTTACTTTTCGATCCCACGATTGTGCGTATATCCAAGCGAAACTTTTTCCTGCATTTGTAAATCTTCCACCTACGTGTCGCGTTAAACCATCGACCGTTGTAATCGTTACTCACCAACGTTAGCTCCGAAGAAAATTATTCGAGGATAGACAGATGTAGAATTTACGCGTTTCGCGTGAAACTTTATCGGTACACGCTGGACGAGCTTGATATTTCGAAACAAAAGGAAGGCGGTATAAATAAGCGGTATATTTTTCTTATGGAATTATGATACACGTCGCGCGTATTTCAATTAAGGATGATTAATCCCCGGCTGGGTCGCATCTTCCTATCTCATGTTTAAAGTTCCTGAACATCTCACGATTCCTGCCTCGAGAAATATTTCGCGTTTCTAGTTGCCTCGCGAGGTATCGTTTACCCAAACACATTCACGTTCGATAAATCAGTTTCTTGACGGGATTAAAGGCCATTGCGAGTTCATTCGACACTCGATTAAAGCGCCATTTTTCCCTCGGCTCCGTTTGACGGCATCTAACGTACGAGGTTGTTCGCTTCTCAGAAAGCTGTCTACAAAGCTTTTCTGTCGCTCTTTTGTCGCTTCGAATGGTCTCCAGAGAGCAGTTCTCTAGCGTCACGTAAGAACGTTCTGAAATCAGATTGTAGACATATATACACGTTCCTTCTTCTCGAGAGACGTCTGTATACGTGGAAGCACGGTTGAGATTCCCAAGAAGATGAAAGGGAGAAAATCAGCGGTGCACGTGCGCAGGTAGAACCGTGGTTTTCGTAGCTTCGCTCGTGTCTGGCCTACGTTGGCCGAATGCATTAATCACTTGAGGGGCCGCGCGCGATGCATGAACGTGCATTGCGCTCGCCTTCGCCTGGTCGTTGTGGGCTCAGGTTCGAAGCCCTAGCCCCGATAGTCACGCACTGCACGAAAACACAAGGCTCCGGGCCGTTTTATATCCGCAGCCACTCGAAAATCCGCGAGCAGCCTCGCGCCGCCTTAGTTCGCTCGGATAAGGTGCATCCAGGGAATCGTTCGAGTATATTCGTCTGTATGATAAATATTCATGGGATCTGCCAACGATTCCAGGCTATTCCGTGAACATATAAATGGACGTTAAAATTTTTAACCTACCAAAAGCGTGCACGGCGAAAAGCAGAATAAAAAGAAGAGAGGAAAAAAAGAGAGAGAGAAAGAAACAGCTATATACGTAGAGTTACGAGTTCGTGGCAACGACTCGCATGTAATCGGCGTGGCACGTCGTCAAAGTCTATCTCAAAGAGATTCCAAGCAGAGAGGCGTACAGTAAACTCGGTTATCATAGCTTCGCGTATTATCCGTGAAATCTAATTGCTGATACCTACGTGAAACAACGCCCGGTGTCTTAGGTTAATGTGACGCTGCACTCTGATATGGTACCAGCAACAAATGCAGCGGCCCCGGGATGAATAATTCAAGCCACCATGGCAGCGCACAGACCCCAGCAAGAGCTGTTTCGCGCGAGCAACAGAGAACCTCGAGCATTCCTGCACGCATTCGGCCGCTCGCGATTGTAAATCTTGACACTGTGCCCTTATGGTGGATGTTATGCGCCAATGAGCAGAGAGGATGAAATACGCGACCTTGCTTTATCGCATTAGCTTTGTCACTAGCCGTTTGTTCCTGCCTTCGCCAATTTTTACCCTTCGCGTCCTGATCCCAACGATAATCTCGACAACAACACGATAATGCCTTTAAGATCGTTTAATAGTTAATTTTTCTATCAATATTTATCATCCACTGCTTACAAACTTGATTGATTAACATTTAACTCGAATAATACCATGTGTTTTGCAGCTATGTTAAATCGTTTCGTCCATTAGGAAATAGATGTAAATGGTGTTTTTGTGATTCGTCGATGGAAATGCAAATGGGAAAGGTGAAACGTTCACGTTGAATAGATTCGATGAAAGTGAACGAGGTTTATGTTAGTGTGTTATGCCCGGAGTCGAAAAATAAATCATCGAAACTCCATCGTCACTCGATAAAGATCGTAATTCTTCGACGAGGAATCGATCTCTCGCGGGTGTAGAACTCGCGGGGCCGGCTTATCGGTATCGCAACCCAAGGCATCGGCACGATCGAGATTTAATAATTTGATAAAATTCCAACGTATTGGTGGTTGTCGTAACTCGAACGCGCTAATATTTTATGGTAATTATTATAACTTTATTTTCTTTCGATCGTTTTGCCGAAGCCGGGCTCGATAAAATGGCGAAGATTTAATAGTTGTGAAACGCGTCCGTGCGTTTCTTCCACTGCGATTTAAATTGTAAATGAAAGAGCGATCAATTTGCCAGGGTTTGCAGCCCCGGCAAAAAGACAACGGGGATAAGCGCAATGGGAACGTCTAACGATATCCAGCCGCGACAATCGTAGAATTACACTTGGAATTGGAAAATGGAAAAAAATACGTCTCTATCTTTAGAGCGCCGTGTGCCACGAGGGGAAGGCCATGTACGTACATCGGAAGATAGATACACCGGTGCAAGTACCAACAACCCCGAGGCGTTCTTCTCTGATAAATAATCGATTCGCGATGGTCGTCCTCGAGAATAAATCTAGCGGGGCAGGCTCATCCGTCTGGGACAGCGGCCACGAAAACGTATGGAGGCGTTTGGTATATAGCGAGGAGGTGGATGCTTGTCGCTGTTTACGGTGGTTCGTTATACACTGACGAGGTGTACGAGGTTATACGAGGTGGTAGATATGCAGCACAGTATCTAAGAGGGGCAGTAGCGATCGTAATTCTCGCCGGACGACTCGGTGTGTTCCTTTGCGCCGTTCTCCAACTCGAATAAGGTTTCTTGGTGTTGGTGGTCGTGTCCGCGTTGGTCGAAGGTAAGCCCGGATCATATTCTTAACGAGAGTGTTTTACGATCAGAAGACCCTTTATCTACGGCGGTGTTGTTGGCGTTATCCAAGACCAAACCGAAAGGGAGTCAGCGTGAAAAAGGGGGGAGAGAAAGGGGGAAGAAAGAAGAGAGAGAAGCCGAAGCGCTTGGCCGAAGGTGGCCGTGATGTATCTCGCACTTAGCTTTGCCACGCCATGCCACACCAGGCCACACCGAGCCACACCACCCTATACCGCAGCTATACACCACGCCATGCCGCGCCACGCCATAGTTGGTCAGGTTTTTTATGCGTTGTCACGATATCACGCATGTACCTATGGCGTGTATGTCGATCGTCCCCCGTTGTCTGTCCGAGATCTCGCTCGTTTGTAATTGTCGCCGTTCGGTGTATGTTGCACGAGAACGACGCGATAGGAATGGCTGAAGTAGAGACTCTCGTCGTGTTTGACAATGACTGCTGAGAAATAGGTTGATCTGATACCAGAAATAAGAGTATGCCGTAACTCTTTGATGGGAAGGGACACGCGGACATTGTCAATGGTATTCCCGTTTCTTATCACGATTCCATTTCCCTCCAACGATATTTCTTCATTCGACGGAAGAATTCAAGCTATATATCGCCGGCATTCGATAGCCCTTACCGGTGTTTCCCTATCGACCAGGCGTTTTCTATTTCTCAAACAGGCGATTCGATTGAGTAGCCAACTCGACTTTATTTTAATCTGATTGACTGGATCGTTTCGTTCACCCTTTTCAAAGTTACGTTCCCTTTAACGTCACCGACGTTATTTACATTCGCCATCTGCTTATATAGATCGCCAGGTAAACTTAAAGTCGCCTTAACGCGAGTAACAACAGGTTGGGAATTTACAGGAACGTTATCCCATGATTTTAACGCGTCGAGCAAACGATCGGCTGAAATTCGCACGAAGATGAATTAGGTTATCGACCTAGCCGACTTCCGGGTCGATCCTACCCGGGTACCTTAATCTCGGAGCCATCGATTTCCAAGCATCTCTACCTGGAAAAAAAGGAATCCAGCCAACCACCATACGTATTATGTACGTGGAAGCGCCGATGATTTCTCCTGTAGCCTCAGCTCGCGCGTCCAGCGTACCATTTTATAAATATACAATCATGGCGATTGCGAATCGACCGAAATTAATACATCGTAGCAGGTTACACGGTGCCGTAACAAGTGCGAGGAGGCTGCATCAGTCGCGTTATCTTTATGTCCGACCAAAGCTTTCATCAACCCTTTCGGCTGTACGATACTCGGCCACTTATTCAAATGAGACGTTCGCTCGAAGCACGATACGATAAAGAGATAATTCAGTACACGTACGAGTGCATCGTTATTGCAATTATACGTAAATGAGACGATTACGTGTTCGGCCATACAAAAGACGATCGGCCGAGCATCGGGAACGGAACTCACCGCGTTTTCTTCGACAGTGTACGCGCGTCTCGTACGCTGAATGGAATGGCCAAACGCGACGACGTTTTCGCTCGGGCCGTTAACGTTTTTTTTCATAAATATTATCCACGAGCTTTCGCGAAACTGCAACTTGGCGACGCGTGGTTACTCGCCGGTAAAGAAACTCTCGTAATTTAGACCAGATACGTTTTCTGCCGCGAGTCTAGAAGATTTGAATTTCTCCTCCTTTCACGGGGGTAGCTCGCAGGGAGATCATTCACCCTGTACACGTGCACGCGGATAAGATCCCATGAATACATACCTAACGTTGGCTAATTTGCATACGCGAGAGAAACCTATCGGTGTATGTACGTTCCGCTTACGTACAGGGTGTCTCGAGAGCATCCTTTCATCGTCACGATCGGGCCAACTAAAAATCCCACTCGTCTAATTCAGATTACAATATATTCGTTACCAAATACTTTGGACTGGTCATTACACGATTTTCTAACAAAATTCTCTTCGCATATCCATATGAATCGTTTTCTATAAATTACAAAATTGTAATTTCTAGAAAATAAGTATAGAAACAAGTAGTACAACGATAGAGGAAATTTATTACAATAATACAAAGTTTTTTTTTTTTTTTTTTTATTTTGGTTATTTTACAATTTGTCCTTGCGGACATTTGGTAAAGTGTTATATCTTGTTGGTGAAGAAAACAAATATAAATAAAAAATAATATAGCATGTGGGCGGCTACCCCCAGCGGGGTGCCAGCTTCGTTTTTTTCTAAGTTATATCTTTTATGAGGTATAATACAAAGTGTCTTTAAACATTTTGCTACCGAATTTCTTCAAACGTTTCCTAACATTGTCGATGATTAAGAATATAATGAAAACAGTAGTTATTTTTACAAAAGGAAGAATTTTGAAACGCACTATAGGTGCGCTACGTACCAATATATACATACCATATACATATAAGTATACGTAGTCCGAGAGTGGCGTACGTGCAAGCAGTGGACCGACAGGACATCGCTCATGGCGCTCCCTTCGTCCTAAAGCGCTATGTTACAGGGGGTTGGGGGCACTTACTTCGTTCTCGTACTCTTGTACCTTCGTTATCCACTCCCCATTTATCCTTCACGTGATCCCCGTGTACGTGTACGTACACCTTTCCTCCTCTTCTTCTTCTGTGTAATCGGAGAACTGCGAGCACCATTACCCGAGCGACCCGGTCGAAGGCAGTCAAAGAACTGCGAAACGTCGGTGCCCGGTTCCGCACCGGCTAGTTACGCTAGACACTTTCTGCCTTTATGAAAATTCTACAAGCTGAACCTGTTGAATATTCGCCCCAACTTTCACCCCTGTTTTTGCGTGCCCTAAACTTTTTAGTATCTTTATAACCCGCTCTTGACCGTAAGGAGGTCTCGTGGTGGAAAAGTATTCAGTTATCCCTGGGTAGATCATATTCTCACGAAAGGTACGGAGGAAAAGTTTAACCGTGCGTTTTTCGGCTCATTCTTATCCTAACCGCGTTCCTTTCCCGGCGTTCGAAAATTGTTCAAGTTTAAGAACAATATGGGAGAGTCTCTGTTAATACGTGATTTTCGGTTTATGCCAAACCCTCCGTTACAAATATCAAATACGAGCGCAATTGAGATATAACGATTGGAAGATCGCGGTAGAATTAAAAGTACCTTGAAATGTTGTTTTTCACTTGGCATACTGAGTATTCAAATGAGAGGCAGGTACGGTGTAATTACAGCGATTAGAAAAACGGAGCTGTAAATACAGGCTGGCAGAAAGTTCTCTTTTTTCTCCTTTTTCGACGAGCATGTGTTCCCAGTTGTCTGGCAATCCGTTGGTCAGCCTCGTGCGGAATGGCCGTTGCAAGAAGCCGACTTGGGCGTAGTATACTTTTACAGCAGGACCGGAACAACAGTAGCGAAAACCGCGCTGCCAGTTATTTTCTAATGCCGAGTACCGCTGGTTGGTTTACGAGGCTATAAACTGACGTCACAATACCAGGAGCTGGCTTGTGCGATGGGTCGGATGTGCTACTAACGCAAACGCCACCACTTCGGATAATGGATTCATATGGTCCATAAAATTAAAGGATGCGACAAATTTATCGTCGTATTTCACCCAAACTTTCGGTTTCGGGACACGAGACGCGTGCCTACGTGAAATTCCATTTCGTTTGTACCTTTTACTTACCGATCGATCGATCGATCGATTTACCTTTACAAACATGCAGCTTGTACGCTGCAACAGTATCGTTTTTTTTTTTTATCGTAGCCAGGCGCCACGTGGAAATGAACAGGAAGCGCGGTAAATTTGAAACGCAGCGATACGATGCCAAAGACATCCGGTACATCGTAGTCAGGTGCAACGCATAAAGTATCGCCGGTCGCAATTTTGCCTACAATTCGGATATAGCGTTATTCCTGCTAGCACTTTGATTTACGAAGATAATAAGACGTCGGCTGTAAGATTAGAACAGAGTCGCTGCGTGCCTTATTAAGACTTAAATTGGAGCGAGCGAATAAGGAAGAACGGAACAGGGCTGAGAGAAAGAGAGAACATCGACCAGGGATGGTGGTGCATCCTGGCATTATGGCCGCCGCTCCTTGAGTTTGGAGGGTCCGGGATGAACGGCTGGCAAAGATAAGGAAAGCTGGAGGGGGTTGCTCATGGTTGGGGGATTTGGGGGTCGAGGACATCCATCTTCCCCCCCTCTACACGTCCCTCCCTATCTTCCACGCTCTGCCCCGTTGCATCCTACAGGGTTCACCGTACCGACATACATCTCCTGTCGAGAGGGGAAACCTCTCTTCGTCCTGTCCTTTGCTTAAGTTAACTTTACACTCCTTCTTTCTTCGTCCGTTCTTCTGTTCCTCCGGGCTTCCTTCTCCGTTGCCGCGGCATCGTGGTGCGTGCGTTTTCTTTCTTCGTGATGGCGAGAGAGGGATTCGAACGAGAGAAAGAGAAGACCGGCGGAGCGGAGCCGAGCAGACGAACCGAGAGCCAGAGTCGAGCCACGAAACGAGCATCGCCGAAGAAAACACAAACTTAATCCTACGCGTGATTCATCTGGGCCGCCATAGATCTGGATTATCTGCCGTCATCTGCATATTTACGAGTATCTGCTTTGTCCTGATTGTGCGAGCCCCACGCCTTCTCCTACTCCAGCGTAGGAAGTAACACCGAACGCAAGATAAACCTATCTGCCGTGACTCTCTTTGTGCGCTGCGCTTTTCCTTCGTTTCGAAATTCAACACCTTTCTAAATGCTGCATCTGTACATCGATCAACGTTTTCTTTCCCTAGGAAATGTCTTCCAGCCATCCTCAGATAGTTGTCCCCTTTCATTTCATCGGAGATGAAATTCTTCGTATAATAGCGTAGGCTCAAAGATAGTAACGAGCTGCAATATTCCTATCCGTGGTGAATCTTCGAGGTGTCTCGCAACTGTCGAGAAATACAGCACGCAAATTCTATACGAATTTGTTACGTTTTCTCTTTCGCCATAATTCTAAGCGTAATCGTGCACTTCGCTCCGATTTCCATCATTGCGCTTGAATAACGCATCGTTAAATGCGCAGCACACATCCGTGGCTTTAACGGGGCATAAATAATTGTCGCACAAAGTGAACGCGCGGATTTAACTCATACTTCAGCGTGTCGACAATAAGCTGATAACGGGCCGGCACAGGATCGCCATGCTTCGGTGTACGCGTATATTCCTGGCTCTCATTTCGCTGCGGATTGTCCCGCCGTTTAACAAACAATATGCAGCCTTAATCGACGCCGAGCCATCGAATTTTAATTAATCCACCGTGCGTTTTTCTAACCGATCGAAATGCACGCGCGAAAACGCTTTTTCACGCGTATACGGCGATAATTCAATCGGCGCTTTTTACCAAACTCGCTTAATGCACCGTGACACGGCTATATAGAGGCAGCAATGGGGCTTCTTGGAATTTACATATAGTGGATCGTGCGCGTTTCACAGCCAAGTACGTAAAGGTTATATTGTAACCTTTTTTTCGTCGCTGGCGGCTCTAAGTGGCGGCCAGTTTTTTGGAAAATTATTGCCCACGCGGCTATTCGCAACGATGTATCATTTACCCGGTAAAAAACGTGATGAAATAACATGCATCACAGCCGGTGATTTATAAAAGAATCGTTCAGCGTACGTGCATTAAGGGAGCGCAAGAAACTGGTCGAACACTGTTCAAAATTGCACGAAAAATCAGCGCTCCATGGTGTGCGGTAACTTAATAACACGTCCGGCACCTCTTTACAATATCTACAGTCTGCGACCGAGAGATCGGATCGAGAAAACGGAGCAATAATTCCCCTTATCGTTCTCGCTTTCGTCCATCCTTTCTTTTTCCATTTTCTATCTGTTTCTCGAAAAGCAAACGTTTCTACGTGTCGATAGATAAACGACGAGATCGAAGAATCAAACCGTTTCCATCCCCTCTGTTCATCTTGGCTACCTCCATCTCATCTTCATCCCTTTTACCGCATCACTATACCGTGATGATGGTCTTTGATTAATTCGCGATCGCTCTCGCCGAGTTATTCGCCGATCGTCGATCGGCGATCTGCAAATTACCTACTCATCCAGTAATAGCGACGACGTGCCTCCACGCCAACCGTCCATCTTACCTTCCACTCTATCTTTTACCTGCCTGCCTCTTGGCTACTCTTTCCGTCGCCACACTCCGGCGCTCCGGTTTTCTGCCTTTTTTCTGCCACGATCTTCGTTTTCTTAATCTCCGGTTGCACCTGAAAAACCGATCAGCTATCCCTCCATCGTACAGCGTTTTTCAAGCATTCGGTTAACGTTTAATAACAGTTGGTCGGTCTTGAATTTTCGTTACCGGTGTTTACACCGTCAGCAGTCTACCAGCCGCCGTTAAGGATCGGCCGGGGCGCGTTTTTCCGTCGCGTGATCGCGTTTCGTTTACACGCGAAAACGTCTTTTAATTTAACAAATAGCAAAAATACTGGCTCGAACGAGCGCCCTGCCTCCCTCCCCTCTCCGATCGATCGTTCAAACCGCTGGCTTTGTAATTTCCCGGAGTGAAGGAAGCAGCGATGCTTTAAAATGAAAAAACTCGGTTAATGCGAACGGCGTGTCTATGCTAAAGATAGCGATTTCCCCTTTGAAGTCAAAGCTGTTTGCTCGCACATGCGCGGCGTAACGTGCGAACACCGTGTGGTTCATCGCGTGCTAAAATAAAAGAAGAAAAAAGAAGAAACGCTGGAAAAGCACAAACCCGTTATCGACATTTTCAAATTCACAAACGTTCTCGTTCGATCGTTGCAGAAGCAGCAGCACGAAAGAAATTCTCTTCGGGATTCTCTGTGAAAATTCTTACGTAAACCGTCTCACAACTTACAGATACAACAATGCTTGACCCGCTCACGATAAAGAAAAGGGCTTCGATGCTCGTTCGGTCAAGTTTTTCTTCGGTGCCCGGAGATCTATTCTTTATGGAGATTACGTGATAGAGATACGATCGAAGCGTATCTTGTGCGCGATGCTCCGATGTTCCCGGCAAGTGATGTTGATTTAGGTCGGCTGCAGTTACGATTTCTTTCTCCATGCTAGCCGAATGTACCACGACGTTCGTACGGTATCGAATGTAGCCAAGTTATGCAATATTTTACGATACCGGCTCTAGTGAAATACCGTGCAGAATCCGCTGCATTAAATCTTCGTTCGTTAAAAGCTCCAGGCTGGATCTTCTTCTACGTTTCATCTTTGGTGGATTAAGAATAATCGTCACGTTTAAATTTACACAAGACAGAAATTTGTGCTTCTAACAAGAATTGTAATTACCTTCGTACGACATTTCTCAGAGACGATGGAGAATTAAATCGGTTTGAAATTGAAGTGGTTTTCGCATAAATAGAGAAAAGTGGAAAGAACGCGTGAAATTAAAACAAAGTAAAAAGAACTTCATCCGAGAGCATAACACACGCATTATAGTAGCTCATTCGTCAAATCGTGTTGTTATTTTCCAGTTGGTTTTCTACCTGCAATGGATGCAGTTTAGTCAACATTCGGAAGCCATAGCATTTTATCACGGCCATTCAAACCCCATTGGCCGTGCAGTAGAGATACCGCACATATCTATATACATGTCTAGCCTGCACTCTATATGCATACAGGGTGAACCCAGCGGAACGCTCGACTCCGTTCAAATGAAGAAATAAAAAATTCAATTTAACGAATCATCGCCGTTTTTAAGGACCGGCAATCTGGTTCAATAGTCGTAAAGATGAATCCAAGATAACTGGCGCTGCAAATATTGACCTCTTAGTCCCGATATTCTTATCTCCTCGCCAGCTTTTCTTTATCCCTTCAAATAGAAAGAGAAACGCTTGTTCGCCGTTGCAAATTCTAAGGTAGAAACAACTCTCGTTAGAGGATTCTGTTAACAAGTTATACAGGTGTTGGAGATCGGACAACTTGTTAGAAGGCGAATATATTGAGTTTGACGTTTCGCTCGTCCCTTCGAATCGATGAAAAATTGGGAAATACTTTCGACGGCAAACGCGCGAAGCCTCGTCAGGCACAATGTTCTAAGAAAGCGACGATTCACCCTGGAATTTAGCATCGTTGAAACGAAAATGCATATAATTAACGGCTGCAAATCAGTACACTAGCGAAAAGTGTATAGCGAATGGTTTTCAGATAAACATTATGCCAGCGAAGAAGCTTCCGGTGGATTTCGATCGCATAAAGATAAGAAACACCTGTTTCGATATCGATAACAAAATTATATACATACCACCTTATTATAACACCATATCGGTGATATTATCTTCTTTATGCGCCTTTGTACGGTGAAAGCTTGATTCCACAGTGGTTATTGGAAATCGATTATGCGCGCCGATAAATTATTATCAACTACATCATACCAAAGGCAATAAATTTAGCGTACCTTGTCTTTAGCGATTTTTTCTCCATCGTGCAAGTAGCTGCGCTTTCGTTTCATTATTTTCGTATTCAAGCGGCGTTCATTTCTCGCCGCGGTTGCCGTCTACCACCGGTCATTTAATGACCTTACCATTTTTTTCTTCCTCCCCTCTCCTTTTTTCTCCTCATTTCGCACTACGTATATTTTTCATCTTACTTTACCGAGCAATTTTCTATGCAATAAAGAACACTTCGGTGTGTGACATTCTTTAATTTTCTCACGTTAGACGTTCACGAGCCGAAAACATGCCAACATTATGCCAGCATTAATACGTAAGCTGGCTCCGACAAATTGGGGCCAATTTACCTACCAAGCTGATAGTTAAGCATCGCTTAACTAAAAACTAAATCAAAGTCATTGCCATCGAAATAGGAAATTTCACAATTCGCCGGATCATATTCGCCTTTATGAAAGGATTTTGCTGATCAGCAGACGATATTCCTCCCGATCGCTCGCCATAGAAACCGTCATAACGATCGAGCGTAACATTTGGAAGTAGCACTCGCCGTGATCAAAATCCATATCTCATTGGACCTCAGAAAAAAAACAAGCAAAATAGAAAATATCGAACCGAGTGTTTTTTCTATTCCAAAGCAGATCCATTGCACAGATTGAACTGCTGCGTCTGCATCCGTCGGATACGTTCTGTTCACTTAAGCGTATGGATATTATCGATTTAACCGAGTGGTTAACGGGAAAAATTTCTATAGGGTGTTAATAAAATAGTAACGCTACGTTATCAATGCGAAAACGTTAAAAATTTATTTTCTTTTTTTTTAGAATTTAACATAGTAGAAAATATCGTTTAATCTATTTGCTTAGAGTTCAAATCTTTATTGAATCTGTCGGTATTGTTTCTACGATCGATCGCCTAAAGAAGAATATTGATCGCAAGGTAGAATTTTGGGTAATACGTATCTGCGATCATAGTCACGTTGTAGCCATTTCGTGTACATTAAATACCGACGAGGTAATGAGTACACCTGCATGCATATCTTCATCTGGAAACCAGCGCAGCCATTCAATAGCAAAGCTATTAATCCGTGGGATATCAAGATCTAACATTGGGCAGCACTTCTGAAACGTTCGATGTTTCTCATCGCGAACGAACGAACGAAAGAGCATTCGACCGCCGGACGTATCGTAACCGACGCTAAAGAAATGGGTGGAACTATGGTGAGATGGACGATTCGTTTCTACTTTTTATTCCGATTCCTCGCAATCAAATTTTAATTTGGTTTTCATCTCGCAACGATAATTTTGTGGTTTTGTCTGTTAGCGATAATATACGCCCAAATTCACTTTATTAGCTTCATTATTTCATTTACAATCATAATATTCGTATAATTCATTATTCAAATCTCTGTTAGCGAAAATATTGTATTGCTAAATTATTAAGGCGTTTTGGCAATAACGAAAGACCCAATATTTCTTCCTATGTTCCTTCCAATTTTTATTACAAAAAACGAAGAGGCAAATAACTTCCGTAGAGGCGAGTCTAAATTATCGTTATGAAGATATCACGGGTCGAAATTCTTCAACAATTTGATTACGTCTGTATCTGTCAGAATCTCTTTCGTTCAGTCGTTACATAACCAGCAGAATAATATTAGTAATATGGAAGTGGCTGATGGAGAAGCTTTAGCACCAGCCATGATGGTAATGGGGGCTTGGTTGGAGGAGGGTTGACCATTCAAGGCCGACTTGTTGGTCGCTTACGGGGCCCAAAGTGGGACCTTCTCATGGAGGGGGTTACACATCGTCCCTTTCCCTCGTCTTTTCTTCTGCATCAAACGATTCGAGCCAGAACTTCTTCGACGAAATTTCGATCAGAAACCACTCAACCCATGGGAATGATCGTCACTAACACTGTTTTTTAATTTTCACGTTAGAAATCAACGAGGTATCGCCTCTGTCGTGTTCGCAGAGAAAGAAAGACTTGAAATATTTTCGCCACAATAAATAAGTAAATAAATAAATGCGTAAACTGACACTGATTAATCATCAGGTAAGATGATTGGACTTTGACTGCCATATAGTTTGTGATATACTATCTATTAAGGTATTTTACACAGCTATGGCCATTCAAGACAAACGCACGTCGTCAAAGTTGGGTTTTCACGTAGAAATTCGAAGATGGAGCTTAACACGCGGGAAATTAGTAATTTCGCGTTGTCTTCGAATCAAGGAAATCCCTCCCCACAACGTAAGAAATGCAATTTTGGCGTAGAGTGCTCGGTTGGCGCAGATGTTCCGCAGAATCTCGTTGCACGATCGTCCCAGGAGTACAACGACTGCGGTTTACGAAATAGTGCAGGATCATAAGGAGAATTAGGCGTCTGAAGTTGCAAGGCACGTAGCTTCGTAACGACGTCTCGAAAGGTTCGTGATTTTACCGAACTGCCGAAACGCTCTCTAAAAGTATTGTTCCAGCAAGCAAAGAATAAAAAAGAAAGGAAAGAAAGGGGAAGGGGAAAAGAAGAAAAGAACAACGGGTCTTCCTTCCGCGTTAATATCGTCCGCAGGAAACTACCAATTCGTCTTTCGATCTTTTCTCTTTAATATCACGATTTCTCACGCGTTTCGACCAACGAATGGGATACCCAAGGCCGGAATAAAAAATAGAGCTGTTAAAACTTGGAAATTCCGCGATCAAACTTGCTAATCTAACTTTATAATTAAACATAGGAGCGCATAGCGCGCCAAGAAGATAACGAAACTGTGGAATGTTAGCCGAGCCCGATCTCTCGCGTCTTACCGTTTTCCGACTTTAATTAATTTTGCGCGGCACACGGTCGCCATAACACGGCGACGCTCCGGCAAATTAACTGTCACGTAAATAACGCCGGACGCTCGTATGATGCAGCCCCGGAACGACCCGTGATATACATTCGATAAATAACGAAACACCGGAGCAGCTGATGAATTGGAATAAAAAAATGAAGGTAGCATGGCTACGGACACCGCTATATCCTTCCGGTATCTGGTGGCGAATCGTTAATTCAATACCGGCATCCTATCTCCTTTTTGGTGAACTTATCGGGAAGGGATAGAAACGCCTTATCCACGGTGGCCACTCGTCGTCGTCGTTGGAAAAAGCAAGCAAAAGAGAGGAAAGCCATTTCTCCGACCGGAAGCCGGACGCCCTCCGGGTCTCCATTTCTATCGACGAGCGACGACGTGCCACGTCAGCTACGATCGTCCACCCTTCTCTGGTTTTTCGTCAGCCCGCACCACTGTTCTGATATTTATTTTTATTGCCGTTCCTGTCAACGCTACCTCGACATATACAGGGGTGCCCTAGGTCGACGAAAGACTTGGACGATTGCCAGATGAATCGTACGAATAGATCCAACCGGTCAATATTTTACGTCGGTTCGTTGTTCGCGTCTGCGAATTCGTTCTGACGCGAGCCTCCCAATTTAAAGCGGGCGAATGCGTTTTTATCCTTACCGCGGATGCTTCGTCGTCGGCGTCTATCGTTTTCCAACGCAGTTATACCGCGGAAAAAGCACGGTGTAACGAGAGAATCGAAGAACCTTTCCGATATCGCCGCATTTTTCTATGCTTTCCACGTTTGACCATGTTATTTCTGTGTAAAGAACAAGCCCATATCAGCAGGCATAATCGTATTTAAAATAGGAGTATGCGAGTGGCGGCTCTTCCCGCCGCTTAGGCTGCCCGTTCTTAAGCCGACGGTCGCACCGTTTACCGCGAAATTATAGTCCGTAGGTTGCATGGCCGTCACGAGTTGATCCGATGCGTTGATTAAAATCACGAACCCGCTACGTCGCCGTGAGGGCATAAGAAATTGCTCCGGACGTATCGCTGTGGGCACCATGAGAATTCTCGTAGGCGCGTCGCTTTCGATTTCCAATTCCCTTGGATCGTTCCCAAAGCAAAGAGATGATGAATTCACGCTCTTTCCTTTTTTGTTTTTTTTCAAGTATGCAGACTCGAACGGTTGCTCCGATGGCGACCTTGGGATGTGCCGGTTCACCTCGAGAATATTCGACAGCTAGGCGTTTTTTTCCCAAGACCGTACGACAAAACGCAAACGTTTAATGAATCGATAAGAGCGTGTCTGAAAACGTCGGTGAGATATCGACTGGCGCGAGCGCGCGCGTTACGGCGCATACGAAATACGAAGGTGGCATGGGCCACGAGTACAGGAAATCTAGCGTGTGGATATTTCTCAAAATTTTTTCCCAGGCTCGTGGATCGCGGTGGAAAAGGCAGGCAAAGGCTGTGTGGAGTAGAGAGTGGGTGGGTGGTGTAGGAAGGTGGTATTTGCGCGGGCCAAATAACCCAAATAAAGAACAAACAGCGAGGGTGCTGTAGAAAGGGAGGCTACACAGGGTGGCACAGGGCGATGGAGAAAGAAAAATAGAAAGGGACGAGAAAGTCGAAACGAGAGAGCGAGATCCTGTGGAAAGAGAAAGAAGCAGAAGAGGAACGGGGGTATGAGAGAAGGGAGGAAATGGCGCGCGTTACGGAGAAATGGCGCGGAAACTGGGGATAGTGACGGGCAATGGGCGCCTGCCGACTCCTCTAACCGAACGAAAACTCGTAGCCGAGGAGACCGTGGGAGGACAACCACTCCCTGGCTTTGCCGTAGCTCTACCAACGTACCATGGAACGAGGACAAAAGAGAAAACGAACTAGAATACCTTACAAACGAGAATCGCGGAAGGGATAGATAGCCGGACGACGTGTATAGTGAGAGCCGAGGAGAGCAAAATGAAGGAGAAAGATCATCGCCTTCCTTCTTTTCCTGTCTCCCAGACCTCCCTTCGTCCTTCCACCTCATCCCACGGTCCCCTTTTTCTGCCGTGAATTGCGCGTAAAGATTGCTCGTACGATTGAACGAACTGACTCGGACCAGGTTGCGCATGGCCCTCGGAATCCCTGCACCAAAGACCACTAAAGACCTCCTGCTCTTAATGGACTGCAAATAACGATCTGGAGTATTTCTGAACCGCGGTCTGACCTTCAGACTAATACAGTCTAGTCTCGTTAACCAACGAGGCTTCATAGTTTCCTACACTCGCTGTATCAGCGAAAGATTAACGATTGTTTCTAACAGGAGGCTACCTACGAAATTATCTCTTCAACGGAATTTCATTTCAAAAATAAATTAACTACATCTGTATGGAGAAAGGGGGCGGGAAGTACCGAGGTTATTAGATGTACGAACAGAGGAACGCGTGGATAAATTGCAAAGTAGAAAATATATTTTGATACAGAAGTTTCAGTACAAGTAGCGATACAATTTGAGCTGCTCCCGATCCACAGCGTTACCCTATCACTGAAAGCCATCGTCGCCTGGCTACTGTCCGTGGTCTATTGTCCATACGCTGAGGAAACTAAAAAGACCAGACGCAGAGTTTTCTTAGAAGCGGTGACCACTTGAACGGGAAGAATTTTTATTTTTTCTCTATATCATTTCGCGTTGGTGATTAATCACCAGAAGCATCTGATTGTATAATTAATCGCGTACAATCTGTTTGGTACATCGAGTAACGTTTGCCAGATAAAAAATTCATACGACAGACGGACGATATCCACGGTGTGGATAATTTTAGAGGCATGGAATGTCCGAGACCACCGTCCCGAAGGATCCCTCGATGGCTGGTAACTGTGCCGGCATCTAGCGGCCCAGCCGAAAACCTTCGCACGGTTAATTCGATTCGACAATATCAGGCGGAAAAAAGAAAATGGAAATGGAATCGAAATTATTTTCAAGCTTGGCAATTACGCCTACTAGCGATTGATTTACGAGATCGTGGCGCTCGCTTTTATAGCAGGCAACACGCATCGAAAGTCATTTTCATTGCGTGACGCGTTTCGAATTAACGATTCCACGCGCGCAATTTATAAAATATAAATCGATCAATATTCCGCGGAACGAGTTTTGTTAATGTCGTACGCGCAACCGCCGTCCATTTATATAAGGTGTTTGAAAAATAGCGGCTGCGTCCGTGGTAGTTGATAGCACTCGCGAAAAGAAAGGAAACTTGTCCGGCTATGTTGAACCATAAATCAACCTTGTCGGAATATAACGCGCGACGTTTCGATTAGCCACGCAGCCACAACATGCTTGTCTTTTGCCATTGATCATTAGCAACTATCTGGTTACCACGTTGCCATACTATTGTACGATAAGGAAACTTATTTATCAACAACTTTGCGATAACAAAAATCCACGGATGAAAGATATCTATTTAACGTAATTAGCGATACTAAGTGAAAATCATGAGATTAATGGTTCGAAGGCAAAGAGAAAATCGTATACCTGTTACTTCGAATTAACGTGACAGGGAAGGTTATCGAATTTCGTACGTGGAATTGCCTAAGTTTGGAACTGCGTTTTTAAAACACCTCGTATATGGATATCGAACTATTTGTGTTATTTTCGCAGCCTGTTCACCGGCGATATCGCTTTTTTCTTTCTATTGATTTGGACGCGCGTCGCAGAAGAAAAAGGCGAACGCAATTAACGTGTATAATAGTGAGGAGCGCGTTTTTTGATGCCCGTCACGTAGCTTATTAGCAAGATATTTATGATCTGAATTTTTATTGCCGTTAAGGGCGATGACTCAAAATTATTATTATATCGAGAATGGCGGATACGTTTTGCGTGTGTACCGGGGAGCTACGTGGCGATTCTACGCGAACGAAGGCGAGGGGCGCTCGTAACGAGGCGCCACAAATGGCGATAGATTGAATTAAGATTGCGCGACAGCCTCTTGCAAGATGAGCCAATTATGAATTAATTACGCTCCACGGTAGCTCTATGGTTTTTAATATCCGATTATGTCTTAACAGCGCATCGACCAAACTTTTCACGCAGCCACTCTGTTTACGGTCTACGACTTCGTTATACAACAAATTAACTTAATAGGATTTTTACTTTTTCTTTTTGCCAACACCAATTTTCACCTCTGCCGTAATTATCGTAAAACTCGGTAATTAAATAAGAAACGAGACTCTGGTCTTCTTTTATATTGAAATTAACCGTGGAACGGCTGGAAAGTGAATGTTCCTGTCAACTAAACGACAGGACGCATATTACGTACGCTATATATGTATGTTCCACCACGAATACACACGTTTACACGATGTCACTATCTTTTCATTTTTTTTTCTTTCTTTTTTTCTTTTAGTGGCACGTTGACTAAATTTGTTCGGAACACCAGACCTCGCGGTACTTTACTGTACACCATTTCTGCATTACGATCCTGTTCCCTTTCTCCTTCTCCTTCCTCACATTATTATCCGTGTACATGTTCCACCCACAAACGTGTTGATGTATACACGCGTGATGCTCCCTCAGAGGTTCCCTCGGACTCTGCGAACTACCCGGAGAAAGTAACGTATAATTTCTAAAGTTCTAATTACTCGTTACAGCGAAGTACTATGCTTCCTAAAATTTTTTCTACGACTAATAATTACAATAATATCTCGTAACCAGCTGTAAAATACTTTTAGAGTATCAAAAAATTCTTTGGCTTTCCCCTCAACCTTAAACGACGAAGGCTTGGTTAACTCGGTCTTACGCAGATATCGCTAAGTTACACTTAAATATTATTATTTTATAAAACTACGTCAATGTTTTATTGCTTAAATAAATTTAGTTATCACACGGAAATGAGGAGTGTATTCCAATAGGTTCCCATAGGCTTTATCGCTATAAAATAAATATTTTATCGCTATAATATCCTAGTTGCTAAACGCTCTTCTCGTATTCTAAAGCGCCACAAAAGCTCGGCGAACGGAGAGAAGATCCAACACCGAAATAGTTTCTCTGTCAGAGCAATCTTCGGAGTATCCTTACACAGATATAGCTATCTAAGTTACACTTAAATATTATTATTTTATCAAACTACGTCAATGTTTTATTGCTTAAATTAATTTTGTTATCACGCGGAAATGAAGAATGTATTCCAATAGGTTCCAATAGGCTTTATCGTTATAATATTCTAGTTGTTAAACACTCTTCTCGTATTCTAAAGCGCCACAAAAGCTCGACAAACGGAAAGATCTCCGACGATCCAACATCGAAATAGTTTCTCTATCAGAGCAATCTTCGGAGTATCCTTACGCAGATATAGCTATCTAAGTTACACTTAAATATTATTATTTTATCAAACTACGTCAATGTTTCATTGCTTAAATAAATTTAGTTATCACGCGGAAATGAAGAGTGTATTCCAATAGGTTTCATCGCTATAAAATAAATATTTTATCGCTATAATATCCTAGTTGCTAAACGCTCTTCTCGTATTCTAAAGCGCCACAAAAGCTCGGCGAAGGGAAAGAAGATCCAACACCGAAATAGTTTCTCTGTCAGAGCAATCTTCGGAGTATCTTTACGCGCGATCCGTAATTACTTCTCGGAAGAAACGAACGTATTACCGAATTTAGAGTGACTACTTACACTCGCATCGAGCAAGAAGTTGCTACAGCCGGAGAATGTAATGTTACACCTACGTTTGCGTAGAACCTTGTAACACCCACGTAACAGTACGTTATTCCAGAAGCATGCTCCCATTATACCTGGCTATGGGGTGTATGCGTGCGAGGTCTTGTTGCGGTTGATCTAAAACGACCATTTTGCATGGACTATCTTATCTTATTGCAAGACAGCGGAGTAATTATAAGGCAGCCACTATAATTGGCAGGTATTCTCCGGTGCGCGTTCTTGCAATTGCACACGGCCACGCGTTTGTGCACGATTTTAGTCGCACGTTGAAAGGAGCTAACGTCGGGCTACATCGCGAAACAGTCGCGTCAAGATGGTAAAACATGCATGGGAATACGATGAACTGGGAAACGTTTTAGGCTTCTCTTAAACGTTTCCTCGCTTTATCGCGTGCAACAGCAATTCCAGTGTCTGTAGATCGAGAATCGTTAATCGGATGAAACAATTCGAGTTGAGAGAGAACAGAGTAGCGTTTAGCTCGAGATGCGAGCGATCAAGCATAAAATTGTTCTTCAGAAAAAAAAAAAAAAATACAGCGCAGGTCCAGAGGTTACGGTAGGATTGTAAATCATTCATCCGTTCCTCCACCGCTAAGAACTCTTTCAAGGCTAAAGAAAAAAAAAGGAATTCTTGTCCGAAATCGACAGGAAAACTTAGATCTAAAGGGTCACCGAGTCATTGTTCGTAAAAAGCAAGGTTAAAAAAATCGAACAAAAAGACGCCACGTAACGGCAATTTCAAGCTGCATTGTTATTACTGGTTTCTAACCCTCCGAGTCGATGCCAAGGCCTGCAATTCCACGTTTTTTTACAGCCATTTAACCGGCCTAGTATTGACTCCTACAAGGGACGTTTTTACGATAGCCGCTAGTCGACCGTGGTTTCTTCCAAGGTCGGAAAAGAAGGTATCAATGAACACGGTCGATAGACTGGAGCTTCGTTTCATCGAGTATACGGATAACTGCTACGAGTTTCAATTTAACTTGATACAACTTTCTATACTCTGTAGACGAGAAGAAAAGGAGCATGCTCCTCGCAGCATCGTAATTCACGCTGCTTGATATTTATATGCGAGTCGGAGTGGGCTCGACGCGGATCTAAATATCCACGAAACTTGAACGCTCGATACACCCGTTATATGTACTAACACATCGATGAACTTGTATAGAAGGACGGTCATGGTAGGATGCCACGAGATGTATAGGCAATCTTGCAAATGAGAATCGTGAGTAACGGCGGACATTAGCGCCCCCTATACCACCTCTACTCGGCCGAGCAAGAACATACGTACACATAGGTAAAAAGAGTATACGCGTTTTAGGTGTACGTATAAAGAGAAGTTCTCTCGATAACGGGCCGCCATTGATATTTTTTATACCGTCGCCTCGATGGAGAGAGTGGTTTGCATAAGATGGGACGTTCTACGTCTTACAAGCTCGCCATACCAAGACTAATATGTCTGCTCTTGTTATCGTGGCCGAGCTCTCGTATTGTGCTGTTTCAGGACAAAAGGACATGGGTGGACGACGCGCGAGAACCAGTCGTGTCGGTCCGCCAGAAATTTACTTCCTTTTCTTTCTTTTCATATCAACAATCCATACTTCTTCCTTTCTCTCTTTCCTTTTATCGCGAAAACTATTTTTATTCTTGTCGCGAAAATCTTCCTTCGGTTCTACGTTAACCCTGTCACACCCCTTGAGCTATTTTCGATTGAATCGTATTCCTCTATCGTTGGAAAATTTCTTAGACGATAAGGTATAGAAGGATCGTTATCGATACGTGTGCTTTCTCGTTTCAATTGCGTGCTAATGATTTCTGAATGACATAGAAATCCTCTCCCTACTTGAAACTAAAACAAGATCGACGCATACAAACCACTGCTTGTAATAGTATAACGAGAGTCAGCTATTAATAGTCTTTATCTACTTATTTATCTCTCGATTCGGATATTATTTCTACTTGTAATTTTTCGAGTTATCAAAGTCGAATTATCGCCCAAACTATGAAAAAGACGTACGTGTATGTAGTTTGTTAATTATTCGTCGCTTCCAGCGAAAGTTACGTAAATAGAAACTAGTCAATCTGGTAAAATAATTTATTACGATTAATTTCCCGGCTTCGATAATAACGGATTTAAGATCGAGAGTAGATACTTGGAAATAATGGCAGGGATCGCTTAAAATCTCTACCAGAGGGTTCGAGGGTCGCGAAAATTAGATACGAAGTTTGAGGAGTTTCTTATCAGATACAAACTTGTGGTAACAGCGGAAAAGTTAAAAAATACATACGAGTAATGGTTAGCCTCGTCTTTATTACGCTTAAAGGCTGTTTTATAGATCGCCTCCTTTCTTCTCGTGTCTCGGAGCAACAGAACTTTCGGTTATTTTATTTTAGCCGTAGGGTTTTCGCACGACGATAAAATAGTCCAGCGTTATTATACTTAAGGACGTTAACATCACGTGAGACACTACAGAACCGACCACGATAAGAACTATTTTAGCGGCGCGATAACGTGGGAATGTCAGCCGGTTATCGCGATTCGCGCCATTAATGAATTTCCACCGTAAGTCATACTCTGGCGCGATTAATCTGTTCCCTCGTGTTCCGTTCGATAACCGTTCCTCCGATTTATTTCCTCGTTTAGCGTGTGCTTATTAAAAATCACCTACCACGATTACCCAAGGATATTGAAAAGCATTTTCCAACTGAAAAAAAAGTAGAAAGAATGAGAGATAAATCTTGTATCGCTCGACGTCTGATTGAAATTATGTCAGGCTGACTTCATCCCACAGATAACACGTTCCTCTATAAATCATCTGAATTTAAATTTTACAAAAATCCCGTTCGATTGCACGGCGCCAGCTCATCGACCGTATCTTACACTCATTAATCATTTATTTATCGCAGCCGTGAATTCTGAGGGATACGCGCACGATCTCGAAACTACTCTGTAGAGATGAGAAGATAATTAGCGGGACAAGACACGAACAAGAAGAGTATTCTTCTCTTTCGTTTATCGTCGCGTATTGCTGTACGAAGTCTCCCAGAAACCGATCCGATTGACTCAATTTATTATAAATTCGTTAACGTCGTTACACAGATCATTAATATTTCATTTACAAGAAAAACATATGGTATAAATCAGAGTAAATTTTGAGGAAAATTACAAAAAGTAATATTTATAACATTATTTTTCTCTTCTTTCCACTTTATGCAATTGATCAGATTCTGAACAGTTCTTGTGACGTAATTTATAGTTTCATTAGACTGTCGAGTCTGTCAAAGGTAATTAATCAGATCCACATTTCTATGACCAATTTCTCATTGCCACACGGTACGTGGAAGATCAAAGTCCAATACTTACAAAAATAAGTAACCGAAGCTTCTTTACTGCTAGCTCTATCCACGTTTCGTTAAACGCTATCGGACTCTTTCGTTCGAACGTGATGAAATAAGCGTCTGTAGGAGTTTCACGAGGGATCTGCATTATTTATGAACCACGTAGCTTAAGTAGGATCCGTGATTTCTGCCGTGGAAACGGAAAGGAGCGTTTATCGCCACAGATAGGATAGGCGGTTTCCACGGTGGCACGCGGCTAGTGGTACAACTTGCCTCTCAAGCAGGAAACCCTGAGAGTTATCCAAAGGTTAAAACACCATATCGCACACCATACAGACGCCACGTACACCGCGTTGCTGCACAGGGCTATCCCGGACCTGCATACACCGATATACGTCGCCTGCAATCTATACAGACGTGCTCACCATACCTTGGCACGGCTGTATTGCCCATTGGTTGTTGCAGCTATGGCCTATTTCGCTTCGAGAGTACGACCCATTCAACGTGAAAGGATCGTCCGTTTCGTCTTACCTCCTTTCCTTAGGATCTAAGCATTCTTTTGTAGTTTCTACAACCGAAAAACTTCGGGAGCGCTTGTAAGCGTCAAGACGACCAACCCTTACGATGATTGTTTTCACCCGACAGAACGTTTTAAGCGGATGGATGCGATGCACGAGCTGAAACGACGACCAGATAGCTCGATAGACGATCTTTCTAAGGGATTTTCCGTTTATTTATTTCTCTATTTCAGGTAAAATGCTTGAAATCCATCGTATGCGTATTTGAAGGTTCCAAATACTTTGATATAAAATTGAACAAGAGTTTCTACAAATTTGCGGAATGTCAGAGTAACAAAAAGAGATATCTAGATACGCGTTGGAATGCAAAGTAGTTATCTTCAGCATCTGCCGTGAAGCTAATCAGATACGAAATGATACAATAACAAATTCGCTGTATCTCATAAACGAGATCAAATAGAATTCTTTTACGATGGTTCTTTTTCATTCTTTTTTAATGTCGAATCTGTCTCTGGAACATTGTCCACGCGTCCAGAGATGCTCTGTATATTTAACTCGCATTTAATTCTTTTTTCCAATCGTAATAAAGATGTAACACGGTGAAAACAATTCGACAAACTTCCTCGGAAGTAAAATTCCAGCGCAGCTGAGAAGCAAAGCTTCGCTTCCGGCTACCAAGAACCGCGTCACGGAATATAATGCACCGATATCGTTAAGGTGAAAGTTGCATTACGCGTCTTGCCTGTACTCTAGTTAACAAGAACGCACGGAACGCGTTAAAATAATTGTACAGCATAAAAGATGTATTTTATAATAACGTTGGCGGTGTAACGTGTCCCGGAGCGGGTTTTACCTAAATTAGAAGCTCAGCGTTAATTACGAGAACGCACCATTACGCGGAGAAGGAAAGAAGCTCCGTGGAGTTCGCGCGGAGAACAAGCTGGTTGCTCCTCACAGGCGTACTAAAGACAAGCTTTCGTGGTCCGCGCGCCTGATCCAGAGAGATCCTTCCATCGTCAGCATCTGATCGTCGGTTTCCAGAATTTTTCAATTAAACTTTAACTGCTACAACCGGTTTCTCGAAACGAAGATCGTATCGTCGTCGAAAATTTGCATCGGACAGAGTTGCGTGAGATTATTGCCCATTAACCTTTCGTGCGTTTACGTCACGGATGATTAAATCGAGGAGAGGAAGATTGCAACGAGTTAATGTACTCGCGAAAGTCAGCGATTGTGAAAAGCCGGGGCCCGCGGTTAATTAAACGCTACCGAACGCTGAAATCTAGCGCTCAGGATGATGAATTATTTACTCGATGCCCCGGCTGGCTGGCTACGAAAAATTACGATGACGAGGCGCGAACGCGTCCAACCAATTCGGACACGCGCGATTAAACTTTGAAATTCCGAACGTTGCACAGGACCGTCGTGTCGCGTTCGTTCGAAGGCAAAGGAACATGCTTGCTGATTGACGAGCAATCGAAAGCACCGGTGCCAGCCTAGTACATCGACGCGTCTCTGATTCTACACGCAACGGATCGATTTTGAGCGTAACGTATGATGCGGGTGTAACGAGGTGCGTACGCGTTAGAACGGATGGCATTGTTTTCGCGGAGCCAAAACGTAGACCAGCGACACGCACACAAGCGCACGGCCGCGACTAGCCACAGTTTATGCGAAACATTATTCCGGCATTACCTACCGGTAGACCATCCTCTCCTCCCCGCAAAATCCGCTATCCTGCGAGCGGAAAACCTACCAACCGCCGCAGGATCGCTTGTTTACCGGGCCACTGGAAAATGATTAATCACCTTGGCCAGGCTGCGTAACGTTGTACCGGTTAATTAATCAGATACCCGCGAAATTAGCGGTGGAACGCTTCGATCAACCGCACGCTACGATCGAACCGGCAGGAAACGCTGTTGTTACGCTCGTCGAAATACGGTTAGATTTACGATCGTTCGTGTCTCTCTACGCTGGCTCGTTTCCATTTCACGCTAGGCCGTGCTTTATTTACATTTTATTCCGGAAAAAGTTCGGCTAGATGATCTTTTAAGATACATTGCGGATTTTAGATTTATTCGACGCGGACCAAACAGCCTGACGCGCACCCAACCGAAGGCGGTGTTTTTCAACGAAAACGCTCGCACAATGTCAGATAACGCGAATACGTACACCTATATGCGCACGTTTTCGTTTCATATTTTTATTGTATATTTTATTCTATTTTATTTTAGATCTACCGCGATATTTTCGGTCCAAACGACAAATATTTATTCAATGTATAAATAATCTTCGTCGTTTATCATGCGCCGCGGCATCGATAAAACTGTAATGGACGAGGCCGTATTTTGATACGGATTGCTCTGACACTCAATTATGAAAAAAACGCTGAAACACGATGCATTCGAAAAGCATGGCTTTTTTAACGATCTCTCATATATCCCTGACGATTTACCATTCCTACTTTTTGTCAAGAATTGTCAGAGCCGCGGTTAAATCTACGCTAAACCTAAAAGAATTATTCAAAAGTCCAATTATATAGTCCATTTCGTTGACGATCAAAAGAGCAGTCGTCGTGGAATTTTAAACGGAAAGCAGCGGGCAAGTTGAAGACCGTAGAACCGAATAGACGTAACTAAAACATTATCAATATCAGATGTAACGGAAAGACGAATGTACCAAGAGTCCAGCGACCCATATGATGTGCCCGCGACCTATCAAAATTCAGTGTACACTTGATTGTAACACTCGAGCGATTTACAAGCGCATCTTCTCTCCCCTTGTCCAAGCCATGAAAATCATGCTGCGGAGTAAATTCCCGTGAGAAGAGAAAAAAATCGCTATCGGAACACCCGGTACAGAGAGCGTATAGTCGGTGTGTATATAGTTTTAGGTGTAGTTTCAGAAAGGATGGATACGACGAGGAGGAGAGAGGTTGGAGTTGGCGCGATTCAAAGTCGCTGGAGGGTGAGCAAGAGAGTCGGAGGACGACGAAATCCAGAATGTGGTGGGAGGACGTCGTGCGGCGTTGGGTGCACGGGGCGCGGAAGGAAGAGGGAAGACGCGGAAGGTCGCGTGGAGAATGGAGAAAGAGAGAGGTCCGTGGTAGAAAAGGGGTGGAGGGTTGCGGGTGAATCGGCAGTACCGTCGCTCCGGGAAGGTTGCGAAGGAGGGAGGGAAGATGCGATACGGGGGTTGAGAGGTGGCGGCGGACGGCAGTAGCGACGGCAGTTGAGGCGCATGAGCACCACTTTTATTGATTCCGTAACTGCCGCCATGACTGCCGTGGCGCTTCGTAGGAGGTAGGGGGGTTGGCAAGCAATGGGTTGAGGGTAGTTCATGCCAGTAGCGGAAAGAGGAACGCGGAGAGAGGTGGAATACCGTGGGGGGATGAGGTAGGGGACAAGGGGGATGAAGGAGGTGTGGGGGTTACGAGGGTGAGCCTGATGGGGTGGAAACTTTGCGGAGATAAAAAGGAACGAGGGTTGGTGTTGCCTCGGGATCGGTTGCGAGGGGCATGAAAGAGGGAAAGAAGGGGTTAGACAGCAGGAATATCAACATATCTTATTGCGTCCAAACATACAGCCGAAGTGGGAATAAACTTAAGATTCCTCGTGATACTCTTGTAAATACACGCCGGCGAGACAGTGTACGTGATGCATAGTTGATAAGCATGAAATATTCAAATCGTCGACGAGGTTCGTTTAAAACTCATGCCGGATACGTTGCTCGCTTACGAAACCTAAGGATCGTCTTCTGACCGCATCACGATAAAATTAATGTCGCGGCTATTTAAACTCGAACGTAGATTTTTTTCTTCAGCTTTCTCCCTCTCTCTCTCTCTCTCTTCATCTTCGTTCTTCTGTATTTGACACAAAAGCAAGCGACGATATACGATTCGAACGAAAACAGGGTTTGTTAACGAATCGTCGAGCACATCGAACGAGCCCTCCGTCGCGTATCTCATAATAACGAGCGCGCGCAATATATCGCGCGAGTTGTCCAGACTCGATCGAGCGGTATCAAGGCCCCGTTGCGTCCATGCATAGATTAAATTATTTCAAGGGAGGACGAAGGATCGTCACGAGAGATCGTTCGACGGACTCTGTGGAAAGGGACACGGTTTTGGATGAACGTGGGTGTAGGCCACCGATTAGAAGGGGTAGGCAGCGATGCGTGGAGATAATTAAGCCGGCTGATCTATGGCCGTTTCACGAGTTCGCTCGTTATCTCCTCGGTAGCCCGGTGTCCCCCTGGTATTTAGTTCAGTTTCGGATATACGCAGAATCCGGAGGCTAAAACCAATGGTATCCCGCATCCCTCTCTCGTTGTGCCTCCCGCAGCCTCGGAAAGTTCAGAGTCCAGAGGTCGGCGTTCAACGATCCACAGTTTTCCGTCTCCATCCCCGATCTCTTTCGCTCTAGTCCCTCTATCCCTCTCTCGCTCACCTCCTCACCTTCCACACCGCCTCTGCTTCATCTTTCTCTCTTGCTCTTTCCTGACCCCTCCGCACCATTCTTCTGCTCTTACTCCTGCTCCTCCACCTCCTTCTCCTCCCTCTTCTTCCTTTTCCTCCCCGCTCCACCTCCCTCTTTCGACTGCTTTATTGTCTGGAGCCGCTCCATCGAGGGTGCATCCCATTCCCAGCTTTAATTGAGACATAAATAAGGTTTGTTTGGCTTTGCCATTCGACCAGCTAGCTATCCCTGGGAATTGGGATTGAGGCTCTGCCAATACAACCCGTTCTGCATAATGGCGACGTTAAATTCTGCCTTCGCTGAAAAAAAGGAAGCTTTTCCCAGTGGCGAGACAGGTACGCGTCTATCTGCATTTATTGGACAGCTCGATTGTCCACGAATTTCATACGATCGAACTATGCATTTTCGAACGGTCTCTTCTCCAGTTTCACGTTTTTATCCTCCGTCCTCCCTTTCTTCCTCCATTAATTAATACCATAAACGTAAAATTGTCATTTCTTATTTCTGTCTTTTGCCACGTACCAATTGCGGGTAAATACAAATCGCGTTTCATACGTTCGACGTATCCTTTCGCTCTTTCTCAAAACTTGACCGTATTTCTACAACTTTTCTACCCACGAAGTAATTATTTCTATGTGAGAAACCGATACCATCTGTGCGACGGGTTACAAGAAAGAACCCCTGCTGTTCCTCCTGATCTTCGTTATAGCTTCTACTGAGATATCGACGCAAACAGGTAGAATTATTGCGAAGAACAACAGCGTGGAGGGAAAAGAGTCGCGGATGGGCCGGCCAGCTTTGGTCTCGTCCGCTGGTAGGCGTAGCGGCGTAGGCGAGAGAAAATGTAAAGACGAGCGAAGAGGGAAAGGAGGGACACGCCGAGGAAACTAATGTGCCGGTACAGTAGAATCTCGTGCTAGTAAGATCGTAATTTTCGTTAGCCAGGTATCCGAAGAGACTTACGAGCAACCTTTGTATGCTGGCGGCGGGCGGCTTTACGGGATACAAGTTAATCCCACGTGTTGGCATATATACGAACACCCTTTGACCAAACGGCCCTCTCGTTGTCGCCGCTGCCTCCTCTTCTGTCTCTAACTTCGAGTGCTTGCTCGGCATCCCGACGCCCGTACTTCGCTTCTTACATTTTATTCCGTTTTCGTATTCTATCGCGTAAGTTACGTCAACTTGTTCTATTTCATCCTGCTTACTCTACATCAAATTTGTAAGTTTCCCAGCTAATTATCAGATTGACGATGTAAATATTGTACATGATTGAAATAGTTTTGAATAGTTTTAAAGATGCGACGTTATGTAGTAATAATCGGAATACAAAGTTCGAGAAGACCAGGTTTTGCATACGGAATACAAAACGGTGAGTTACACTCGCACTTTTGATTACGCCTTCTTCGTCCCCGCATGTTTATTCCTATGTACATGTCCCTATAACGCGTTATTTATCCGCGGCAAGTCTCGCGTTCCCCATTTTCTCCGCTCTGCCCATTCCCGAGCATCCACCGTGGTCGATCCACCCTCCGTTGCTTTTTGTTTCCGCGTTTTAACGTGTTCATTCGAATCTGTGATCCCTCTATGTTTCTTCCATTACCGGCGCGAGCGAGAGAGGGTGCGCGCGTAACGGGGAAAAATCGCGGCCTCTAAAAAAAAAAAAGAGCAAACAGAAACGAAACGAAATGAAAAAGGGAACGGAGAACAGCGGGACAAAAAAGCTCGAGCGGTTTTTCCTGGGCAGAGGGCGACGCGTACCATACGTCACCCCCAGTTTAATCTCACCTCTCATTTATGCTACTGCGAAACGACCGAACCGGCGACCGTGGAACCCCATCAAAGCGGACTGCTCCGACCGGTGGCGATTTCGCTGACGTATCTCGGCTGTCCGTTTCCCTTTTGTCTGGCCGCTTCGCGCGGATGTAAATGTCATTGGCGCCATAGCGTCGCCCGACGACCGTTCGCTCCAACCCCCAGCCGATTAAATTACTTTGCTATACGCAAAGCCTACTGTAATCGACACGGCGAAGCGCGCTCAAGTATCTTCATTTTCTTCTTCTTTCTCCAGTATCGTTGTTCTCCTTGCAGATTGTTTTTTCAACTTACTGCACACATGCTCGAAACGGTCGATAGTTATGGTCGAAGTTACGGTCGCTATTAAATACGAAGTAAGCTTCGGTCGTACTTAAGAAAACACCCCATTGTTATCGTTAAAAGTGCTCCAAGGAAACGATAAATATGGAATTTCTCGTTCGCCCCCTATAGACGTCGTTTGTAAATGATACGTCGCCGTAAACGTCGTAATTAATAACGCATCGCGTAGTAAAACCTGCGCCATTAGGGAAGGGAGAAAAATTAAATCGTCCTGTAACGATTTTATCGCGTTTCCGAGATCCAGGGAATAAGGAAAAGCTATCTGGAAGGAAGATACACGCCGTTGGACCTGAGTTATTGACCGATATATGCGCCTCCAACCATGCACGGGATTCTAATCTCGCTTTCCCGCCTCCAACCACTCCGTTCCACCTTCTTCTTCGAGCTCGAACCAGCCGTACCTCCTTCTCTTCTCCTCTCATTTTCTTCCTGTCTTTCTCTGTTTCTCAGAGTACGCCCCCGCGGGGAGCATCTTCTGCTAATGAAACGTTGGTGAGCTAGCGCCGACTCGTGCCGCCAGCTTTTACCATAGAGCTTCCCTGGAATCACCCTCGCGACTTACTAATGCTAGCACTCCAAATCCTCCAACGATACGAGGCTCTCGATCATACTGCGCTTCGCCTCCATTCGAGCCGTCATGATTTATCGGCACGTTCCTTGATGAGAAACGAATCAGCGAAAGAGACATAACGATTAATCTTCCCTCGCGTACAACCCTCGCAGATTCAATTAAGCGGATCTATTCGATTTATTCTCCTTTCTGTCTTGGAACAATATCGATCGTGCGATCTCTCTTGATGAAGATCACATGGAATTTTAATTTTCTTCGCTTTTATTTTTTATATGATATTATATGACCTTCTAATGATCTTTATGTGTCCCTGCTTGATCTTTGAACCACCTAGGGTAACCTTTAAGGTTATTCGAACCACTCTTAACAATCTTCGAACGAGATCGAACAACATCGAATGATGTTGAGTGTTTTTGGACAATACCAAAAGCAGTTAAAATCATTGGTCTTTAGAAAATACGTAATAATAGAATATTTTTATATTTATTACTTTCTTACACAAGCAATTCCATGTTATGTAGTATTAATATTTTGGTATTATTAATTAATCTGCGACCATGATCCTTAAACGAGGATTGGCACGTTTATAAAGTTGTAGAAGCAGTCGTTTTGACTGGTGTGGTTGTTCTAGCGTTAGCATCTAGCTATTTAGCGATCGACCCGGAATTTTCCTGATAACTGATATCATCGTATCGAATGATGCGCGGTAAAAATTTAAAAAACGCGTGGGGAGTTGTAGAAAACGAAGAAACTGGTTAATTGGAGTTCGATAAACAGATTGCAGCATTCTTTTACACTTTGACAAGCAGCAATCACTTTGACTGGTATTGGTATAAGTAGCACTGATAAAAAATTATTTTCAGTTTGAATACATAAAAAACGAAATAAAATTCAGTATATTATTCTTTTAGTTATGCGAAAGTCGTTACATCATGCGGAAAAATATATAACATACAGTAGGAACTTCATGATAAAATTGTAAAACCAGTCAATTTGACTGCAGTGTTAGTTCTAGTGTTGTTAACTATTCTCTATATGTTTATACAATTATGAGGGATTAAAATATACAAAATATTCAATGTTAACAATTTGCTTGAATAATTAAGGTTGGATTAAATCACTATACTACACTACAACACTAAGTAGGAATTTCATGATAAAATTGTAAAACCAGTAAATTTGACTGATGTGTTAGTTCCAGTGTTGTTAAGTGTTCTCTATATGTTTATACAATTATGGAAGATTAAAGTGTACAAGTATAATGTATACAAAACATTCAATGTTAAGAACTCGTGTGAATAATTCAGGATGGACGAAATCACTATGCTACACTATAACACACAGTAGGAATTTCATGATAAAATTGTAAAACCAGTGAATTGGACTGGTGTATTAGTTCTAGTGTTGTTAACTGTTCTCTATATGTTTATACAATCATGGGGGATTAAAGTGTACAAGTATAATGTATACAAAACATTCAATGTTAAGAACTCGTGTGAATAATTCAAGATGGACGAAATCACTATGCTACACTATAACACACAGTAGGAATTTTAAAATAAAGTTGTAAAACCAGTGAATTTGACTGGTGTGTTAGTTCTAGTGTTAATAAGTGTTCTCTATATGTTTATACAATTATGGGGGATTAAAGTGTACAAGTATAAGGTATACAAAACATTCAATGTTAAGAACTCGTGTGAATAATTCAGGATGGACGAAATCACTATGCTACACTATAACACTAAGTAGGAATTTTAAAATAAAATTGTAAAATCAGTGAATTTGAAAGGTGTATTAGTTCTAGTGTTGTTAAGTGTTCTCTATATGTTTATACAATTATGGGAGATTAAAGTGTACAAGTATAATGTATACAAAACATTCAATGTTAAGAACTCGAGTGAATAATTCAGGATGGACGAAATCACTATGCTACACTATAACACTAAGTAGGAACTTTAAAATAAAATTGTAAAGCCAGTGAATTGGACTAGTGTGTTAGTTCTAGTGTTAATAAGTGTTCTCTATATGTTTATACAATTATGGGGGATTAAAGTGTACAAGTATAATGTATACAAAACATTCAATGTTAAGAACTCGAGTGAATAATTCAGGATGGACGAAATCATTATGCTACACTATAACACTAAGTAGGAATTTCATGACAAAATTGTAAAACCAGTAAATTTGACTGATGTGTTAGTTCTAGTGTTAATAAGTGTTCTCTATATGTTTATATAATTATGGGGGATTAAAGTGTACAAGTATAATGTATACAAAATATTCAATGTTAAGAACTCGTGTGAATAATTCAGGATGGACGAAATCACTATGCTATACTACAACACTAAGTAGGAATTTTAAAATAAAGTTGTAAAACCAGTGAATTGGACTAGTGTGTTAATTCTAGTGTTAATAAATGTTCTCTATATGTCTATACAATTATGAGAGATTAAAGTGTACAAGAGTAATGTATACAAAACATTCAATGTTAAGAACTCGTGTGAATAATTCAGGATGGACGAAATAACTATGCTACACTACAACACTAAGTATGAATTTTAAAATAAAGTCGTAAAACCAGTGAATTTGACTGGTGTGTTAGTTCTAGTGTTAATAAGTGTTCTCTATATGTTTATACAATTATGGGGGATTAAAGTGTACAAGTATAATGTATACAAAACATTCAATGTTAAGAACTCGTGTGAATAATAATAATAATGGATGAAGTCATTATACTACACTATAACATAAAGTAGGAATTTTAAAATAAAATTGTAAAACCAGTGAATTGGACTAGTGTGTTAGTTCTAGTGTTGAACGACCTCGACTGATCTCTGAATTTGTAACCTAAAATAATATATAAACAATTTACTCCGTTTCCGACTAATCCAAAGAAAATACGTGTGTCGCAGGTTGGAAAAGTGAACGATTCGAAATTACGGGATCTCTCCGGATGGCTCGATATATTACCCGATCGTAACTACGGTTTCGTCGCCTAATGCTAATTTAAGGTGCCATCCATTGAGCTCTTCCAGCGTAACCGTACTAACGTAAAACGCGAGGGAGATATTTTCGCCGGTAATTTCCTCGCGAATATATTCAGAAACGCCTGTAAACGCTTCTCTCTTCTAGATCAGACCGAGTACGAGTTTAAATCGTCTACATAGCAACGATTGCGATTCCGACCGGAGAAATCGCTGGCGTAAACGTTTCCCCTATCTTACGTACGATTCTTCTTTCGTCGCGTTCTCGATCCTTCGACAGAATCATCGAGCACGCAATTTCGATAATCGAACAATCAGATTTTATTGGTCGCTAATTGAAACGAAAGCACAGGCATAACGATAGTTAAATCTATACAAAAACTTGTTCCTAGAGGAAGAAGGAAGGAAACTTTTGCATGTCCTTTATCGAAATGGCCGCGATCCAACAACAGCGTGTAAGAGTTGAAATTGGAAGTTTCCTTCTACGTCGAATTAGTGGCTTATCTCGTGGCAGACATTAATCCGACCGGCACGCGTTCAACTCGTCTAATTAGCTCGCGATGTATGGTTCAGCAAAAGTTTCAACTTCGCCGTTTAAGTACGGCTGTATGGTAGATACGGCTCGCGGTCTGGGTGCCGCTTGCATATCTGAGATCGTGGAGCGGGCTAAAACCGCGGAATAGAAAGGAGACCGAGGGACGTGGCCGGGAAAAATGAGAAGAAAAAGAAAGTAAGATGGAAGCGGATGTATGTCGGGCACGTAGCCGCGGGGATTGCCTCGATGTGCCATAGAGGCAATCATGCCGGCAATGCAGAGGCCCATCTTACCACGTTACCGCCCTGCATATACCTACCCCCGGCTATTCCGTATATATTTACTGTCTCCGTACCTCCACAAACTGTGCTCCCTCTTTCTTCCACCTTTTCCATCTTCCTTTCTCTCTCCGTCTCTCGTTTCTCCTACCTTTTCTACCTTTTCCTTCTTTGCCACTGCTCGGCACGTACTTCAAAGAAATTCGCGAGACGCGGAAATCCGAACGCGAAAATACGAAAAGCTCGAGCTGTCCTCGCATTCTAATAACGCGAGCGTAGATTTAACGCAAGCCGCGCCTTGCACATTTTAATTGCGATGTGCTGCTAGCAATCTTTCGCCTCGTTTTGCATACGAATATTTCCCTTCGTCTTTATAAGCATTTATTATTAAGGTTGAATGTACTTTTAAATGTTAAATTATTCCGTCAAAAGTTCCTTACGAGCATCGGTTCTTACAATCTAAAAATATAAAGTTTCGAAGCGTTTTGTGGCCATCTTGACTCCATCCGATCGATCCGTTCGCTATTAGACGAGAACGAAACGAACGATGGAGAAACAAAAGCGCGGTGTTCGTTTTTCCAGAAGCCGCGGAGCCACCGCAACGGCAAATATTCATAAATCGTATTTCATTAAAGAACGTGGTTCGTGTGCGCGAACGGTTCGTTCCCGGAGAGAAGAGAGAAGAAGAAAGGACGCACGGAGGCTTGGTAGCGCATCAGCATTCAAAGTACTCGGGCAGAAGGAGGGTGCCGCTCTTCGGAACAGAAGAGGAACAAAAACCCCCCGAGAGAGGAGGATGTTGCATTAATATTTATACGGGAAAAGAGGGGCTGGCGTAGAACCTCGGGGGGATGAGGAGAGAATAGGAGAGGGACGAAATGAAATGCAAATGCCTTAACGAGCCACTGAGGGACTGCTGGAGCACATCCTAGTCTCGGTCACGAATGTTCCTTCCTCTCATCAACGCTTACGTTATAACGCGTCGCGACTAATCCTCTTGCTCGTCCACGTGGACGACGACTTCGTTTCACGGTCGTTTGGTTCTCTCGAGTTGCTTCGCGGACAGCAAACCGATTCGATCAAGGGACATTCACGGGATAGCCGAGAAGTTTCCTAATACGCTGGAAGACTTAAACGCAGGGTGATTTCGCGATAATTAACGTAAAATATACGATCGACAAGGCGAAAAGATTTCAGTACATAGACTGTTCTCCCAACTCCCTCGATATCGTAAAAGACCGTTGGATTCGTGCGAAACAATTTCTCAGCTAATTTCCCATTTTAAGTTTCACGTGCGTGTCGACCGATCCCGTGAAACCTCATTAAACCCCTTCCGGTCTTGCGCTCCGGTATCGTAGGTTAATTAAGCCGTAGCCATATCGTGGTTACAGCTGCACCGGCTAACTTATACGGATTTATAGTTTCGTTTCACGGTCTTCTCATTGGGTACTCGAAGAGAACACACTCATCGAGAGCCTTTGTTCGGTTCGACCTGGCAACGAGGCGGCAAGCCAGAAGGAGAAACAGAGAGAGAGAGAGGTAACCCGTGATAGGCCAACGTTTGTTATTTGCAATTCCACCCGTGGGATTGCACGGGGTGTGGGCGGTGGGGAAGAAGGCCGAGAAGGGTAGGAAGGTTTAGCACGGCTATTATACAGATCACGTGGCGATTGGATTCCTTGTTGAGCGCGGCTACCCTGCCCAGTTCCCTCCGGCCTGGCTGGCTGGCTGGCTGACTGGATGGCTGGTTGGTTCACCGTGGATCACCGGCTCTTTGGATGGGTGGCTGCCTCTTTGGCGAGGTTGGGAGGGCTGTAGTACCCTCACAAATCCAAGTCCAACTCTACGGCTTTCATTATAAATCCACCCCCACCGCTAGGTTACTCTACCGCTATACCGTAGAGCCCCTTGAACCCCTAACTTTCAACCCGCATTTTCCACGATCCATTATATCATTCGTTTCCCTTCGCCCTCGCCATCCTGCTTCTGATCCTGCTTGGTCTCCGCGATGCCTGCCTCCAGAAGGGCAAAGAAAACATCGTGAATGTATTTTTCAATTTGGATCACTGCCAATCTCAAGAGCTATGAACGAATCAGAAAATCCTTTCCCGCTGTTGCCGTACGATACGCGTTGTACTTCGCTTTGACGGATCACCTTGGCAAGCACTCACCACACACCATTTACATATCCCACGAGGTTATCATAGCTTTCGCTCGAGTGCATGTAGGGAGATCTAATTGCGGGAGACAAATTCGAAATTCAAATGGCTGGATGGTGCCGTTAAAGGGGTAACGTCTCGATGTACTTCGCTGTACAAACTAATGGGAAAGTTTCACCGGCCAGTTGCTTTTAGCTGGTGAATCGGTATAATCTAAAATCATCTAATTTCTCCGTTTGTACTTGTGGAAGAGAAGTGCTCTAAACGCTCTCTCGCAGATTGTTCGATGAATCAATGGAAGCGACCGTAACGTTCAACCGTGGATTGGATTACTTCGCCGTAATACATATTCCTTGGTTGGCTTCGAAGTTGGGCTAAGTCTACCGCGGGGGAAAACTTCGCAACTGTGCCGCTTTCCAATTTGGTAGCTCGCCAGATTGGAAAGCAGCACCGAGCCACGGAATAAATGAAAATCTACGAACGTCAGCCGCATTAATATCATCGCCAAGGGGGATGATTTAGACTTTTTATAACGTGTCCTCATACCCATTCGTACGTACGTAGAGTGGAAGAGGGAGGAAGGAGGAGTTCGCCATCGGGTTTGACTTGGTGAGTTCAGATTCGAATTCCGTAGGAGCGCCGGATGCACGTAACGACGTCTTACCTACTCCATCCGGTACATACACCCTTCCTGTTATTTTTCTACCACCCACTCCTACCCACTCCTCCGATTCCAAAGTCCACCCGGAACATCGAACACGTGTTTCATCCCCGCTGATCTGCCCCTAACCATCTCATCCGAAGGCGTTGGATGTGGTCCCAGATGCTGTTACCCAGCCGTCGGTCGACCTCCTATTTTCTCAGTAGGGAATGCTAACTTAGTGCGAAGGGCGTTCAGAAGGTCGAGGAAATTGTTTACTAATACCCGTTAGGTAGGGTAAGTGCGTAAAGAATCTGTACGGTATCTGTAAATCTTCTGTATACCAGCGCTACAACTAAAACCATTGTTTATCAAAGCTGACTAATCAGTGACTTAACATACTTAATTATATCAAACTTGTTCATTCCATGGGAGTAGTATACATACATATAAATGCAGAGTATCGATTCTTTATCAATTCTTTTAACATATCAACGATTGAGCGAATGTGCCGGTGGTTGGAGAATCTGTTCTACGTTATTGTCAGAAGTAACGTGCGCAAAATTCGCTCATGCCATTCACGCGTCCGGATTTTGCGTGTTTAAAACCTTCGCGGTGAAAATGCACGCGTGCAGAACCCGCGCGTTTAAAGTTTTCGTGCTTAGAACCTGCGCGTTTAAAATTCACGCGTGAAAAACCTGCGCTTGAAAATTCCACGCGTTAAAAATCTACGCGCTTAGAACCTGCGCGTCTAAAATTCACGCGTGAAAAACCTGCGCTTGGAAATTCCACGCGTATAGAATCTACGCGCTTAGAAACTGCGCGTCTAAAATTCACGCGTGAAAAACCTGCGCCTGGAAATTCTACGCGTACAGAATCTACGCGCTTAGAATCTGCGCGTTTAAAATTCACGCGTGAAGAATCTGCGCTTGGAAATTCCACGCGTTAAAAATCTACGCGAGAAGAATCTGCGCGTTTAAAATTCACGCGTGAAAAACCTGCGCTTGGAAATTCCACGCGTTAAAAATCTACGCGAGAAGAATCTGCGCGTTTAAAATTCACGCGTGAAGAATCTGCGCTTGGAAATTTCACGCGTGAAAAACCTGCGCTTAGAAATTCCACGCGTTAAAGATCTACGCGAGGTGAATCTGCGCGTTTAAAATTCACGCGTTTAGAATCTGCGCCTGGAAATTCCACGCGTTAAAAATCTACGCGAGAAGAATCTGCGCGTTTAAAATTCACGCGTGAAAAACCTGCGCTTGGAAATTCTACGCGTACAGAATCTACGCGCTTAGAATCTGCGCGTTTAAAATTCACGCGTGAAGAATCTGCGCTTGGAAATTCCACGCGTTAAAAATCTACGCGAGAAGAATCTGCGCGTTTAAAATTCACGCGTGAAAAACCTGCGCTTGGAAATTCCACGCGTACAGAATCTACGCGCTTAGAATCTGCGCGTTTAAAATTCACGCGTGAAAAACCTGCGCTTGGAAATTCCACGCGTACAGAATCTACGCGCTTAGAATCTGCGCGTTTAAAATTCACGCGTTTAGAACCTGCGCGTCTAAAATTCACGCGTGAAGAATCTGCGCCTGGAAATTCCACGCGTGCAGAATCCGCGCGTTTAAAATTCACGCGTTTAGGGTCTGCGCCTGGAAATTCCACGCGTACAGAATCTACGCGCTTAGAACCTGCGCGTCTAAAATTCACGCGTTTAGAATCTGCTCTTGAAAATTCCACGCGTAAAGAATCGCGTAACATACGCCTGACAAAGTATTTCACGAAAATCCACGATACCTTTACTGCATGCTACCCCAACGATATCTGCGTTCGCTCGTGAAATATTAAACGAAACGAAATTTTGAAACTTCGTTAGCCGACGTTCGTTCTATCAACTTTCGGCGATAGCAAATAATTTTCCAGCACGTTCGCCCACGTTCCATAAAAGAGATATTCGCTACGAACGAACAAACGACGCGATCGCGATAAAACTTGAAGGGAACAACCTGGAGATGATCAACGAGAGAACTGTTAATTGCTGCAGCCTAGAGACACGATACTCGGTGGCAGGGTGGACGCGAACGGTATTATCGAGGGATGGCCGAAAGCCCGATGGCGAGACTTTCTATGTTTGCCGTGTAACGGTTACCTCGTGTCGGATGGCCAGAGGCGCATAGATGTCGGTTAAATGGCGACACTAAAACGGAATGGGTCATTTGATTCGGAAACGATATCTCCCTTATGAGGGATCTACGTGTACCTATCCTGAGGCAACATGGGACCAGGCGATATTGTGAAAATATGCATATGGAGGGCCGTAGATTTGTAGCATACGATCACTTCGATCCGTTCTACCGAAGATTCATCGTCCACTTCTGCCCGTGCATTTTGATAATTCGCAACCGGTTCGATATCTCTAGCCAATTATCGTTATAATTACAGCGGACGATTAAACAGAGTGAAAGCCAGCGATTAAACTATTTTATCGTTATTATACGATATCGTAAATGTTTCGTGACAAATCATCGAGATTAATTGAAATGTTTTGTTCGAATTACGATAATCTTCGTACGAGTTGCACAAATTATTATCGCGAAATAGGTTGGATAGTTCTAAAAACATTAAAGGAAAGGATACACGAGGACGATGGCGGTTGTTTAGCGACGTAATTCCGAGCAAAGTCCGTCCAATCTCATTCAAAGTAATCAGATTCAAATTTGTTACGGCTAAGTGTCCTAATCTAGATCGAGCCAGCCGATAGGTGACCGAGCTTACGTTCGTAGGCCGTATGTTGGCGCGAGAAATGCTCTTCCAGTGGAGTAATGCGGTGTTTATCGGGCCGTATCCCCATCCACCTTCCACGCTCGATCCGACCGCTTAGACCAAGAGGCTGCTCGTGATCCCCTGTACCGCTTTAGCTATCATTGCCCCTTGCTGCAACTCGCTTACAATTTCCACCAGAAATTTCATATTCCACCAAATTTCACCGCTTGAACATTTGCCACCATCGTTTCCAACAATAATTATATATTTCGAATAAAATCTTCGTATATTATTACCAAATAAACGGATACTCGATTTTTTAATGAAATTATCAAATTATAGAATATACGGCAGTTTTCAATAATCTGCAATTACAACGATAGTGGGATTATTCAGTGTCTCGAATGGGACATTTTAATACAAAAATAGTTGCGTTCGAGTGTTTCTTAATTGTATTGCCATCGATTAGCAGCAGCACGATTAAGAAACACGAAGTCCGATACAACCGCCTCGTCTCATAGCGGTAAATCTTGGATTCGCCAGTAAATTCTTTTCATCGACTCCGATAACACCGTGGCAGTTTTTACGTGGCAAGCTTGAAAGAGGATCTCTAAATCCGGATAAAAGACGCCGCGGACCGAGCAGATCGTGCGGCTTAACCAATTAATTGGCTCCGGCTTTTTTTCCGACTAGAATGGAGACTATAAAATCGACTCATTAGGGAACGCCTCGAGTTCCGATCGAGCGAGCTCATTAAAATCCCCGGCTCGAAGGATCCGGCGGAACTTCTGCAACACGTACAGCAGCGTCGAGCAACTTCGCCGCGTTAACCTTAATTTAATAAAACGACCCTTTATTTCCTCCAACGAGCGGATTAATACGCCTTCGATCGCGCAGAAATCTTACGAGAACTTCGGTGCAAGTTGTTTCCTCGTGAATTACGCGACTCGTTCGAAAGCTATGGATTTATCAGGTCGAAAAAAAAAGGAAAAAGAAACGGGAAAGCTGAAAGCCTAACGCGCATGGAAACCACCTTAATTAGCCGGTTTTCATTTAAACGCGGTAACTTACGGATTTATGGAAAGCAACACGCTCGTTGGCGTTGATCCGTGGCGGGTTTACGTGTCACGAGCCGATGGCAACGTGTGAATACGCTCTGTTTGCCTTTGCCGAGCGTGCCAACGTTTCAGGTAAATGAGACATAATCGTTGCCACGGTATATTGTAAAAATCAAGAGCCCGTAGCGAAAGGGATAAGGATGTACGACACGAAATCCTGCGCTAGCATCGAACATTTTCAACAACAAGGAACAGACTAACGATCGTCCACGGCATCACTATGCGTGCCAAAATAGCTTCCGTCTATCGTATAGATTATTATGCCCTGAATCTCGCCGAAGCGATACGGAAGCGATTCTTGCCACGGAAAGTAAGGAAAATGAATCGCGAACGACAAAACTATATTCTGTAATTCCTCTCTTGCAACGTAAGAGCGAAAGTTTCATCGATTTCTTGTTTCCAGGTCTTCTCCCAACGTACTTTAAAATATCATACTTTTTATCAAAACTCACAGATTTAAAATCATTTATATTACGTTATTACATTAATTATTTACAGATACTTTTACAATTAGAACCTAATGATAAGTATGACAATTATCGAATGGTCGCAACGTATGCAAATGAAAGTATCAAACATTATCAACTCGCAATAATTTCCATTAAGGGGAACCTATGAATTCTCAAACGTACGTAACATTGTCTAAAATATCAGTGAAGAATAAACCGTATCTTTGGCGATAATCTCTGACGATAACAATACCTAAATATAAGGAAGGGCGAGCAGTTGGTGTCCAAAAAATCTGCCTATGAAGACGATATCATCGCGTATTGGTATTTATAGGGCTAGACCTGAGCCGTCACCCTCTTACGCGCAAATACCTGAAGAGGGAGCAGTCAGAGGGGGAATTCTCGTGATCTCTTCGCGTACGATTCCCTGGACGGCCTTTCGGTCCGAGCCGGGTCTGGTCTGGAACGCGTAACACGCATTTTTATCAAACGTTACGAGCACTGAAACGAGCCGGATGAAAACCAATATCTTACTCCCGCATGGGAATTCGCTACCGCTACTCGCGCACTGTTTCCCGACTATATTCGATCCCTTGTTTACATACGTTCGCTGATCTTACGCCCTTCGATCGGAACCTTTCTTCAACGTCTCGGCGTCTGTACCTTTGTAAGGGACGATATTCGCGTAGTCCTAATACGGACTACCCATTCAATGGCCTCAAGTTTGAATAGAGTTCGAATGTCTTTGATATCCAATGAATTTCGACGTTTCGAATAGAAAGTGATATCTTGGATAAGCAGTTTTCTTCGGTTATACGGTAAATTTCACGTATCTGGCGACAGTCTGAGGAAATTAATTATACTGAGATTCTCTGATTCTCATAATTAAGGATTCTCGAAAGTCAAGTTGTTACTAGACAGATTTCACCTTACTCTCTGGCTGTGGATACTTATGCAAATTTATATTTTCATTGGTACAGTTAAAGAAATAAGATTCAAGTAGGAATTTATTTCATCTTGTAAGTATATTATATAAAACTAACTGTACTTAGAATCTCTTATGAGTATTGTATTATTATCTTTTGTTTTTTATTATATTTTGATCGTTTTATCCTATTACTAGTTATTTTCTCCAATGTTTAACAAAGTAAATTCTACCTTATGTAAGTATACTTATAACTTTGATTACGCTGTCCGCATCATGTATCAGCGATGAACTTTGTAACCTATCTTCACGGGCACGGAAATTTCACTATACATATTGTAAATCAGCTATAGTACGTGGATATCTTCAATATAATTAAATATATATGTTTGGGAAAAGAAAGTAATTTTGCATTCCACTGAGTTATTCGCCTTGTTCGCTCAGGTTTCGCGTGATCTGCCGGTCATAAAGCGAACTTCGCGATGTAAGATCGTGTAACGCATAATACGCGGCTGTCGCATAATTCCTTCGCGAGAGAGGCTATTTCATTCCGTATGCGAGAATTCTGTGTCCGGGAGAGATTCGAGATCCTCCGGAGAACGAAGTGAAATAAGAAGAGGGTACTCGGTTGCAATAAAACATTTTACATCTGTCACGTCGGGGCAATTTAGTTAAAGCGTACGAGGGGTTGAAGGTGACCATCACCGGGGGTAGCAGGCACGTGAGTTCATATAAAAAGTTTCTAATCTTAAGCCTGCGGGCGAGAAAGAGCAAGAGGAAGGACAAGAGGGACACGATAAAACGAACTCTTGTAACGTCCCCTCAGATACATATTAACCCTTATTGCGCCCTTGCGAAGCAGAGGATGTCGTTTTGAGAATATGTAAACGACCATTCGAACAACTCCGAAATCTCTGTTTCCGTGTCCTTCTCTGGATTTCGTTGCAGCAACCCTACCAAAATCTCATCCTACTTGTTTCGTTCAAACTTTTATTCCTTTGTTTTCTTATCTTTTCATCGTTACAGGGCGTTACGCGCAGATCGTAGAAAATAGAACTTAGAGATTTGTTTCATCCCCTGAATGTTAGAATAAATACCATACTTTGGATATTTTCTATATTTTTGTATATTCACTGTTTTCTTGCATCGTCACATTCTTCGTAAATGTATCAACAAGCGTGCTATAATTGTAAGGAAACAGCAAGGAGTTGGTCTGAGCTAACGAAATATGGAACGTAATTCGAATTTCATAGCGGTATCCGAACACATTCGCTGGAGAAATGGTAGGACAAAAATCGCGAGAAAGCACGAGGAAAGTATCGATTTAATATTTTTAGCGGCTTATGGTAACTAACGGCCACGGAACTGTAACGTGCGCGAGCTTTCTGAAAGTATTCAATAATTTTCGCACGTCTTTTTGAAATCGTCTGGCGGCAAGCAGAGGGAAAGAGGGTTTCCCTCTTTACAGATATATAGGTATCTCCACACAGCAGAGCGTAAGCCCGCACCGACGCCGGGATTTAAACTCAAGCGTGGAAAGCTTATACAAAGCTCCAAATTTATTGGATGGAAATCCTCTCGGCATAAGCGTGCAAGTTCCCTACAGGGGGCAAAGTTGCTCGGTTGGATTAACACTTTCCTATTTTCTACTCAATGCTCCACCATTCCAGCTAAACTTCTCCGTCTTTCCACTTATTCATTTTCTCGGATTTTTCTTGTCGAGTCGCTGCCGAATCGCGTTTTTTCCGTTTCTCCTAATAATCCGTAGAACAATCATCCAAATATTTCTACTTTGGCGACTCTATTTTAAGATTCAACGATAGAATTGTTTCATCAGTGGTACGAAAAGACAACGAAATTTGCATGATCAATCAACGTTTGGCTTGTAATATCGAGTCACACTCGCGGAATTATTATTTCCTTTAATGAAGGTAGATTATATCTCTAAGTTTATTTGTAGCTTGGTTCTAATTCTTCTGATTGAGAATAAATAAATACAAATTATATACAATCTTTATTTGTAATATTTTTATAGGTGTTTTATATTTCCAATAATGTTATCTATAAAATTAAACCCTCGAAATTCCATTCCTTTTGCAATATATTTTCTAAATAGAACCTGTCCTTATAATCAACCAACGATATTCACCGACTGTCCAGTTCTGAAGCTGAGCGAGGAACGAATAAACAAGGTCCACGACAAAGTTTCGTTCGCACAATTATCGTGGTAACGGTATGTTTAGGAAAGATCGTTCTTTTGACCTGGTGGACCTCCAACCTCGCCTACGGATTTGCTTTCGGTAGAAAAATGTATCGTCTGCTAAAACTTCGCTGGCAGGATTTGTCCGAAGCGTGCGAGAACACGAGCTTTTCTACCGAGGAAATACTAGCCTGGAGGGGCGGGGGATAACGCAGACAGTGGCCGCCGACGGCAAACAGCCAGTAACCCCGAGAAAATAGCATTCCGCGTGAAAGATATCCCGTCGGAAAATTGTTTACAATTTTTAAACGCTGCATAATTCCTCCTACCGTCATTTTCTTTTTTTATTTTTTATTGCTATCGTTGCTGGCCGTTGTGGTTAGTGATAGGACATTTTAATATACTTTAGATATTTAATCCCCTTCCGTCGATATTGAAGACAAATCGTTATAAAAAATTGAGATTGAAAATTATTTAGGTCAACGGTTAAAATCGTATTTGTAAAGCATTTAACGTAACGATGGTTTCAGTGAAATTTCCGGAAGAATCTTCGATCAAATGTTCCATTTCCTGGGCCATCTACGCGGCGAATAATGGAGGAAACCATTCATAAAATTCATCAACTCTTATAGAAGGAAAAAGTCAAAAGCAAGGAGAATCCTGAAAGAAACTCGAAGGATCTGGAAGGTCTGGAGCGAGCTAGTGGGCGGAGATAATGGGAGTCTTGAAATTGGATTATCAATCTCCGTGACTCCTCGACCTCTTGCGCAGGTATTCCCCTTTCGTCTTTAGAATTAAGATCAACCCGGCTTTTTCCAACGACCGCTCCGCTTCCCAACGTTTCCAACTTCCGTACAAACCCACGAAACCATCCCTCCGATACAACGATCATTATCAAGCTTGCCACGATGAAACAAAATAAAACTATTAATCCACGAGGTGAAATAAATTCGAAAGAATCGACTTTCCACTGTCGAACAACATCCCACGATGAAACGAACAAATATTAACCCTTGAGATCAAATAAATTCGGAAGAAAGAATCAAAAAGAAGAAATTTTCCATGTTGAAGCATCGAGGGGACCAGTTTTTCGCGTTAGCTCGCGGCCACTCGCGATTCTCTCGTAACCTAATCCCTTTTATTCGCCATAAGCGAGGCGGTGCGTGTCGGACCTCGGTCCCCTTCACCTTTCTCCCCTGGCTGTTTCTTTCCGAAAAGAAAAAAGGAACGGCGTGGCATTTATGGAGTTAACATTTCTAAAACTCGCCGGTTCCCCGGCTCCAGCTGAAAGAGAAGCGCGCACGAGGACAGGAGGGAAGAGAACCGAAGCAAGAGGGAGGTGGAGAAGCAAAAAAGATAGAAGCGCCGGAGCGAGTTCGGTGGACGGGGGTAATGGCAGTCTTGGAATTGCGTTATCAATCTCCGGACCCCTCGGCCCCTCGGCAACCCCCTTACCGCCCTACGGCCACTACCGTAGACTCCATTCCATTCCATTCCACCCCTTCTCTGCACTGAAACCATCCTAGAAACTCGCCGAACCATCCCCCCTTTCCCTGGTGCTGGGGAAAACCCCCCGTCAAACATGGGGCTTCCGGCAATGCTGGCGCGCAAGCCCCGTCCCCACTTCCACCCCCGGCGCATGACGCTCTCTATTCCCTTCGATGTATATGCATGACACCCACACACCTAAACCGACGTCTTTTTACCGCCAACTCTCTTTCCCTCTTTCTTTCTCTTCCTATTCCACCCTCTTTCTCCCGGCACCCTTATTGCGTTTTATATTTTAACCGGTCGTTTCTAGTTTCGAATTGCACGGTTTTCTTGCGTTTCGTTAAATACCCTTGATCAAGACTGCCACTCGAATTCGCCAATGGATTTGTCCTTCTCTTTTTACTTTTCTTCTCTACTTTACGCGAGCTCCTTACAGCAAGGAACGAGGTTCCTAAGGTCTTCGTTATCAGTTATTAAGGAATGGATAGAGTTCCAAGGTTTGAGAGATTGTCCTGACCTCAATATCATTTCGCTGGAAGTATTTTGAAAAAGGTTTGTAAAATAGGGTACTCGGAAGGGCGATGAGTGGTAAACGTCTATTTCCTTCATTCAGACACGGATACCGTGTCGGTGTAGTAATGGGGCGAAGAGGCAGCAGTTGGGTACACGGAAGCACCATTATCTGTTGTAGTATTAGTCTCGATCTGATAGCAGCCACATTGATTCCCTTGATCAACGTTTACCGAGGAAACAAAATCTTTGCCAATGGGTCGCCACAGTCACCACCGTAGGTGTTTAATTGTAATTTTCATTATCTAATACATTCTATAAACACGAACTTGCTCCACTTGCGAATACGTTACGATTTCCCTCAATTTCAAGTGGAGGAGAAAAATCATGCCTTATTCGTCCGTTTGAAAATCCTTCCAGAATCTTGCGGATGTCGTTTACAGGATATCGAGAGGCAATTACCACGGGAAAGGAAATGAAGAAAGGGCGTCGATAAATGGCTCGTGATGGCGTTGACGAATTGGAAAGGAATCAAAGGAATCGGAAGGAGTTAGGAACCGAGAATGACACGATACGATCGAATTGCGAGCGAGATAAAGGTGAGTCTATCGTGGCGAGTGGCAGTAAGTAATCCTATCGGCGTGGTGGCATGCAAGGAAGAAGACAAAATGGCGCTGGGTGAAAGGACGGACGACAAGAGGCAAAAGGGCGGTTTTCCTATACGCTCACGAAATGCCGCGACCGGGCTACCGACTTGATAGCGTATCGCTTTCCACGGACCCAAAGGTTACCGAATCGTTTCGAGACTATCTTAATGGTTGGATAGATCGTTTGATACTATGGGTGAGTCGTAAAGGCTATTGCTCTGCTCTCCGCCCTCTCCTCTTCGCCTCCGCGTCTTTTCAACCCCTCTGCGTAGCCTTCGACCGGAGGAGAAAGCTGGCTTAGGGCCACCCGTACGTTCCTCGTCCCTCCTGTTTCTATACGCACCTCATTTATACTTAGCAAATGTCGACGTTGAACGCCTCTTAAGTCGATCGAGAATCGTTGCCGGCTAATTAATTGCCATGAATTCCTTTAACTGCTCCTTAACTACTCCGACACGACGCGTAGTCGTAGTTTTTACTGCGGATTTATTGGATTTCTTTACGATCCTTTGATAACGAAAGTTATCATTCCTAGACGCGGTTCTCTACAAGAAGTGACCATTGCTTCTAATTATCAAGGAAACGATTAATCGGTAAAAATGTCGCGTTCCTACAGAGAAATAAGCGATGTAAGAAGTTGTAAAAATTATTCAGAAAATATTTGCCTCTTTTAATTTAATTCGAAGATTTCGAAGGAAATATTCCTCAAAGGTTTTAATAACTTCCTGATATTATTTGAAGCTTATCTCAGTCTCTGCGAGTATTCTATGTATGCATAGGAATGAATGTACATTAAAAAGTTCCGTTGGATCCCTTTAAAGTATATAACCATGTCTAATAATTATATTCTCCTTTCTAACAGAATTTCTATTTCATTTATACAGTATTTCCAAGCCAAGAACGGAATGCAAAAGTATATGTTGCGAAAGTCTTATAAATATGTAATTCCTAGCAATAAAAGAGACAACGATGGAGCGTGGTACTCGAGCCGACGAAATCGCAGGGATGAAAACGATAAAGCGTAATACCGCAGAGGGTGCGCACGTGGGTGGGCCGAGTGTCCGTTATTCCGGCATAAAAACGAGAATCAACGAAAATCATTTGGCCCGTTAATGTTCTGTTAATCGATTGTCCATAATTCCACGCCATTCGTGGTTCTTATCTTTGTAAATATTTCGAAATTTCCACGGCCCGGCGCGACGACCGGTCGGTTCCCTGGTAATATTTTACGCGATTTCCACGGAGCGTATTTAAAGGCGTTAACAATAATTAAAAATTATGTTTACGAGGCCGGCTTAGTTTGCCAGCCACAGCCTGTATCGTTAAAAATATTCGAAAAATCGATCCAGAGTGCCGTAACCTCGGTTACGCGCCGCCTTTCGGCACCGCTCGAAGACGCTTTTATTTTGTCTCATGTTTCCGCCGGTTTGTTCCTGGCATCGGAAACAAGAAAGGAGAATCGAGTAGCAGAGTATATCTCGCGAAAAATACGAGTGGAACTCGCGGCGTTGTTTCCAACGGCAGAAACCGAGTATTGAAACTAATTAATATCATTCTCCCCTCTTTTACAGTGACGTTTATACGCTCGGAACAATGCGAGCGGCGTGTAACTTAATTAAGGCAACGACGCGAACCTGACCGTGGCTTTGCGGCTACCGTTTCCCTATATCCGGTTCGCGCATTATTATCTAGTCTGCTCTCTCGCGCTCTTTCGCAAGCCCTGCGAAATGCCGCAACGCCCGCCGCCGAGAATTGTATTTGTTGCGCGTCGCGTACATTTAACTGCGCTCTGTCTTCCGTTAAATCCGTTTCCCGAGAAAATGGTCCAATGTTCATAGACACCATACGAGATTAACGGAACGAAATTAGCCGTTCGTTGCGTCACGACGTATTTAAAATCTATCTGAATCGGACTACCAATAATTCACGATCTTCCTTTCCCATAAAAAATTTCCTAGAACGGCGCATCCAATTTGAAAAAAAATTACCGTGGGTGTAATAGCGTCGTATATTACAAGTAGCGACATCCACAGCTTGGAAACAGGGTTTACAATCGTTTAGAAGCGAAGGAATTGCGAGGCGTGATAAATCACGCACAAAAAGACTCGATCGAATCGCTCGATAACGATCCGCACGAACGACCTTCTCGACAAGCGTAGATGACTTCACCTAAAAGTCCGATCGCTGGGAGATGTGCAGCTTCCCGCGTGACTCCAGTTGTATACCACGGACCAAGCCTATCATTGACCAAAATCAAGGAATGGACAGAGAGCTGCACTTTGTCTCGGTTGACTAGAGGAGGCGACAGACGAAATCGTAAAACGCGTTTATTTGACCGCGTGGTTTCGCAGATCGTGGAACGCCGCAGCGTCGGCAAGCTGGCTATGAGACAGAAGGCATTAAAACGTCAGATGTCTGATAGGTAGCTGGTACGGCAGTGCGCATAACTGCCTGATTAAAAGCAACGACTTCAACGTAAATGAAATTTATAGCCAATCACGAAGCCACCTATTTTACGTCGTCGACCTGTACACACAAGAGAAGAGAGAGCCTTTGCTCTTCCTCTCTTTTTCAATCTTTCAGTAGTCGCTTCTCGTTCCCTCTCTCTTACTTACTTACTTTCTCTTTCACATACACTCATTCTCTGTTTGCTCCTCGCTTCTTCTTTCCCGCCCCTGTCATTCAAAAAGGTGTCAACGACAATCGCTTTTACGAGATACTTATTAATTGTTACTGCGCTTTTACGACGACATAAAAGCGCGGTCTACGACCGTTTGAGTGGGCACGACGGTGTAAGGGGGATTCCCCCGCTGGATTATTGCCTCCGATGAGGCTATACGACGTACATATAGCCACACAGCACCACACCGACCGTCTCCTTGTTGATTCCAAGACGGGAAAACAATATAACGACCGAGGAAGATACATATACCTCGAATCGGGCAAAAAAAAAAGCCAGCGAATCCGGGGAACCAGTTTTCGTCATTTTCGACACCGAATTTCGGACGACCTGTTCTCTTTTTAATCTTCGTTCGTTACTTTTTTCAGAGATCGCCTGGATCGTTCGACGAATCGGTAGCCCAAGTATTTCTTGATTGCTTCGATGTTTCTCAAAGAATAAAAGGACGGAACAGACGAGTATCGGGATTTCTTACCTATCAACGGAGTTATTACAGCTTTTTTGGGGTGTGTTTATGCATTTTGCAGGTAATTAGAAAACTATAAGCTAGCTGTAACTTTCGTTCGACGGGCAAATAGCAGAATTCCGATCAAGGGCTCTAGAAACGTTTACCTTGCTGGCACAACAGCTTGCGGTGTTACATATGCGGCAGGGGCCGGTGAAGAGCACAGCTTTAATGCTCCTCGAACTATCGATCTACTAAGCATCGTCTACAAACTACGAGCATTTCCAACGAAATAAACTGGCGGCACAGAAATAATAGCTACACAAGCGACAGATACTTCAAATTGTCTAGCAAGCTACGCGTCTATTTTTATCACAGGTTCACGCAAAGACAATGTATGTGAAACCTTGAGCAGTTCGTCCCATGGGCTTTGTTCAGCGTCTTTATCCATGAGAAATGTTTCTAACACCGTTATATAAAGAATAATTGACTGACATCTTGTATAATAAAGGGTAAAGGACTCGTGGGGAAACGAGTTCATTTTCACTAGCGTTTCCTTGATTACTTTGGTGTTGAATATCCTAAACGGTAAAATGTAGGCACTAGCTTCTATGTTGCGACATCATTTACGTTTCAGAATGACACTGCCACTATTTTCTATGTCTGAAAATAACATAAGCGCTATTTTCTAGGTTTTCTATGTATACGTTTCAGATTACACTAGGTATCAAAGCAATTATTGAAGGCCACAGATAAAAAACACGACAAGTCAGATTTCCAGCCATTTACAGGAGAGAAACGTAAAATATGTAATGTGACGGCAATCAAATTCACACGAGAACTCTATTATTTTCCCAGTTGATACGTTTCTCTCATTTTCGAAAACACTTAAACATATTAACGTTAGTTACGCATGCTAGATTAAAATAATATAATTAAACTGATATTATTCGTTTCTTATAAAACATCGTGTATTTATTCTCTATTCTCAAGAGGCTTAAATCCTAAAATCTACCGGGTTTCTTCATTCCCGATTAATGAAATTCTTCTGTCTAGACATCGAGTGATATAGAAATGAGAGAATCAACGTCATATTTCTGCTGTCTTCGATTATAAAAATAAGAAAGCAAGCCTTCGAACGAAGAGATGGTAGAAAGAGGAAACGATAAAAGGAAGGGTGCGCGTGTCAAAAGGGCGAAACCACAAAGAGTTGTAAGTGTCATCGTGTGCGACGGCGGAGGATGACAACGCGGTCTAACCTCTCTAAGCTTTGGATAACGACGACGAAGAGGCAACGGTAATGCGACGGTGCACGAGCGAAGGAGAGTTTTTCTTTTCCTTTGGCTCGTAACCCCCGCCACGGCTTATCTTCCTACTAAATCCAGCAATTTTAATACGCGTTTCTCGGCAATTTCCGTGCTACATGTTCCGCCACCGACTTAGCACCCCTTCTGACTCGAATAGCTTCGAGCCGTTCCTTCTCTCTTTTTCTTTTCACCACACCCTCTTCCCTCGCCGATTTCTCTGCCCCTCGACGTCCTCCCCTTCTTTAAATAAACTTTATTTTTACGGTGCTATTTAAAGCAATTTCTGATTTCCCTTAATTCATTACAACGCCGTTCCGTACAGCCCTCTTAATGCGCCACGAGCATTGCTAGCATTTCTCATTTCCCCTCACCGCTAATTGCCGAGCAATATGCCCTGTTCGAAGTCAACATTCTGGAATTCCTTCGGATTTGATTTTTCACGAAGGGTGGAGAATCTTGTGACCCATCGGTGAATTTCAATTTTAACCCTGCTTTGAATAATTTTATGTTGCAGAGAATTGAAAGATCTACCTGTCTTCCGTTTAATGGAGAGGATATTTTGTACATTTAACTGTATGAAATTATTTGAATAAAATTGTATTTGTTAATACGGTGCAGTTGACAAGTTACGCATCTATATACGAATCTATATTTTCTAAATCTTATTTTGTTTCACTATTTATTATATTACTGTTGTATTGTCGTATTTCATTATTATACGATTATACCGACGCGAAAAATTTACTTGTGGCAATTATCGTTGCAGGAAACTGTAATCAACAATTTTATCCTTTCACTTAATCGCTTAACTATTGTATAACACTAAGATCTAACGTTGTACTAACGCAATGTTCCATTTATAATTTTTCCATCAACTTATGCATCTATATACTAATTTATAATTTCTAAATCTTATTCTGTTTCATTATTTAACATATTATTGTTGTATTATCGTATTTCATTATTATACGATTATACCGACGTGAAAAATTCACTTGTAGCAATTATCGTTGCAGGGAACTGTAATCAACAATTTTATCTTTTCACTTAATTGTATAACACTAAGATCCAACGTTGTACTAATGCAATATTTCATGTATAATTTTTCTACGAATCTATATTTTCTAAATGTTATTTTGTTTCACTATTTCTTATATTACTGTTGTATTGTCGTATTTCATTATTATACGATTATACCGACGCGAAAAATTTACTTGTGGCAATTATCGTTGCAGGAAACTGTAATCAACAATTTTATCCTTTCACTTAATCACTTAACCGTTGTATAACACTAAGGTCCAATGTTGTACTAACGCAATATTTCATGTATAATTTTTCTACGAATCTATATTTTCTAAATGTTAAATAGTGAAATAAAATAACATATTACTGTTGTATTATCGTATTTCATTATTATACGATTATACCGACGTGAAAAATTCACTTGTAGCAATTATCGTTGCAGGGAACTGTAATCAACAATTTTATCTTTTCACTTAATTGTATAACACTAAGATCCAACGTTGTACTAACGCAATATTCCATTTATAATTTTTCTACGAATCTATATTTTCTAAATGTTATTTTGTTTCACTATTTAACATATTATTGTTGTATTGTCGTATTTCATTATTATACGATTATACCGACGCGAAAAATTTACTTGTGGCAATTATCGTTGCAGGGAACTGTAATCAACAATTTTATCTTTTCACTTAATTGTATAACACTAAGATCCAACGTTGTACTAACGCAATATTCCATTTATAATTTTTCTACGAATCTATATTTTCTAAATGTTATTTTGTTTCACTATTTAACATATTATTGTTGTTTTATCGTATTTCATTATTATACGATTATACCGACGTGAAAAATTCACTTGTAGCAATTATCGTTGCAGGAAACTGTAATCAACAATTTTATCTTTTCACTTAATTGTATAACACTAAGATCCAACGTTGTACTAACGCAATATTTCATGTATAATTTTTCTACGAATCTATATTTTCTAAATGTTATTTTGTTTCACTATTTAACATATTATTGTTGTTTTATCGTATTTCATTATTATAGGATTATACCGACGTGAAAAATTCACTTGTGGCAATTATCGTTGCAGGGAACTGTAATCAACAATTTTATCCTTTCACTTAATCGCTTAACTATTGTATAACACTAAGATCCAACGTTGTACTAACGCAATGTTCCATTTATAATTTTTCCACCAACTTACGCTTTCAATGCTTTCTTCCCAACATCGTTGCTACGAAAAGAAATTCCAAGGATTTGCTTAATATTATTTCCTCAGCATTTGTGCATCTTAAGTTCCACGGATTAAGTTCTACAACTACATTCTAAAATTGCAGTATTTGGAATACAAAAAACTATTGTTGTTAAAAACAACTCTATCAGCGCTGACTTATAAATTCGAATCGACTACGAAAACTATGGAACTATTGGAACTAAGAGGAAAAACGCGGAGATTTCTGCCGCGATCACGGATACCAGGAATAGTTAGACTAAGGCAATAATCGGTGATAAAGATGTGGGTTAATAAACCGATCGAGGACCGATGGTGGCACCGTCGGAGCTTCGTACGGCGAGCAAACTTTCTTGCCGGGGAAATTGAGTCGGATTTGAGTTATGGGAATGGCGCTCGTCCCTCGTGCAGGAATCGGCCCTGGTCTAGCGGCACCCCCGTGTCTATTTCGACCCTCCTCCGCCCGCAACACATCTATCGCCATTACCAGATCCAAGCAGGGAGGAAAACTTGTAAATAAAAAGGAGTAACGATGACGTAACCGACGTTTCGTGGTTGTCGGGGGTACCAGCCGCACTTTCTATCGATCTGCAGCCTGCTAGGGTGTCAATAACAATCGATTATTGTTTCAGGAGTTGCTCGTAATAGGCTGGATGTCTTTATTTTTCTTCGTTTTCTCGTTTCGTACGATAAACTGCTACCCTCGTGGTAACTGGCTGCCAGGTTGCGCGCAGAATTTCCTTCGTCTATTGCCACGGAAACGACAAGCGAGTTTCCTGCCCATCGCGAGAAACGTTCCCAGACAAAAATGATAATTTTCGGAAAGAAAATTTAAGTTAGTCGATTCGAAAACCTCTTGGAATACAACGATATTACACGCATGGACACAATACTCTTACACAGGCATTTGAACAGGACACTCACACAGGTCATACTCGTTACTGTACAGAGAGTGGGCTTCAAAAAATTTAAGGGATCATGGGTCACTACCTACGTCTAGTTTGAGAGTAGCTGGCCAATTGTCAACAACCTCCATACGTTGTTAATTACATCACTCGCTTATATACATCAGGTTCTGCAGTTTTGTTTAATAAACATCACCGAATATTACTTTAACACAAACATTGTGTCTTCCACAGATTATTAATGTTAACTTTAAGATTCTAGCAAAACGTAGCTATCGATGACATCGCGGACGATACGATCTTTTCGTTTAAAGGTAGAGAAGTTTGTTTATCCGAAAGAAACTGTAGCTTGTGGCGGATGGAACGAAAGTTGGTTTGGAAAGTAAACCGCTGGTCGTATGTTAAAATACCGAGGATTCTTGGATCGTCGAAGACTCGAAGAGGGCTACTCCGCGCTGATTCCCACGTTACATCGTGGCTCGATGCAATTTGTATCAGTAGCTGGAGATCATTATACATTCATATCCCGAGCGAGGAGATTTAAACGGAGAGCGAGTTTCTACGTTGCAATAACTCGGGGCTTGCGAGGCAATTACTCTGTCCGGCCTTAACGGCCGCTAGTCTAAGATTAAAAGAGAAGAAGGAGATCCTGTCTGTTTGCCCTGTGCAAAGGTGGGACAAAGTGACGCGCCGTTGGCCGCAGGTAGGCGAGCAGATAAATATGATTTTTGTGTGAAACCGTGTGGAAGATGCGGGATTTGATCACCAAGGGTGGTCCCTGTGCTCGTACGTCACGCGATACTCTACCTTCTTTCTGTCCTTTCACTTGTCTCTGTTCCTTTCTACCCCCACCCCATTTCAGAACAGCGGGAAGATCATCGAGACCCATGGACAACCAAAAGACATTCAAGGTCCCGTGATGTCGTTCGTCACTTTACCTCGAAAGGGGACCGAGACCTCCCTTTCTCCGCTCTCTACCCTTTGTCCATCCTGTCTCCTTTGTCTACCTTGCCTCCTCTTTCTCGAACGCATCTTAATCTAGATATACCCAGCCTCTGACCTCTCCGTACCTTCTCTCCGTTAACAACTAATCCTATCTCTTACCTAAAACCTCCCCTCCTCTTCTCCAAGCTTCTGATACATCCCCTTTCTCTCCTCTGTCGCTCTTTCTCTCTGTCTGTCGTACGGCAGAACGTACGACAGCAGGACCGACAGGTTTGTACGACAGGCTCGTTGTTTCGCCGTTAGAAGCCGAATTCTTTCTTGCCGATCTCGTTCCCTCGACCGAGGATATCACCGCTATATTTACGACTCACGAACGACTGGAAGCACGAGGAACGCTGAGAATCCTGGCGACCATCTTCCCCACTATCGTTAATAGAGCCGTTCGTTCGATCCTAGTCGCGACGTTCCTATCGACTGCTTCGGGACGATTCGATTTCACGTACACGCGGCCCGAGATAATTTACACGTGCTTTTACGGTGTGATCGGTGCATCCCCTGGCAAAGGGGAAACGCAGGTCCTGACTTAGGTTCGCGGACTCGCTGGATTTTACGAGCCGATAGCGAGCACACGCGAGGAAAGTATAAAGGCGTTGAGTTACACGCGATCGTAACGAGCCGATCCGCGTCAAACTGGATTTATCGCGAAACCCACCGCGCTCTCCAGCCTCTAATAGAGCGATAAACACGAATTCTCTCGGCCCTTGTCCGCTAATGGCGGCCGTATATATTCGTGAGCGCGTTGCCGGCTTTCGTTTATCCGGCGTTGCGAGAAAGAAAAGAAGGATAATTAAGATGCAGTTAGAGAGCGCCGTTTTCCCGTTGCCTCCTGTCCTTCCTCTTCTCTCTCTCTCTCTTGCGGGATAGTTTTCACAGAAGCGTAAAGCGAACATAGCAAGAGCAGGAGAGAGACGAAGCCCTGGCCTGCGGCATAAAAATTTTAAACGAGGTCCAAGAGAGCCACTCTTCGGGAACTTTGTATCATCTATTGTTCCTGGCCGACGTTGCTACGGCGATGCTCGCTCCGAGATTCGCGGAGATTTACGAAGCAACTATAAACATTGAGAAGATTACGGCCAGAGCTCATTTTAAGTTCTAACGAGCTCCCCTCGGCTCGGTGTCGCCGGCATTATCAAATAATTGAGAGATGTAACTCAGCGCTATCTTCGCTGCGCCCTCGTCTACCGTCTCCCCTGGTCTTGTCACTCTTTTCCACCACCGAACCCTATCCATATCGAACCTTTTACTTTTACCAACCTCTAACATCCTCTACGATCGCTCTCTACGTATCTACCTTCGAGGAATTTTTCCCTCTCCGCTAGCCATTCCCTTTTCTTTTGTTAAGGTTATTCAGTGGATGGAATGAAAGAAATGCGTGGGCAAACTGCAAGGTATTGAAAGTATATATATTGTGAATAGCAAATTACAAAATATGTGGTACTATGTAAGCCGATCCAGATCCTCTCGCTAGCAACGTTACCCTCAGACTGAAGCAACTGCCCAAACCAACGTCGCACGTGTACCGCTTATCGTCTTTCCTCGACGCATTCTTTTGTCTATGCACTTTCGAAGACCTTAGGCGCTTGAGAAATCGAAGACCAGATGTAGAGTTTTCTCAGAAGTGACGATCACTTCAACATCTTTTAATATTTTAATATTTTTAATATTTAATAATTATAATATTTTTATTATATTATTTTAATATTTAATAATTGTTAATAATTATATAATTATTTTTAACATTTTTTTAATATTTTATCTACCACCCGTTCGAATCCAACTAATCCAACTGTCTCGTTTTTATTCTTCCCTTCTCGTTCTTCGACCAGAAGCTTAAAAATCTTACGTCTGATCGTTCGTACGTTCATCCCGCAAGATTTTCCACGCAAACGCGTGCAGTAAAAATTCCCTTTAATACGATTTCCATGCAAAGCGAGTAATTCGACTATGAAAATTAAAGTATAATAATCTTTTATTCCTGCACCTTTGGTTTCTCTTTTTCCTTAACCATAAGTAACTGGTTCTTAGAAATCGCCCGAGAGTTTTATTACAACCGTAACTATCCGGGGCTGGCGAGTAAAAAGTCGCAGGGGGCGAGGACACAGGGGGCGTCGGACACCTTTTGCTTGAATTCAGTGTAACGAAGATGCGGCATCCTCGTGGCGCTCCGACGAAATATAAACAAGATCCGCGCGCGGCTTAATGCCTGCCGTACGTCACGTGGAAAGATTAAACAGTTAATAAGAATAAGAGTCTTGGAGCGTGTTTCTCCCCCTTTATTCCACGAACGGGGTTTCTTTCCGTGGGTCGTCGGGACGGACAACGGAAGAGGAACAGAGAGCGGATGAGTAGGTGGAAGAGGGGGGACACTTGCACGGGTGGTTGGAGGGAAATGGCAGCCATGTTTCCCACGAGCTCTTCTCCAGAACCAATCGCCTTTCTCCAACGAGCATTAAGGCGGCAACTCCGGCTGAAGAATTGCTCTGCCACGTTAGACACATTTTTCTCGCTTTTCCTTTATTCTCTTCTCTGGCTGCAGGAGTCCCGGGACTCTCGCATCTCCGTCGGTCCCGAGGCCGGCCGCTCCTCTTCGCTCCGTCTCGCTTCAGCTTCGCCTCTTCCGCTACCATCGCCGCCGCGTCGTCCTTTCGCATCTCTTATTTTCTTTCTTCACCCCGCACCCTCGCTGCATCCCTCTTCCACTTTCTTTTCTTCCAATTTTTTTCCTCCCTTTCTTTCTTTCTTTCTTTTTTGCTTTACGTTCACCGTTACGTATACCTATAGCACAGAGGGGTATAATAGTGTTCATCCCTGAAGCGAGCTCCATCGAGCGGCAGGTGGCTGACCTTAATAACGCGCCACGCAACGTTTCACGGACCTCTCCTCTTCGCTCTTCTTAAGGGGCGAAAAGAAAATCGTGAGCGTGTCATCTACGAAACGTCCACATCTAAGATTTACTATGGCGACACGGTGTTGCGAATATACTGGCGCGGAGAAAGCTGATACGTCGACTCGTTTGGCGAAGGGTGAGAGCCCTGGCAGGTCAGAGTTTCCCTACTTCACCGCTATCTCCTGTGGGAAAGTTCCAACAATCGATCCGACGATTACTATGGATACGTTTCCACCGTGCCTAATAAACAGCTCGTAATACGGTTGATCTAAACGCGGCTTAATGCGAATGAAGCTGTCACGTTGATCGACCTACGTTGTAGTCGCCCTTTGTCAAATGTTTTATCGCGCCAACGGCCAACATCAAGATGTGTCGTTGAAGGTAATCCGTTGTTTGGTAGAAAAGTGTCTTTGTTCGTCTGAGAGATCGTAAAATGAAATTTAACAACGAGGTCTAACGTATTAGTCTTCCGCGCTCAAGTGTCTCTTGTATCGTGAGTTAGGAATCTATTGGAGTCATTTTTTAAAGCAAATTCAACAAGTATCTGCCGTTTGATGATTTGCGATTGGCAACTAAGTCGGATTTTGTCATTGGACAAATATCGACTTAGTTATCAACGCGATATTTGTATCGTGGAAAACGTACGATTTTAATCGAATTATCTCGCAGCGATCGTTTTGAAATAAATGTAAAAGCTGCTCTCTTTCGGGTGTAATTTTTATACAGAAAAATGTACGGAGAGTAACATGGGAACGTCTGTTTTGCGAAATAAAAATTGTATCTACGTAGTCACGTTACAAAATTTGTTTTGTTCGCCGTTCCTTTTTTTCTGAAAAAGATAACGATGAAAAACGCAATAACAAAAGGTTTGGCGACCAGCCGAACGATCAAATATAAACGTAGAAAATGTTTTTGTTGACTTATACAGTGTGTACCGGGTAGCATACGTGTGGCTGCGGTGCTGATACGATGATATTCCGATACACAGCGGTTTTATTCGTTTTATGACTTCTTTCGCTACCACTGTAGAACATTTCCAATTCATGAACGAGTTTGCTGAGCCCGTAACGAACACCGTGTTACCGTAGATAGTCGAATGGCATTAGTTGAGGTTGTAAAGCGCACGATCCTGTACTCGTTGTTAAAAGAACTTTTGCTTTCTAGGACAACTATTTCCGTATAAACGACAGCTTAAATTACTGTTTAATAATCGTAAACTACATCGAGTAATTGTTAATTGAGATTTTATTGATAGGTTTGTTAAAAGAAATTTTGCTTTTTAGGACAACTATTTATAAACGACAGCTTAAATTACTGTTTAGTAATCGTAAACATCGAGCAATTATTAATTGTGATTTTATTGGTAGGTTTGTTGGGCAAAAATAAAAATGTTTCTTGAAAGCTTTGGTAGCAGATTTTCCTTTTCCAAATAATTATCCTTCGTTGTCTACACTATGATTAAATGTTTCTAGAATGAACGTGTAGCTTTAAATAATATCGAGCAATAATTAATTGTGATTTTATTGGTAGGTTTGTTGGGCAAAAAATAAAAATGTTTCTTGAAAGCTTTGATAGCAGATTTTCCTTTTGCAAATAATTATCCTTCGTTATCTACACTATGATTAAATGTTTCCAGAATGAACGTGTAGCTTTAAATAACATCGAACAATTAATTGTGATTTTATTGGTAGGTTTGTTGGACAAAAAATAAAAATGTTTCTTGAAAGCTTTGATAGCAGATTTTCCTTTTCCAAATAATTATCCTTCGTTATCTACACTATGATTAAATGTTTCGAGAAGAATGAACGTGTAGCTTTAAATAATATCGAACAATTAATTGTGATTTTATTGGTAGGTTTTTTGGGTGAAAAATAAAAATATTTCTTGAAAGCTTTGGTAGCAGATTTTCCTCTTGCAAATAATTATCGTACGTTATCTACACTATAATTAAATGTTTCTAGAATGAACGTGTAGCTTTAAATAACATCGAACAATTAATTGTGATTTTATTGGTAGGTTTTTTAGGTGAAAAATAAAAATGTTTCTTGAAAGCTTTGGTAGCAGATTTTCCTTTTCCAAATAATTATCCTTCGTTATCTACACTATAATTAAATGTTTCCAGAATGAACGTGTAGCTTTAAATAACATCGAACAATTAATTGTGATTTTATTGGTAGGTCTTTTGGGTGAAAAATAAAAATGTTTCTTGAAAGCTTTGGTAGCAGAATTTCCTTTTGCAAATAATCATCCTACGTTATCTACACTATGATTAAATGTTTCTAGAATGAACGTGTAGCTTTAAATAACATCGAACAATTAATTGCGATTTTATTGGTAGGTTTATTGGGCAAAAAATAAAAATGTTTCTTGAAAGCTTTGATAGCAGATTTTCCTCTTGCAAATAATTATCGTACGTTATCTACACTATGATTAAATGTTTCCAGAATGAACGTGTAGCTTTAAATAACATCGAACAATTAATTGTGATTTTATTGGTAGGTTTTTTGGGTGAAAAATAAAAATATTTCTTGAAAGCTTTGGTAGCAAAATTTCCTCTTGCAAATAATCATCCTACGTTATCTACACTATAATTAAACGTTTCCAGAAGAAAATTCCGTGTAGCTTTAAACAACATCGACCAATAATTAATTGTGCTTTTATTAGTAGGTTTATTAGATGAAAAATAAAAATATTTCTTGAAAGCTTTGGTAGCAGAATTTCCTTTTCCAAATAATTATCCTTCGTTATCTACACTATGATTAAATGTTTCGAGAAGAATGAACGTGTAGCTTTGAATAACATCGAGCAATTAATTGCGATTTTATTGGTAGGTTTATTGGACAAAAAATAAAAATGTTTCTTGAAAGCTTTGATAGCAGAATTTCCTTTTGCAAATAATCATCCTACGTTAGCCATGTAGCTTTAGGTTATTTTGCAATTTCCTACACCGCTATTAGCGTCATTCCTTCTCAAGTGAATAATAATCAATGTAATACGAAAATGTAATAACATCTAATTTATATTACAAATAAAAGAAGGGATAACATTATCTTAACCCTCTGCACTGCTATGTCGAGTGTGACTCGACATCAGTTTTTATCCGAGGAGCTTTGTCGAGTCCCACTCGACATTCTTTCAGTGCCAGCTTTTTTTATGAAACGTGCGAAAGAAAAGCAGGATAGAAATTGTTTCAAGATATATCGTACGTTTAAAAATTAGAAAACACTCCACTGACCTTACTAAAGAAATAAAATAGTCAAACTCCAAGATGGTATCCCATAGCCATCCACGTGTTATTTGGCAATTAAGTTAGCAAAATTTACCAAATGCCCAGCTGCACAAATTGTAATCTACAAATTAAATAACAATAGTTAAAAGACTTAAAAATTACAAAATATAACGATAGTGTGAATAAAACTGGTATTTAAATGAATTTGTTTCCTCCTTTATTTATTTAAATTGTCTTATCTTTTAGTTCAAGTAAATTTCAAATAAAACACTTAAAAACGTTGGCAACTGCTGATAACGAAATTGAAATAAAATTCCCAGTGCGAAGGATAAATACTTAAAAAGTATTTCGCGATAGAACTATTTTTCACGTTATCGTTTCCTCTAAATTATTTGAATAATAAATAGGGAACATAGTAATAAATAGGTATAATGGAAAAATGTAATTATCGAAAATAAATTAAAATTTCAAATAAAACACTTGAAAGCGTTGGTAAATTATTTGAATAATAAATAGGAAACAAAGTAATATAATGGAAAAATGTAATTACCAAAATTAATTTCAATTTCGAATAAAAGAAAATTTTACATAACCTTAAAAAATTCCCTAGAAAGATAATCGAACGTATCTAACCGCAGGTTAAGCCATCTAGAGTATCTCAGTAGAAGATGCCATAATAAGAAACATAGTAAACAACAGTGTGCTATAACCACAAACAGTTTATCAGTTTTCAGCATTCTCGTTGTTACTTCATTCGGAATAATTGGGAACGATTATCGGCAAGCGGATAAGTAAACGTTTAGCCCTTTTTCGCCTAGGTATCCAGACAAACACCGATGAGCAGAAGTGGGAAACAGGGGAAGTTCCTTTTCTGAGTTTATGGCAGGCAAGTTGGCCGTGCTGTACCGGCAGCTCTCCGGCAAAGTCGTCAAAGACTTTTACGAGCGGGTAAACGGGATTTAAAGTGACGATGATGCAACCTCAAGGTGCTCACTTTATCCTTGACGGCCTCATAAATGTAACTGATGACATTGCCAGATACGTTTGACTCGTTTCGTCTTTTCAGTGCCGCTACCCATAGAAACATCGTTGATTTTGTGTTGATGAAAACGGCACGAGACCCCACTTACTTCCACGCTCGTAAAAATCAAAAGAGCCCATTGAACTGGATTAACTTTTCGCGCCTTTCGACATCTGTCACGCTTACGGTCTTCTACCTTCACTGTTCTCTATTTTAGCAGACACTTTATTTTCATTCGATGATCGTTGTTTGATCGATGGACGAAGCTACGCGATAGACGATAAATTAGTTTCCTATTACGTATAAGTGGTATTTACTACGTGCAATAAACACAAATATCGTGTTGGCAACTAAGTGATTGGGGATTTTGTCATTAGGTGGCATTGACATAATCCGCAACCACTTAGTTACCAACCCAATATGACGAATAAGTTAGAAGATGATATAATGAACGAATAAGATAAAATTGTTGGGATTACGTGTTATTGAGAAAATGATTTTTAAACGATACGAAGGAAACTATTAGTTTTCAATGTCGGAATTGGAAATTTTATTGGACATCGATTAGACCGTAGTGTTACTAGAATTCTAAACAGTGGGAATTAAAAAATCACTATGTACCGCAGCATACTGTGGCGCCACCTCACAAATGAAATCTCAAACTAGACGCGATATATTAAGGATCTAATCGACGGATAGTAACGTGTAACAATTCTTGAAAGATAAATGGAAGAAAGCAAATTACGAATGCGCGTACATATACAACGAAGAACGTACATACGTATTTACAAGTTTAACATTATTTATAAAAAGAAATATTTAATGATAATAAACCTACATACCAAGATTAATTCCCATTTTCTAAGATTACGAATTTCGAAATCCATGAACACAACCTTTTTCAAACGTCTATTAAGTAAATAAATTTTTGCAGTATTGGTAAACAAATAATTAGAAGAAATATAAATACAATTGTTTTATCCATCCCAAGAAACGAAACTATATCTTTACGGGATGACAACAATCGGAACAAAAGTAAGAGCAAGAAATAACATAAAATGCAGTAACGGAGGTATAAGATGAATCGTAAAATGCGGGTAATACCAGTGAACGGCATTTTGAACGCTACTAGCACCATCTACGATCACTTGGCGTTAACACCAAACAATGGCTGACACGGTCAAGCAGTACCGAAAGTTCTGCGGGCAGAAAGTATTTCAGTAAAGTGACGACAGATGGCCCGATATTCCTCGTCGTGTGGTCCGTGTGAAACGGTGCAAATTCTTTTCCGTTGATTTACGATCGAATTAAAACTGACAATTATTGTTATTGTACCGTCATATAAGGAGGTAACAGATAATAAATTCGACCGTAAAACGTTAAACTAGTGTGGTTGCGTTTTGTAAGGCTGGTTTAGTGCTGAGTCGCGTGCAACAGCGCTCGTTAAAACAGCCGTAAACCGACGTAACCGTCCGCGGTGTAGCTTGTCCCACGACGACCGATGTCTCGCGATCTTATGTCTGTGTCAGGAATTTTCCTTTTAAAATATCTTTTTTGTCACCATTGTCTATTTACAAGTTACGCTGTATCGTTGTGTTCTCACTTATTGCTGACATTGTATTATCTCTAAACGTTGGAATAATAACTTCTTATGCAATTAGGAAATAGGCATGTAAATCATCGTAAAATACATGGACGAATTTTATGTAAACATTTAAAAGAAAGAATCGATTATTACGGCAAACGTTTTAAAGTAGTCAATTTAAATTTGCTGTTGATTTATGATACGTATATATACCTTAAAGAACTGCTAAGAACATTTAGCGAAAAGCTGTCAACGAAGACATTACTTGTCCATATCCAGTTTATTGTGATGCACACTGCAGGCTGATATACAAATGATAATATATTACTTGTTCCTTGAAATTAATGACAAAACACATTTATCTATACTTTATAAGATTAATTTAATATTTTACGATATCGATATTGAACCTTACCATGTGATCATTAGTCTCTGTGCATTTCACGAGGATTAGGATGCTTTACCGTTTAAGTATCGTCGATCTAGTTTGTGCATCGACCGTAAGAGCGGCTCAGTTACCGATTCCGTAGGGATTACACGTTCCTCGGGATTACACATAAAGAATAATCTCAGGCATTCAACTGCAAGTGCAAATTAACGTTACCAAACCATTTATTTAACTACCATTTGTAAATTTTCGTAAAGATAATAGCTCAAGCAATTTACGTTGAAAATATTCACAACTACAGTTCCTAATGTTTCTGTCTTCGTTAAACTCCTTTCGTTAATCCTACACTTTAACAAAACTTTGCCAAATACCAAAGTAATCTAAAAAAATATATAAGATGTTTCTTGTATATTACTAATACGTTCCACAACAACAAAAGTAAAACATAACCTTAATTGTCTCACAATCGATTATAACCAGAAATGAATCAAAAGAGATTTTATAACACCAACGACAAAGGTGAGGTCAGTGAACTGTCGTAACTCTTTAGAATATAATTAACATTCCGATTCAGATAAAGCAAACTAAGAAACAGACAAATAATAACTTAATATTTACCGACGTAACGTTGAAAAAGTTTGTTGACTAACGCAAGACAGAAAGCGTGAAAAGTCGAAACGGCGATCTTTTGGTCGCGGCTTCCGAAAAAGCAGCGGAAACGGCGCGGTGTGTAGTTGTGTCGATTCGATTAGCCAAATATAGATTTACCGCCGGAAACAAATGCGGGGCTAAAAGGGACATCGCGGCTGCTGCTCGACCTCCCATGATTCCCTTTGAAAATCAATCCTGATTTATACGACACGGTCGCCGCGATTTCGTGGCCAAGAAAAAAAATCCATATTTAAACCGTCGCCTGATTCGCGTTGTACCGTGTACTCAGCCAATCGTGGGATCGTAATGGCCACCGGTGAGGCAGGTTGAGTTCGTGGCGCCGCTACTAGATGTCGCCGTGATCGACGGTCGTAAATCGTCGGCAGACTCCCGCCCATTGCATGCGGGTAGGCGGTACCACGGCATTCCGTGACGTCAGCCGTGTCCCCACCAGTTCCCTCTGGCGGCTCGCCCCACTACTATCTTACCCCTACCACCGCTACTCCGTCTCGCTATTCTACCGTCGCTCTCCACCACCACCATCACCGCCACCACCACCACACCGTGGCCCGTGGCGCTTTCGGCACTCTTCTTCCCCCACCCGCGCCGTTCACGTTCCGTTCACTGGCTTTCTACGTATATATGTAAGTAAGTACGTGAAATTCTCTCGGGTGGGCCAGCATCCCCGGTCATCTTCATAAATGCGAGTCGGCCGTTTGAAATGGTATCGAGGCTAATTCGAGCGGCGCTTATGCGATACAGTGTTTGTTTACTGTTTGCTAAAGCGGCCCGGATTAAATATAAAACAAAGTTGACAGAGCGTAGACGTGGGGCTAGACGGAGTGGCGCTAGCTGAAAGCGACGTCGTCCGACGGCCGCTCATCCTTTCTACGTACAGATCCCTCAAAAATATCACCTACACGATGCGTATCGTTCTTCGCTCAGTTTACTTTTACCTCTCTATCCTCGATTCTCATTTCGTACCTTTGTCCAATTCTAATACCAATTTTTTATTTCTCCGATATAATTCGCGTGTTGTACGATATTTGACGAATTTGCTAACTTTTTACGATTCCCAGATTGCTACTGGAATATTGCTATATGGTTAGGCGCTTCTGTCGTGCTTTGGCGAATGTGTATGTGTAATGAGTGGTATATGTGAACACGGTGGGGCGCGTGTGCGCGTTAAATTGGTCCAGATCGGGGTTCTCGCGGCCGATTACAAGAACACAGACTCGGGTCGCGTGTTTTATCGGTGTACACGAGTCTTCCTGGCGTTGCTCGTCTATCTCCGTCGATGGTCGTTGTAAGTAGCTACATACATTGAGCGTGTGTATTCGCGAACGCAATATTCCCTGGTCAAATTGCGTGTTATAGGAATAGCGAAGCGTATCCGTCTCCGGGGAAATGTAGACCTTTAGTCTGCACCGGCAGTTGGATTGCGTCTGTGGAGACGGTACGCCACTAAAAAGATCAATACACCATCGCGGCTCGCCTGTTCATCGGAATCTAGATGCCGCGAGTGCACGCTGCTCCCCGAACGCGAATGATATCGCCCGTCTGAATATCGTGCCGCGAATCGTCTCCCCTGCCTCCGTCTTCGATTTCACAGACTAAATACAGTTTCGTATCTCTAAATAAATAACAAATTGCGTTTACTATTCTGCCATTTTTTCTCCTTCAAGCGAAGATATTCAGCCGTTTTTTCGCCATAGTCCGAGTAATATAATTTTAGTCAAAAGACAGAAAACACGGGAACTTGTAGTTTTCCGATGCATCTGAAAGAAATGAAAAAATGCTGGATGGAACTTTAATCGAGAAAGCGACTAATTTAATCGAGCGATCACGAGTAGTGCGAAATAGTTGTACATCGATTTGCTTTTATCGTATCTTTTTACGATTCGCATCGTATCGATTTCAGATAAACAAACATCGATCGTTTTCGAGAAAAAAAAGAAGAATATTCATCGCGGCCGTATATCTTCCGATCGGACGAACTTGAATTATCCTTGGCGATATTTCGAGATACACGAGACTTATGGAAGATAACTGCGACAATTCATTGGTTGCCGTTTCGATACTTTGGTTAGTGTGTTTCCGATCCTCGAAGATATATATCTGATATAAGCGGCTTGTTTGCCAAACAGTTTGACTTAACAAAACAAATAGCGGAGTTAATCGATGAAATTATATAAAATAAGCATCGATCAAGCGTTTCGGCGACTAAAGTTTCCAAAATTTCCAACATTTCCAAAAGTGGAGTTACAATCACTTTGGCCCGTACGAACGGCTCATAAATCAGAATAAAGACGGCGGAATTTCGAGAACATGGCGATAAGCAAATTTCCTGAGAAATTGCCGGTCGTGACAACTAGTGCCAAAACGTTGTCGAACGACGCACAGACGCTGTGTCGGTCGTCTGAGAAACGCCGGGGGGTAAAAGCAGAGAGATAAGTTCGACGCTGCAAAACATTTCTATCCGTGGCTGGCTCGGTTCCGCTGAAGAATCCCGAACGATCAGAATCACGACGGTGCTCTTCCCATTGTTTCCAGAAATATTTGTGTGTTTACTACGAAAGTAATGCTCCTTTCTTAACTCCCACCCCTTATCTGCCGCGGTATGACCGAACTTAGCCGACGTGTTATTGCAGCCGCATCTTCAAGATAGAAATCTGCACGCCGGTCGAATCTATGAAAATTATCCCGTCGCTTCTCCTGCTTTCTTTATCGCCACGCTGATAAATCGTTCTAAACAGTTCGATTTACGTGTTCCTCGTTCAACTCGTTAACTCTTCGTCGTACCAGCTTCTCCCCCAATTTATTCGCGCCAATGATTAATAGAGCAAGCGGAGATTTTTTAGAAACACACCAAGTTTTATAACGATTAGGTGTTTTATAGATGCTCTATAGATTAATAGAGCAGAGGTTATTTAGAAACACACCAAGTTTTATAAAGATTAAGTATGTTCTAGATGATTTATAGATTAATAGAGCAAGCAGAAATTTTTTAGATGCTTTATAGATCAATAGAGCAAGCAGAAATTTTGTAGAAACATCCCAAGTTTTAAAACGATTAGTTGTTTTATAGATGCTTTATAGATTAATAGAGCAAGCGGAGATTATTTAGAAACACACCAAGTTCTATAAAGATTAAGTATGTTCTAGATGATTTATAAATTAATAGAGCAAGCAGAGATTTTTTAGAAACTTACTAAGTTTTATAATGATTAAGTATGTTCTAAATGCTTCATAGATTAATAGAGCAAGCAGGGATTTCTTAGAAACACACCAAGTTTAATAAAGATTAAGTATGTTCTAGATGATTTATAGATTAATAGAGCAAGCAGAAATTTTTTAGAAACCCACCAAGTTTTATAGCGACTAGGTATTTTATAGATGATTTATAGATTAATAGAGCAAGCACAGATTTTTTAGAAACCCACCAAGTTTTATAGCGATTAGGTGTTTTATAGATGCTATATAGATTAATAGAGCAATCAGGGATTTTTTAGATGCTTTATAGATTAATAGAGCAAGCAGAGATTTTTTAGAAATCTACTAAGTATTATAATGTTTAAGTATGTTCTAAATGCTTCATAGATTAATAGAGCAAGCAGGGATTTTTTAGAAACCCACCAAGTTTTATAAAGATTAAGTATGTTCTAGATGATTTATAGATTAATAGAGCAAGCAGAAATTTTTTAGAAACCCACCAAGTAAAAATAAATCTAAAATAAAAATTAAGTATGTTCTAGATGATTTATACATTAATAGAGCAAGCACAGATTTTGTAGAAACCCACCAAATTTTATAGCGATTAGGTATTTTATAGATGCTTTATAGATTAATAGAGCAAGCAGAGATTTTTTAGAAACCTACTAAGTTTTATAATGGTTAAGTATGTTCTAAATGCTTCATAGATTAATAGAGCAAGCAGGGATTTTTTAGATGCTTTATAGATTAATAGAGCAAGCAGAGATTTTTTAGAAACCTACTAAGTTTTATAATGGTTAAGTATGTTCTAAATGCTTCATAGATTAATAGAGCAAGCAGGGATTTTTTAGAAACCCACCAAGTTTTATAACGATTAGGTGTTTTATAGATGCTGTATAGATTAATAGAGCAAGCGGAGATTATTTAGAAACACACCAAGTTTTATAATGATTAAGTATGTTCTAGATGCTTTATAGATTAATAGAGCAAGCGGGGACTTTTTAGATATTTTATAGATTAATAGAGCAAGCAGAGATTTTTTAGAAACCTACTAAGTTTTATAATGATTAAGTATGTTCTAAATGCTTCATAGATTAATAGAGCAAGCAGGGATTTTTTAGAAACACACCAAGATTCATAACGATTAGGTGTTTTATAGATGCTATATAGATTAATAGAGCAAGCGGAGATTATTTAGAAACACACCAGATTTTATAATGATTAAGTATGTTCTAGACGCTTTATAGATTAATAGAGCAAGCAGGAGTTTTTTAGAAACCAAGTTTTATAACGATTAAGTATGTTCTAAATGATTTATACTTCAATATTTTGGACGTTGCGAGCTCTTTTACGTCCTCATCATATTCGTTTTACTTTAATGTTTTCATAAATGCATAAAATGCACATTGATCGTTAGTCCCTCTAAAAATTCTTCTTTTCTTTTTCGTTCTCTATTAAAATTTAACTTGATCCCAAGAGCAGATTATACATTTTATTACTTGTAGGTAAATACCTAACACTTTTTCACCGAACCACTCACGTACCTATCTCAATTATGCATCAAGAAAGCAATGGAATAATAGTTTATGGCAATTTTAAAATTGCCATATTTCCAACAAAATACGAAATACATCTACATTGGAACTCTTACCACGTACAACCTGTGCGTTAAACTCTTACTACGTCAAGTAACTCGAATTATCGAAGAACTACAATATCTCCGAGTAAAAATAGGAAGAACGACGGGAAATGTAAATTTTCACCTAAATTTTCCCAACGTACGTTTTTCAGAGAAACGATAGAAACTTGACTTGGGACACGTGGCTTGTTCGTTAGAATACGATGGCGCTAAGCGCTACGATTCAAATATAATACAAAGCTAACACGCGATGGACCAAATCAAACTTTTTACGCTCTCGTGGTCGTGAGACCAGACCTTTTTCTCGTTGGCCCGGTGAAATACGTTAGACGATCGCTTTTTAGGAGTCTACGAGCGTGTTCACAGTTTGTTAATCTGCGTGCGTGTATACGTCGTATTAACGTTAACAGAGTTTGAACGGGTGCGTGCCGATGCCGGCGTCCATGTGACCGTTTTACACATGTAACTCCATACAATGGCCATAAATGGTATCAACAAGTGGATGCTTAAGTGCCATTATGAAACGTTGATTATGAGCGCAAACTGTATTACGTATTATTTGCGGCCGCATTAAGATACCGAGCGTGTCTTCGCGCGATTATCGTCCCGCCGTTTGTTTTATAATCGTATAAAAAAGAAGAAAGAGGAAGACAGAGGTAGAAGAAAGAAGAAAGACAAGAAACACGATGGTATCGCAAAGACGGGAAAAGATTCTAAACAGAGGGAGGCCATCGTAACGAAACTGTTCAACTTCTCGAACTGATGCGTCCTGACTATGTACACACGCTCGCCCCGTAATTGTTGTTCCGAATCGTTTGGAAAATGAAGCCACGTTAAATGACCGTTTTCATTATAGAACACAGGGCGCACCATCCGTGATTCCGTTATCTAAACATCTGCCTTACAACGAGTCATTTTTCTTCTTGCCATTATCGCTCGTCCAATGTCCTCGCTTTAAATATCGAAAGGGTAATTGTTACTCTTCTTATGTTATAATAGCAGCATGTTACGGTGCTGTATACGGAGAACGTAAACAAAGGGAAATGAAGATATAACGTTTGAATTGTAAGAAAATGAATTGGTGTAGGCAGGCTAGTATAAGAAGTAGAAGTAGAAAGTATAAGAAGCATGAAAGTATATACAGAAAAGACACGACGCGTTAATTAGCGAACGATCGGCTCGATTAAGCTTCTCTGGAATCATATTAAACACAAGTATATTCTATCCAGTCAAGGTTCTTTGACAAATATCCTGAGAGCGTCGTCGATCAATGAAGAAATCACTTTGATCGCTTATCCACGTCGAGTGATTAAATTAAACCAATCAACGTCGATGGAATTAGAAACGAATATTCGCGCTGGACATCGGATCGTTCGTATCTCACTCGTACATTTCCTAATAATAATAATAATTATCCACTGACAAGTAGAAATTCTCGTGAGACGAGTAGCCGAGCTCCGTTATGTCTCTTGATAATCGAAACATCTTTTAATATCTATACGTATGTACTCTTATAGCTTGGAAATAATCGCGTCTGGCTAACCGGCTTCATTCACGATCGCTAACAAGCCTCGAATCGATCTTCCATCGCGACAGCTAAATATTTATGATTCGTGAAAGGACAGCGGTCGATGGCTCGGCTTGCGTTCGATCGACCAATAGATTACCATCGTTACACCATTGACCTACGCGGATGAGTTCCACTCTCGCGGGATACCGATAATAATCGTGCAAACCTCCTTTCCTCGTCCCGTTCGATTTCGTAACGCGAAAACGGTTCCGTTAATTGAACGGTCGTGGTTAATTACGCTTGGCTGGCGATTTTTCCGTCGCGAACGAGCCGCTGACTTTCTAGTTTTGGCTACCCGGCCTGTTCACGCATGAATAATACAAAAGTTACGCTCACGGAACTAACGATCCGCCGCGGTTCAGTTTGAAGATGAAATTAATAAAAATTGACGTTCTAAAAATTCGCAAAGAGTCGGACCGTGAATATTTATACGCTAATTGCTGTAGCAAATATGTACATACCATGTATGATTCTTGATACGGAACAGATTAATAGTAGGAGATATGGTTCTACTACTAATACGTGTTTACATAATTATCTTATCTGTGATGTAATTGGAAAAATATGTAAAACTAAACATCTGTCACTGTTCGTGACTCCTCTATCTTTTACAGCCATTTCGCCAACAATTTCGCCATTGCCTCGCCAAGCTGTTCCTTTACTAGCAACTAACAACGTTACCCTGTGTAGCCTGCAATTCAGAGGTACCTCGCAACGCAATACGAGTGCATAAGTCGTGGTTTGCAAGTACGTACCGTTTATTTCTCTAGGCCAAACGACACTGTTCAAATAACCAACGCTCGACCATATCATCAACGATCGTCGTGTTACAAAGTTTCAACCGCCATTGGACCACCTCGTGCGAAACGCGTCTGCAACGATACGAATGTATTTCTCTTTGACAAACGGCGCACGAAAGAAAAAAAAATGGTATGGTAAGAGAAAGCGGAAACGTTACGTGTCAACGGTTCGCAATCGTTTCTGTGGACACGTTGCCCCGTAATTCGGGACACGTTCCACGTAATCTGGCCCCGTGCAATTTACTCGACTCGGCCAATTACACGGCGAAGAATTTCTGACAGAGGGACACCTCGACTTCGTGCTCCACGATATAGTTTCGTTACAGCCAATCTAGCACTTCTATCTGTCCTGTCTCGTATATGGCAGGCCTAACGTTCTCGCGAAAGAATTACTCGAAGAGCGAAGCAGAGGAGAAAATAACGACCGCGATGAAGAGGCCGATCTTTTTCTTTCGTTCGATACTTTTGTATCTCTGACGTTCTCGCAGCTTCGTCTGGCAAACGTCAAACGAGACGAAGAGTCGTCGCGAAGGCTTTTGCTGGACCAATGTCTGCACAGTGTTCGGCTAGGACCTTCGTGGATGGTCCTTAAGAATATGCGTTTGGCGCCCTACAACCCGAGAATTCGAGCACGCACTTCAACGAATCGTGATTTACTGCCAGGCCCTGTTCCGAACATGGCGCAGACAATGCCGAGGTACGCGTATTCGTTCGAAGAACCGAGAGGCGGTGCAACGGTGGTCCTTGGGAAAGCTCGGAGGCCGTGACCCGTAGTTTGAGACTCGAGTCGTCGTGGATCTGTATGGCGGAGCTGGTGAAACGACGAAGTGTTTCAAGTTTTCAAGTTCTGTTTTAGGATAATGATATAGGGAAACAGAATATACAAGAAAGTAGAGAGGACACTCTTTGTTGTACTGTGAACAGCAGTTCCATATGAGAAACATCACGATAAGTTAAATTACTAACGTTTCGTCGTTGTAGAGATAGACACAGCTCGTAGTAATATAAAAATGGAGAGAAATATTAGAGGAATATGCAAGATAGGTTGCAGTTTATCAAGGTAGTAATTAAGGGATGAAATATGTGGTTTACCTTGAGAAGTAAGCGCGTACGTACATCGGTAAAACTAATTTGACTTGGAGAGAGTTGGCTAATGTGAATGCGATGATCAATTTTGAGACATTTATATCGAAGATACGAATCGATTCCTCAGGAAGGAGTTTCGACGGCGACCATATTCCTTCTGCGATCTTCGTATTACCTCCGAGACGAACATCACGTAATATTTCACTCATAATTTGAATTACAGCTGGCGATCTCTCAGATCGCTGCTGCAATCACGTTGCACTTTCACACGTATCTCACGATCACTATTCTTTTATGGGAATCTTTATTTACACAATGCAACACACAATTATGCAGCGAGTATTCCGCAGAGAATACACGGCGCACTCGCGAAACGGAGAACGTCGTGCCAAGTCGTTTAGAAAACACGAACTGCTTAAAAGTCTTGAAGCGATTAACCCGGGGCTGACACGACGAGGAGAAACTTCCGACAATCGAGATAGCCCGCTGACGGAAGGGAAAGGTTTCCGTCATTGGCCAAAAAATATATTCCCTTGTGAAACCCGGAGACCCGGCAACCGCGCTGGAAAAGGAAAGTCAGCCGAGATCAAAGGGCTTTCTTTAACCCTGTCTTTTTAAAAATGTGAAATTTTTATGGCCACACTTTCGCACCGCACTTCCAGTTGCCATCGACTTTCTCGAGCCTCGGATACTGCCGTAGGGGACGAGTCGAATTGTTTCCAGGGCTGCTTCGCACACTTCCTTTCATCATTTCTTTTCGCAAATATTTTTTCATTTTTTCCCTTTTCTTTTATCTTTACCTTCTTCGTAAAAGTTGGGAAAGCAAGGAAATGTACGATGCATGGTTATTTTGTAGCAGAAGAATCACGAGTCTTCAAGTTATGTCTGAACGAGATACACGTGTTCGATGCTGCTATTAATAAATACATATGTTTTATATTTCGTTTTTTTGTAATATTCTTGAAGCAAAACGAAAAGAAACATTGGACAGTACACTACAAATATTTATGCAAATTTCTATAAATACAAGTAAGAAATGGAACCTACGCAGAAATTTATTTCACCCATTAAATTTTATCTAATTTGGATATTTACACAGTACATTTTTACATCTTTATGAATAAATATCCAAGGTCTACACGCGAGCCGTTCGGAAGCCACGTTCATTAACTCCATAAATTAAAGGGCATTGAAATACGATGATGTTAGAAACACGGAGTTTCTTCAATTAACTTTGGATTTTACTAGTATTTATGTCATCTTCCTACGATAAATGAACTTGATAGTAAAAAAGATGTGTAATAATAAAAGATGGATCTCGCAGAAGTCAAATCGATCCAACTTTATATCAATTTCTGAATCTCTTCCATCTTCGTTTCTTTCCAGTTTGGTGCAAGGATATGTAGGAATATCAAGGAATATCATACAACCTATATTAACATAGTCATCGAGACTGGCAAGTTTCTTTACCTTTCCCCTGACATCAAACGATATCTAATCCAAACAATGGTAAAGGCCATTATGTTAAAAACACGATACGAGCAATCAGAACCTACGCTACCAAAAATTCGTCGATAATCATCGATAGCGTAAGATTTGTGGGTACGAGTGGCACAGATAAAGAGAGAACGAAAGCGAGGCCGGCGTAAAGCGACTTAACCGGCTGCGGAAAGCGGCGGTCTACGTTAAGTAAATAACGTAGGAGCGCGATAAATTCCCTTTACACGGCCAATATGTATCGATGATCGTTCCGCGGCATTCGGCGTTAAATTGAAATCCGTATTTAGGTGACTATTATAGCCATTAAGTGGGAACGTTAACGCGGCTATTTACGCGACGATCAGGAATCGTTAAGGGACGGTCGTCGCGCTTCTTCCTTCGATCTTTGCGATCGAACAAACGGGGCACGCGGCTCCGCGTTTCTTTTCGCGAGCGACCCCCTGAATCGCGCGATTTGCATCGCCGCCGGCTCGAACCGTCCATAAACACCAAAAAGATACGATCTCAATTAGTCCCGGACCGAAAACGCTGCGGAGAAACACGGCGAATACGGAGCCGCGATAACAACTCCGGGAGACGCGACGCGAGTTCCACGTACCCCGCGATTTCTCCACTCCCTTGAATTATACTCGGTCCCCGAACTGTGAGTAATTCTCCGAAACTGCGGGTAGAATGCCTCTCTCGGGCCTTCAACTTCTTTCTCCTGGAATTAACGACTGAACTCGGCTTTTAGGTGCGGCCTTAACGCTAGCTCTGTAGATCCGTTAACGCGTGTAACTAAAGCAGAGTAACTAGACGAGTGATACGATTGCGAGGGAGTGATACGTGCGTTCAAAGTAAACGATACAATTCTCCTTATGTTCCTGTGCAAATTCATATTTCTATAGATACGACGAAAGCAATAGCACTTGCACAGAGATTCGTGTTACCTGTCAAACGTTATAACGAGTACTTTGTATTGTTCTACTTGTATTTATATCTATGTATATAGTATGCACATTATACATTCTTTGTATTTTGCATAAATGCATAGAAATCCGCAGTATACTTATGAGTAATTTGGGTATTTTGATTGATTTGTATTGATTTCTATATGGATATTACCAAAATGTATCGTTGGTTTATTAAATGAACCAGAGGATTAAGAAAAGTTTGAAATAGAGTGATACGATTGCGAGGGAGTGATACATGCGTTCAAAGTAAACGATACAGTTCTCCTTATGTTCCTGTGCAAATTCATATAGATACGACGAAAGCAATAGCACTTGCACAGAGATTCGTGTTACTTGTCAAACGTTATAACGAGTACTTTGTATTGTTCTACTTGTATTTATACGTGCAAAGTGTGTATTGCGCATGTATGTATATGGTATGCACATTATACGTTCTTTGTACTTTGCATAAATGCATAGAAATCCGCAGTATACTTATGAGTAATTTGGGTATTTTGATTGATTTGTATTGATTTCTATATGGATATTACCAAAATGTATCGTTGGTTTATTAAATGGACCAGAGGATTAAGAAAAGTTTGAGGTAGAAAGTTTCAGGTGCTTCGACGATTCGAAGATTCGCCAGTGATCGATGATCGAAGTTCTAAAGCGATCGTGAAAAATAAAAATGTACAAGCAAATTCAGGGGTTGATACACTATCCCCTAACACGTCACGACATTTTTGGACACAGGATTTAATACACCAGATTTTCCAATGAATTTTCTGAAAATCCTCGAAAGCTACAATGAACTCGAAGACGGTCGAACAAGGCAATTATCAAAAGAATTCTAACATGTCTTCTCACATATCGTTTGAGATTCTCCGCGCGCAGCAGTTCGAGGATCTTAGATCACAGACTCGACGGTGTCCAAAAGAGGGAATTCAGGTACAACGTGAAGATCGTGGATGAAACGAGAGTGCAAAAGGTCGTGAACGCGGCTGCAGCTCGAACGCGATAAACAACCGCGATTCGTAGAAACTGCAGCGCGTGCAGAACGCTCGCACGCAGCACGGAACGGAGCGTTTCGATGCGCTAACAGAGCCGAGGTCAGCGTACGTCTTCGTACGAAGTGCGTGAAGACGATAACGAAGACTGCGGTGTTTCGAGTGCGTGTTTGAGATAAGCGAGAGGAACGGTCCGCGATAATAAACCTGTCCACGTGAAACAACCGTGAGGATGAAGCTGTGCTTCGTTTTCTTTTTCTAACCCTCGATCCTTGAATGAGTAATCTTCGCGAACGGACGTGACACAACGTGAAACATAGATTACAGATTTTTACTGTCCGCCTATTATTTTAAAGAGTAGTGAAGGTTTTGTCGTCTGGAGAATTTTCTATAAATTCTTGTTCTTCAGGTTAGCCAATAATTTGAAATTTGAAAAAAGGTCACTCGAAAATTAGAACTTGGCTAATCTACTCGAACGAGATTTAAGCGTCAGACGTGGAGGCAATAAATGAAAATCGCTGGAGAAATATGTTTCTCCGATACGTTGTACAAGCTTCTCACACTAATAGGAAATCTGTGCGTGTAAACGCTGTGGTTAACCGAGATCGTCTGTGTGTATAGACCTACGTATCTAAAATAAAAGAATTGCCATCTTACAGATCGAACTTTGATTACTCTATCGAACGATGGAGCAACAATACTGGCTAACTCAGTCGTAGAAACGATAAGTAGCTACCAGTTTCTTGATTTACTGCCTTCGATAATAATCGGAACATCAAGCAGCGTGTAATAACATCGTAGCAGCCTCTGAACAAACGCGCCAACTCTCTCTGATTTCGTCCTCTGAATCATTACTATATAATACACTATACACTGTTCGCCATTATGCGTAATAAGCAGCGAACGTTAGTCACTGATTTCACGTACAATGCAAGAATCAGCACCGTTTACGGTAATCCTGCCACGCCCTGCATGTAACACGGTTAGCAGCATTCCGATCCGTAAAAGGAGTGCCGCGAATCGTTTCCCATCCTGAAACGTCCATGGGAGGCTGACTGAGAAGGCGAAAAATCGCGAGGCGTATCCCGAGCAGACGCGTAATTCGGAGGCGCATGGACCTAGCGGCTCGAGCTGTCATCCAGTCGCCCTCATCCTTTTCTACGTTTTGATAAAGGTTGCTCCAAGGATCTCGCACCGTTCAACGTGCTTCTTCCTGGTAGTGTTTCGAACCCGGAGCACCCCTAAACTCCTCGCTCGACTGGTCTACCGCTTTTCTTCCTCTCGCAGCTATCCGGTCGACGAAACCAATAACTAAGGGAAGGAAAAACGGGATGGAAGTCTCGCACGCCCGGAGCATATATATTTTCGCAGCGACGTGGATATACGAGCAGTCACGAGCGCGGCAACGTGTGCGTAACGCTAGGTACACGCACGTACCAGAAGCCCTAACCCCACGAATTAATATTCCATCCGCGTGGCTTACACCAGTCTCGCAGATTGCCAATGCCGTTGCTCCCCGAGAGAACGGGCACGACCCTCTCTGGAAACACCGGGATAGGGACAAAGAGCCCGCGGATAGCGCAGGATCCGTTTCATTCGGCTACGGGAACAATGCCGGTCCGGCCCGTTCTCCACCATGGAAAATAAGATTCCAGAACGCGCAATACTCGCGACTGATCCGATGAGTTACCGCTCTCGGCGTTCCACCATATTCCTCGGGCTAAACGAGATTTCGTTTGCTCGTTGTCGTGGTCGTTGGATATCGAAAGGGGACGTTGACATACGTTTTTGAACGCGTCTTGAACGAGTTGGGAGATTTCTTGGCATTTACAAACTGGTATTCAAGGATAGATTGCGAGAGCCTGGAAATATCAACATCGCAGATGTTGAAGGAAACTTGATATTCCGTGTCGTTTGATTTTTCTTATTTTTCAAATACCCAAACTTGTTTGTTTTCTGTTCTTGCGTTATAATTAATTTCATAGAAACGTGGCAATGTAGAAATGTTATTTGTTAAGAAAAGTCGAGTATATCAGGTGGGGAGAGCTTCTATAAAAAGAAATAATTCTATAAAAATAATCGACCATTATTGAAATTTTAAATCAAATGAAATGCAAAAGTGGGTCGATCACGTGGAAGAATGACGTTATTAAATCTGAGTAAAATATACATGTAAATACACATATTTTGTTAGATCGTAATAGGGCGTCCTTCATCTTGTCCTTTATAGGATTGCATATGTAAGAGCTTTATGCTACCCCTCTAGGAAAACTCCAAGGGATTTAAATCGCGTGAATACGAGGGTCTTTTCTATGACTTTCTTTTTATCCGTCCATTGATGCTGTTAAACATTCTATTATTCGACATATTTCATACGCGAATCCCCATACATCAATCTATAGCACATAATTCATGTCACTGGAAAAAATTTCATCTCGCTATCGAAATCTTCGATCTGGCAAGAATAAACATCTTAATAATTATCACTAAGCAATTTAACATTCACGCAACTATTATTAACTTTCACACAATTTTTGCAACTTTTACGTTGCTTAACAAACTTCCCCAAATTCGACAAAACTGTAAATTGCGAGTTTTATTTTTATCGATTTAGCCTTCTCATCGGTCGCGATACCATTCATCGTTCCTTCTATTAAGCTACATATTTATCTATAATCTATAACGCTTATTATACACGTCACTCGAAGAAATTTCGATTCACAACGAAAATCCCAGTGCGGCAAGATCAACTAATAATACTCACCGATAGATAATTAACATAAATAGTTTTTAACTTGCGCAACTAGTATTCGTCCTTACAATCTTTGCAACTTGCACGTTGCGTCCGCGAGCCAAGAGATTAACAAGGTTTTCCCTCATGTTCAGCGAGAACCGGCAACTAAATTTTCCAAACGTCTTCAGTAAATTGCGCGTTTTATTAATTCAGCTTCCTCGTCGGTCGCGACACTCTTAATTGCTCCTTACATTAAACAGGCTTTTTCATCTGTCCGGCTAGGCAAGAATTTATACGTGGGGCCCAGTCACGTCAGTAAATCCTCGTAATCGTCCGGTGCTCGATATATCCACGCGATAAGGGTGGGTGTCAACGCATGTTCAGCCATTCGTTTCAGCCGGTGCGTACGAACTCGCCCGTTAAACGTAGGATACACTGTTGACGAGATACAGATAATTGGAAATGGGGAATTATATCCAGCGATAGGTGAACGCGAGCCTAGCTTCGCCGGCACAAGGATAATGAGCGTTTCGCGGAAAATTATAATTCGATATAATTAGTAATGATTTTCGTTTTCCAGGATTTTTATTATATTTCTTACTATCGGCTGAATCGGTTCTCCGTCAGACAATTTTCCAAGGATCCCGTTCCAACCAAGTAATCGATATTTTACTCGTGCCGTGGATGCTCGGCCAGAAAGTAAAGTTACCGTGAATAATTCTTTTTCGCGATGATTCGTTCGAACGCGATTGCACGGCGCAAGCATCGGGAAACGCCCGATCGAGATGGTTTCTTTCCGATCGGTTGAATTCGCGTTTTAACGATTGAGTTGTAAGGGGTAAAGTACCGAGTAGTTTGATGTCTGATATTTTCCGTGAAATTTATGCAATTCACAGTCTTTTTACATCTTTACAGGCACGATTTTAAATATGAATTTTAGTTTCTAAGAAAAGACGAAGATTTTTTAAAAGAAAGCTAATAGGAGCAGACGTTGGGGTAAGTAGATTGAAGCGGCAACGATTCATTAAAATAAACGGTGTGCTACTCTGCTTCGAGCTTTCGTTTCTACCAGTCAAAAGTCGTTTCGTATAATCGCTGGAAAATCACAGTCTCGCGTTACACAAATTCAAAGATTTACCAGGAACGTTGCTTCGCTGTAATCGACCTTCCGTTCTCCACGTTGCTGGTGAACCGTAGCGCGACGACAAAAACGTTTACACGCAATTATACGGCGTTTACGAGTTCTTCATCGACGATACTCGAAGGCCGTAAATTTTTCGAACCACCGCTGCACGTTACACGCCGAGTTGTACACGGTAATTTTACGGTTGTTTTCGTACTGTTCGCGTCCATCCAACGTTTTTAACCACACCTGAACAACCTTTCGTTCAAGATGGTCAGACTTCCGCTTATTCTGGTTCCGAAACTTGCACATGCCACGATGCAAAAAGGAACAACCCGGAAAGTTGCGCGATGTTGCATGGCCATTGTTTCGACAGTGGCTGGAAACGAAATTGCATCGTATCTGCTGTGTATCGCAACCTATCGTTTTCGGCGCTCTGTTTCAAATCGCTTTGTATTACGTCGTTTTATAGAAAGCTTTTAACGTGATCAGAAAATAAGCTTCGAAGAAATAGAAGTATAAAACCGTTAGTAATCCTCGTGGGTTGCGGTGCAGGATAGTGTGAAAACATGCAAATCGATAAGCTTCGTTTGACCTCCGTTTACGGCTACTTTTTATTATAATTAAAGTGTGCTTTCTGTATATTAAATACAAATTAATGGACCAATATATATGAAAAATGTTTACATATACTTTTGTTGTATATTAGTTTGTCCAACATAATTTAATAAAAAATAACAAAGGAAGCGATTCATAACGTTACACAATGAGCAACATTAGGATTTCGTTCATCGGCAACTGAGCCATTCAAATTTTCCACCCTTGACACGATCAACTTTTTAATTAATTTACCGACGTCGTTATTATTTCCGAATGGTCGAGAAAAAAGGAGATAAAAGTTCTCGGAAGTTGAACCGTGCAGATCGAACAATAGTACGTACAAGTTAAGAACGGTGAATGGACATCAGGATTGTGAGGTAAATGGGTGACTGTCGCATCGGAGGAGAACCTGGGGAACCATGGCGTATAAACCGATACGGTTATTTCGGAATATCTGCAGCCATACGCGACCACTCGATGCTTCCATTTCAATGTTCCGCCCCTCTGAGCGTAAAAGTGGCGAAAATGCGTCGAGATAGGGTGAGTTTTGCGAGGGCTGCGACTGGAGAGCTCCGCTATAATACCCCAGTGGCTGGAAACGGGCAATCGAGACGTAAACTTCGATACTCTCGGAATTAGCCTCGGAGAATCGACAGAAATCGCGGGCCGTTTGACGTTTCGCCACCTTTTGCTCGAAGTACAAAAAAGAAAAAGAATAAAACACTCGCAATGCCGTACACGAGAATGCATATTTGAATTTTTTAAACGAGTTCGGTCGAATGCAATATTTGCATCTAATTTTCTCTTTCTTGCGTAATTTTCGATTCTTCTTAAATTCAAATAGGATTATAAATAAACAGATAGATACAGATCCGTGTTTCTCGGTATCGAAGGATATATATATCTTTGGATATTATGAAATTCGTTTCGAATAGGAGACACTTTTGGAAGCAAAGGGCTCGTAGAGATTGATGATGCACCCTATAATTTACTATACGCTTTTATTTCGTTTGTATATCATAGATATAGCTTATGAGTATAATTCTACATCAAGTTTCGAAAATGGATACATTTACATTCATTGTCAATGGATTAACTTTTCGCCTGTCAATGTCATCGTCAATCGCCACCCTCGTCGTCGTCACCTTTTTCATCGTACGGTATAATACTAATTCTTGAAATAGTCAGTAGACACGAGACTCCATTATTCCGTTACTTTTATTACTCTTAACGTGGTAGGTAGGTATTGAAGGACAGCTACGCTCTCTTATCGTTCTAGCATTACATTAATTAGGTATCATCCAGCGGCACGCGAGGAACCGCGACTCTCTCCACGACCAACCAATCAATCGAGCGAGCGATCAACAAAGTCGCCTCTCGATCAATTATACTCGATCGATCGATCGTCGCGGTCCCTCGCTCACTGAGCAACGTTAACGTTACGTAGTGTTAATATTTACATCGAAGAAACTCTTGAAGTAATACACGGCTTTCCATTCATTTAACGTAGGTACAGCAAGACGATAATTATAAGACCTAAATATTCTCGGTTTTCTGATATTTTTTTTCGTATGTTGCCTTTTTTCTTTTTTTTTTTTTTTCTTTTTACGTTCGAATGGTACATGTGTGAGTATGTGTACGTTACGTATGTGAATTTGCACGGTGAGGATGTGTAAACACTTGTATATCGTACGTATACGTGTTCGTGTGTATGTCTGTGGAGAGATTTGAAAACGTGTGTGCACGGTTCTTCCGACGAATGGTTCACGAGTTGAACTACAACAGTACCGTGAGAAGAAATTGGATGTCGAACTGTTGTACGATAAAAAAAAAGAAAAAAAAAAAAGAGAAAAGAAAAAAACGAGGAACAATGACTTCTGTTTTTGCGCAGAGAAAACAATAACGATCACAGTACATCGCGTCGAAGCATCGAACACTCGAAAGAGAAACTTTCGATATGAAAATCCCACTGTCATTGGCGACTCGAGAGTTAAAGAATGCGACATGTGCACAAACCCGGCTACGTGGCTCTTACTTTTCTAATTACGTTCTTTTTTTCCTCCGTTTTTCGGCTCGTCTTCGACTTACTTTCTAAGAATAACCATCACTCGCGTATATTATACTTAATTCTCGAAACAATAAACAATATTTAAGTAACCGTGTAACGGCGCAGGACAATATATAGCCGAGGAAAATTATTTATAAGGACGAAGAACTTAATAAAACGGAAGTTCGAGAATCGCACGATCGTTTTACTGGGAAGAGATAAAAGGGGAGAGGGAAATTTCGCGTTCTCGCGCGCAACGCGAAAACGCGCGAATAGTCGATGAGACAGCTACCCCTTCCTCTCTGTTCGAACGTGAAATTCTCGAGGCATCATCGACCCGCTAAGAAACTAACCGGCAGGATACACACGATGTTGTACACTCGTGAGCATAGAACTACCATAAAAAAATCCTCGTTAAAGGTAACAATATTCAACGCACGCGCGAAAAATGGGACAGCTGCCAATAATAGAAACAACACTTAGAGTGTAGACCACCGACACGTTCGTCCAGCCTATCGACTTCCGGAACTAGTTGTAAGCAATGGAAGCCAAGGAATCATTATGTTTGCGTGCACAACTACGATGTTTTACATTTTAATGAAAATTTTACTTAAGTCTCCGGAAAAAAGTGCTTACATCTAATTCCGAGTCTATGTGCGTAGCGGTGTTGCGTAACACACGCAAATCGATCGTAAGATTCTCTAACGAACACAGTAAAAAGAGAAACTTATATAGAGATAATATATTACAATTAGATGCATTTTTTCGTTCAAATCGTTCTTGCTTATTCTTTTCCTTTTGTTTTCGAAAGACCATCGAATCGTTTCGTATCATGGTCGCGCATTTTTATGGCACGGAGATCTCACTCTGATGGTCTATCGCGAAAGTGCTCTCTGCTGATTACGAGACGAAATCGACGTCTTTCGAAGTCGCAACGTTTTTATAAATATCTGTACATAATCTCGGAAACGTACAAAAAACGATAATAGCATTAATTGTATGATTAAAAGAAAAAAAAAAAAGAAAAAAAGAAGAAAATAAAACTCGGCAATAGTCTCAATCACACTCTTACATTTTCGCTTCGCATTTAACAAAAACAAAACTACAAAAAACATGTAAAATAAACAGCTCATAAATAAACAATCAGATTTAGTACGTAATAAAGAAAATATAACAAATTATTCCATCGTTTTATTCTCATCTTTTCATATTTTTAATTCTATCTGCATCCTGTCAAACGGACTCCGATGTCGTGTCCTTTTAAATAATTCCATCCTTTTTCAATACCAATCAGTACGCATATATTCGATAATAGTTGAAAATTTAGATTTCTGTGAAATATGCCACGTTGCCCAACGTCTACACGTACATAGTACAATTCACGCGAATATTCCCTTTCATTCTATTTCTCTCATTCACACGCTTCCGATTAATTATTCTCTTTTTCTCATTTACGCAGACATAGGTCGTCCTCCGTTCGAAGGACACTCACATCCCCTTTTTCTCTTCCATTCTCTCTTCTGCGCTTCAGAACGCTGTGACACCGTTTCGACCAACGCTCGAGCCACACTCCACAGTGTTTCCGTTTCACACAATTTCCTTAATTCGGATTAGAGAAGTGTTCATGTACGCGCGTGCACGCATCAAATTTCCTCTTTTCCTTTAATTTTTTCTTTGATCTTCCAACACTCTCGAGAGCACCACGCGACACGCACGTATTCCATTTCATCATTTATCGAATCGTCAAATCGATTCCAGAAGAGCGACGATGGATCGTGGTTGGTTCGTCATCTTTATAATTCCTGTTCCTTTTTACGCGAGTTTGGCAAGTCGGGCAAAAGTTGTACTACTAAATAGCGATGCTTTTGTTGTCAACGTTGTTCGTGTTATTTCCTTATTTTTGTTACTTGTGTTTTTGTGAATCTGCACGTATATATATAAATATATACATATATAATACATATATAGTAATATATATAATATGTGTATATATATACATATATGCGTATGTATAGACCTAATCGATACAGTTTTAATTCAATATAATACATCTATAATAATGGTAAGAATAGAGCGAGTAATTCGATTAGATGTCAGGAGAGGAAAGGGTAAATGATTAAGGAAGTAGGTTGGCGAGGGATGGATGAAAGGATGGAGGTAAGATTAGGGGAGGGTGCGAAAGAGAATAAGGAAGCGTTAGGAAAGTTACATGATATGATTACGCGTCAATTATTTGGAATAATATTCTATAACAATGTAGATGCCATTAGGTAGCTTAAAGATAAGCCGAGAGAAAGCTTCGTATGTGGACGGCGCCCGCACAGTTTTTCTTCTGTTACTCTAAAAATTCACGTCTGACGCGCTGATCCTCTTCGGTTTTTGCCCGAATGATTTGGGAACGCGGGGCACGTTCTTCTGCGACGCGCTACGTTTTATTAATCTCATAAAATCAACGTCAATTTCCGTAACAAATTGGCGACACTGAGTATATATCACCGGGAACATAAAAATACTCGCAACGAAACTTAAAACAGAAGGGGGGAAAAATAGACAATAATGTGGACGATCAACACGAACGCTTATAAAAGAGAAAACAATGGAAACGATGCAACGAAACGATGTAACGTAAACAACTGGCAACACGCAACGAACGATCGGTTGTTTGAAACTGTTCGTCAATGGGATTACAATTAGAAACAACGAGAGGACGGCACGCAGTCGAGGCACGTCTCAGCGCGACTTATCCTTTCAGGATGAACGAGCAACATGGTTCAAGGAAAAACGTAAAATGAACGGAATTCGGTTACTAGGGTCCCGAATGGAGCGAGCCGAGCAGAGGAGTGGAAAGCGGAAACGCCTAGGTTCCCAAATCGTTCGTTCGTTTAGTCGAAACACTCGACACTGCTTTCTCGGCGAGAGGCTCGTGTGAATGCGCGTCACACACACAGCTACATTTAATTTTTTTCTTCTTTTTTTTTTCTTTCGTTTCGAACCGCAGTCACTAACGATTAAAGACTTAATACATACGTACGTATATAACATGATCGCTACGAATCTCATCGTTGCGATTACTGTACAAACTTCTCAGCTAATTAATAATGATAATTAATTATACTTAGTACGCGTTACGTATATCCCTAATTTGTCGGACGTATCGGCGCCGCCACTTCCGCTAACCACGTTTCCTGGCCAGCCGCGTCACTTAAGTCGTTTTAAAAAACAGACTCTGTACACGCAAACGGTATTAACATTCAAAACAAAACGTAACTATGCTATGTAGTAATAAAAATAATAAAAATAGTGTCGTCGATAATATTATCAATAATAATAATATTAATATTAATAATTCGTAAATAGAGTCACGTGTAAAGCTTTTCTACAAATAGTTACACCGATTCTCGGGACTCGATCGCGTCACGTGCATCTTTTCCCTTCTTTAATGTTCTTTTTTTTGTTTCCCCCGTAAAAAATTTCTCTCCCCTTTCCATTAAATTTCTTCAGTTCCCTTTTCCATTCGTCCTTTTCTTTTTCACATTCGTATTTCTTTTTACGTATACATTGAGCCGAAGAAGATTGAGGCGCGATCGCACACCTTCCTTTTTTTATTACTTTCCGTCCGAAAACTGTCGATATAGAACAGAAATAACCTTAAACCGGCAGCACGAAATGCATCACGAACAACGTATCACGCCGATCAAGGTCGCGCGTTTATATTGCTACCCCATTAAATTCCGTAACTGAGATTACGTGGACCGGAACCGATATGCGACTTGCGTGCGTCGACAATTTTTCTCACAGTTCTCTCCGCTTCTACGTCGCTACGGCCACGTGCGTCGATTCTCCTCGATCCTGCTCCGAAGAAGGTATAGTTGTGTCGCCAGGAGTCGCAATAATACAACGTTACGCACGCAGGCGAAATCGTAAGAAGTAAACCGCGACATGTCTAACATGATCGCCCTAACGTCGGACGCGAACAGAAACGAGAATCGTGAGCAGACGGACTTTCCAAGTATAACCAAGTACGATTCTTCGTTCAAATTCCTTCGAGCGAGCGCTATGAGCTTCGTCTTTCAGAAAATTCGTCGAAAGTGTTCGACTTATTGTTTGTCGTTGGAAGAAACAGAAAGGAAGAAGAAAAAATAGAAACAAAAATTATAGAAATAACATATAGGAAAGCAAAATAAGCAAGAAACAAATATTCGATTCTAACATGATCGAACGCGCGTCTCGTCGATTCTCTTAACTATCAACGTCGTCGTCGTCGTCGTCGTTCGTTGACTGTGTTCATCGAACTGCGTCAGTATTAATTGGGACCCAGCGGCAACTATATATTTTTCCGAGTATCCCGTTTCCTTGGAACGTTCCATTCCTATCAACTGAACCGTATATCCTACCGTATCTTATTATATTTTATATTCTATGTCGTTCGCGTAAACGTAATATTCTTTTTTCTTCGCTTTCGTTTATCTTGCTCGTTACACGTTTAAGACATCGTTACAATTAACGGTATGCAGAGGTATATTCTCTATGTGGAGGTCTGAGGAAGGTGGCGTGGAGGTTGAAGGAGCAAGAAGGGGACGGGTGGGGGTGAAGGTGGATGGAGATAGTTTACATGAGTACATCTCGTGCGTAAACTCGCATGCTCAGCTTAATCGTTACCTTTACGTACGGCGATATTTATGTATAATAGTACTTTAGGTAATTAGCGGTATAGTATTAATATGAATACGGTTTTTATCCATTCACTCACTCTCTCTCTCTCTTCCTTTCTCTCTCGCTCTCTCTCTCCCTATCTCTCGCTCGCTCAATATTACTTTTCCTTAGATTTTCCCCCTAAAAACGATGCGATTTCACCTTCATTACGGACGTCTATTTATTCTTTACTTTTTCACTATATAATAATAGCTGCTCTAGCTGATCTAAAAATTGTTCCTTTCCTCCCTTCGATTTAACAAAATCTTATTTTTTCCTGTTTCTTATTCTTTTGTCGCGTAGATTTTTTTTTTTCATTTCTTCTTTTTCTATTAATCTTTTGCTTTCTATGTATTTTTACGTACGTCATACGTATTCTAAATTTCATTTTCATTATGATACTACTATCAAAATCTTTCTTTTTCTATTTGTTTCTTCGTTTCCCGAGCACGGTAGAACAAATTTTCTTCCCCTTTCGTTCATATACATATATATTTATGTATGTATATATATATATATATATATAACGTACTCGTTATTTTTAACAATATATAATACGGTATTGTGTACACTATGATTTTACATCGTAAATAGATAGTCATTGAGCGATTCGTACAACAGATCCTCCGCCTTCATGGAAAACAAATCTTATGGTTTTTCTTGGTTCGAGTTACGTATATGCGTTTGTTCGCAGCGTTTCAACGATTCGTCGTAGCTGTTTCTCAAACAGATCGATAAGCAATTCGCCAATTTCTTTCGAAACTTTGAAAATCAAACGAATCGCTGGAAATCGCGAGTATCGGAAAAGGATGAAGAAAAGACGTTCGACAGGAACGAGAAATTTTCGACGCGCAAGTCTCAAGAATATTAACTTACGGAAGACCAAATGACATCGACGATACATTCTATATTGTTTCGCGATAAATAATATTAAAAACCGATCGGCATCCGAATGGATAATCGTCGAATATGGCGGAGGAATTATTTTGTACGGATCGACATTAACGGGGAGGGGAAAAAAATAATTAGGTAATAATTTATATAATCTGAAAGATCGGCATTTCTTTCTCGGTTTCCCTTACTAGTCCTCTTCATCGTTACGAATTCTACGTAAGTAAATAGCAACAACGGCTTCTATATCTATGGAAAAAGGTCTACCCTGACACCAAATTACGTATTTAATGTACTAAGAGTGAGATACTCGTCCGGTGATGTGTCTTTGTTTGCGTAAAAATCTCTTGCGTGTATTTAGAAGTTTGTTCTCTCTCTCTCTCTAGTGTACTCCCGTTTTCTTCTCTTTTTTCCCGATTTTCTCGCCCCTTTTCCTTTTTACTACGGCCACTCGTGCGTTCGATTATCGTCCGCGGAAGCACGTTGCTGTCCCGTGATGCTGGACGCGAAAGTGTAACACAGAGATACTCGGACATGGAAATAACAAATCGATGAAAAGTATTGAACAAGAAAAAAAAAAAGAAGGAAAAAGATGGAAGGAACAGAACGAAATAATCATCTGTTCATTTTTAACGATTTCGATACTCGAATTAACACGGCTATATATATAATATGCTCGATATAACTATGATAACACTACGTAAAATTAACAGACAAAAATTAACATGTGTCAACGCGAAATGAGCGAATAACGTTATTAAGAAGGAAGAAGTATGAAAAGAAGAAAGAAAGAAAAAAACAATCGTAGTTGGAAAATAAATTTCTCTTAGAAGAACGTGGCGTTCGAAATGGTCGCGGGATCGGTCATGGATCGTGACCGCGACCCAATTAAACAATGATCCTCGCCAATAGCGTAACGATAAATTATCTTAGATAATATGGAAAACGTGTTGCTTTTATACAAGTTATCTTGCATTAGTAAAAGCCTTAGCGATACCTTGCGCGATATCATCTGAGATCTAACTGAAGCGATAAATGAATGTGAATGCTCATCGACGAGTCAGCCCCTCCCGAAATTGACTACTACCTGAAACGTTTCAATTTTTTATTCGAAACACGGTCGTACTGGTCGGGTTTATCGGAATGAACGGCGTTCTCGAACGTTTGAAACGTTCGTTCATCGAGATAGTTTAAAACATCGTTATCGAGAGATCGAAAAAATACGTGGAGAAGAATAATCTCGTTTTCTGTCTGATTGATGATGATCTTTCCCCATGTAGTTTCGGATGTAGTTTCCTAACATCTTCGTGCAACGCTTCATCGCTCATCGTGGTTTCGTCAAATTTCCTCGTAAAAAAATAAATTTCCACGCCTCGGGCTTCCTCTCGACTAATACCTGGTACTAATCGAGAGGAACCGACGGACATTCAGTTTTAGAAAAGAGAGAATTTATCGTTGAAGGAATACCAATCGAAGCAACGACGCGTTCCAACGCCGATCTTTTTCAACGTTTCGCGAGAGAACATGGCCGATCCGGGTCGGAGAAACGTATGAAAAGAATGTCTAGAAGGAAAAAAGAGAAACGAAAAACTGAAGGAAACACCGATTCGCAACGGGTTCGGTTAGAACGGTTAAAGGATATTTGCGTCAGCGAGAGCAGATCTGGCGTAGTCGGCACGGACGTCAGAAATGGCAGAAATATTATCGGGAGCGACGTTAATTTACCTAATTACAACGCGAAGTCTCGAAGAGGCAATCACGAGCGTAAACCACGGTTAATTAACTCTGGAAAAGGAGCTCAGCAAATGGCATCGATTTGTACCACTAAATTCCTCTCTCGTGGAAAGAAGTCGGCCAGCGGCACGAAATTGCTTGTGCGCATACGGTCGAATGCATGCGCCACTAGTTTCGTTATAATCGGTAAGAAGCGCGGTATCCGAAGAAGGTATCTGAGGTATTCAAAGTCCGCAATCGCACGATAGGTATGTTATGTTTTAACGAGGGCGTCGAGAGTTCTCTGGTACGATCCGTTTGCCATCCTTTCCGCCGCTCATTCACTCGCGCGAGACCAATCGTAACGCGAGTTACCCCGGCGTTATCGGTTCATCCCCGAAGAACAAGCTATATCGAATCTACGCGTATACCGTGAGATTCGATTTTCACTCATCTTCTTGCCATATCCTTCTATCGGCAATAGAGAAACTCTCTTCGACCAACTAAACTTTGATCAGGATATTTCGGAGAAAGCTGGCGGATATACGTAGACGTTCCGATACGTAGACGCGAAGAAAAGATATCGCGATGATCAATGTTGGTAACTGTCGTATGGTGAACGAGAGATAATTAGAATAATCGATCGAACTTGAAATAGAGAAATTTGAAAGGTCAGGCCCGCGATCGTCCATGTTCCTTGGCATGGTGGAGAGCAACGAGTTTCGTGTCTCCCTTTTTCTTTTTTTTTTTTCTCCGTTTTGATCGTTCAGCGGAATTAGACGAATTCTTCGACAGCCTCGTTTAATTACTCCCTACCACTCCTCCGTCGGTATTAATTGATCGTCTCGTCGGCGCTGCCGTACACGGGATCTTCTGTTATACGGCAGGGCGGCGTTAATCCTTCGGCCTCTCCTCGTTCAAGCTAATTCTAGTTCGTCGGTTTCCGACGCGCGATCGTTGGCTCCTCGTGTAGTCTGTGTGGCAGTTATCACGCCAACTGATCATCCCCGCTGTTCATCACCCGGCAATCGCGATGACTCGTCGCGCCCGATTAACAATTATTACATTATACGCTCTAGGAATCAGTCACAGGCTAGGTCCTTCCTTTTGGCCCAGCCAAATAAGTACGTAGTGTTTTTTTTTTTCTTTTTTTTTTAATATCTTTTTCCGTTTTTTCTTTTTTTTGAGGGTGTGCTTCTCGCTTCTTTTATACGCTTCGCTTTTCTACTACGCTCCTCTCTCTCTCTCTCTCTGTTTTCTAACGACTACGATTACTTCTTCCGCATCCTATTTCTCCTTCGTTCCTTTCTTCTTCCGTAAAAAACAAAAGAGACAGACAACTTCAAACATCGTTGCGCGCTTTTCTCTCTCGGTTCCCTCGTTTCCTCCACAACCTTTGCAATCCCCGAGTCTCTGCCTCTTATCGACACCGAGTCTCATCGGAGAGGGGCAATGGCACAACACGGTGCACTATTGTCGTTACTCCGAGTCGTAATCGTTCGCCTTCGTAAAACCGTCCTCTACTGCGTTTCCTCTTCGTTTCCCTTTCTTCTCTTTAAACTCGATACGAAAACAAGAGAACAGAGATCACTCGATAAAGTCTTCGTAGTACGCGTACTACGTAAAGTACGCGAGAACACCTTCTTCTCAGTCAAGAGAGCGGGAGGAAAAAGAAGCCCCGAAGAGACAGGCCTTCGTGTCCTAGTCGGTTCACGCCGGAAGAGCAAGAAGAGGCGCATTTTTCGTGCTTGCCCGCGTTAGTTCGATTCTTCTTCTTTTTTTTCTCTCTCTCTCTCTCTCTCTACACGTTTGGCCAACCTCTTATCAGCTACTTCGCTTCGATGTATGCGTCTAGGCTGCTGCGTCCAGTCTCTTGTTTCTTCTTTAAAAGAAAGACAACCGGCTTAGCAAAGTCTCCTATGTGGGCACCTTACTGACCGCCTTCAGAAGATCGCTCTGCGTCTTGTCGAGACCGCTCACGTGATGTTGCTGCTGATGCTGCAGCGCGGCGTTCTGCTGCTCCTGCTGTATCTTCGCTTGCTTCTCAGCCTGCTGCTTCTTCATCATGTCCTGTTCCTCCCGTTCCCGCCTGGCCTGCTCGTTGATCTCTTTCACCGCCCTCAACTCCTTCTTCAGCTTCATCCGCCGATTTTGGAACCAGATCTTGATCTGTCGTTCCGTGAGGCAAAGGGCGTGCGCAATTTCTATTCGTCGCCGTCGCGTCAGGTAATGGTTGAAATGAAATTCCTTCTCCAACTCCAGCGTCTGGAACCGTGTGTACGTCTGTCGACCCCTACGCCTCGGACAACCGTTCGGCCCTGGAAACGTCAAAAACGCAGATTTGCCTAGGTTAGTTTTTTTATGCAGGAAAATTTGCCTTTTAACCCTTTGCACTACCACAGTCAACTCCTGCCACGTCGATATGCTTACCACGCTCGTTGTCCCCTTGGTCGAAGATAAATAAAACGTCGCGCGAGTTACTCGAATGATCGGCACATTGATAGTGAAAATTTGGAAGAATAAGTTGACTGTTGACTCGGTATAATGAGCACGCAAGAAGTGCAAAGGGTTGAGTGATCAAATTATATTCAATAGCTGTACGTTTGAAATTAAAAGCTCCCTTCGCTGACGCACGGAGGTCGATCTTGAAGACGAGTTTCGTTTACGAAAGCTGTTACTCTATATGGTGCACTGACTCCATTTTCATCATCCATTATTGATTTATTTATTAAACTCGCTTACGTAATTGCTGAGCGATTATATGCATTAGCCGGTTATTACGTATTAGTCGATCCATCAACTTCATAAATGTCATTAGCCGCGAACACCAACTATGTGCAATAAAACTGCTACTAATTTCACGTTTTTTCGACCATATAAATTTGCCGTTCTTGTTTCGTGACCGTCTCGCGAACGTAAGAAGGAAAAGAAGGCTACCCCGATTACGAACGAGGTTTTTCGTTACGTAAAGTTCAATTCTTTTTTCACAGAATGACCTGCGTTTCGCTTGTCGAGTCACAAATCTCAACTCTCTCCTCGCTTTCTCTTTCCGTGAAAAAAAGCTACACGTTCGGATGGTCAGTTTATTGCAGGGGTTGAACGAGGTAAAAAGTAGAAAGTTTTGGAGAAAAAAAAGTCTACGTGTTCATTTTAAATAGGCGTAAAGAAAGATTGAACCCTTTTTTGAAATATCTTTTCGCCCAACTTTCTCTGCACCCGCAGAGTCAAAGTCGTAAAATGGGATACGCAGAGCGCACTGAATTTTTTATGGTGTTTAGGTAGCTATCGAAGCACACGACCGCGCTAACCAGGTAAAGACTCACGCTTGTCACCTGGCTTTACCTGGTTTCGTATCGGAAAACTTCGCTTACCCAGCCCTTTAAAAACCTGCCCGAGACAACACGCGATCCCAATATCTTCGACATTTCCATCCAAGCAATTACGCAAACCTTACATTTAGCCATCCTAATTGATATCTTTTCACTTTCCATTGCTAAATACCTAAGTACTAAGAAATTACGCGAACGGTGATTTCGAAGTTTCAAAGGCACACACAGTTTGGTTATTTGCGATTTATACAGAAGAGAACGCAGCTAAGATGGCCGCGAGTTGCACCATAGACGCGCGATAAACTTCTCACGGGCAATTTTCGCAATTGGCTCGAACGTAATTTTACTTTTGGCCGGCGGCGTAGAAGGGTGGGCTCAGCGTTTTCAGTTCGTCGCTGAGAAACCGGTTCTCCGGCGCAATGAACAGTCAGCCATAATACCATCATTCTCGGGAAGACGCTGAGTGGCTATATGATTGCCACGTGATGAAGCAAATACGCGCTACCGACTACCAAAAGATAGCGAGATTTTCTGTTCGATGAATTTTGTCGTTGATTCGTACCAAAATCGTAACCGATCAGTTAAAGACGAACAACATTCGATGCTTATAAAATCTTTGCCCGTGTCCCTTTATCTATCGTTCGTCTTTCAGAGAAAATTCATTTCACTTCATGGAGATGGAGAGATAGATGACTTTGCGTGAAACTTACGCGAACCGTCGCAAATCCCGAGCAAGTATCCTCCAGTAAATCTTTAACCGGCGTATTTCTCCATTTTCTAGTTCGCGAACAATGCTTTGAGAACTGGAAGCTTCCGACACACTCTGAGGAAAGCAGCCAGTAACACGCGGCATGACCCATCCTGTCGTCATTGTTCAAAGCCAGACAAGAAAGAGGAAAAAAGGGAAAAATCGCGAGGGAATGCAGAGAATGCTGATATTGAATTCAGCATGGCCGTTCGCAGCAGTGCGGTCCAGGATTCACTGGGTGTGTATGTGCGCTTGTGCACAGCCTCCGACGAGGTTACACATATTCGCCAATTCCTATCCATGTGCTGTGTCGATGCGATAGTAGTGGTTGTGCGTACGGTGCGGGTACGGCCGTGAGATCGGTGTGCGAGGCAACAACAACGGAGCCAACGTGGTTTTTCGGCAAGCTTGTGTGCGTGAGTTTAGCTCACGTAGGAAGAGAGCCCGCGCGGCCGGTGCAGCCACAGCGACAGGGTGGTTGCTGAAGCTCGAAGGGTGGGCCATAGGTTACCTTGGCAACCGGAGGGAAAACCATTCCATCCTGCTGGCGGCATATCATGCCAGGGGCGAGTCAAGCAGCCAGAAAACCCTTCGTTGCATCCTCCCTGTCGGTCCTTGCTCGCCGCCAAGCCCTCGCATCTCTTCTCTCTCCTCTTTGCTCTACAGGCGCCGCACGGCTCTCAGAATTCGTTGGTTCCTCTCTTCTCTCGACCACCGGTGAACCCGATTGTCCCCACACACTTCAACCACCATAAATATCTACGGGACCATCGGCCGAGCGCTGGCGCGAGCATTATCAACAATTTCGCTGGATCAAGCTAATGTCCATGCAGAATTTATAGATAACCGTTCTTGCCGCCCCTCCGGAGGGAGCTGTCTGGCCAGGATTTCGTCGGACGGGGTTAACAGCTGGGCGTGAAGCTCGTTTGCTCCCGGCAATGCTTAATTTATGTACCTTCTTCCTCCTCTCCTTCGAATATCTTTCAATTTCTCCTGCTCCCTTTGCTTTCGTTCAAACAAGCGAAATACGCGGCGAGCGAGAGGTAAACGCGTCCGACGTTTCAAACGTAGAGAGGAACGAGGCGAGACAACGCTGCGAAGGAAATTGGCCGACGTTAGTTATTTTCAAACGGCGTGGCACCGATAACCCTCGATCGAAGATCGCCGATAACCTCGCACTATGCGATTAATAAAAAAAGTGACGAAAGAAGCGTGTAATATGCGTCTGCCAGTCTGGCACAATAGATAATCCCCTCTTGCTTCCCTAACACACTACAACGACCATTTTCACTCGTTTTATGATCATTCATTCTCGCGTCCTCTGTTTGTCAATAGCGCGATAAGCTGGTTTACATTTGCAATTGATAATTGATTAATCATAAATCAACAGACTCATAACAATCCTACAGCATGGCGATACAAACAAACAGAGACATGGAGAAACCAATTTTTTCACATAATTCCATACTCGTCGCCAACTTTTTCCATAACGAACCAACTCGTGCTTCGTTCTACGTTCGTGTCGAGGCATCGAAACTTCCTCGATTCTATTACATCGCAATCGCGTGACACGGAACGAGCACGGTGACAGTGATCGACGATGATACCCGTGATTTCTGCCTGCAGATATCCGTTAATTAACAGCAAGTCGCGAGTGATTCAGGGACAACGGAGTTATAGCTGACAGGCGGTGGTCCATTTTGGCAGAGGGCAGCCGTATGATACGGCGTGTGCGTGGTGCTACACGACGCAGCCTGTAAACGAGAAGGGCGAAGGCCTGCGCCTAATTGCGGCCATATATTAAGTTTAATACCTGCTTTAGGTCGCCGCACGCGGCTTCACCGTTCGTCGAGTAGACGAGGATATTGCGGAAGTTTGCCTGACTGTGTTCGCCTCCCCCTACGATTGCCACCCCTCGCTCGCGTTTCCTACTACCGAGATTCTATCAATGTTGCCCGATCGCACGGTTGTCCTCTTAAGTTCGCGAATTTATACGAAATCCATGGAATCGAACTTTAAACGCTTCGATTACGCTCGATCGTTTCTCTCGGGAAAAACTTATCTCTCGTCCACTGAAGAGACGCGAGGTTAATTCGCTGGCTGAAATAGGGCGTTCGGGGGGCGGTGCATGAAACTTGGAACATGTAACCAAGTTTATACGTTCGAGATGGATTCACTAATGGAGGGTTGGTCATTTCGGAAGCTTCGCCCCGTTTATTCGGTAGAAAACTTCGCTCTTTCTTCTTTTTTCATCCTCTTTATCCACTACTTTATTGTATTTTGCAGCCTTCTAGAATTTTCAACGTTTACCTTCCAATGCTCTAATCGACATAAAACATCGTTCAATTATTCATTACGATATCTTGTAATTATTAGCCATTTCAGTAAATAGCGATTATTTTTCATATTCCAACGACGGTTAAACTACAAGGTTTAGTGAAATAAATTTAAAGTTACCTCGATATATTCTGAATAGTCGGGAAACTATCAGCTTCACGATTCTAACATGCGAATCGATAGGAAATACGCTTCGGATGACATTCTTTCCCCTGGACACACCCCACGTTAACGCGTCATCGTATCCGGCAATCTTCGATTACTTTCCATACTCTTCTCGCCCTATACGATAACCAGAGACGCGATAAATCGTTTCCAGGGCGGTTAATGTCAGTATCAGGTTGACCATCATGAGCATCAAGGGCCATATCCGCTGCGATATCGAAATCGTGGAAAATGATCGTCCTGTGCGCGTTCACCCCGCAATACTTATCAGTCCTTCATATTTTTATTTCGTGCATGGCGGCAATCGTAGAAACGGTGGTTACGCAAGTCTGCTAAATACCCGTGGGGATACCTCGTCGAGTTTTTGCCGATGTCTTGGCGCAACGACCAAGGGAATTGCGCAACTCCGCGAAAAACGCATGGAAATCGCCACAAATTACGCCGTGCGCCAAGAATTCGCAATCACAAAGAGAAAGGTGCACGCCGCGTGGAAAAAATCATCCGCGTTGCGTTCCTCCGCTTCTGTGTAACTTCTGTACTATTACCGCAATTGTGGAAGAAAAGAATCTACGGCTACGTCGAAAACGTTTGGCGCAGTTAACGCGACAAGAACGGGACGTCGATCGGAATCAATAAAAGTCATGCTTAACGCGATTACGATTTACAATCGTGAAACCGTAATAATAATAATTTCGAGGGTCTAGCAAAAAGGAGAAAAGCGGCGTCAAGTGGAGCGGACTGTCGTTCATAGCGGAACGAAACGGTGGGCTGCCGTACGTACCACAATAGCGACGCCAATAGAGGCCCAGGTATCGTAAATCTAGACGAGCGATTAAACGTCAAGCGCGCGCCTCGTACGTTCCGTGTGGTTTTCGCTTCTTCCGAAACGCGGTCGAAAACAATGACGGCGTTGCTTTAACAGCCATTTTGAGTCTGGCCATTCGCACGACGGCGTTATCGGGCGACGGTGCTTCGTGGTTATCGGTCAACAAGCGCTTTTTCACCGTCCGTCGAATATCACCGTGCAGCCTTTATATTTCGTTGCGTAAATTACTCCGTACCGCCCATCTTTCTTTATTCGTTCGCGTCACGGACACCATTAACGAAACTCGATTAAGAATACGAAATGCGACTATTTATAAATACACGTTTGCCGTTTGTTCTACGTAAGCCACGTCGCGGAGCCGGCAAGGTTCAATAACTAACAGGTCTCCTTCGACTTTGACGAGTTTGTAGTAAGGCGACACAAAAGTAAAGGTAAATCGATTAATAAATAATGTGGAATATATCGAGCACACTTTACCGTCCACTTGCTTCGAACAGGGATAGAAATAGAACGACGTTTCGTAGGACGGATGAAAGGAGCAATGGAGGAGTTAGGAGGCGTTAGGAGGAAAGAGCCGTGCAGTTTGAAATGGAAACGAGATACAGCCACTGACAGCCGGAATAGCGTCGATCGCCTGGTAAATTCGCGTCTCGAGTTTTATTCGTCGTACGTTTCACTTACCTTGTCGCTTTTATTCGGCATTATTTACGCGACCCTGAGTTATTATTTCACCGAAAACACCGACTGGCCGTGTTCACGGGCGGTAAACACGTCTCATTCGCCGCAACACCTAACCGTTCCCATATATTTGCGTTCCGTGTGCTCGCTTTTTCCTACGCGCCAACCCCTTTCTTCCTCTTCGTGCGTCCGCTAAAAGCAACCCGCCTCGCGTTAGCGGAGTAAATTCAAGGATGAGTCATAAAGCGCGCATAACTCGCAATGACGCCGCAAAGACCCGATCGAGCCGACTCCTAACGAGATCGGGATTCGTTAAAATTTCTCTGGAATTCCTGGTGGCTCGTTCAAAGAAGTAAGAACGCGCTCGAGTAACCGGATAGCATGGAGATACAGTTGCCAACGAGTTTTAATCGTAATGCAGTTCCGTGTTCGTACGCGGTTGATTCACGTTTATAAAAATGTCTATGCCGAACTCCTATTTGCATGGTTAGGTCTTGGAATTTTATATCGACGAAGGAAAAACAAACAGGGTTATACGTCATTCCAGACGATGGAAACGTATCGATTAGAAGAAATTACACAGACGGTGCCACCACCGATACAAACAGCGGAATGTCACGCTTAAATTAAACGACCAGATTTAATCGGCCGTCCTTTCGTGTACCGATTACAATAATCACCCGCGATCGGCGGTGCGCATAAAATTACCATAAATGAATCTCGCTCGGTCATGCTCGGTATCTCCTATGTCTGTTCCGACTGTTCTCTCTTTCCCTTCCTTACATTCTCTTTCGAGCAGCTGCATAGACAGAGTTTTTCCTACGCTCATGTCGACACGGGGTGCTAGGTCGTGTTTTCCGCAATCTGTCGTCACACCTGGATTCCTTTCCAGTTCCACGTATACTTCCAACGCTAGGCGATCTCTTGGCAGCAGTCGAATAAGGGCAACCACGAGGCTACGACCGTGGAAAAGTAAGAAATTCCGGGAAGCTTTAATCGGTCCGGAGAAAGGGACAAGTCACCGCGACCAATCAACGCGAGGTTAACGTCTAGGTTCGCTAGATATTTGCGAGGGATGGCAAATCGGCCACGAAAAGTGCGAGGATTAGCCGGATAAATCGCTCGAGCATGGTGGAGCCTGGAATTGCCACTAAGTAAGAGAGAGAAAAAGAGCGAAAGAGTGAGTAAATGGAGGAGTTATCGCGACCATTTTGCCCAGTCTCCGTCTCTCTCTGATACTCGTACACCGACGTCCTTCTCGTTCAGGGAACGACAGAGGAACGAAGCCTTCTGGCTCGTTCGGCCGTTCTCTAGCGGAGGCTGCAGTGACCCGAGAAGGCGATCAAGCGATTCGTGGGTCGTGGCTGGGCCGTATCTTCTCTCCCGTTCCCCCTTCGTTCGGCCTGTCTACATTTTTCACCGGCTCGAGATTTTATTTGCCCGCAGTGCCGCGAAATTAAGCCGTTTTGAGATATTTATGAATGGATCGGGCACCAGCGCTGGACCAGCCGCTCGAACAAAGAGGCACGCCAGCGCCCTCGTCCTCCGCCACCACGCGATTTGCGACTGTTGTCAAACTAGATGCTGCTGCCTTTTCGTTCACGCGAACCTCCCTCTCTCTCTCTCTTCCTACATCCTTCCGCCCTCTCTTCAGCATTGTCTATGGAATTCCTCGAATGGAGCCGGATAGCAGGCATATCTGCTATATGATGTCACGTATCCGAATACATTAGTCGCTGGTCATACGGTGGCTTTTTTTAGACGGCAAACGGACGAAGACGTGATTAAAAGTTAAAGTCGTCGTGGGCCTCGTTAAAACTTTTGGCAAAGCGAGCCGTGTTTCATCTTATAGAATGCCATTTTCACTTTCTATATTTTACGGTACGTGCGTCTCTTATCTCTGAATGTCTTCTTTTTTTCTTTATCGTTTTTAAATGTAGCCACAAGTTTTTTTTTATTCAAGGCGCTGCTATAAGAGGTACGAAGATAAGGTTATCAAAGTTCGATGCTCTATTTGTCGGCTGGAAATTTTACGATAACTCAGATCCGTTTCGAGAAAACGACCTCTGTCAACATGTCCAAAGAGAGTTCGCTCCGACTCTTCCAGCAATTCCATTCACTCGTTTGACAAACGATCACAGCGTAATGATCTCGAAATCTCTGGCAGCGGCACCGTACCAATAAGAACCGACGTTATTCCAATCGCCTGATCACTTTACCTAACTATGAAACCCGTCGTCTACGTACCGGTTCCTAGCGTCTCGTGCCCAGTCCCGATAGCTACGTATGAGTAACAGCGTACTAGCCGCGACAGCACACATTCGAGAACTTAAAATCGCGTAGGAGGCGGTGAAATATACTTCTTTCGAATTTCCCGTCGCGTCGATAATCTCGTCATCGACGGGAAGAAATTTGTGCACCAGTTCGATGGGTAGCTCTATTTATGGCGAAGAACGCGACGAAAGATAGCGAAGCGAATGCAATCCGCGGAGAAAGATAGACGCGAGGGATCATCCATCTGTCGTCAGCCTAAAAGCAGTCTCTGCTTTGCTGTCCACTTTTAAAAATTATCGATCTCATCCAAATACGTTACACGTACCGCTCGGTTGACTTACGATCTACACATTCTCGAGGGGAACCAGAGCAAGGAGCGATAGAAACACGCGGTTGCGACGTGGGTGTCTTTAATCTGTCGGGCTGAAACGAGAGGAAAGGAAAGAAAGAGCAAAAGGTAAATGGCGAAACGATCTCACGGGAGACTATACGTACAGGTGCTCACGCACTCTTTCGTCACGCGTGAGTGTGCGTACGTATAGCATAGCTTCCATCAGGACTAGCAATAGGCTTAAATCCCGATTGGTTGGACAGCTCGTTTCGCTCTGGTGTGTGTGGCGAGCTATGCGTTCCAACACGCGCCTATGTACCGTGTCATGGAAGGGTGTAGAAGAAGGGGGGTGGATATATATGAGGGTATGCCGTTCGTATATATACGGGGTGGTAATAAAGGATTCCGACAAGGATGGATGATGAGAGGGGAGAAGTTCGCTCCATTGTTCCCGGTGGAACCCAAACGTCATCTATAAGGGTGCCTCCCATTATCTGCCGTGTATCTGCCTCACGCACACGCATTCAGCCAACCAGAGTGGGGACGCGTTACGCACACAACAGTGAAACCGGCGAGATCGGCTCTCTCTACCCAGATGCGCGACATGGCGGTGCCTTTCACGGTGTGTGGAATCGTATCTACATGGCGGCTGACTGTGCAGCTATTCCTTCTCTGGCAATAAGCGCTCTAATCTCCCACGAAATTGTAAAGTCACCTTGGCAGTGAAATTTATAAGAGAAGCCCCCGACCCGGTCTGATGGCACGAGCAACGCGCTCGCATTGCACCTCAAAAAAAAAAAAAAAAAAAAAAAAGGAAAAAAAAGGAAGAGAAAGACGGAAAAAAACGCACGTGGTATCTAGTTGTTTCTTCTGTCAGAGGATACGCCTTTCTTTGTCTCGTCTCCTGAACCGACTGTACAAAATATTGCTGTTTACGACACAACGAGAGAAAGATGATCCCTGTTCGCATTCTTTTCCCAAGAGAGAACACAGGTTTCGATTTCGTCGAGAGAAAAAGAAGCGTGGTCCTATAAACGTGGACGACGATAGAGGATGGTGGTAGCGCACGTGAGAAAGAATTTCCATTATTCGACGTCATGAAACCGTGCGAGCGCGATAATTCGAACGCTATAGCGACCCGCGTAAATTGCATCAGTAGCACCGGCGCTGAGTTGGAAACGTTAGTGGAAATGGTACAAAGCCGACAAATCGTCCATGTCCCGTAGCAATTGCGATATATCCTCGCCGAATACGACGCGTTACGAACGGTCTATGAGTGCGATTCGTGCGAGTCACTCGCGCACCAACGTCTAATTAGCATACGTGATATGCCTCGTTTATTTTTTACTTCAGTTTCATTTCCCATGTTTCATGGAATGAGACGTAACGCCGTTCGATCTTTCAAATGGCGACAATTCCAACAAATTTGATCAAAATCGTAATCCTTTACGTTTTAAATAATACGAAAAATAATATTCTCTTGTCTGTTTAGCCTTTTTCGTTGTATTTCAGTTTAAAAAGGGCGCTTACATTTGTTAATTGCGCGACACACAGCATGCATAATTCTCGTTGTTGGAATGGTATCGCGGTGAAGCGGTTGGCGACCGAATCTCTCAAAAATAAACCAGCCGGCAGCACGCCAATCCTAAAATACACGTAATCTCGTGCGCGAGCTAAATGGAGGGCCTCGATACGATCCTCCGGATTAAATTTTAATTTTACAATAAAGAATGACGTATTAGAATGCTGTTGGCAAACATTCCGTCCCTCGTAAGAGTCGTAAGGGAGGCGTGCGTCCCCTTTCGTACATCCTGGCTGACGCCACCCCTCTCCGCCCCCATAACAGGCCAGCAGCGCGAACAACCACCCCATAGAACCCCTAAAACTCTAATTACGGCCTTACATTCCCTACCGACCGTCTTCTACCCCTGCTCCTTTTCAACCCCCCTCATATTTTCCAACATTCTTCCTCTCCGGCCGGGTCCTCCTCTTCTTCTTCGCCCTCGTCACTGCTACGCAGCCCTCTCCTGTGCACCATTACATGCAAATGCCACGGCTGTCTCCTTCCGCTAATAAAAGTCGTGGCCGCGCAATTTAGAACATCCGACGTACAGTCGCAACGGCTTCCGAAAGATACTCGAGACGAGACACGGAATAAGTTCGAGGAGCTACCGACACGTCGGCGAAATTATTACTCATTAGCAACACCCCGGAACACGACTGCGATCCCGGTGTTTTATGTTACCTACTGGCCGTGCACCGTTTGAATTGTTGTTTAAAATGCTGCTTAAATTATAGCGAAGCGGGTACACGTCGTCTTCCAGCGAAGCTCGTAAACGTTTTTAGTGCGCGTTGAAAAAAACCAGCTGTCCCCTTGTGCTCCCTTATTCCTCACTAATTTTTCCAGTTGCGTACGATTGTTTCAAATATTTAAATATTATCTTTGATTTGATAACATTCGTTTCGAAGGTTTCGTAATAAGCTGGACCTCGATATATATTAATTAGACAGAAGTAAAATAAGACAAGAATCGTTCCTTTATTGAAAGAAACAATTGGAACGGATAAGATCTTGGCCGTAGGTAGCGGTAAGAGCAGGAGTAGCTATCGTCGCGGTGAGGAACGTTAGAACCCACATAATGTTTAATCAGAGCACGTTGCGGCTTTACGATATTAGTTCCCGTTACGCACCCTCCTTCACCCTTTCCTTCTGTCGATCTTTCCCATTCTTCGCCCCGCCTGTTCAACCAATGGATGGTGGACCGACCTTTCAGAATCTTCCGAATATTTCGAAAGTTACAACCCCGCAGTGTTTAACCTTCGACAGGAGATGGCTGAAATGTGTTTGCTCGACTCCCTTCCAATCCACATATGGTGACAAGGACGTGTACATTGTACATATTGGCCGAAGGATTATATCGCTTCATCGAATAGAAATTGTGGCTCGATATCAAGAAGAATGTAGTAAAAGTTGAACGTACTCTGTGTGTAAAAGGAAACGATATATCTATAAGAACGCGAATAAGATGAAGATAATTCGAATTGCGCAATGTAAATATTTTCATTCCATCGTTACAAGCCAAATAACTTTAAACTCGAATATGACGTATTTATTTTATGCGCATACTCGTGCGGGAGGATCGCGGAGAAACAGTCTGTTGGCCTAGTTCAAGCTCTATCCTATCTACCTACATGTGTTTAACTGCTAATTTAAGGTCTACCAAGTTCATTGTGGCTTATAACGGTGTTATTGAGTTCAAGGCGAACGCCATCTTCGCACTCGCTAAATAGATAATGCCTGCTCTAGATGTACCAATAGTGGACCACAGGATTTTGTGGCTCCCTGGAGGACTGACCACGGGGAAGCTCCCTATAAATCTACTAAGAATAATTCGGAGGGTACGGTTTTATTGTGAGCTATTTATCGATCTTCGCGTTACTGCATTACGGAAAGAAACAAGCATCGAACTACACTCTCGTTTTTGCTCCGTTGAGCTCCATTTACCGTGAACATCGAACCTTCCTACTTGCTGATCCGCCCACGTGCCTCCGCGCTGGTCAATAGTCAAAATCTCGCAAAAAATCTCCTGTTCAACCCAAGTTACCGTAGTTACGTTAAATGTTATAAAATTAAACAGACTCTATATCCGTTGCTTTTTACGTCACGAGGTCTTCCATAGTATCCCACATACTTGAAATTTAGAAACTCTTTTAAAATCAAAAGATTCGCTGCAAAGTCATTCTCACCCCTTTCCACTATTCTCCGCTAGTCCGATTACTTGATTAAATAAACCAGACAGACATCCATCCGCTAAAAACCGGATTTTTAGACTAGCCTTAGAATGGTGAACAACCTACTAGAATCGTTTCTAAAATTTCGAAATCCGACGCAACGAAATCTGCTCACGGATCGTGCTCCGCGATTCTAGTTGACTGCAACCGAGGGCGAAGAAGACTTTGCCAGGCAAACACGCGTATAATAAAAGTCGTAAGATAGGCGAATTCCTTCGGGAGCCGTAGCGACCGCTGCGCACTCCTCTTCAGTTTACTCGCTTCTAACTCCTGTCTCTCTCTTACTCTCTCTCATTTCTCCTCGCGATTCTTTCGTTCGTGCTCGCACGGATACGCCACGCGGACAAAGGGGAATCCCCCGCGCATGCGCTCTCGTCTCTTGGTTCTAGTAACGATTCCACCCACCCCTGTTATAACTTGTCTCCCCCACCAGCGACCTCTAGCCCCTCGTCCGACGACCACCATCAGCCTAACGCAAGCTACGGGAACGGACCTGGTGTACGTATATCTAGACCTTCGCACAGACTCAACAAACACAAACGTACACCATTCCACGATGTGCGTATGTGTACGTATTGGTTGGATGACGCGGGTGATGGGTTTGATCTGATTTTCGATTTCGAACGACCGAAATGTGCAATGTATTCAAAGCATCGAGATACGAGCCATAGCCGTTCAAAGGTTACACTTTTTTCCCTTAAAACCTAATTTCCTTTCTTTTTTTACCGGCTGTTAGCTTATCTCGCGGCCTCATGAATGGGACCGAAGAAACGAGTATCGCTATTTGTTTGAAAATCGTAAGTTATTCGATACGAGGTATTAGTCGAAGATAATAGAGAGGAAATTAGTGCGTCCCGAGGGCGGTGAGTTCATAAGGGCGTGATCAGGCGCAATTATGCTTCTCGTCGGCCGAAGGACAGCATAAACCGCGATTCGAACTGGATTAAAATATAATTGAATCGCGCCAAAGTTATAATTTCTTCGATCGGGAGCTCGTTAAGGGGACTCGCGCTGCGCACGAGGAATTAACTAAACGATCCGAGCACGACTTCAAAGTATCGAGGGATAAAAAAGAAGAACAAACGGAAATGACGCGTATATTCTGTGGCGATTCGGAGGTTAAAGTCGCGTTTAAAGCAGCGAGAGCAAAGAATTGTCATTTTTAGCGATCTTTAAACGATGCCATGGCCTTTAATTATGTCCCAATTAACTCGCGTTCGGGATTCCATTCCTTTTTTTCTTTTTGCTCGAACCCGTCACTATCGACGCGAAGCACGAAAGCAGTTTCCACGGCCAACGTAGAGAACCAAATATGTCTACAAAGCGCACGACAACGATACGTAGATGGCCTCACACAGAGTCTCTTTTCGTGTACGTGTCCGCACGTTGTGCGCGTGTGTGTGTGTGTGCATCGAGCTCTTCTCCGCGCTAACACTGCCACGAGAGAACACCCATACACATGTACGTAAGCGCAAGAACATGAAAGTACAGGGAAATACAGAGAGACAAGAATGTGCACTACGCTACCGGTCGGGTTGTTCACGTACATAAGTATAAAGAGAAGAGGCGTAATATCCTCCAGCGGAGCCGCGGGACGGTACAAAAGCTGGAAATGGAGCCTTTAGTTTTTATCGAGGGATAAAAGTCGTGATAAGCTGTATCAGGGGTGTACCGTGAAAGAGCACGGCGACGTACTCACGCGATATCTAGACCGGATCGGTGCCGGTGTGTGCAAGTGTACGTTGCCCCCTCTTTCTGTAATACGACGGGGGCCACAGTGAGCTTCGAAATTTCGAAGGTTATTGTACGAGATATTCCGTCGTGTCGTTCCACTCTGCGACCAAGGCGTCACGAGACTTCCATGAGCGAATCGTGGAAAGCGTAACGATCAGGTTCGAGCGTCGTTGATAGAATGAAATTTCTTAATCGTGCGCGTTTAACCCGCAACTTAATTCGCTCGTAACACATTTAAGCGCTATATGATATTTGTGGCTGCTTTGTCGAAACTATCTACCGCTATCATACTATCGCGCATATTAATTGGTATTCGAATTCGTTTATAATTCAATAACAGTTGCTTTCTGTTCATCGCGTAGCATTAATTTCTAATCAGAGGTGAAATATCGAGCCGTAACGCGATAATTTCCAATTTGATGAGAGTTACCTCGAAGGGCTCCAAGTTGCACACGCATCCCATCTTCATCGAACGTCAACTGGATATCCGGGGGAGAAGGCTCGATAATGGTTAACCGACCTCGAACAATTAGAACGCCGCCGACTAAATTCCGAGGGGCGTAAATCAAGCCCTGATCGTTACGCGAACGTAAACATCGTAATTCTGATCGGCAGTAAATCTACCTGACATCGAGGTGGAGCATTTCGGAGCAATTCCTTCGTTCGGTATTGGCTATCCGAAGGCATAGATTATACAGGCGAGTCTCTCGGGAGAGGAAGGAGGCTCCAGCTTCGACTCCTCGTATCCTTTTCCCTTTCCTCCGCCATTCTCTCCCAAGAGCAGAGAGCCGTGGTCTTTGCCCCTTCTCTTCGTCCAGGTCTCTCTCTCCTCTCTCTCTCGCCTCTCACGGCTAAAGGTCTATATCGCGCACCGTCAAACCTACCCGAATTGCTCGTCGTCGTGTTATGCAAACGGGCACATTTGTTACGATAGTACTCGCCAGGGGGTCGTTCTCCACCAGCGTGACATGGTATGGCGTGGCGTGGCGCACAGCCACGGGAGTAGCACAGCTATCCAACCGCGCTACGCTTTCCTCTCTCTCTCTCTTAGATCCGACGACTACGTAGTTGAACGTCTGAATCGCATTCTCTAGCCGGTGAGCACGTTTTCTCGCCTGGACAACGTCGTTTCGCGTGTCAGCGCTATGTTCGTGCAACTACGAAAGCGTTCCTCTTGAAGAACGCCAACCACTGTCGCTAACAACACAGCGCGCAATAATCAACTGCACTCGTTCGCGTTCATCTTTATTAAAGTTTCCCGTAAGCCTCTGTTCTAGCGGATAAAATAGAATTTCAGTGAGAAACTACGTGTCGATAGCCTGTTTCGCGATGGAAATTTCAAGATAGAATAGCGATAGAAAAGCAACAGCCGTTTTATGATTTCATATAATGAAAAGATAAAAAGCGTTTATGCAAAAGCAAGCGTGGTCGATTGTTCGACGTTGTCGCATTTAATTAAATATCGGTTAATTTAATCGACGATCAGGTAGAACCGATTTAAAGGATCGTCGATTTGTCGGTAGACGCCGAGGAATTCTACGGCTATTTAACGATCTTCGCACATCCTTATTCGTCACATATTTCACCGGATCGTTCTATCCTTCCCGTAAAATTTTATCGACCGTGAAAATAACACTCTGTCCGTGTTATATCTACCAAGTGACATTCTCCAAGTTTTAACGACCGTCACGCACCTCCATATCTGTCGGCTGAAACTTACCTCTTTCGATTTGATTTTTTCGAACTTCGTTCTATCGATACGAGATGTACGTGAAACGACGTGTGCATAAATTTTAACATCGAGAGAAACGATTTTTCCACCGGCTGAGATGTAAGAGGACGGCGCGTACGAACGATTACATTTTCACGAGTAGGATTTCGACGCGAGGATCGAGGGAGAAACAGGCAAGATCCTCGTTCTTTCTTCTGTCTACGATCAAATGAAATGTAAAACGCTCCCATCTTCATTTTGAAGCAAGGAACTTTGCTTCCGGTTCCATTGTGCATTCGAGCGAGCGCGAAACGCCGAGATGTCCCAAGTTTCGGTCGAGAGATGCAATTTTTCTCTTAAACGCCGCGCTAAAGTTGAAAGTTTCGGGCATAGCGATGAAGACAAGTTCGACGCAAACTCGGCTGCTTGCAAGAATAGGATACCAACGAAAACTCCAAACGAGATGTTTGTTATAGTGGAACTTTTAGCTAATCGCGGCTACGCTGTCGAGGAAATAAGGCTCGAATTCACTCGAAGAGGCGGGAATTTCCTTTTCTACGTGTATTCGCCGTCGATGAGGACAACTTTTCTCGAATTAGTAATTGGATTTTGAGGAATTATGCAGCCAACAGTTAGCCGAGAACCGGCATTGTGTAACATTATTCCTAACGAAGAGAGAAAATTACTTCTCTCTCTCTCTTTGCAAAGAAGAAAAATCGTTACGCTTTTGCTAAAATAAAGAAAATCAAGTTGGACGATTAGGATACGTTCCAAACTCGACTTCTCTTGCGATGCAAAGCGAATGCAACTTGCAATTAAGGCGCTCTCCTTTAAATCGACCGCGAAATTATTTTTCCGGTAATTCGAGCGACGACCTCATGAATTTCCAGACAGCATTGGTATGCAAGACACTGCGAGGATCCAACCTCTAAACCTAAGTTTTCATTAGAACGGTCGTACCTACCGCTATCTCAATCCTCCTTCTCGCTAGGTATAATCGTATTTTAACAAAATCCTGTTAGCAGCTGAGAGCCGGCCAAACGGCCATGGCGAGCGCACTATTTTACTCTAACTACCTACCATTGTACAATGCCTCAGTCTTTTGTAATTTCGCGAGCGCAAAATGTTACTAACTTGAATATTTACCAGCGGCCTGCCGGCTCCGCCGAGAATCAAGCCGAATTTCATGGAATAATTCAACCTGGAAATATTCTCGCCAGCCCAAAAATTGCAAAACCTCTACACACACGTTGGAGAACTAGGCGAGAGAAATAATACGCCAGACGAAATATCGTTCCTCTCCTTGTTCCCTTGTTACGTGTCTCGCGTATTTTTTCCCCCACGGTGCAGCTTCAGACGACTTCAAACGAAGGGGAAACGAAGAAGAAGAAGAAGAAATACACGCTGGTGGAAAAACGAACGAGCCAACTCGCGAGCTATCGAGAAACAGATAGCGCTGCCAGTGTAATTACGATAAATTGTTCCCCCTACGATAATTATCGGTATTCCTGGAATGGGATACGTCGCGAGTCCGTGTTTCTCCGGTTGCTGTTCACCTACAGTCTACAGTTCGATTTTTCCGACCCTTTCTTCCCGCTTGCGCAAATGGCAGCGCTGAATATACGATGGAACACGACACACACCGCCTCGGCTGCGGCTCCCCTGTTCATCTGTTCGCTGAACGAGTTTATAAATTAGAACACGCTCGTGTGCGGCTTCTTACGCCAGTCGAAACCGCAACTTGCATGTTCTCTTATTCATCCGCGTGAAACAAAGGTTCCGATACTATTTGTATTTTCATAGACTTCACTGAATTTTAACTAACTTGGTAATTTCAACTTCCCCATACATGCAGAGAACGAGAATCTTCTGAGAAATAGATTGTTTTGAACTTAAACGCTGCTGTTCTCTTCCGGTCTATACGACTCCAAGTAGATGTTATATTTCAATAGACATTGTTAAAGTACTTTTGTGTATTCCCTGTTTGTTGATAATAAAGTTATTTTTTAAAAAAGGAAGATATCTGGAATAGCAGAAAAATAGCAGAGTCAATTTAAACAATAATAATTCAACAACAAATAAAACTCTAGTGGATTAAATTGAAAAAAATCTGTTTGACGTTTATCTAATCAAATTTCCACATTAAACTTGTCCCGTTTGTAGAATACGGATTTACGTAAAAAGCTTGTGAAACTACAAGCTGACAAACACAACCTGATTGATTCCTATAACAGATACGAAGCCTTTACTTTCACTCGGCTGAAAACCACTATGATTTACGAACGTCACCAAGTGGCATCGGCTTTTTAGTTCTTTCCTTGTCGTAATAGATCTCCCCGTAAACTTTACTGCTTTTTAAGGGATGGGAAACAGCGCGCGCGACTGTCGACAAAGGGTGCGGTGAAAGTTTACGTCAGGTTTAGAAAAAAAGCCAGTTTTCCGAATAGAAGTGAAACCGTAAAAAAGGCTAAAGAAAAGGGTCGACCTTGTAAAATTCGACCAATCCTGGAGAAATTTTTTTATTCCTGCTAATAACCGGAAGATACAGCGGCACATGAACGAGCGGAAAATTCGAATCGAAAAAGAGACACAGCGTTGTGCCTTGGAGTGCCAACGTTATTTTTATTTGCCAGGTATAAAGGTAAACAAACTCCGAACAACGCATTATCGCCGTTACTTCTAATCGTCAATCGCAGTTACGTTTATAGTTTTCGTAATACCACCGATCGATATAAACACACGAACGTGCTCTGTAGGGCATTCATTATAGCGAGTTATACAGTCGACCGGCGAGCGCAGACGACGAACGACGAACGAACGACGATTACGACCGGCGTATACTACGTCTGTACAGGTATTTAAAATTATTTTAACATACACCGACTATTTTATCACTCGTCTCTTTAATAAACGAACGCGTATAATAATCCATCTCGCATAGAGGATAAAAAGATTCATTTGTTTTTTGAAAACAATCTAACAATTCTTAAAACAATCACTGCGATATATTTCTTTGGAGCTTGTTGCTTTATTCAGGAAAGAAGAAAAAGGAGAGAGATAATAGATAAATGCTTCGTAGTAAAGATACCTCGTAGTAAATACATATATTATAGCTGCGCGAAGTCGATATTCGCCATAGGATTCTATTCGATCGCATAATATTCCGACTGGATGTTTCGTAAATCTGTAACGGCTTGTAACGTAGCACGCGACATAATCGTTTGCATATTATCGTTGTGAAAATAAAGCGTATCGCCGTGAAACGTATACTTGTCGTGACCGGGCCGGAGGATTTCAGCGAAGGAAATCAGCAAAGAGGACTCGAGAACCTCGAAATAAAGCATATCGTATGAATAAGTATGAATGAAAGCAGACGATATATATGTATGTATGTATGTATGTATGTATGTATGTTTGTAACTGGCACGTTTGACGTTTAGTTTCTATGGCCTTGAGAAACTAGTAGTAGTTGATAATACGTTATCGTTATCAATTATAAGTACATCAAGTATGAAACTTGGACAATAAACAAAATTACATAAAACACACAAGACTAATGACTGATAGAATAAATAAGACTAATTGCTGTTACACACACATATATATTTTATTAATCATGATTAGAAGCTAATGAGAAAGAACAGAAAAAGGAAAGCATAGCCAACTCGTGCTTATGACGATCCCACAAGGTTTACCTTGAGTAACCGAAAATAACCGTCGAGCAGAGCGGTTCGAGGCTGTTCTCTCGACCTGAGAAAGAGACAGGAGGTATTTTTCCAAGAAGGTTTGAGTGTGAATCTACGGTGACATTTAGAATCGGCCGGTCGTCCCGAGGATTTGACTGGTATGATGGGTTCGGCACGCGACAAAACGGGGTACGCGCCGTCGTATGACCATAAAATAAACGTTTGGGGTGGCGCAGGCGGAGGCCAAACCTGGCAGCGCATAAACACTTATATAACAGCAATTAAACTGCTTTTAAGGCCCATAAAACTGCAGTTTCAATAATCTCAGTGACAACACGGTCCTGACCTGGCTCCGACTTCTCTCGGCCTCAGGAAACGAGGCTTCCCGCCGGAATTCTTGAACGCAATCACCTTCCAAGATTACCCTTAACGTCGCGTACTCCTCCAGCCTCTACCCTCGACAGAATTTCTTACTTGCGGCAATACAAACGAAAGGATACCCGAGGGGTCGAGTGAAATAGCTTTGTCGTCCAAAAAGATAAAGTTCGTTGGAATAAAATATCTATTAATTTTGTATTATGCTATTCGAAGGTCCACGATATCATCATTCTCGAGAAAAAAATGACCATCTTTTATTCGAAATTTCTCATCGTGTCGCTCTTTTTCTAAAACGTATCTACCACTTGATGGACTCTATGGTAGAACCGTCGGACGAGGACGGGATAGGTGTAAAATAGGGAAGAGAGAGCGACATAGAGAGAAAATGGGAGGGAGCGAAGGCGGGTGGAAACGAGCAGAAGCCCAGGTAGGGGAGGTAGGAACGATGAAATGGGATAATACGGACGCTGCAGGACGCGGCAGCCATCATCGAATGCTAATGAGGGGTTGGCGGCTTTTGGGGCGGAAGATTCAGTCCATGCAGTGGCGCACTGTTGCCAGAGAAACGGTCTGATTATAAATTATACATTATCTCCTGCTAGACCTGTGTACACACCGAAATCCAAGTAGACGTCCGCAGGCTACCGAGCCCTCGCATCAAAATGCACACCCGTTTACGGACTAGAGATAGATTAAAGGCTCGTTGAACCGTGGTATTATGGAAAGGTGGCTAACAAAAATTGCGCCAACCCGTCACACCCTCGGATGCTTGTTAAACGTATCGTCTGGAATAATCGCCGATCGATTTATCTTTTACTGTAATAGATTATTTGTTCCATATAACTCGTTGTCCTTGTATGTAGTCGTCGTTCGCTATCAAATAATATATACTGAAAATATTATCATGACGATATAATGGTACTTGTAAGTTGTCTAGCCGTGCTTTATATTTTCGCGACAGGAAGTAAAATAAACGCGCCATGTTTCCCACAGTACACGTCAACGTTTCAACGCTGAGGTAAAAAGAGGAGGAGCGCAGCTTGTAATTTAGAAGATTTTACTATTGTTGCTCTTCTCCGTTACGGTTACGGGGGTAAACGATTCTTGGAACGACACAGCAGCAGCGAGAGTTAATCAAGGGGTGGAGAAAACACGGCACGGCTGTGGAGTATAGTCCTGAGTAAGCTAACAAGAATGTTTGCTTGCGCACTGTTACCAGCAGATCGAACTGTTTATAAATTATACATTATCTGCTGATTGCTAACCATACACAAAATGCAAGTAGATGTTTACTAACCAACGACTCTTATCGTAAAAGCGTCAAACATTCCGCAATAAATAGAATTATGCAACTATCGCATAAATTTCCCACATTTTTATACTATTTCGAACGCTTCCAACGTCTTCATATACGATTAACAAACGAAATTAATATTCATTACCTATCCAAAAGGACCGTTGGCGATCGTTAAAATAGTAAAGATATAATTGCTCGTATTATATAAGTTATTGACTGAAAATTTGGTCGCAGTCCAGGATGAAAGTACGAAACGAACACATAGAGAAAAACAGACTCGCGGAATATCCATGGAGCCATCAGCAGGCCGCCGATCCCTGACCTCAAAATGCAGTACGTTCACATACCACCAGTGAAAGATTAGATATATACGTATCTCCAAGTTAATTCTGTATTATAAAATGGATGCGGTTCTTTCCTAATTTTACGACGCGAAACGCGTGCGTAAGATGTATGTATAACTTGTCGCAATGCGCATTTCTCTCTCCGCGAAGGAAGCTACAGCTTCTCGGTTAATCTCCGTCGACCCTCTACCATACGTTTCAAAGATATTTCGATATACATAGGTTTAAAAAATATTTGACAAAGGGAAAACGCGTATTTACGCGGGTACGTAAATTTTACCGCAGATAGAATTTTAAGGTGAGATGCCATGGTATATTCTATGGGTACAGGCTTCGAAGCCACCCAGCCACCAATCCCAATTCTATACTGGAAAGCGTAGTACATTCACGTACTGGCGATAGATTATGTCCATAGACACGACGACGGATATTGCAGCGAGTGGAAGAAAAAGAATGACGCCGCTTGAGTTGAATTCAAAGTGCTATTTTTATATTACTTCATAGCGAATGCGACTGAGTATCGCGCAATTTCAAAACTTGCCCTTTTCGACGAATTCCAATTTCGGAAATCCTTTATTTATTATCACGTCGCGAAGCAGCTTCTTCGACAGTGGACGCTTTTGTTCGAAATGCATCTGTAGATTTATCGAAAACTTGAGAATTTTCGGAGTGAAGAAGCGAATGCGAAAACACGACGTGGCAGATTTTAGCAACGAATTTATCTTCGTCGTTCCACAGTCCATAAAATAAAGCCGGGGGACGTTAATAAAAACGTCTTGACTAATTTTACAACGCAATCGCCGAGATATCCCGGTGGAGAAGATGGCGGGTCTGTGACTCGCAATTGTCGATGCAAAAGAGATAGGGGAAGAAGAAATACGCCACGGATGGACGATGCATTATGCATCGTGTGTCCCCGGGCTAACGTTGATTCGCGTACATAACTTCAATTACAATTAGTCAAGCATCCTGGAGGTCTCTGTGCAACATTCCCACAGGTATTTCGGCTGACGCACCCCAACTTCCAAATGCATTAACGTCACGTTTCCTTCGCGCTCTCGACGCGCACAGACGTCTATCGTGGATGGCGCCGGAGAAGCTACGTATTATCTCCTAAAGCAGCAATTCTAAACCTGCTTACAGAATCATGTTTAAAAAACACGAATAGATTCGCCTGGGACCCAGCTCCGATACGATGGTGACTCGATGCGAATTCGAGTCGAAGATATATATGTTGGTTTAAAAATATCGCAAATCGTAATACGATTCAGATAATAATTCTTCAAAAAGGCATTAACGTTCGATGATATTTCACTGTCGAAGATATTATCCAAAGAACAGGTTTATTCCCAGAGTACTATCGGCACGACGGAACATACAAAGGCCAATTGTGCTTCGTTTATATGAATAAATTTGGATGTGATTTACCGACAGGTAACTGTTCCCATCGTACACTGGCGACTTCCTGTCGTAATCGCAGCCGTATTCCTATTTGAAATTATGATCCACCAAATGTAAACAAAACATCGCGATAAGTCCAATAGGTGAAGTTTTAATTTCACCTAATCGCTATTTACTGCGTCATTGTGAGCCCGTAATAGGCCATATAAAACATAGTCACGGGTATAATTTGCGGCCAACATTATCACGCTGACGACAGGTGTAGTTAGCCGTATACATGTCCTTCTTGCATGCGCAACTAACATAAATGAATAGGGTACGAGTCGGTAGCACGTGCTACCGGCACCAGGATTCGAGTAAACGACCTTTAAGCGGTGCCCTTGACTTTTCTTGACACACTTTGAAGCGCCACACGGACCGCTTGCGTTCTCCAAGGACACCTTTTTTACGTCGCAATGAATCCGCGAACAGCGCCATCTTATAAAGGCGACAACTACGGGAATCATCTGGGAGAGATCAAACGGCAGAAACAGGCGTACGAATTAGCTTTAAAACAACTTATTTCACGGGTATATTGTTAGGGGAAATTGTGAATAAAGTTTAATGGCGCGCGGCCACTGTTTTTTTATCGCTTGAATCTTTTCAAGCTTAAACTCTTACTACGAAAATGAATCTTTTACGAATTGACTGTATATGTGAAAATTGGTGTATTCGTTCAACCTGTTTGCCTTCAATCTAATCCGATTAGCCATCGACAAAAGAAACAATGAGAAGGAATTAGTTGTTCATAAGCTGACTGTCACCTTTCGTTAACAAATAATTTAATTATCCGTTTTGGTATGATGGTTTTGAATACGAATCGCGGAATCGATCATAAAACCGAAAACGTGACCGACGGTTGAAATAGAAGCCATGAAAAACTGGTAATCGTCTTGTATGATTGCGTTTCGTGAATGAAACCGGCTCTTACGTTCGAAAATATGGCTGCCATATGTGGCAACGGCGCACGCTTGAGAACAGATTGGCCCCTGTGTGTTTGGGGGTCTTGTTTCATCTCCTTGGTCGTTTCAAGCTGACAATGTCAAAATTCCGCTTAGCGTTGAAATTCTTTAAAAACTTGTGAAACGTACAAGCTTCGCGTACTATGATAAGCATCAAAGTAGAAATCTCGTCTTCAATATCAACGCTCCGTAAACAAAATTTTTAGCCAAAATGTTTTAGCGAAATAACTACGATAATAACAATGAGATGGTACTCACCGCACACGACTCTGTCGAACGGGCTCATCCAATCTGAAAGCAAAAATAGAAACGTCGTAATTAGTGTCAATCGATCCGATACGGAGATTATCGGGCGCTTCAACCCACCCGTGAAAAGCATGCACACTTCAGATAAACTACCCATACAGGCAGACGAACCATACACGCATAGCAAGACCAAAACATTCGTCGAGAAGAGAAGGAAAAAGAGACAAAGAATAACAGAGAAACGAAGAGGACGCGTGTAAGTAAACAAAACTTATTCCAAGGGATACGCAATTAGAAAGTAGGAAATTCGCGGCAACTCCCAGTACGCAAAGCCTTCGCTGCAACTTCGCCTGCTAGAAAGGAGGATTAGAAGCACGATCGTGAAACGTTCCAGCGCACCAGTCGCTTAATCCCGTTCCCATTCCGTCTGTTCCGTCGATTAAACCGAAATGTCACTAGATTAACCTAAACGTTGATTTCTGTATCCGTTTCGCGACGATGATCGCAACGTACGGTCCGATCAGAACGACATAATCTCTTATTTCAGCCGGGACATAGCGGTATCTGGCGACATGCGTTGCCTATGAAGTACAGTACAACGTCTTCAATTAATCGCTCGGTAGACTAATCGCGGACACTAACCATCCCTGGCATAGAATTTATCCCAATAAATCTCTCGGCTGCGTTACATTCGAGTGACTACCGCGAGAGACGGCGTTCCCTTCGTTCTCGGCTCGTAAAGTTATTCTTACGCACTCGTAAACCAGATAAGGACTTTATTGAATCACGAATAGACACTTCTTGCGAACGTTGCCCGATAAAGCTGCGCCATGGAGGATGAAAAAAGAAGACGCGGTTCTCCGCGACCTTTTTTTCCCTCTGTTGCTTATGCTCAAAGGCAAATATTGCCGTACAAGAGCCCAATAAAAAACCAACGTCGTTATAAATTACATTGAAGCACGTGTTGAGAAAAATCAGACACTGTTTGTACCGTTATGATTTAAACGTCGATTTGATGTTATCAAGTCGATGCCATGATCGTTTCACGAATACCGTATGACAATAAAAAAACATTACAAGAAGCACGCATTAAAACATGTTAGAAAGACTCAGCGGGTATGGCTTACATAAGTCAAATTCTTCTCTTGTGCATGTTTCCAGCACCGTTAGCCGTAGGCAAAATTTTCTCCCTTCGAAAATACGCAATTCACAGACAAACATTGGTTTAAAAATAACCAGAAAACTGGTTGGTATACGATTTATGGTAAAAGTTAACACGTTAGGATGTACATTACTTACAAATATAATGAACAAATCCTTTCTTGGCATCTTCTGTTCAGGAAAATGCACGGAGGCGTGTTAATGTGGTGCAAGAGAAACGTTATCGTTTAGCCGAACGAACTTTGAAAAATAATTTGTACATTCGATGATTAATGGCTTCATCGAACTGTAGCCGTACATGGCGTACATATCGTGGCGCGCTCTATCAAATTTTGTCGTTGCTGTAATTTAAAAGATGAACGCTAGGAGGTGTTAATTCGTACGATGTGTGAAACCTACGCGCCATTTGCATCGAGCACACGATGCAAAATTTTCAAGCAATTGTTCGTTAGAAAAGCATAAATCAGCCGGTTGATAAATTGCGAAGTGAATTATATCGATAGTTATTCAAAAACACGGTCAAAAAGTATATCGTTATTGTGAAATTAAGTGTGGCCATTGTCCGTTGAAAATTCTCTGACGAGATAACATCGATTCACGCGAACGCGTGAATATCGCACGATCTTTCAAGAAAACATTCTATCTTCAGTGCATAACACAAAGCAAGTGTGCACGTATCACGAAAGCGAATTATATATGTCGGATTGGTTTATTTTCATTGGTGTGAGGCATCGGAACCGAACCTTGAAGAAGCCCCAGCCCCCCTCGTTACATTTTCGATGGAGGACGTGCATCGCCTCGTGTGCAACTCATCTGGACGATCGCGACGACACGAACACGAAAAACAATGCAGACCGGTGAATTGAATTGCTTTTAAAAACACATACATACACGAATGCTTTTCACGGGCGTCGTTGAGAAAAACACAACGTCGACGACGGATTTGTCCGACCGCCACAAATACGGTAAATGGCGGTAAAATGCCGTCGGCACTTTGTTCGCGCTAATACTGCCTCGAACAAAGACGCTTATACGAGCTGTACTGCGAATGCATTATACACAACACAGAGAATAGCTGGTCGTTGGAATCGGGCAAAAATTTCAGGTCTACGATGATCACGTAGCAAATACCGCTATAGTCCGATCAACTCTATTGTTTCTGTAAATTGGAAATCGACGAAATTTTTATGTATTGTTTGTTGCGCCGATAACAATTTAAAGCAATGAGAGGAACAAAATGGAATTCTACGTAAATTAATGAGTCTGTCAAGGAATGGGTTTATGTTCGTGTAACGTTTGAAAAACACACATGACGCTATTTTCAAGTAACAAAGTTGTACGAAAGCAGTGTGAGCAACGTACCTGACCAAGAATAATGACATGCAAATGGTAAGTGCGCGTTATGGAATAAAATTATTATCGATTCGTTATTAATATCGGATCTACTGAACATAGAATATCTAGTTAATTCCGTTCTATGTATCTGCTATGAGTTTTTCGACGAGTTATGGTAATAACGTAAATTGGGCCGTTATCATCAATCGATCGGATATAAATTATGTTCATATTGCTGATAACAGATTGAGTTGATGTTGTAAAAGTACGAAATAAATCATAAGGTCGAAAATAAGTAGGTTAATATGATTAGCTACATGAGAAAGCTACACATATTAATATCTATACCGCTACAATTAGTTTTATGGGATATTTCTATTCTAGTTGAGGTCACAATAAATGGCTCGAGCATGCTTGTAGCGCATTTTACGAAACATTCGAGGCATAACAATGTTCTAACAACTACATACTCTATAGTGCCCCCTGCAGAAAGAATGACTATAAACACGTGTACCGTAGGTCAGTTTCCATCTATCGTTCGAGATTCAACGATTTGTCATTTCCGAATAATCTGTTACACGCTATTTCTATATTTTTTATGCTCTTTTTACGAACACAAATATAGAGAAAAAGAAAGAACATGAAAGGAACATAGTTAAATGGTTAAAAAATCAGCAAAAATTTATAATTTTGCAGATAAAAGTTAGATTTTATAGTTCATGTATTTTCCATGATTCCGGCCAACGATAAAACGTTGCTATTATCAATTTTACACGAGATGATAAATTTAGATCCGAATCGAGCGTAATTTATTGTTTCGTTAATTTATTACTACGAAATGTGGTCGACGTTTTAACTTGCAAATTTCTGCCATTCTCCGCGAGTGGCGATAAATATAGACATAAATAAACCGGCAAATTCATTATTTTTTAACGATCATTCTGCTTGTACTTTCATCCAACTGTACGGATACAATTATATCGTTATCTCTGACGCTGATTATTAAGAACAACATCCGACGCTCGGTCATTAATGCGTGCAGATAGTCTGTGAAAATCATGTTGAAATAGGCGCCGCGATTATCATTAATTCTAATATTGATTCGGTTCGTTTCTACGGACAATTTAACGCCATATTAACCATTAGCGATTAAGCTGGAATCGGTGAATCTATCTTGCTTATCTTTCGATCGAAAAGAGGAGACTATAACAAAACGTTCATCGACCACTACGATCGTGTGATACACGATACCGATTTGAATACAGACAGCTAATTTTACTATCTGTACATTCTACGCGAACGATCACCGTGAAATGATATTCAAATCCTTACCAGAAGTTCATTCTACTTGCTCAGCTAGCCGATTCGAATACAAGGAAGCTACATACGTTTTAGAATCATGCTAGACATGTGAAGCGGCGTCGAAAGGAAGTCAAAGGAATATAACGTTACGTATGAAATATGAGGAAGAATCAGAAAGATAGAAAAACAATTTAAAGACTTACCGGTGATTGACATCCATGGATATCGTGGTATCTCCGAGATGCCGGGTTGTCCGGTGGTAGGTTGTTGGCATGATGTCAAAGGATCAACGACAGCCGATGCAGCGGCGGCCTGATGATAGAATTGTGCAGCTGCAGCCATGGAGGCGGACGCAGCGGAAACTGCCGACGAGGCTGACGCGGACGAGACGAGGCTACCAGGTGTAGCGCCGTTCTGATGATGATGACCAAGGGTATAATTTACCATGGGATCGGCGGACGTTGGTGCGACATTTCCGGTAAGACTGGCGGTATAACGGCAAGATTTGTCACCGGCGGTGGCGGCGTCGACAGCCGCGGCCGCGGCCAACGCGGCGCTCGAAGCCGCGGTCGAACCGAAGCCTGGCACCATGCTGGACGTGGCACCGAAGGCCGCTGCCGCTACCGCTTGTTGCTGATGATGATGGTGCGCCGCTGCCGCCGATACGTATGGATACATGCTAGAGGTGGTACGTGCAGCCGGTGACGTAGAGGCTGAACTTCCTGAGTGCTGTGGACTCGAGCCCGTCGGGCTAGGAGAATTGTGCTGTTGCGCGTAATTCACTGCCGCGGCCGCGACTGCAGCCGCGGATAAACTCGATTCTAAACTTGCGGTGGCCGGACTTGTCGTACACGCCTGGATCGTGCCGGGGTTCGCGTTCGAGAACAACTGTTGATGATGGAACTGTTGGTGGTACTTAGGTAGCATACTATCGATTATGAATTTCGAACTCATATCGGCTGTAGCCGGTGCCGATTTCGGACTCGATGCCGAAGACACGCCCGGACACAGAGACCGGGTCCAGTGTCTCAACACCGACACCGTGCCGGCAAATCTGCCAGCGGCTGCTTCATCTTCACGCACACTCTTCCACGCCGATCACCGTTCTTATATCACTAAATAATATAATTTGCCGATCTAGGATCGATGGAAATTTTCTTTGCACTCAACGCACGTACACGATACTGTTCGATTATTCGATTATTTTCTCTTTATGTCCCGTCGTTTCTTTCTCACTTTTCGTACTCAATCGGCGTCGTAATAGTTCTTCTTCTTCTCCTCCTCCTCCTCCTCCACCTCCTCCACCTCCTCCTTCTCCTCCTCCGCCTGTCTTTCTACTTTCCCTTGTTTATCCGTTACCTTTGACCCCCACTTTGATCGTCACTTACGCAACTTTACACATTATCACAGAAACGATAGCGGACGCGAATGGACAAGGATGGATATCGCTAGTAGGCGGATGATCGCGATTACCGGATAGCTCGCGACGGTAGACGGCACACCGGAACGTTTCCAGATCATTCGTTTGCCTCCGTCGCGTGTCCTTTTGAACGATGGTGCAGTCGATCACACACCGGGCCGAAGAGGATCCACTGTCCAGGTATGGTTTTCGGGTTGACGTTACGATTCCTTTATGGTAATTACGATTCCTTCCACATCGGGACGACGAGCGACAATAAAGCAGCGGGTCTTTCGTCGGTCGGGCCCACCCAGCTGATCCAACACAGCGGTCCCAGTGAGGAAATTGGGCTGCGACGGCGATCGAGGCGACGGCACGAGGAGAGAGAAGAGAAGAGAAGAGCGTGGCCCCTGTCAGGTGTTAGAAGCCGTTTCTTGCGTACTTCTCGGATAGTCGACGAATCCTTTATGGGCCATGCATGAAGGTACTATAGCCCCCTATCCCGAACGCCGCGTACTACAACCCACGGCCAGCTAAATGTAACCCCTTACAATAATGGCGCCGCTTGTCTCTCCGTTCTGTTCCCCCCTCTCTTCTACGATCCTCGAGCGCGCTGGGGTACCAGCTGGTAAACAGAGCCGACCAATCGCGCCGCTCCCTTATCCGAGGTGGACCAATCGCGGCTCGCCTAGGCGCGCCAAGATGAATGGCTCTCTCTCTCCACACTGACTCGCCTCTCTCTGATCTTCGCTGCTGCCTATACTTCCAACTCTCTCTTCGTTTCTTTTCAGCCGCGGATACCTCTCGTTTGCTCTCGCTTCGCTACACCACGCTCTCGCGTTTCGTCCATACCACACGTTTCTCACCGCTTTGCTCTCTTCGGCTCTGTGTGTTCAACACCGCTCTACTCTCTTCTCCGCGTTCTCTCTTGCCAGTGCAGTCCTGTTCACCACGTTGCCTTATACCCAACACTGTTGTGCAGCTTTCGGACGTCTCGCACGATACGTCTCTCTTTCTCTTTTCTCCTCCTCCTTCCTTGTCCTTCCTTTTCTCTACGCTCTCTTCTCTCCTTTTCTTCCTTGCCGCTCCCTCTTTTTCGTGCTTTGCTTTCTAGCCAGCCAGCAGTTTTTTTCTAGATTAGCCTCGCACGCGTTTATCCATTTTTTCCCTCGTCCGATTCTCCTTCGTTTTTACGCTTGCCACGTCTTTCGCTTCGTCTCGTGCCTCCACAGTTCGCTCGTGTCTCTCCCGCTCAGCTCGTAAACACGCCACCCACAATTTCTCCAGTTTGAAATTTCGTATCGATCTTTCTAATCGTACCCGTAACTTTCGGTTTAGCTTGCCTGGGATTCCGTTGGTCCGTCCGACGGTCGGTCTCCGGTTTTCCTCCGAGATCTCCACAAATTTTCGCTGCGTTCCTTTCTCCTTTTCTTTTTTTTTCTCTTATCTATCTCCTTTTATTATCTCGTCCCTTTTGTCTCAAACCAAAGACATTTTATCTAACTCCTCCCTTCGAGCAATCCACACCAGGCCTTTTCGCTCTCTTGTAACACGATTCGAGCTCGCTTCGCGCTTGCTCCACCGATGCCCCGTTCTATCGGATCTACGTATTTTACCACGGAAGAAGATAAGCAGACTCTTCGAATCGATCAGTTAACAAGGAATAACGTCGCCGTGTTCACAATCGGTTTCATAGCCACGGATCTCCGCGCGAGCATCTCCGTTTCCTCTCGCAACGACTTCGATCTAGATGGCGCTCGATTCTCTTACGATTTAGCCGAGACCCGCGGTTCCTCTTCTCTTTCCCGTTCCCGCGAGGAATATGCAAGCGAAACTGGCGCGTTCCGCCAGCGTCGCGTCGTCTGCTCGACTCTTCGAAACCACTGAACTCGTCCCGGTCGGAATAGCGGCGGCATTCCTGCGTTCTCAGAGTGGTGGCGAAGGGTTGGGGCAAGAAGCGACTCGCGGGCCCGGGGGAAGGGGTTACTAGCGAGACTAGTTGCGGCCAGAGGGGGGCCGAGAGGGGTGGACGGTCGCGCGAGGGTGGAAAAATAGTTACAGGGGCGGGAAAGGTTCTCGATCGCGAGATTTCTGCCGCTGCGGTGGACAGAGGTGCCTATTCGTTACTATCTCGCGTCCGCGAAGGACCTCTCCTTAATTGATCGCCTTTCTTTTTCCGTTTCTCTTTCCGCTCGTGGGACGGGCACCAAGCTTCATTACGCTCGATGGCTCGGTTTAAATATAACGCGGCTTGTTTGTTTTCATGCTGAGACTCAATGCCAAGAGGTAAATGGCTGGTCGTATTGTACGCGGTATACAACAGTTTCTTCGCCGTTCCCGATGACGCAACGTAAACTTTACGAAGCCTTTTAACTTTTAAACCGCGTGGGCGATTTTTGATTAACTTTACGATCCGATTACTACGAGCTTTTGCTCCCGCTAATTAATCGAGCGATTAATATGGATACAGTGGTCGCATCGAGTTAGATCTGATAAGATCGATCAAAGGCTGGCGTATTAACTTACCTCGGCCGCTGCTATCCGTTCCTGAAACAGAATATAAATAAAAGTGTCGTTAGCGAGTCATTTCAGAATTATACTTTTTGCGAACAGATAGAAATCTGGACGATTTAGTACATGGGTATCCCCGGTTTACTCATCCTCGAAACGTAATCTACCGAATTCGTTCGAACAGCTGATTTATTTCGCCGATTAGAAATTATCCACCATGGAAATCTTTAATTTTCAGTCGTGAACAGAAATGCTTGAGAAATTGGGAAAGGAGGATCAGAAACGAACAGGCGTGGTCCCTCAGGTATCTCGGTCTATGTTTGGGAATATGGATGGCATGTAGTGCCTCTGAAGCTAATCTATGGAGATGAATGTTCCACCCCCGGCCAGAGTCCTCCATGCATTGAAACCGCTCGATCCTTTAAGACACCGCCTGTTCCAATGATATCCAACATGGCAACTTCCAAGTACAAAGGAGAAATGCCTCGGCGCCCTTTGTTGCCGGGACGGCTCGATAGATGGAACGATACAGAAAACGACCTAAACAACAACGGATGGTTATAGCCTTTTTTATACATGGGAAACATGTGAACTGGTTTAATCCGCTCCAGGCTCAGGAAAAAGATTCACGGGACGGAGAAAGAAAGGGATAATCTTTCCTCGCTGCGATGCCTTGATAGATCTATTTTTCTTTTCGAATATTGAAAACAATTTGTAATTTGAAGCAATGATCGTCACGATTATTAAGATGGACGATCTCGCTTTTTGTCAAGGTTTTTCTATCCCACGATCAGAATGATCCAAGCTGTTTAAAAACCTATCGACGTAGGTTAACCAATCATCCATGGCCCAACGATGACGGTATTTAGTTACGTAAGCGAACGATCAAATTCGAAGCAAAGGTTTCGTCGACACAGTGCCTAAAGTCGACTGGTATCCGATTATTCGAACGATCATGACTCGATCTGAGAGACACAGAATGCACAGTTTTGTCGGTCGCTGCATCGTGTGCGTAACCGTATACATACAGGGCCCGTGTCCCAACGTACGATGGTGTATACCTGTCTCGAACACCGCGGGGTGTAAATTGCGACCATGGCACCGACAGCCAGTTAGCTAGACGGACGAATATACATAGAACCTCCGCATTGGTATGCATGCCTACAGCAAAGATGCACCATGGATAAAGAGGTAGTCTGGTTCTTTTGGAACTTTGAATGTGACGTGGAATTCCGGACATCGAGTTTCCTTCTGGTTACTGATCGAGAGAAATTCCGAGGGGAAAGAGCACGGCAGCCGCGAGTGGCAGCAAGGCAAAGAGAAATTGGGCGGTGGTTCTTTACCGAATGATCATGTAACTTGGGGTGAATCGGGGTGACGCCCTGACGATTGAAACCAGAGGCACCTAGCGCGCCATCTTCGAGGAGATAAAGAGAATTCCCGAACCGTGTGCCTGCTCGTGTACCGGCATCCTCTGTGCCCGGTCAACGGTCCAGGAATTTAGCCGCGGCGGGGAAAGGTTCGAACCGGGCAATGCAACTCGTCGACTAGCGAAAGAGAAACGTTTAACAACTGAATACCTTGGGTTGTAATTTGTAACACTATACGATGCTGCAAGATGCAACGGTGTTAGCTCTTATATACTTGAGACGTTGCGCAGGCGAATTAAGTCTCGATGGTTTGACGTAGTGTAAATATGCAATATTTTACCACGTTGCACACGATCGATGGAAATTAATTTCATAAAATTGGTAATCGCACGGCATTTCTAAAATAATGCTTAGTTTCTTTGGTCAGATATTTGACGTAGATACAATACGATTTATAATGGCATACATACTTTGCCAGGATTTAGTTTCTAGAGCTGGCGAAATAAATTTTAGTAATTCCACGTTATAGAGTATTATACAATGTACATACATCGCTTCGTACGTATCTGTTAATAAATTATGGGCTCATGGCGACCGTTTAATATACTTGACTAATTGCGTCCAATGATTAGTTGTTGATTATCGTCCGACTGCTATTAGCGACGACTATTAATGATAAATCAACGTTGAGTAACTTCACGTAACTCCACGTGTCGCCGATCAATTAGAAACTATATGTATAGTTGTTGCGAGTGAATGAAATGGCAATATATTGTAAACATATAGATACGGCGGTCTACTTTTATTCGAATAACATATTATACCCACTATATCGGACGATATATTAATGTAAACTACTAAAAGATAATGGTTACGGACAATGTTTGTTCTATTTATTATGCAAATCGTCGCAACGACGTATTACGCATCAAGGTCGTGACCCGTTTTACTCGTCACTGTTTTACCGACTCGTTTTGTCTAGCGCTAAACTTGTTTACCTAGCGAGGAGGAATTGGCGAACTTCGTGGGTATTTTACCAACAACCTTGTCCCAAGCATTTCTTGCAATCTCAAATTGCTTTCCGACGTGTTAAAATTTCTTACGTATTGCACGAACTCTTTAAATACATTGTCCACGCTATGAAAAATAAACAATAGGGTTTTATAATATATTTGTAATGCGTGAAAGGTAAAACGTTAGCGAGGTTTAAAATACGCGAAAGTTTTATTTTGTATATGCAAAATGATAGTTTCTGGATGCTTATCACTTTCTATCGTACTAGTATATTTGTGTTATCAATAATCTTTGTATACTCCTATATTAATAACTTTTTATCAGCATCTTTCGCCAAAGTAAAGGTGCACTGTATCGCAAATAAGTTTCAGAGTCACATCCAAGTCATAAGAAATGCTTAATATCCATCCTCATACATCGCACGCTGCATCGCGATCTAGAACGCGTCATCGTTACCGATTCCTGACACGATCCGAGACACGCTTAAAAAATTAACATCCGAAAAGGACACGTTTGCCGTTAACACGTTTTACGAGGACGATCTACTTGGTCGCAGATGTGCAGGGAATTCGACCGTCATCCGGAATCTCTCGTTTCCAGCGATAAAACGAAGCGGCGCGATCGAAGGGCGAGAAAAAGCGCGAGGACGAACCGATGGAGAAAGATTGGCCCTAAAACGCCGACGAGGCACAGATAAGAGACGATCCCGCGACGTTTCGTCTGCTCGTATCCTACAGATTACCGATTCTTCCAAGTGTGGGACCGCAGGAGGTGAGAAGTTCTTGTCCAGCATTCGTCGAAGACACACGTGGGACAAGTTGCCAAAGTCACCTACGTGAGTAACTGTTCTTCTTTCATTTTGACATTAATTTTCTAATTTTTGCTATTTATTTCATTTCTCGCGTATTCTCCGAACTACCGTATTACGTAGTTCAGATTCATCGTCTTTAAATATGCAGGTAGTTAGTAGTTACATAGTAATAAGCGTCGTTCGTGAAAGTGGAATGTACAACTTTAATCGCGCGCTCCGTGTACCTAAGCAACGATCTATTTTTTGCAAACGTTTCCATACTTACTCGGTGTTCCCGCGAACTATAGAAAAATGTAACGTAATTTGTTAAACAAACCTGGCGTTGTAAAAGGAGCGCTAAGAGAGTGGAGACTGGAAACATAGTCCGCGTTCACGACGCATGGCCTGTCATTACGAACAATTTTATTGGCGCTTCCGAGAAAGTACGGTGAAACCGTGATGCACGAATACGGTGATTATGGTGCGCTCCGACAATTGGTCGGTCAATTCCTGGAACGCACAGACACCAACGGCTATAATAATTTTCCATGTTCTATCGAAAAATATGAAGCATCGGTTCGCTCGGCGGCATAAAAACCAGAGCCTGGTATCGTTGAATAATAACCGCGAAATAAAAAAGAAAAAAGCAGATAAACTTTCACTGGTCGGTTCTCAAATCCCATGAGTTCCGTTAAGTGGAACGAGATGTATCTTTTTGTCGACCAAAAGAATAATTTCAACTGACGATCGTAAACATGTCAAAAGAGATTCTTATCTTCTCGCGTAATTTAATTGTCGCTACTCGGCTGGCACACTTTCTTCTACCCCTATTTAACGCTAGAAAAGTTGAAAATTACGTAAGCCCCGCATCGTTATAGTAGCTTCCTCGAAACGTACGTTGAATCGATTTGTTCGTTCCAATATTCGTCGAACGTTGCGTTGCTTAATAAATTGGTAACAATAGGCGACAAATGAAAGAAGAATAACAGATTCGACAAGTTATGGGAATACAAATTAGAAATAAACAAAGATGTCCTTCCTGACCTTCATATTTTTTAAATAACCAAACACGTTCACCTTGCATCGCAACAACACTGTTTACAAAGTGTCCATCAAGGTCGGTGTATCAAACAGCTTTTACGAAACAAGGGTTTCGTTAAAATACAGTTATGGCTACAGTCGAAAGTTTATCTCACTGTTTCCATGTAAATTGACTTCAAAAAAAAAGGGGGAATCTCTATTTCAGAATTCCCGCCAGCATCCAATCATTCGAACATCAACGCGCACGCGTACCTCCCTACTGCTCGAATCATCTCCTCTCCGTTGTTTCTACTTAAAGGGGTGCTGCGATAAAAAGACAGGATCATTTCCCACCAATTTCAGTAAATCAAGATCGATCAAAACCAAGTCACCTTTTTAAACGTACTCTAAATGAGGTATCTCGGAAGCCGAACAGATCTACTCTGTTTGTCTATAAGTTAAAACGCAGAGAGGGTTGACGATTCCAAATATCGTATTTGAAAATTCTCCTTTGAATTTACCTATCTTCTTATGACAAATAAATTTACGAAAATAACATTTCCCTGTTAAGATGCCGAATATGGATTACGTAACGCAAAATTGATAACTTTGTAAAAACAGGATTTACCCAATTTGGCTTCTAAGAATCTCCATTCATACTCATCCGATACTCGTGGTAATAAACCTATAGCTTCAGCTCTCTCCCGACAAATGCAGTTTCAATTTTAAGAACTGAATTCCTCGATCGCTGAAACGCACATACGCGCGCGTGTGTCCACTCGCCACTGAAATCGCATAATTCCGAAATGGACTTGCCTAACGTGCGCGTGCATCACGCGATCGAAGAATCGGCTGCGGTATTTCGCGACGCGTTCCTTCCGAACGAAACGAAAGAGGATCGCGAAGCGAACGACCTGCCAAACGGTGGGTTGCCAAGCACGTGACAGTCTGACGGACGCGACAGGACGCGCAGTGACGTAATGACGTGGCGGAAGGTCCGGAACGTCGGACGACAAGTGTGCGAGACGGTGACGCTGCCGCGGACGGAGCGGGCCACTTAACGACATTAGCGGAGCGAGCGAGCTCGATAGGGATAGGTAGAGATAGAAAGAGCGGACTTGTGACTCGATGCGTTTTACTGCTGCTTTACGCCGGTTTATTGCGCCATCAAAACATAAAATGTGCCCGGCCGGGAAGCGTGCACACGCGTGGGTACACCCCCACTTTACTTTTACCGCCGACTGCCGGTTAAACCGGCCGGCATTTCCCGATTTCTTGCCCCGAACAGCGTTCCAGTTCGTCTCTACCGATCTCCTTTTTCCTTCCTACGTTCCCAGCCTTCTTTATTCGACTTTGGACACTTCGTGATTTCATCTCCCATTATTGCTCGTTCGCGTCCACAGCGCTGTACCCTTGCTTCTCTGACCTTCGTCTTCTCTTTCATCTTAAACTGCATGTTACGCGTGCAAAAGGATGGTGACTGAGAGAACCGAGATTAGATACGGATTTGATTTTTTAAATCTTCGCCAGTGTTAAGCGTTCCTGGTAACACTAGATTCTGTTATTGGATGTCGAACGTGTTTTTGCTGGTACGTTTTTTGTAAACGTTTCTTGTTTCCTCAAACTTGTTGCCAGAGTAATCTGCTTTATATTTCTGACGCTGTCTCTGTTTCTAACTGTCAATTTTAATGATCTTCGTAATACATTCGTTAGTATTGGTTTCTTGATCTTACTACGTAGTAATCCTATGTACTTCTAATTATAATTAATGCTTAATTCTACATCTTTTTATGAAGTTTCTCATATCGAGTAATTTCCACGTTAATTATCCTACTTCCAATACTTATTTTACATGTTAATATTTACTTGTTCAGCTATTTTCTGTAACTAAGATCAGTCTATATACATTCACTAATCCGCATAAAGAAACTGATACCATCGTAATCGCGAAATTATGTTCCGACTTACGCCTCGAGAGGTGGAATCCCTGAGCCGGAGGAAGAGTGGTCGGAACTGGTCTGAGGAAATATTATCTCAGAAAATGGCGATCCCAGACGCTGGTCGGGCATGTTGCGCGCCATTACGGCGTTTTGTCTGGCGGAGAAAAAGAGAAAGGCGGGTGCATTCCCGGTGTTTTGCGTCTCGCCGATGGCACTGGCTGCCGGCGCAACTTTTGGGAACGAGAAAGCATTATTGAGAAATTTACAAAGACACATGGTCCGTAAATTGAACGGTCGCGCGTCGCAAATTTTATTAATAGTGGAAGTTGGGCCTGCCACGAGTCTCCTCGCCTCCACTTTCTTCTTTCTGCTCTTCGACTTCGTTCTTTCTCTTTCTCAACTTCGTTTCTAATAACATACGATATCGCCGTTAGGTTGTTATCAGCGTAGCATGTTCGGGACCTCGTGTTCCTACCTTTTCTTAAGAAACGGCCATCCACGACACGGTGGTACTTTCGAAATTTTATTTCAAATTCGACTTTGGAAACCTGTTCGGTTGTGAAATTAAGATAAAGTCGCATTTGCACCGTTTCGCTTTGGAGAAATATAACGCGGTTTATTCGCCGCGTTGCTCCAAAGTGAAACGGTGTAAATTCGGCTTAAGCTCGAACATCGTCAGCCCCCGTGTCGAATTTCGTCGAGGTAACTTCGCGAGACTGTAAATCACTGGCCGAAACATTTTTTGGTATTCTGGTTACTTTACATATGTCTACTAAATCATAGGCGTGTCAAATGTTAGCGTGAAATTTGTTGGTTCGCGGCCTAGTGCTGCTATACCTGTTTCTGTAGTCCAAATTAGTTAGTCGATTGACTACTCGGATTTACATTATTGATCACGACAGTCAGGATTCTTGCCAATGCTTTCGCAATTCAAACACCCGATTGGAATAGGTAATGAAAAGAATTTATACGCTATCGAACACGCGTGAATGGATTAGCCTAGTAATTACGAATTAATGTTGCTTAGTTGCCTCATCCGTTTCAAGGTTGGCTGTTATACAAACTTTGTCCCTCCATGACGAAATTGTTACGTTAGGACATCGAATCGATCCGGGACGCGACGAAAACTTGCCCAGGCACGTCGCAAACGCCAGGACCAATGGTATCCCTTGCCAGTAGGGTTGCTGGAATTTGCGAAAAGCTCGAAACATTGGCCGATATGGTAGCGTCATCTGCCGAGGGGTGGTCGAACGTTAGGCTCTCCCTTGTTTCGTACGTGTTGCCAACCCCTCTGCAGAACCGACCGATCAGACAAGAACTGATTGGCGAACCCTCCCTTACCCCTATGCCCCGGATGCTTCCATGGGGGTTTCAGGATACCGTCAGAGATACATAGTTCCTGAAAATCACGCCAGAGCGGATGCTCAAGGCCGACAAAACTCTGCTCCGTTGCATAGTAATAAAAACTTTTCTCAAATAACTAAACATTTTACATGTGTCGTTAAATTATAGTATTATCGAATATAGCGATATTAATAGAATCTCGTTCAAATTAATAATCGTTATAATGATATGCAGTAATAAAAAAAGATAAGATCGTATCACTTAGTAGATAAATGTTTAAAAGTCTATTGGTCAACAATTTGGAGAAGAAATTGTAAGGTTAAGAGTATGTTCCAAGTAGATTCGAGTAATATGGTCTATTCGATGTAAACTCGCAACTCTTTCGTGTCCGATTTGCTCGTCCACCTTTTATTTAATTAACATTCTGCGACGCAAGACAAATATCTCCATCGAGAAAATACTTTGTGTTTGGAAAACGTGTATTTTAAAGGGACACGTACCATGCATGATTTATTTAAAATCTCGAGGTGGAGCAAACAAGACATAGGAAGTAGCGGATTGGCGGACGTGACGAGAGGAAGCGTAACTCGTGACATCTATCGTTGCTAAACCGAAACGCCGTAGAATCGGTATGCGGCTCGCTCAACAATGCAGGTCGATGCACACTGACACGACAATCACGAAAACGTTCATAAAATTTTAACTGCTTAATAAAAACGTTACGAGCTACTGTCTCACGCAAGGAATTACCGTTGAAAGTCGACCCAGCTTTCATAGCACATGGGCGAAAGCCGTTCAAAATCCGCGCGCATCATTTTCAAGGATCCTTTTTGTGCCGCGATCGCGAACAAAGCATAGCCACTGATATTCGGTATACAGATAGCGAATATTCTTTTGTCAGCGATATTACATCGTTTAAACCACATATCCGTACGATTCCACTCTTTTTTCATTAATCGACGATTAAGAACTGTAGCCAGTAAGATGTAAATTCAGAGTTGACAGCTGTCTAATCAAAGAATTTGACTTTTCAAATTTGGACGTCAAGTTTCCAAAGTTCTTTTAACAATCCTCAAACAAAAGTTGCAAGTTTCGAGTTTTCTAATTTTCCAATTCCAAATTTTTCCAATTTCCAAATGTCTAGATTTCCAGTGCATACATTTTCAAATCTTCAAATGTGACTTTTGTGTGACTTTTCAAATTTGGACGTCAAGTTTCCAAAGTTCTTTTAACAATCCTCAAACAAAAGTTGCAAGTTTCGAGTTTTCTAATTTTCCAATTCCAAATTTTTCCAATTTCCAAATGTCTAGATTTCCGGTGCATAAATTTTCAAATCTTCAAATGTGACTTTTCAAATTTGGACGTCAAGTTTCCAAAGTTCTTTTAACAATCCTCAAACAAAAGTTGCAAGTTTCGAGTTTTCTAATTTTCTAATTCCAAATTTCTCCAATTTCCAAATGTCTAGATTTCCAGTGCATAAATTTTCAAATCTTCAAATGTGACTTTTCAAATTTGGACGTCAAGTTTCCAAAGTTCTTTTAACAGTCCTCAAAAAAAGTTGCAAGTTTCGAGTTTTCTAATTTTCCAATTCCAAATTTCTCCAATTTCCAAATGTCTAGATTTCCAGTGCATAAATTTTCAAATCTTCAAATGTGACTTTTCAAATTTGGACGTCAAGTTTCCAAAGTCCTTTTAACAATCCTCAAACAAAAGTTGCAAGTTTCGAGTTTTCTAATTTTCCAATTCCAAATTTTTCCAATTTCCAAATGTCTAGATTTCCAGTGCATAAATTTTCAAATCTTCAAATGTGACTTTTGTGTGACTTTTCAAATTTGGACGTCAAGTTTCCAAAGTTCTTTTAACAATCCTCAAACAAAAGTTGCAAGTTTCGAGTTTTCTAATTTTCCAATTCCAAATTTTTCCAATTTCCAAATGTCTAGATTTCCAGTGCATAAATTTTCAAATCTTCAAATGTGAATCTTCAAATCCGCGGATTACAACTTTCAAATCTAAACTTTTAATTCTGATATTCGAACGTTTAAGTCTTCAAGCCTGCATTTTAAAATTCAATGTTTCAAAAGGGATATCCTCTTATGGAAAATAGACGCAACATTAGCGGGTAGTGCAAGCTCGGTAGCGAGAGCTCGTACGTTTACGACGACGAGTTTGAGGGTGACGTTGAATGGAAAGAAGCCGTCCGAGCCATGCAAGGGTTGCGTGGTTGGCCTTGGAGGGTCGTTTGCACTGTTCTTGACCGCACGTAGCGGTCAGCGTAGATCGTGGTCCTTCGAGGAATGCATGAATCTCGTCGGCTATACGTGCATTATGCTCATTGTGCGCATGGAGCCGTGGTTTTCCCTCGTTTCCAGCATTTTAACCTCGTGTTTCCTTTTTTTCCAATATAATTTCTTACTCCTTCGACTTACCTCAGTCTACCAATAACCATCTCCCATACGTATAAATCCGATCGACCTTCCAGCACGATTATCTTTCGCGCTTCTATTTAACTACCAACACAATTTAATCGATACCTCACCATCTTTTTAAACCTAATCGAAACATCAATTTTTTCCATTTCATTTTAAATTTCTAGGCGAAGGAAACACAATCGATCGATTCCGATTTTTCGATCTGCGCAACTTGCCAAGTGGACTCGCAATATCGTCTTTTCGGATAAATTATCCTTTGTCTCTCGATTTAAATAACTATAAACACAACTCTTTTTGTGTTTATTTTATAATCAATTCTCGTTGGAGCATTTTAAGTAAATTTATCTGACGTGGTACTATGACATGATTAATAAATGTTTAGAATATGTTCGATTCTACTTGAATCCAGTGCTTAGGTCTACTGTCTTTTTAGCCTGCAGATCTGTTCCGAGTAGTTGAGTAATCAGTTCGAGTTTTCTAATTTTCTAATTCCAAATTTTTCCAATTTCCAAATGTCTAGATTTCCAGTGCATAAATTTTCAAATCTTCAAATGTGAATCTTCAAATCTGCGGATTAGAACTTTCAAATCTAAACTTTTAATTCTGGTTTTGGTGCTGTGTCTATTGCTGAATTTTGATATTTCTTCTTCGACTGTATCTCGGGGTCGTGATGTATCGTTTCCTTGGTAACACAACTTAATGTAAAGTTCGCAATCTTTTTGAGTCGAGCCACGAGACGAACATTTCTAATAGCCAGTCTATAAAGATCGATGGACGTTCGATTTTCGAATTTCACAAGCTGCAAAATAGACTTGGAACAAGATGGGAGAGAAAATGGTTGGAACAAAGAGGCGTCGGAACGCGCTATGTCGAGAAAAAGAATGCGTGGAGCGGACGTTCGGCAAGGCGAAGCGTGCATTCGTGGTGCCGTTATCGCGGTAAAGTTACGGCCGATCGATAAGGTTAAGAACCCCCGACGGATTTACGATGTCGGTCGAAGAGGATGATCGGCCGCGATTGCACGGCCTTGTGTCGTAAAGCGGCGATGACGCGGCCCTACTTGCGCGCATGCACGCATATGGAAGCCAGCGGCCGGGACACGGCATATGGAGTCGCCTCGCGCGATAACGACTCCTTGGAAATCTTGCCGATTTACGAGGAAAAGCCTCTGTTCGATTCAAACGTCTCGCGACTATTCTACCTCTAGCTTCTCACCGTGTCCTATCGTTGCACTCGAAAAGTTGCGCTAAAAAGCAGCTAGAAATTCTTTTTTCATCTTTCTCGTGATCATAACCCTGGAAATGTGCGAAAGTTTGTTTTCAAAGTCAGCTTGTTTTTTTTCTTTTTATTACGCGATCCTCTCTTTTCAGCGGATCCTCCGGGGTTTACGATGGAAACGATGAATTCAAGGTCGCAGCGATGCAATCTCCTGAAAATTCGACGGAGATCCCAAGAACGTTTACTTGCTTGGGGAAAGGGTTTCAAGGTTACCTTTAAGGTAAGTCGCTGAATTTTTACCCGCTGTATACCTTGCCGGATTCGTGAGACTTGGCTCGATGGTTAAAAAGGTAAAAGCAGTCGCGCGTTGACACCATTTTCCGCGTCGAATAAGCATAATGCGCTAATGATCCGGCTTGTTATTATCCTTAACGACGCAAAAGTAATCCTTCCTCCGTTCCATAAGCGAAACTTGCAGTACGGAGAAACGTTTTATGAGTCGTTACGAACACTTTGAGTCGCTATAAAAATTTATTCGGAAGAAAAATATAAGCAGCGTTTTACATCACTTGTTGCTTTCCCTCCTCTGCTCTATCTACGTAATTAATGCGCATCTTAAAGTGCGACGAATTCGCTTCACCGAGCCTTTCGAATTTCGATCAATGCCTTCGGATAATTGAATAACCGCATCGGGAAAAGTATCCGTCGCGAATCGTAAATAATTCTCTGCCGCGTTGAAGACACACGTCGAGCGATTTCGCTTCATTTATACGTACTCGGTCATACGAGCGAGTTTTAACAGAAGAAAAATGGCAAGAGTAACAGTGGAAAAGTGGAAGGTAAAGGAAGAAAAAAAGAGAGGAGGAAGGCGAGGTAACTCGGACGGAAGGTTGTTAGGAAAATTGAAAGCTTATCTATCCGTGATCGCGGCGGTGCACGCAGTCGACAGAGATTGTAGAGGAAAAATTCAGTCGCTTATGTTACGTCCGCTAATACATGAAAACGCGCAACGAGATGGGGAAGATCGCGATCGAATATGGAACGCGGCTAGGGAATCGATCCCAGCATGAAAATCAACCGACAGACATTACCAACATTCGTATGAAAATCGAGGCTGAATTCCTTGCCTCTCCGCCTTTTTCTCGCATTCCAATTACCGATTTCACGAGGTAGAAAGAAAGGACGATCCGGACGAGCTGAAAACGCGGACGCGTACGCTAATGATAGGTAACTACGATATGCGAAGCACATTATGAGCGAAACGTGGAAGCTACAGAATCGTACGGAAAGTTTATTCGGTTAATGATTTTGAGTTGTTACGACGCGAAGTTGTTCTCTGTATAGATATATGGGCAGTTATGGTATTTCTATAACAGTGCATAGCTATAATTTATATTGCTGTAATAGCGCATAGTGGTTTTCGCTCGGATCTGAGTACGTAAATAAAATATCCTAACGAAAGTAAGTAATTATGTAAATACTTGTAAAGATCGGATAGAAACCGTTTGAAGCGTACGAAGATGGGTAAAAATATGGAATCGTATTATGGGGTATTTTCCCATTTGTACAAGAAAATGTACTTCGCTGATACTCGGGTTATTAATGTACAACACTCGACATTTTCATAAGACATGTAAAACATAGAATATCGCATAAACGATATTCCTGTGCGTTTGGTTTAGCGCTATATGTGAAATGAAATCGGACGAACAGTTCCTAAGAATCTGCACTGAAAGTAATTCGTAAGAAGTCGACGTGATTGACACAAAACCAGACAAGTCGGAGGGAAGAGAGCGACTAGTCGATCTGCCATGATTCCAGAGAACGTTCAACGACGCGAAACCGCATCTCGTGGCAAGAGGAAGGGAAAAAGAAGTCCGCGATGCAATTCAGCGCGCGGCAAGTATAAATTAGAGGGTCGTAAATCGAAATTTCCGGAAATATTGGAAATATCAGGCGAATTTACGCGACGCGAAGCGCGACCGCAATCGGCGGAATAATAACGCGTAAACATGATGTAATAGCGCTTTATGGGAATCGTAATGTGATTTTACGGCCATCAGAGCGTTCGTCACCGAGAAGCTCGTCGTTCTTCGACAAGCGGAAGCTGGCTCGTTCGTTGACAGTCGGAAGATGAAAATACTCGCGTCGGCTGCGTCTTTCAGCCCGCTACTTACGCACTTCTGCGTGTTCCGCGTCGTCTTTCGATCGGAAGTGGTGAACACCTGCTGCAGAGTTGAAAACCAAACGCTAAAACAGCACCGTAAGACGATGTAAACTAACATCCGAACGAACTACATCTACGTAAATAAAGAAAACTAGAAAGAATGCTAAGAGACGCTACGAGGAACCTTCTGCAATAGCAAAAGGACAATCGCGCGAGAATTCCAGGAACCGATCGACCTAATCTCCGGTAACCGATAAAAAGGAAAGCGGCCTGAATGCGAGGCTCCTAGGTTGCGCGTGAATTGAGCCGCCGCGGCGCGATGGAACGGTGGCAATCGCGCGGGTGACGAAGCGAGAAGAGGCAGCCGCCAGTGGTGGCGTTGAATCGAACGAGGTCCGTGCGATCGGCAACGAAAGAAACGAACAGAGAGCGAACGACGAGGAGAAGGTGACGGAGGCTGGTACGACAGCAGGGGCAGAGCAGTTCGGAAAAGGATATAAAAGGAAATATATGGTAATGTGACCGGGGTGGCAGCCTCTTTCCACGGGGGTTGCGGAACGAAGATAGGGGTTCGGATCGCTCGCCGGGGGTTGGGCGTGGTGGCTAACGCACCCTCCGCCCTGCTTCCTACCCTTCCTCCGTAGCTCTTCGTGCTTCCGTCGTCGTCGTCTGCCTCCCCTCCTCCTCACCTCCCTTCGCCCCTCGCCCGGCAAACCCCTCCGCCGCGTTTCTCTCTCTAGATTCTCTTCGGCGAGCGGAACGAAGCTGTGCCAGCACGCCGGTCGATACTTTGGGGCCGCGTGCCCGACTAGCGTCGCGACGCTGGAATTCCGCGCTCGTCATGGCCGCCCTTAGTGCCCGCGTACCGACGTCTGGCTGCGCCCTTCGAATCATCGCCGTCTTTCCTTCACGAATCCTCCGGCACACCGGTGAGTCTCTTATCATAGATTTTTTCCATTAAAGTAGAACGACGTGGTCAGAGTGCTTTCGTAAGGTACGCGTATGGGCAGCTTGACAATCGACGATTTATGCCGTCCGGGATGGATCGTTCGAGGTTCAAATTGCTCTCTCTCTTAGCAAGTTTTATCGGTTCGATGATGGTACGTGGTTTTGTGGAAGAAGGTTCCGCTATGTTGAGAAATTTCGATTCAAACATGGCCGCGGAAAGTTCGACGTTAAAGGGGATGAATGTGTTTTGTAGGGGTAGGAGTGGGGAGTTTTAGGTCATTGATAGTAGAGGACGTGCGTAATTGATCTGTACGTGGTTTGAAATCGAAGAACAGGAACGTTTTAAAGCTTTTACATATTCCGACATTTACGCAGTTGGCGTGTGCGAGAGATACGTATCGTTGATTCACGAGAAAACATATTTTTAACGATCTTTTGCTATTTCAGATATTTAAAAATTACAAACATTTTCGTCTTCGTAAGATTGAAAGGACTTTTAGAACGTTGGAACGCTTTTAAACTTGGCGTTTCTTTCATTTTTACGTAGTCGTTCATAGACAGCTAGATTTATGCACTTGTATTATTTATAATTTCTCATCGAATTCAAATTTCTCGATTTTTATTTTCATTCTACTGCGAGATCTCTTGAAAAGATAGCAAATTAACATGGTTTCGAATCTTTCCGGCTCCGTGCACTTTCCAAACAGATACGAAGTTTCAGCAGAGAGGAAAATGACGTTATGAATATGAATGAGTGAGCTTATGTTCGTTTCGTTGCTGGTCTTAATACCCTGGTCGTCCGTACATCGACTTCGATGCGTTCGAAACCTTCAATTACGTCCAACTGCTTTCTCGTTTCGAATATGCCACGATTAGGTCGACGAAACTTTGAACTAATTACCTACTACATATTTTACTCTACTTTCCCGATTATATTCGACGCAACGATATTTTCAAAAATTCTATTTACTCCGGATATCATTTGCCTATAACAGAAGCTAAGTTCCCAAGAGATTATCGATCGTTACTTCAGTTTAACTTCACTGTTATCAAGTACTTACTTAAAATTTACTTATCTTCGATCTCATCGCTCACAAGCCTGATTCCTCGATCAAATCGAACGAAGAAGACTAAAATTCGCTGTTGTATCTTACCATTACGCATTAATGATTAATTAATATAATAATTAATTATCAAGTACAAAATTAACTTATCTTCGATCTCATCGCTCGCAAGCCTGATTCTTCGATCAAATCGAACGAAGAAGACTAAATTCCAAGGAATCGCTGTTTTATCTTACCATTTTGCATTAATAATTAATTATCAAGTACAAAATTAACTTATCTTCGATCTCATCGCTCACAAGCCTGATTCTTCGGTCAAGTCGAACGAGGAAGACTAAATTTCAAGGAATCGCTGTTTCATCTTACTATCGGGCATTAATAATAAAAATTTCAAGAATTGAAGACCAGAAGTTTTCAAGCAAAGGCGATACACTCGCAACGACATGTTCGAAAAGGGATAAGTCGGAGAAGACGAAACGCTTTTTGAGAGTTAACCGTTGTTGAGTCGACGCATTGAAAATCTGGACGCGCGACGCGACGCCGAGCAGCGTGGATAGAGGGCGAAGGAAAGGCGCGTACCAGAAGGAGGAGTCAAGTTGTTTATTTGATGGTGCCGTAAAAGGCCTCTTTATGTTTATCTCCCATTTAAAATGCTCGCATAAAACCGGCGACCGCGTACACAAACTATCAGCCGGCCATAAATCATGCCGCGAAACGGAGTACGTTGGAAAGTCACCTCGATTCGCGTTCCACGCGCGCGGAGAATCGTTTGCCGGCGTCTCGCGATCGCCGTCGGCCGAACATCCAATTCTTTCTGCCTTCTGGCCTTTTTCCCCACGGCTTTGTTTTATGTTGCGAGCAAATGAGAGTCGAAAAGACCACTCGCGAAGCACGATTTTATGGGAAATCTCGAGGGAGGAATATTTTGAAAAAATGCAAAAGTCGGAGAGCACAAACGTGACGATTGGCAGCTGAATTTGTAACGCTGCTTTAGAAATGTTTTCTTTTTAAAAAGTTCTCCAAGTGATAGCAAAAGCGGCAGCATAGGAGAATAGACGCGTGTTTACACGAGATCGTGATTGATATGCAAAAGATTCAGATTACATAGAGTTGGCAAAGATATATTTCACGCGGCGTTTCCCCCGAAAGAAAATATTTACGTAGATAACAGAGTACCTAGAGTATTTCAAGATTGCCAGACTAACGTGATGCAGCTCGAGTAAATTTCTACCGAACCACTGGGAAAAAAGGAAGGATAAACCAACAGATATCTTTTACGGCGTGTTTGCAATACTCCACCGATTCGCGATTATCCGATCATTTTACACTCGCGTTTACATTTACGACCCGTATGCCAATTACCGTAAACGTGAAATTCTAATCTCACCGCTTATCAACTTGTTTATCGTAGATATTCGAAGATGATCAAGCCTAGCTAACAACTCGCGCACACGTTTTTCCCACGCGAACCGTTCACCATCGTCTGTTCTTTCCGACTGCCTTCGCGCATTTTTTTTTCTTTTCCCCTTTTTTTAACTCGTGCGTCAGGTAAAAAAGAAGTCTGCGGTATTCGGGTAAGCAAAGATACCGAGTGACCTTGTCGCGAGCGTAGCTACCCCTTCTACACGACTTTACAGAGTCGAAGATACGCGCTAACAAGGTTAAATTACGATCGTGTTCTGCGCTCATGCAAATTGCAACGAATAATTTGGAGCAGGATGGCGAGAAAGCGAGAGGGAAATTCGCCACTCGACGACTCAGATAAAGTCGTTTCTACGACGGCGCGACGTTGCGTAATTTAATCTTTATACACAGGCCTCTGCTCTAGACCAGCGTGGGGATGAACTTTGGAAAAAGCTATTCCTCCTTCTTTTTTCCTTCCACCTTTCCTCTCTTTCTTATTCCACTGCCATAGGAAGCTACCTGCGCGATATTTTCGAGAGAATAGTAGCGTTCCCGCGACCAACCCCGACGAAAATGGCCGTTCGCCTGTCGATATCGTAACTTGTCGCGAATTCCGCAACGAGTTCCCTCGAATCATCGCGGGGTTCCAACCTCGCGTTTCTTCCGACCGCCGGCGGCTTACCTTCTCCAGGAAACGCATTCGTGCCTCTCAGGGATCGAATCAGAATTATCCCGCCATCGATTCGACACTTTGCTGCTCGCCACTGTTTTATTAACTTTCAGTAGCTTCCACATGAAAATAATCCGTTTAATTAGCTTTAATTTTACTGCACGCCTTATCGCACACACGCAAGAACAGAAATCGCTCTACTCCAACTTTGCAAGCTTTTAATCTCGTAATCTTGGTAGCATTACAGTAGCAACTACAGCGGCTACAAAAGGTATTGACATATGTTTTTCTTGCCCACAGTCAAAGGAGAAATATCCAAGTTTAGAAACAGATACAACCATGAAAACTCATTAGTTACCCAATTACTTACACGACGGATCAGATCCGCAGATACCCATTAGATTCAACTAGAATCAAATATGATCCAAGTACCACGCCAAGGTAATTTACTTAAAATTCTCTGTGAGAATTGATTGCAAATAATCTACTAAATAAAAAAAAATATATTTTTCTTCCGATGAAGTGTTCCATAGATATGTTTCATTTTCATGTTATTACATCTTTGTATTGTATGTGAAAGAAGGTAGCTAAACGAGTCGTTCAGAGGCTACATTAAATCTATTCCATAAATTGAAAAGAATCTACTTATTTATTTATGTCATTTTGCGATAAATTAACTTTGCGATGTATGTAATTCGTTTCTGAGGAACTGAACATTAATCGCGTAACTAAGCGATGTAATTAAGGAAAAGCAGAGTTAATCGATTTAGATTCCAAGAAGCTCCAATGATAGAAAAATTATACTCGAATCTAATTACTATCCAATATGTAATGGTATGTGAATACTTCGTGTATAACAACTGTATATTAGCTTCCATAAAACTTGTTAAAAATAGTCCAGAACATATTGTTAAAAATACGTCGGAGCCTCCTAAATCTATATGGCGTCTTCAAGTCACTATTACAGCCTCGACGATAGAATAGGCGAGAGAAAAAAAGAACCCTTGCGGTGCATAGACAGTGGCCAAGGTCGTGGGTGTCGATCCCGTCAACGTTCATGCAACGGTAAAAAAAGGGTTGTTTTGTGCGTTTTATTGCGGGGTCGCGTGAAGGCCGAGTCACCACCGTGTCAAACTGCAACCCTTCCTTCCGTACACTTTGTCCATAGGCTTCTTCCTCGGCCTTCCTTCGAGCGTTAAGAGTTAAGTGGCAAACCTTGGCCGAGCATTTCGGATTATCTCCAAGCTCCTTTTTTTCCCCTCAGGTAGTAATCGAGGGAGGCGAAGGGGGATGAAACGGAAGGAAGAGGTAAAAAAAACAGGCACGTCGCGTTTATTACGTATTTTTAAGAGGCGAACGCAAGGTGACGGTCCCTTCGGGTAACTACCAAGGATCTATCCACCTAACTCCTCCCGAGACCTTGGTTCCTCGTAAAGGGGTAATCAGCCCTCGTCGAGCCGGACTTTGACTGCGATGCCTGTCGTCCTCTCTTGCGTAGCGCGGCTCTCAGTGTGTCTCTGTGACAGGGTTTAGGCCGGTATGTGTGTCGTCACGCCGCGCTTCTGTCACTCTGTCGACGAAGTTTGTCTACGAAACACGCGGACGTCATGTCGGTGTCGACCGAATTCCCAGCTATCTTTGTTCCATCGTTTCATAAGCTAAACGTATTACGTTCGCGCCAGTTGTGTTCGTTTCGATCGTAAGATCCGCATCGTGCGAATCTACATATAATATATCATAGACTGACATTGTCTCGAACGTAACATACTATAAGACGCCTTACATCTGTGTAAAATAACTGTAACTACGTAAAGTATGGTTAACGCGTCGTATACGTAAAGTGTAACAAAAGGCAAGTTCTAAGTCTGTAGGGATAGTGTTTTTGTTTAAGTTAGTGAAAGTGAAAGATCGTCCGAGGAGGATACCAGAGGAAAAATGATTATAGTCGCAACTATCAAGTTTGTAGCCTTCGCTCAGCGTGTACTGGAAGAGTGGTCGGAAAGCTCGATTTAATTAAAACGTACACAGTGGTCGACCGTTGGGGAAATTGAAGCAACGGCAAGAAGAAGCTTGGAGACAGCTGCGAGTCGTAATTATTTCTAGTCCCACATCCGACACAAGCGTGACACGCTTGTCGAGGCCTGGCTCGGCCCATCGTCGAGGGGTCACGCTCCAAGAGCTCGCAACTCGGATGTACTATCTAGTTTAGTTTATACGTTTCTTTGCTCGCGTGTGCACGTGGAAACTTCACTCACAGCGCTTCTGCCGCTCCGTGGACAAACTTGTGGCCCGCCGCCGCTTTCCGCTGCTCAAGTCCTTCGTTTGTTGTGAGAAACGATCATCGTTCGATCACGTATTGCTTCGCATCAGTGCAGTGCGTCGATGCCGCGATCTCAAGGATGAATCGATCGAGATCCATCGCAATATCGCAGGTTTTCATCCTGGTGAGTGCATTTTCTTCCTGCCATTTTCCTCCGTAGTATTTTCTCCTTCCGCGATAAATTCTTCGTTGTATTATATGTATATGTGCAACTCGCGCACTGTTTCTGATTTTGTAGGACAAAAAACGAAAAGAACTTTACGTGGCTCGATACGATAGCCGCTATAAATCGCCAACATCGTTTTTTCAGACTCTGAACGCGATTTATTTGTACAGTGACGCTTCCTCCTACGCGTCAACGTCATTTGCTAGCACATTCTCTAGCGATTTATTTTTAGATCGAATTTCCTACAACCACATCTCGGTATTTTACGTTGTATCGGTAGCAATATCAGTCGGTGACCTTCGGCAATAATTTCCAGCCTCGATGATACTTTGAAATCTCTGTATCTACGTTTCTTTTCTATGTTTGTACCGCTTGCTTTCGTCTTTTGACTCTTCCCATTCCAATAACGGATCTTCGATCACTCGAAATTCCTTTTCTATCGACTAGTAGTCGTCTGGCGACGATTCTTCTTCTGCCAATATCCTGCTCCAACGGCAGAGATACAAGCACATAACCGTATCCAGGCTCGAAGGAAGAAGGAAAGGAGTGGAACAAAAGTTCTAATACGCTTTATCGACTTGGCTGTTGGAGAAGAGTTACGAAAGAAAACGATAAAACGTGCGTCACGTTACTGCCCGTTATCGCCATTATCGCGTCGATCCGAGCGGTGCATTCGGCCGAACGGTACGACGCTCTTAATTAATTTTGCAATATCTCAAGGCGAGCTAAGCATCGAGCTGGTTTTACGACCGTCCGTGACCATCAAACTTTTCCCTTTAAAAAATAACGATTCCCCGGGCAATTAGCGTTAATGGTTATCGGTAATGCGTACAGGATCGTTCCATCACTTTCGTTTAATATCGGCGGGACGATATTTTTTCGCCGCTACACCCTCGATAAATTAACGTTAACTTAACGACGCCGAGTACATTGTATTAAAACCGTAAAATATGCACTCGACTCCGAGGATTTCTCATTCGGCGCGAGTTAAGCGCGTCGAATCCTCGCCGAAACGGTTTTCCTTTTTTCATAAAGTCGCGACGATTCAGAACGAGCAACGTACAAGCCACATAGGTATACGATCCGAAATTTAGAATCGAAATAAAAAGGTAAAAAGTAGTTGGTTGTTCTAGCGTTTACCGTTACGTTTCTTTACACTCTGCGATAATTTGTTGAACTTATGTAGGGATATCCGAACTTTGTCGTTTACGGCAAGGCAAAAAGTATCGGTCTACGCTTTCTAGCATAATATCTAAAAGATGGAAAATAGACGCTGAAGCTTTGCGATAGACAACACGAAGCAGAATTAAAATTTACAGCCGATAGAATGTTAGGACCGTTTATCGAAGCAAACCCCTTGTTTTTGGGCAGTGTGACTCCCCTATTCCAAGTAGATAGCGTTAGAAATTATTCCAAAAAATAATTTCACTTTATATTTAACAAATGGGACAACAAGTATACCAACGTTCAAAACACTAAGCGATAAAAAGTCACCTGGAGATTTTGGCCATTGTCCAAAATCCTTTTTAAGTATTTACTCGGTTCACCGATCGATACCACGAACGTATCAAACGTTCTACACCCTTTTGAATATTCCGAAGGCAATGGCATTCTGCGAACAGCGCGCGAGATTTCGTGAAGTCACTTGTTGGACGCCATGGCGGAGTCGGCGTGGCTCTGCCTCTAAGGACGAGTCACGGTCGCCGCGTTCACGGACACACGAACACACGTGTGCACGACGTGCAGCCATTTTACCATGGCCTCGTACGCACAGCTTCGCTTCATCGGCCCCACGATCTCCAGCCTCGTAGCTTTTGTGACTAACGGTTAGCTCGAGAGGCGGCCATTCCTGAACCCAACTCAATCCAGCGGCAACGATCGAGGGAGCGAAACCGACCCTTCCTTCTAGCTTTTGAATCTTTATGCACGTTTTTTCTTCTTTCTTTTAGTTTTCCAGACGTTAAAAGCGATTTTGTACGATAGAGTTTTCTTCTCAATGGCTCCTGTTTTAGAGTCGCATACACATTGATCGAAGTTGGCATAATTCACCCTCGGATCTCAGTTTTCAGCTTTTAAGATACTCAGGTGATTCCGGACGACGCAAACATTCTCTCTTCGATAGTTCTGGCTTCGTATATCGGCTAAAATTAATTTCATATTTCGGGAATAAATTTTAGTTGCGGGTACACATATATATTGCTGTCAGATCCTAACGAATTTTCGTTTCAATTAATCGTTCAGATTCCCTTGTTACTCGATCGTACATTTATACCATTCTCCGTTGATATCTATTGTCGCGTAAGAATGGGAAATTTATGTGCTCCCTAACAATGAATTTCCAAAGACGAAGAAGACAAAGAAGACCTCGCCGCGTTCTTTCTTCCTTTGGCGACGGAGGAACGCTATCGCAAGCTCTGAATAGCAGCCGAATCCCATTTAGTCTGAACCAGAAGCGATTTTTTTCTTGTGGTCGAAGCCTGATCGGGCTACCGGTATCGAGAGCTAGCGGATAGACAATCCGGAGGTTCAGCGAAAAGACTCAAACTTGTCCGGCCATCGTGGTTAACGGTTAGCCGAGGAGAGAGAGTGGTTGGTGCGCCGCTGAAATTCGAGTCGTCGTGTTCCGGGGTGCTGGCGGCCATTCCACAGGCAGATCCTCTCCGGTCAGCAGCGGCAGCAATTTCAGCGAAACTGTTTCGAGTCTCTTCGAGAAGGAGAAGCGAGATAGAGAAAAGGAGCAACGGTGCTAGAGCGAAAGAAGTGGCGGAGAGAGAGAATAAACCGAGGAAGAGCATCGATTAGAGGGGGGCGAGAGATTCGACAATCGCAACACCCGTAGCCACAGCGAAATTAGGTGGGCGTGCATGGCAGAAAGAAGGAAAAAAGGAAATCCATGGCAATTCCATGCGTTCGTTATTTTACGTTGATAAATGCCTTTATGCAAATGGCTGTACGTCGTGCCAGGTGATCTTCATTAACCTCGGCCCAACGCTAACTGGTACTGTAAATAAGCTAATTTATACGTATTTATACGCTCGCAGCGTTTTCTATGTTCACCACCTTTGCTACAGCGAACGGGGAGAAAACACGCGTTGAGAAGCTCGCTCCGACGCTTTGTCCATACACACAGCAACTTTGGTGTAATTAAAACGTCAAATACCGAAATGACAAAATGATACTGACTCCTCGGATTAACCTTTGCTGGAGTTCCTTTTTTCTTGAAACGGTCGCTGACCGGAAATCCAATTAGTAACTGAACTTATCCTACGTAGCTCAACGGGTGGTCATTTTTTATTCAGAACCTCTGTTCCTCTCATGTCCTCTCCACTGACCTCATAATAGAAACTAGGATCCATTAGACGAATTTAGAAGATCAGATAGCGGATACGTAGTCGTATACCACACAAGGATAAGTCGTATGTAAGCTCGTATAGTGTGCCACTGACATATAGTGATAAATAGTGACCGTCGAATTATATTATTAAATCCCAACTCTAGAAACACAGTCTACGCTCAAAATACCGAGTCAAATAGGATCGAAATCGTCAAAGTATTAAGTAATCGAACAATCGCTTTGTTACTCAAACGCATTAAAGAATGGAAATTCTAAAGTAATTTCGAATAAACGATGCACTTTATCCCACTAAATATCTTACGATCTTATCGCTCATTTCTCCCCTGCATTTTGCGCGCACGTCCGTGATTTCCAGCGATCGATGATAAACATGTCCAGGAAGTTAGCGATCAGACGAACGTCCAACTGGCGGAAAACGCAAAGAAACGTAGCCATAGTCTCAGCGGTCGCGACTGAAGGGAAAAAAACGATGCACCGACGCGATAGTCCATGCGACAATGGATGCAAAACGTCTCGTTATACGTTGAAGAAAGGAAGAAAGAAGAAAAAGGAGTCGGTGGCGTGCTCGAGGTGCGTTTATTAAATGTAAACTGTTCACGGAATTCAACGTTCGCTTAACCAGCAAACTGTTATGAACTAATAAAGTGTTAAACACACGCGACGACCCGTACCGCTGCAGAAACACGGTGGACTTTCGCTCGTTGGATTTACAGGGGACCCGCGGCGTTAAGTGGAAGCTCGATGCGTTGACCAACCACCGCGGGTCATTGCAATCACGAAACGACAGCTTGGCGAATCCGATTATCGATACATCTCCACTTTTTCCTGTATGTTTTCGACTCAGACGTGGCGTAAAAAACCGGTTAGTAAATAAATTGCAGGCCCATCGACAGGCTGTGCGTGCAGATCCAAGGCTTGTGAAAACGAGGTCGTACAAAGTGAAGTGTCTGGATCGTAAAATCGTCGCTTACGAGAGGAATGAAGTCGTGAACGACGCGATTTTCGAAGCTCGATGGCTCGAAGCTCGAAGTTGACGTATCCCACCACTCGATGCTTGCTTCGTATCGCGATGCGTTTTGAAGGAACGCGCGAAAGAATCGACGATCTCGATCGTTGCCGCCGCTATCTTCAACGGCTGTAAAACATTGCGGCCGCTACGTCGGTGGCGACTTAAGTATCCATCTTTCGAATAGTCTGTAATTTAATAGACGATTACGCCATAGTACCGGCCCCTTAAACGGTTACAAATCGACGTGTAAACCGTTGTAAATCGTGACCGGATGCTTTGAATACCAGCAGCCGCTTTGACGCCATGGTCCCGCCGGAACGAGCTTGATCGCGACCCACCGGCAACGCTTTTATTCCGATTTTATGCCCGCCAGCGCGCACACGGAAACGTCAACGTTTCCAGTAATTTTTTCCATCGAGCTATCATTCCCTGAATCTCTTTCTTCTTGGGTGGGTACACGGGCTCCGTGCAATTTACGCGATCTTTCGGTCCACGACGTTTCCTTCTCTTTGTGTTTCGCTCTGGAATTTTCACATACTGTTCAGGGGAATTTAAATGCAAAGTTTCTAATAACGTTCAACGATATCGTAAAGCAATTTCAATCGCGAAATCGAGTCTGTAATAATTCTAGGGAATTAGTATAGCACGCGAAGAGAACAGAGGTTACAGAGCTGCTTCTATCGATTCCGTAACACCTCGACAGTTACAGTAACGATAAGAGACGTCGATTCAATTTTACACATTGGAACGCGAGATAAACAGAGCGAAAATTTCATTAGACTCGGTTAAGATCGATCGTTTAAATATGATTTCTTCGTTCTTTCGAATCCATCGAGGCTTCGGTCGACCAGATTTGCACCAGTTATACTCCATATTGGCGTGTATTTCAATCGATTCGGGGATGGTACAATTGAGACAATTGTCACGAAGCGCATCGGATGAAAATTGGCGTGAGGTCGTGGGCAGCGATTGGGCGCGGTTTATTCAATGTAGGCTTGACCATAAATCCCAGTTGAAAAAAGTCGATGCGCGTGCGAATTTAAAGCGGTTTATCCTTTTCAGCGTTTGTGTTTTACACGCTTCTCTTCGTTTTTCAAACGAAGCCTCGATAACGCCATCGTCAGCGCGATAAATTTCATCCGCACCGCTACGTGCTTGGTAATTAATTTCACGCGATCCTTGGTAATAAGCTCGGTTGCACGCGACATAAATCGACCTAAAAGGACAAAGTGACTCGATAAACTTATTTTCCGTGAACGGATGATCGACAATGTTATACCAACTAATTGGATTCGTTACAAGTCAATAAATACCTCGAGCGATGGACGCGTACATAGCCAAGCAATTTTAGAAAATTAGCCGAGCCCTGAAGGCTGGGTAATATGGACGTTAATCTGTGACCCGTTCAACGCATTACCTTTAATAGCATGTACGTATACGTACGGTATATTCGTCGGTTGAAAAGTTTTGTCCCGATTCGATGACTTTCGAAACGACGCCGACTGCGAACGATGTTCGAGTTTTCAGAAACCATGGATAGTTTCAGAGACGCGAAGCACTCGAGCACGCAATACGTAGACTGTACTTAAAGTACAATGTCTTCGATTAACGATAAGAAATGTTCGTTTAAAACGACTTTGTGCAAACGAGTTGCAAACAAACCAGTTATTCGAGATAGGAACAGCTGTTTGATTTTATTTCAAGGATTTCGATGTAAAGATTGGTAATACGAAGACTACGAGTATGGAAGAAATCGTGCTTAATAAGTAGATATTTCCAAGGACAACGAACTTTACTCAACGAACGATCAACAGACCGCGATAAAATTTATATTGGATAATGGATAATGAATAACTGTCAGCGATACGAGTAAATCAAGCTAAGTTGAACGCGTATCGGTCGAGACGATAAAACGATCGATCGATCCACGAATAAAACCATGGTTACGGGAAAAATTGCACGCATAGAAATTTTATTACGAGCCGGCGCTTGCAACGTGATATTGCACCATTGAAAAGTCACCGAAATGATGTCATAACGGGTATCCCGGCGCAGAAATTCAATAGATTTCAGCCACGTGTCTCACGGAAATACGTCGTGTCGTACGCGAAGATATAAATTAACTGGCGTACGACCGCGATTAGTTGTCGATGGTGTTTCAATTGGAATTTTACGCTGTCTTCCGATAATTCAAATTTTTTACTTTTTACATTCCTCGCCGCAATTTTTCCTAAAATTGTTTAAAATTGTTTGAAATTCGATTAAATTTAACCAAACAGAGACAAAGGGACAATTAGCTGATGCATATAGAAAATAATTATTGAATTCGTATTTTTGCGAATACAAATATAAATTTTGTTTTGCACACCATGTGTACCATTACGTACATTTATATACACTGTGCACATTTTTGCACCTTCAAATTCCCTATAAATGTATAAACATCCGTAGTCTGAATATCAGCATCGCGAGATTGTCCTTTCGAATAAAGCTACAAAATTCTATGGTGAAATTTGAATTCAGATATAACCTCCAGGTATAAATCTCTCTTCCGTGCAGGGAATATAAAGAATCTTTTTTACTCAGATACCTACAGATCTTAACGCTGTAACTTATTCTTTGTTAAAAGTGAAGCGAATGCCCAAGGCCATCGGAAGTTTACCCCTTTACACACCCTTCCTTTTTTCTCCATTCTATTGTTCGTTCCAAATGCATTGGAAAAGTGGAAAAGTTACTTGAACTTCAAAATTGTTCTCGCGTAAAAAAAAGCAAAAAACGTGACGTATCTTCTCCTATGATTTTCGCTTACGATTCTCGCTTACTGTAATTATTGCTCGATTCATACTCGAGTGAATTTCATTGCCACATGCGTCCCCATGGCGAACAAGGGGCTAAATTGAGCGATATTGTAAACGCGAGTGGCAATTTCGTCGGATGATTTACCGTGCATCGAGCGGTCGATTCCGCGAATCGAGACTGGCATAGGGTGTACGCGGCAATTTCAAGTGGAAACGTCGTAAAACCGCGTTCGACGTCGGCCTCTACGGTTAACCACATTCCCATTCTGGAAACGTGTGAGTCAGGCGAGCGTCACGACGCTCGGTATCGTAAATAACCTTTCAACAATTAGCACACGCGACCAAGCGGCGTCTAGCCGAAGGAACGCGAAGGAGTGGCTGCGCCCCTTCTTACGGATCGTGGTTGGAATATAGGATTCCCGCAATAAGAACGATTATATGCCCGGTTTTCGCAATAGACTCGACGGAAACGAGCTCGAGCCGTCTTACTCTCTAGCCGTCTTCGTCCAGCCACTTGACTCCAGCGTTCCCTCCCTAAAATCGTTTAACTACCCTCGCTAGGTCCACGACCATCCATCGAGCAATTAATCGTATTACTGCAGCACTTTTATTGCGACGGATTACCGTGTAACGGGCCAGTCTTCTCGAAACGCTCGTGTAAATTTTAAGTGGCGTGTTTCCCACAGCTTTACGAAGCGTTCTCAAAGAGCGTTAACGTCGCTAAAATGGACTGTAGATTTTTTTAGGGCGAACAGGAGAAACCAAGGACGCATTTGTATACTTTTTCTTAATAAACGTCGCCTTAACATCAGAACTAACGGTGTAGTCGAAATTATCGTGTCTAATTTTTCAGAATAATTTTATACGATTTGCAATTTCTTGGACAGCGTTAACGCCACTCAAACGTGGATTTGTTTAGAGCGAACAGAAGAATGCAAGAACGTAGACGTTCCTATACTTTTTCCTAATGGTCAGAATGAATTTCTGAATTACCTTCTGAATTTTTCTTCTCCTTTATATCACCTCTTTGATTTCTTCTGTACGAGTCTTATATTTTAATCGTCGATAATTAACGAACCTTGTATCGATACTTTAGATTTGAAAGTCGTATTTGCATAACGATGCTTCAGGACGTTACATTAAAATAATTAAAACGATACGTCGCTTTTGCAACGAAAAGGTTCCTTCGCTTTTCTTCGTGATAAGCTTCTGGCATTGAAAAGGGACAGAGAATGGATACTACGAGAAAAGGGAAAAGAGAAAACATCGAGGGGCGGAAAGATGGAGAGCGTGCCGGAACGCTGTCATCGTTTGAATAGCTTGGTCATCGTTCGCCACATAAGGCCGGGGTAAAGAATCGATAGACGGCGGGGATAAAATTCGAAGCGAAAATGCTTGGCGAGGATTAACGGGAATATACGCACGCCGGTTTCCAATCTTTATCAAAGGATACTGGCGATCCTCCTATACCGTATGAATCCTTTCCGATATAAACACGAGTGGAGAGAACGAGAGAGAGAGGGGAGTACTGGTTTCCTCTGCAGCGTCTGATGGCGAAAGAATTCGTGCCTACTATCCGAGCTGGAAAGGCGAATAGTTCCCATTTATGCTTGGCGTTATTATTATTAGCCAGCAGTTATCGCGAGCAAGTTTATTGACTTAAAATTGAACGTGCATGTAATGTACTCGTATGTTAGGTACTCGATAGCGATATGTTGCTACACGGATCGTTTCTTCAACCCTCGCCCACTCTTCCTCCTCTGTTATTTATTCCCCATGCTGCAACGCGTTTCCTGCAGAACTCGAAGAACTTTCCACGCGATAAAGCCTTTGATAAGCTAAGAAATACTCCTATTATCATCGTTGCAGGGATTAAAAGTTATACTTGGTTTTGGACCATGGTTTGAAGATTGTTTTCCTTTTCTTTCATTTTCTTTTTTTTTCTTTTGGTTTTCTCTTTGGTTCGCTTCGAGTATGGTGATTTCTTCGAGATAGAAGTGCCGCGAATGATTCCCTAAAAGCATTCGCTTTGGTTTCGATTCTTTGACAGACTCGATGCAAGTAGTGTTTCGGATGTGCAATAGAGAAACTCGAGTTCACCGGAGTTGCTCGGCTCTCGCGTTCCATTTGGTATTAAGGTCGCAATTCTCCTTTGGATCTCGCTTTGAAATCTCGATTCCTCTTCCTCTCGAGACCCTTTCGTCTCGACCGCGGACCGTACGCGCAAAAGTTGCAGTGTTTTCGTTCTTGGTTGAATTAAACGGCCGACTTGAACCGAGACGCGGAGGAAAGAATTGAAAGCACCTGGCAGAATTCGCTCAGTTGGGAATAGTACGCCTCCCGAATCGATGGAATTCCACGCACGAGACGTACAGGACCGCGGACGTTTCTGAATGAACGCGTGTTTTTTGCGAACGTGCAAAAAGTAGCGCGTTCGAAGAAGGGCTGCTTCGTTTATGGCTTACTAAAATAGCCGTACGCGCCGTTAAGTGACGTCATTTAATGAACCGCGCATTAATGCAGTATTTATAACAGTTCCTGGCTCGTAAAATTTCTAGTCCGATTCCATAAATACACGAACCAGTTCACAGACGTTTCTTCGTCGTACACGATCTCATCTTGCGACCCCTGATTCGCTAGGTCGACCATCGAGGTCATCTCAGCCTTGATCCTCTGCAAGCTTAAATAAAACCCGAATCAGCGTGATCTCCGCGTTTCTGTTATTCCGGTCTGATGCGAGCGTGTGCAACGAACGAGTCGTAAAGTATAAGGATCCGAGGGAACAGCTCGATAGAGGCATTCTTTTCCCACTCCCTTCGCCCAAATATCGTTTAATCGGGCCTCCAAGTTGGATGCATAATTACGGCCCAGCCCTGTGGACGATGGTTCTAGGAAAGGAAGAGGGAGGAGGAACGTAAAGGCAGAGCATGGACCGGGCCAACGCGTAGAATCACGAAAGTTCGCAAACTCGTGCTTGAACGAGCCGTTCGAGCACACGAAAAGGAAACGAAAAGGGGATGGGGCGCGCGAAGGTGGACCACGAAGAGGCGGGAGAACAAGACGAAGAGGAAGGAAAGGACGGAGGGAGAGGCGAGGAGGTGAAGGGCATAGGGACGGGACGACAAGGAACACGGCTATGGCAAAAGAGGTGGAAGAGGGCAAAAGTTTCGATCGTAAAGCGAATGGAGGCAAAAAAGAAAAATTACATTAAGAAACTCGAGCGTAGCTGACGCGATGATACTTGGCTGCTGGTTGCTGGCTCTCTCTGCTGGTATGCGGCATGTTGGTCGGCAAGCTGCGCTCTGTCTTTCTTTTTTTCTATCCTCTTCCTTCTCTCTTTTTCTACCCCTCTTTATTCTACTAATTTTCCCGCGCTGCCAGCAACTACGGGAATGGCGAGAGCTGCCGGAAAACGATTCTCGAAAGAGCCCAGGCTGCGTTTCACGGAAAATTCAACGCGATTGATTCCTGATGCTTCGGTAGGAAAAGTTCGATACTTTTTCCATGAACGAAGATGTCTAGGCTATATGGTCACAGTGGATGCCTGTTCTGATGTGCGTGAATACGTCAGAGCGATCAATTTATGCGTATAAATTCTCACAAGTTTTCAATTTTTAGATGTTTCATTCGTCGGAACGTCCATTGCGGTCATAATTTTACGTCGAAGTTTATCGATACACTCGAAGACCACAAGGGGAGAACACGAGAAACCAGATTCTCTACCTTTCCTTCCTAGAAAATATGTTTTCCTAAACATGTGCTTTATCGCGTTTAAAATTCCCAAAATATTACTCGTCAACTCGTAACGAATTACAAATGAAACTTTATCAACTTATCTGCATACGTCTTTTGACCTGATTGGCTCTTTTCATCTTTTTCGACGTCATACTAAAACGCTCCTTTTTAATCACAAAGGAACGTTAAAATTAGGAAACTAAGGAAAATGTATTTTCTTCTGTGATCTCCATCCGCTGCAAAAGCGTTCTGCGTGACGTATCGTTGCATGCAATTACGCAAACTCACGCGTCTACGTGTTCCATTTGACGTATATCGGAAAACAGCCACCGCGTACTCGTATCGATACAAAAGGTCACTTCTAACGTCATTCGATGAAGTACAATGAAAATTGTAAAGTGGCGATCGCGATTGCTCTTGCAAAATCTTCTCCGCTCTTCCACTTTTATACGATGGGTAACATTTTATCGATAGACAGTATATAATCGAGTAAAACGTACACTCGAACGAGATTAAATTTAGCCAGTTTTTCCTAAGCGCTTCTCGCAGCTGCGGAGAATTGCCGCGGCGATTAGATGAGCTGCCGAAAGAAACACGAGCTATGTACATGGCAAAGGGCTGGAAATTAAAGGAAAGAAAAGGAAGCGAGAAACTGCGAAGAAAAGTAAGAGTGGAAGGTGGAATAGAAAGTGTCGGGAATGACGTAACTTGCCTCTTTCAAAATGCCAGTCAAATTCAAGTTAGACTAGTCGGAGGTGGAGCGATAACGAGTCGGCCAGCGATTTACATAAATAAGTAGTTAGATGCGTCTCGGTTCCAAGTTTCAGTAATATTTCAGAAATAATCATTTCATGGTCCGTGAAGCGAGTCGTTGCTGCCTAGCAAGTTTCAATAACAAATTACGCTTTAACGACAGATTCTGATCAAAGTTATATACACTGGTAATCGACAATCGACATTGGATTCTAACGTTACATAGATTAAATCTCCGAGAGTGAGAAATTTTCCTATGTAACAGTCTATTAATTAAAAACCACCACATCAACGAAATATCATTATACGCATTATTGTATCTCTAACAATTTCAAAGCCAAGTTTCGTTCGAAACGATCGACCAAGTCAGCCACTTTCTCCATGCAATTGCACACCGCGATTCCTCCGTAAAAGAAGAAAGAAAAAGATACGAATCGACGTGAGATTAAAATCAGCGAAGCGCTAACGCAGCACTACGATCCTATCGTACGAGTTTCGCCGAGTTATCGACGAAGATGGTTGCAGTGTCGGAGCGAGGAAGAAAAGGAAAAGCCGCGGCTCGGCTCGCGCGGCCGCTTAAACACCGGGCGAATTTACGTATCGAGAAGTAGAATGCGAGAAAAGGGGGCAGGAGGAGAAAGGAGCCGCTGGAAGAAAGAGACGCGGAATGGTCTGCATATAAAGTGGACACGAAATGAAGCGGGTTACGTCGGTCGGTAGGTAGAAGAGCATGTGTCGGTGCTTCTTCGGTGTGGAGTTTGCCTCGCCTTTTTACTCGGTGTACATTTCGTTTACATAGGATCCACGTGCAAGCGGGCGTGCAAATGCGAATATACGCTGCTACGGAACGCGTACATTCTCGCGCGTCTGTGTTACACTGTACATGTACATGTATATAGAGGAATGAAAGAGGGCGAGGAACGAGAAAAGAGAAACCGTGGTGTGTTCACGGTGGGCAGGGCAAAACGGAAGAGAGCGAACAGGGCAAGGCAGGGTATGGTATGGCGATGCAGGACAGAGAAGGGCACCAGCAACAGGGAGGAAGAAAGAAAGGGACAAATAAAGAGGGACAGAGAAGGTGGAGGCTTGGTTAAAAGCGCGCAGGGTGCTCGCAATGGCCGACGATTTTCAACTTTTGCTATCGCCTAGCCGAGAATGGAAAATGGAGAATCCCGGCGGCGGGATATATACGCCCGAGCTGAACTCATTTACTTTGAAAGTTTCTCGAGAGCCTCCCGGCCTTCTCTCTTTCCACCCGCGTTTACTGTTTTCTCTATCTTCTTTTCATCCTGGGCGAGCCCGTTACCTCCCGACGAGATCCTACACCGGCCGGGGATCGACCGTGAAACGCCTCCGTGAAACGCGTTCCTGCCGATTATCGATGGAGATTTCATGGATTTCGCGAATTAAAGGATTAAACGCGATGGGGTGCGATCGATTCGTCGAAATAAACGGCCGGCCGCCGCTGGCTTTTTTTCCAAATTTATTAAGATCTTCGTGCTATTACACTTTCATTTCTATCGAGCTTAACTTTTTCCTTTTAAACCAGTTTTATACATTTTTTCTATACCCATAAAAAATGAAATACGCAAACGATCGTTCGGTTCGTTTTCGATTTCTTTTCGCCAATTATAGAAATATTTGAAGAAGCCTCGTGATAGCAAAATGAATTTGCATATTGTCTTCCGTTAATGGAAAAATAAATTCCTCTTGTGGAAATTAATTCAAAATCCTATTGAGATTAAGATTATTAATCTTACGAGCACATGGAGCAATCCTTTGTCATTGACGGGTTACCCCTCCCACTTTTTCCTGGCAACGAGCTACCTGCAAGAGGAAGAAAAGCACGTGTCGCATGGTCGTACTGCCAGCGAAACATCAGCGCGGCCAACTTTTCTTCGCAGCTGCCACTGGATGTTTTTACCTTCTTACCAGAAGGCTAGAGCCTCTTTTCAGACGAATCCTCTACCCTGTAGGAGTTGCTCATTCCAAAGCGTTGCAACTTTGCTCTCAAGTATACCATTAAAAAATAATTCCCATAAAACGAACAAGATTTTTCAAGCGTTTGAGCCTACCGCGAGCATCCACTAATTTTTTAAACTTCAATTTTGTTCAATTATCGAAAAATTCCAACTGCTGGAAATAGAAAGTTACGAAAATAATACTTGAGCCTATTATTTTTCTGGTTACTAAATTTTCTTTTTTCACATTATGTTATCAACAAATAACTTTCCTAGAATCTCGAATTATTTTCCGCTTTACTCGAAAAAATCGTTTCAGTCGTTTTTTAAATAAACGTAGAATCGACGTAAGAATTGATTCCACTTGAATCGACGGAAGGCGCCCGGTCCAAAAAGGTTCACGATTCTACCAGCAGGATTTTGTGAAGGAAAAGTAGGTAGCCGGCAATAAATCAAGTCCATGGGGATTACGTGAACCTTTCTCCGCATGGTGGTGCGCGCCCCGCCGAATTCCGGTCAGTAAAAGTCATCGTAAAAATATAATCGCGCTAATGATAAGCAAATGGAATACACAACACGGGAACGTCGAGATCGGGGAGGCTAACGATCGTCAAAAGTCAGGAAGCTTGCTCGTAAATTCGTCTAAGACATTTATAGACGGACACCTCGCGTCGGAAATTCTTCCTAGAGCCTGGCAGAGGATCTGCCAACTTGACCAATAACAACCACGTAGAGGAACGTTAATTTGATGCACGACCGTAGTCCATGCTATGTGCAAATTACAGCGTAACTAGACCTGACCCGAACCTGACGCCTTCTAATTATTGCGACAACTTACCACCGAGACAACGGATACGTTCGAACTCACTGGCTACCGTCCAAACGCTGCTTTGAACAATTTTCGAACATGCTGATTGAATACTTGGTTCGTTTTAAAAAAGATCATCGTGTGATATTTTGAACAGTCTTGTTTTTTACACTACCATTCAGCAAAATGTTACTATAGGATTCTATAAAATATGTACATGCTATAAAAAGAACATTTTCATTGAGAGTGTTCTGTGCTAAGACGACCGAAATATCTTTTATCGTTTGTTGCTTTACTTGCTAAGAAATAAATACATTGTAATGGTACACGCGGTTTATTTTAATAAACACGTTCTAAAATATAGAAGACTTCTGTGAGTGACTGTTGCTTCGCAGCGACTTCGTAGTTATATAGCAACGTCTAGCAGCTGTTGTAAAAATACGATAGTATTTTGCTATTCTGAACGATACTTTAAACGATATTTAAACAATTTTCCTTTACGATTCGTTGAATATAGAAAATGACGAAGCAAGGAAGAAGATAAGTTTAAGAACGCATCTATGAAATCAACTATTTTCAGCAAGCAAGGAAAAGTGAAATAATCAGTCGACAGAAAAATAATCATTTTTTCTTAGAAGAAGAAAGAATTCATTACTTGAGAATTTTTGTCAGAACGTTGGATAGATCTTGAATTTTAGCGGGCAAACGGTAGCCCACGGTATGGGATCGGAACGATATCGAAATCCATTCACGTATGGTTTCTCTCACGGGATCCGAGGCTTTCCATCAGTCCCACACGAGCTCCAATGCAAATCGTATCACGAACGATGCAGGGAAGATGATACAAAGTGGCCGTAAAAATTCCTATCGCACTCAGGAAATAATGGCGGGCTGTATTCACGGCGAATCGATCTCACTGCGGAGAATTGAATTTGTACGAAGATTTCGCCCAACTCCTTGGTATCGTGGAAATCTGCTAAAATCGAGGCGAAAGCGGCACAAAACGAACTAAATAAAGAACGAAGAATTTCAAGTTGTTTAAACTTTTAAATTGCCGATTGCTATGGAACGTACGACGTGTCATCGATCTTCGCGAAGACACGGATCGATCAAACGCGTTACCAATGGCCGTGAAAGGATAACACGCGATACGAATCCCTAAACGAGACTGTCGCCTTTGTTTCCCTCTGCTGTCTAACCATTCATCGCTTGTCGTTAATTAGCAAACCAAATCTGTCTCAAGTGTCTAATTGCGTTCTAATTGTAAATCATGGCTCTATGAGGATTCAACTCTTTTCAAACCTTTTATCCTCTTCGCTGTCGCTCGGAGAATTTTTAATTCCTTGCGCTTGATCAGATACGTTTGAGAAACTTCGATCGATCGCTCAACCGGAGAAGGGTGTCGCGAGAATTCGAAACAACGATATCAAGAAAGAGCCCTGGAAAATTAGGAAATTCTACTGACGGTAACACCTCGATCAATCCAACTTCAGTTTAAATGTAAATCAAGTTCGTACGAATATCTTACGATTAATCTCTCTTCGCTAAGATTCTGTATCATGCAAATTTCTTGTCGTTAATACGATTTCTGACTCGCTGTATCCAATTGGATGGTTAAGATCAATTTGAGAATCACAAGAAAATAAGCGTCGTCGAAACTCGTATCGAAATTCGTCGTATACGTATGTAGCGTTTAACGAAAATCCGCATTTAGCTGCCTTTAAAATGTAAATCTATAAAGATCCGAGATTCTATTACGAAGCATATCCCCTTTAACGCTCTATCATGCAAACATTCTTCGTGTCATTTTATAGAATTTCTAATTCATCGTATCGAATCGGATCGTCGAAACTAATAGGAGAAACATTTTTTAAAAGAAACCATCGACGTCGTTTGTCTGGGTGAAACTATCGCCGAAACTGGAGGTAACGACATCGAGAAGAGCCTGGAAAAAAGTGTATAGCACGAAATTCGGCTGGTGGTAGCATGCTGAACGGCGGTCGAACGAGTTGCGCCGGTATCGGGGGGTGAGAATCTACGCTCTTTGCCATCAGATTGTCATGAACTAATTTAGCTTCTATCCAATCTCACTGGCTCTCGTGCATTCCGCGCCGTTTTTAGATTTAACCTACCCAAATATGCAAATTGCCGCGGGAGCATAGCGAAGAGCTGCCGAGAAAGATTCCTCGAGGAGAATGGCCGATTCGGTTGCCTTGCTGCTCGCAAAGGGGGGATAGGGGGTATAATCCTCGCCCATGGGAGATTGTGGGCGGCCAAAATGAAAGAGCAAAAAAGAGCTGGGTATCAAGGTACACGAAGAGCGAACAGAAACACAGAGAGGCGGCGACACGGAGCAAAGAAATGGAAGTGGAAGAGAGATAGGGAGAAAAGACGTACGAGAATCCGGTCTCCTACGAATGCACGCACACACGCGTAAGGACGTTGCAGTGGTACCGATCGATATCGATCCCGGGAAAAGTCGAAGAAAATGAAAAGTTGCGATCGCTTCAGTCGGGATCTTCGCGACTATCGCGCTGGAATTTAGATCGGGGAAATGTTACGCCAAGATTTCCTCTCTTTTTCAACCTGATTGCATAGAATCTTTTACGAATCGAAACATTCCAGAAAGGATATAAAAGAATCTACGACTGAGCTGCTCAGAAACTACGACGATTAATAATCCAGAAATTAGGAAATCAAGGAAAATGTGTTATCATTACGATTTCTTGAGACTGTACTTGGAGTTCGTTGTCATTTGTGGTATTTCGTCGTATTAAATAAATTTGTAGAGGTAAATAATCTGTTTCTTTGAGAAATTTGGAACACACATAATGTTAAAAACGTATAGAACATCCAAAATACTTCAAATACTCGTTTGATATTCACTAGAGCAAGTTCCTGTCGATTTCTTAAGACTGTACTTGGAGTTCGTTGTCATTTATGGTATTTCGTCGTATTAAGTAAATTTGTAGAGGCAAATAATCTGTTTCTTTGAGAAATTTGGAACACACATAATGTGAAAAACGTATAGAACATCCAAAATACTTCAAATACTCGTTTGATATTCACTAGAGCAAGTTCCTGTCGATTTCTTAAGAGTGTACTTGGAGTTCGTTGTCATTTGTGGTATTTCGTCGTATTAAGTAAATTTGTAGAGGTAAATAATCTGTTTCTTTGAGAAATTTGGAACACACACAATATGAAAAACGTATAGAACATCCAAAATACTTCAAATACTCGTTTGATATTCACTAGAGCAAGTTGCTATCGATTTCTTAAGGCTGTACTTGGAGTTCGTTGTCATTTGTGGTATTTCATTGTATTAAGTAAATTTGTAGAGGTAAATAATCTGTTTCTTTGAGAAATTTGGAACACACATAATATGACAAACTTATAGAACATCCAAAATACTTCAAATACTCGTTTGATATTCACTAGAGCAAGTTCCTGTCGATTTCTTAAGACTGTACTTGGAGTTCGTTGTCATTTGTGGTATTTCGTCGTATTAAGTAAACTTGCAGAGGTAAATAATCTGTTTCTTTGAGAAATTTGGAACACACATAATGTGAAAAACGTATAGAACATCCAAAATACTTCAAATACGCGTTTGATATTCATTAGAGCAAGTTCCTGTCGATTTCTTAAGACTGTACCTGGAGTTCGTTGTCATTTATGGTATTTCGTTCTATTAAGTAAATTTGTAGAAGTAAGTAATCTGTTTCTTTGAGAAATTTGGAATACACATAATATGAAAAATGTATAGAACATCCAAAATACTCCATCTTCCTTAATTATTTTCATAAAAGTATGAATCTGCACGAATGTTGGAAAATGTTGAATGGAGTAAATTACGTAAGAAGTTTTAGCTACGTTTCCTTATATTTGGCAAATAAAACTTTCAGTCTTTTATTATCCAATTGATTAAAGCGATTGCCGACTCCGTAAATAACGCCGCTACGAAAATGACTGGGTTTATATCTCGGTAGATTCGCGGGGGAATCGCGGTTACGAAAAAGGCGAGAATATACGATAGATCGTGCGCTTAAATCGCGATTTTAACGCACTAACAGAGGTGCACGCGGTTGACGGTTGAACTTTCGACCCACAAACGCCCGGTAGCAATGATTTACGCGTAAGTTACAGTTTGTCAACGGTGCCGTGTAAAATTGTCGCTTGAACGGCCTGCACGGAATTTCTGAATCCGCGTCATCCCGACGAAAGCCTCTGTACCGCGGCTTAATAAATTCACCCTTTACGGCCAGCGCAAATTCGGTAACGAACACGTAACGCGCACCGATTGCATCACGCTTTGATATGCTCGAACTTTATGTCGGATTTCTATGAAATACGAACTGACGCAGCTTTTATATAGGTACGCTATACATTTCAGGAAATAGGAGTTAATTTATCGTTATTCGCGATTGAATTTACGACAGCTATTATGAAATTCAAGACGTAAATGTAATATTATTATTTTTCCCATTACCAACGATAGTTTTATTTTATATTAAAAACAAACTACAAAGATGAATGAATCAGGCTTTCTCTCTGTTTCACTCGTGTTTTATTTTGCTCTCTCCGAGGCAAACGACTGAGATTCTCTTGTCATTCGTTTACACAGAGCGACAAGTACGAATAGCGAGTGAAATAAAGAAAAAGCTGAGTCGTGGATCTACGTAGTTATCAAAGTATTTCTAACATCGCATTGAATTATTACTTACAGCTTGAAAAATAATCCTCGATCGATATTTTTGTACATGTACACGCTTCGGTGCGTCGATGTTCAAAATTACATCACACAAGTAAATTCACATTTTTCCTAACATTCTGTATAGGAATAACGTAATATTTATTTATAGTTCGATGTACGATAAAACGAAGAATAAACGATCGTGAAATTACAACGTTAGTTAACGGGAATGATCAAAGGGGATGATACATGGGAACAAATTTCAATTTGTACAAGTCCATAGAGATAAGGGAGAGCGTCGTACCGGAAAGTCAGACGGGGGACGGGGTTGAAAAAAAATTGACAATACCGATGAAAATAAATGTTACAGTACTTAATAATAACGTACTGACCGAAGGCATGATGGCGGAACAAGGCGGGGCTCTCCGCGAATATTTCTGTCCGCGTAGGTAACTTAAGAGAGGGTAAGAGAGACGCAGACACCGAGAAAGGGAACCCAACGTATCGGACAGAGAGAAAATCAAGGGAAAAGAAGTAAGCGAGACGGAGAAAGATTCAGGGCCGAGAGAAGGGAAAGAGCAAAAAGGAGAGGAAAAGAAAGAAGAGGCTGACCGGCTTGTAATCGTTGTTCGATTCGACCAGAAAGGAAATCTTACGTTCCAATTCCATCCAGTTCTCTCCTTCCTACTTTAATTAAAATCCGTACAGGACCGTTTTACCACCTTGTCAAAGAGGAGCTTCAACCGTGACCGAACTACGCATATCTTCTTTATTCACCGCGTCGACTCGCGATTTGCTTTTATTTCCATCTTCCGAACTCGTTCCATCCCTATGCCAGACTATCGCGCTTTCAGATCAAATCGAAACATTCGCGCGAATTTATTAAACGTCATGTTCGCAAACAAGCTATTTTATATTCGCGGAACGATCACACGGCGTTCGGATCCGCGAACGCCAATAGGTATCGTCATACCTAAGATGTTCGCGCGGATCGATAAGGGCGCGAAAGCGCAAACACGCGTCGCGTCGTTCCCCCACGTCGTCCGAACGACCGCGTGTGCTCGATCGGTATTCCAGCTTTCCACCAATTATTCGATCTCTATCCCCTCAGAACGCGGCAAGACAATTTTATTTCCCGCAATATTGCCAGAGGACACGGTAATACAGCAGTAATATGAAGCAAGGAATTAAGAAGTCCAGCATCCAGGGGAGTCAAGACGTTTCGGCTTATTAAATGGCAGTCGTTGCGGCCCAACGATGGAAATCGAACGAAACGCGAGGACTTTGTTGTAAGTTTCGTGGGGTAACCTGTTCCTTTCCGGATTCCCTGCCGTTCCGAGCTGATAATTAAGTAACGGATAAAGATCGATATTAACATCGCGTGTCCGTCTAAGGTACCGGTTCTCGACAACGTTAGCGACTACTAATATTGTAGTGACTTTATCATAGCGACAGCAGTCACTGCCAGATTCGTGTCTCGGTTTTTACGAATTTTCTTTCCTCGCTTGTTCGACCGAAGAGGCCGGCCGCGGCTTTATCTCTATTTTGCCCTTGTAGTTGCTCCTCCGTGGCTCCTTTCGAACAGAACGAGATTGCCAAGGTGATTGCACGACCGCGATTCCTCTTTCACGAGATTGCGACTCCATTAATTGGACCGGCCAAGCTACCTCCGTTAATTGACCATTTCTGAAGTGTACTTTACAGGCTACGTCCACGAGGATTTTCGTGGCAAGACGTTCGAGAAGTTTCGCAAAGCGTAAACTCGCCGATTCCGTGCGCTATCGAAAGATTCGAAAGAAACGCTCGAGGCAGCTTCGTTCATATTTTTCGCGTTCGAAGTGGATTTTGTGGGAAGGAAATTATCGTTACGTACGTGGAAAACGTCATTGCACTTTCTCACAACCCGCATCACTTATCAACGAGAATAGGCCGTTGAGTCTTCGAGCAGCTATCGCTTGAAATCCTGTTCTGTCTAAGCTAGGCGTAGAAACATGCATGTATCAGGCGCGATACATAAACTTCGTAGACAGCGTAAACGCATTTATCGAGAGATTTTCTTCTCTTTTAGTCCGATTTCCAACGACGACGATTCGACTGATTACGAGTCGATAAAAAGCCGTAATTAACGGTTAACCGAGTGGATTGCCTCGACGAAATCCTACGTGATAATTAAATAACATGGCAATCAGCGTACTTCAGGAAGCCGTAATTCCTCGTTCTTTAATCTCTGCACCGTTAATTGAGCGTAAATCTCGTATTTGTGTTAAATCGGACACGACGTTCGATCGAATTTGCACGAAATCTCTCCACGCGGGTGAGCTTAATCTCGAAATTCGACATTAATAACGTTCGCTGTAAAAGGAATCGGCTCGTTGGTCGAGAAGCGGCATAAGGTAGTTAGGATCCTCCGACGAAGGTTTACTCTTACCTCTTGTACCACATCCGATCGTTCATCGACGCTTTCGATGACGAACTTTGTCGGAAGGAGGAAAGCGTACGAGAAGGAAACTCGACATGCCACGAAATACCGGAACCAGCCGCCCCCTCTAATTAGCGAACTTTCGAAATGTTGGACGAGCGCGATGTCCCACGATAATCCCGATCGGATCCCCTCGGATACGCATTACCATTCGTGTATCGGCACGCGGAGCACCGACACGGAATCGATGGAGACGGCGGAGGCGGTGGAAGTCATGGAGAGAGCTGCTGGAAATAAAGACGAGGGTATAGGTGTCGGGGGATGGACCATTCGCCGTGACCATCCTATGAAACCGAGTGCAGTCCAGGGTATAGTAGACATCCCCTACCACAGGGAAGTTTTATTGGAGATGACCAGAGGGAAGAGCGAGACTCGGTAACAGAGAGAGAGAGAGAGAGAGAGAGAGAGAGATAAGGTAAGGAGAAAATAAGAGGGACAAGGAGGAAGAAAAACGTGCACGGTGTTTCGACCACAACGCTCAGGATCGAAGGGGGAAATAATACGAAGGATAGACGACGGAATAGGCAGGAACATTAAAGGATGTCCTGGACCGTGCGCATAAAAATAACGAAACGCCATTTGCCGTAAGAGCACCGTCGATGGAGCTTAGATTGTTTGGCACATTGTTTGAGGAACCGAGGCGTGGTAACGCTCACGTTGTTTCAGATAATTCCCTCGTTTACACCGTAAATCCTGGCAGTTTTAACGCGATTCCATTTCGAGACGCCAAATCGTTACGACTCCCATGGGATCGCGCCGTCTAGCGGAACCGAAACACTCGTTCGAACGGGCTTACTTTATGGCGCGCGATAAAATATTCTTTAAACAACTCTTTCCCATGATCGGTGAATCGCGATCAAGCTGTGGTTTATTAATACCGAACGACTGAAAATCTTCATCAATCGTTTTTTATAGTTTCATCGATTACGGTAGATGGAACATTTTTTAACGTGGCTTAACGTCTATTAAAATAAACATCATTACGCAACGCAGAAATTCCTTGGAAACCTGATGATAGAAAAACAGGAAGGAGAAATAAGCCATCCATCGAAGCTTATCTAATTTATCTTCCCCTTCAAATCAGCCATTTATACAGGTATTTGCGTTCACGAGCGAGAACCTCTCGGCAGAATCGCCTTTTTAAGATTTACAAACCACCCTCGGCGACTCGATATTTCGTCGCCGATCGTCACGGTATCGATTCATCGATGGCTCGTACTATCGCTAGCAATAAGGAAAACGTGGATCGCGGTGGGTACTCGCGGAGGAACACGTTCTTCGCTTTCCCCTCGTGGCAATCGCATTTGCACAGCCCGCGCGGGTATAAAATGTAGAGTAAATTTTCAAATATTTCGCATGCGTCTCGATGGGGCCCACGCATGCGCTGCCATGCTGGGAGAACCGGATATGTCCGAGGCGTCACGCGAAATAAGATATTATAATCTCGCAAGCGACCATAAATATTATTGCGGTGACGCCAGCATTACCCTGTAGAAGCTGTAAACTCGTGGAACGTGTTACACGGGGATTTGCTGCTACGCTCGCTCGCTTTCCGCCTCTTTCAGCCCGACTTGCCTCGACTTTGCTGGCTCGACCTGCCAGCCAGCCGGTTACACAGCCTTCGCCAGTCGGTCGCGTTGCTCGACCAGTCGGTTGCTTGGCTTTTTCTTCTTCTCCGACTGTTCCTGCTGCCGTTCGTACTCTCGCCACAGTACTGCTGCTTCTTCTTTCCCCTAGCCGCTTCTTTTCTTCTCTTTTTCTCCTTTCGTTACTCGATGTCTAAGGCAGCGCATAAATATATCGTCCAGGCCGCTCCACGACGCTTGTACGACGGCTAATTAAAGGGAACTGCTTGTACGCTCGACTGACACGGCCTGGACATTGCTACATATCGTATTCCATGTTATCGACGCACCAAAATAACCATTATCGTTCACTCGCTAAGTATTTCCACGCTTCCTCTCTCCGTTTTCCACTTATCCGCTGCTTCGCGCCCGTTTCACCGCTCTTTCGTGGGTGGACATCGACTGCTATTTAAGTTCGCGCGCGATGATCTTTTGCGCATTGAACGACATCCGCAGGGATTAACATTTTGACGATCGAGCACGAGGAATCGAACGCCCGCAGGTAAACCGAGTGCACTCGTTCGTCATTTTCGGACCGAATGGAACGGAACGTAGTGAGACAGCGGAGACGATCGAGAAAGTTTCAACAAAGATGTAAAAATTCATTAATTAAGAGAATAATATTGCGTAGCCATGGGTGGTCTGACGAGGTTGGTCGAGGTATCGAGGCAGATGGAATTTTTTGTCCCTTTCCCCATCCAGTGGTTCGCCAACCGAGAAGTTTCTTTCACTTTCTTCGTATTTTTATTTCGAAAAGATCTTCCCCTGTAATCTTTAACTTGTCCCCCTCCTTTCTGACGTTTCATTCAAAATTGAAACACTTTTCAAGCTTGTTATTAACTCGCTGTCACCATGAACGTCGCTATCGATGCACCTCGATATTTTCAGAACTGCAACGAAAATGCGGCTTCCACACAATGGGAGATCGAAGGGACTCGTAAACCGCGAGGGAATGCAACGCGGACGACGTAAATAAAAGGAACGCGGCGAATGATTGCGCAGGTAAACGGCGACCAGCCGGCCACTACGATCAGAAGGTAAATCAGGAAACGCGCGATTACGCGGGTCCGGAAATAAAAATGTATCGCGGCTCGTACACGCGCTTATTGCCTTCCATTCTGCTACTAGGCCGCAACACCATAAGCGGACACCGCGGACACGATTTAATATGCCGTAAATGGTAATGGCCGATAATAAAGTTTTACGAGCATAATTGAAACTATATTTTCTTCGGCGGGACTCGGCCTCCAAGCTTTCTTCCTCCGCCGTCGGAATTCGATGCTTGCATCGGCAATTTTGTCTTGTAAAAGCGATTTCAAACGGCGGTAATTTCAGTTGAACTTTATTTTAGGTAGCGTTTTATTTGTAATTTCTTCTCCAGCGTATGAAATTTTTTTACTAGTAGAATTCAAAAAATACTAAAGCTGTGGAGATAATTATTTAAAAACTTAAAAGTACATAAACTAGACAAAGTATCGTACAGTTTTCTGCGCGTCTCTGGTCGTATAGTCATCGTGATACTCATCTCCCTTGCGCATCCAGTCTTCTGCGCGCCAATTTCTTTGCATTGATCCGAATGGTAATACGTTTCTCGATATATATTAATTAAACGTAACTCGAACCAACTTTTGACGACGCACGCAAGTGGTAAAACTTGTATATCCTAACAAACGATCTTAAAATAGCGATTTTCACGGTTTAAACGTCTTTAGTATTTTACAATACCGTTCGTCAAAAACTGTTATACGTGTTATAGAGAAAAGTCACAAATTCGATACGCTCCTAAACGAAGCTCTCAGCGGTAATTTCTATCGTGTCCAAGATCGATCTTGCAACGAATCCAATTTCTGGAACTTGACGCGGCGTTCGTTGAATGAGCAGATTCGCGGAAATTTCACCACGCTCGACTTGGAGATGTAAATATATTATCGGGAGAGCGTGATCCCGATTCGACGGCGTAACGAGCGCAATTCCGAGTGTAGGAGAGTTCCTCCATTCGGGATGACAAGCTCGAGCGCGTATCAAGAGACCCTCGCGTCTCACGCTGGAAGTGGAACAATTTGTACCAGACGAAGATCCACTCTTATGACCTCAATAATCCCTCTCCGTAGCGACTTGTCAAGGTTAAAATTGTGGTTCCGAGTCCGTCCAACTTCGCAACAGTCGTCTCTCTTAGTCCGCTTTAAGCGCGACAGTGTCTCTTTCGGTTCATCCAATGCGACCATACTGCCGCCTGGTTACGTTGACCGTAAGTTGGCCATTATGCCTTACGTTCCTCGGCCTATCATAACCAATGAAACGATCGTTTCTCTCGCCCGTGGCTGTCTGACGAGGAAACCGACGCGACGAAATATCTCGCTTAAGAACGGCTGACCTAAAATCGCTTTGACACCGAGGCACGCGAATAAACTGTCCTTCTTGCCGTTCACACAGGCCAAGTACGCCACGATGAAATATATACTATCGACGATAGATGGAACAGCCTGGCCGTACAAACATCACAGCAACAAGATTCCGCAAATATCGTTCGCGAATCCTGTGAACTGTATTATTTAAGATATCGCGAGGTTTCAAAGCGTGTTGTACTTTGTCCCTTGTCGCGACCGCAGCAGTACAACACTCATTTTTATAAGGTGAGAAGCGATACGTCCTGCGTGTTTCATCTTCCAATTTCGAAGCCATCCCCGAAATAACCAAACGAACCTACCTCTGGCTCGTAATATCGCGAAAGTAATTATGATATCGCAAAATTTCGTTTGCTTCGAGGTCGCAAACGCGGTGTTTGCGTTTTCCAAACTGGTCAACTTCGTCTTTCATCTATCAATTTCTCCGTCTGATCGCACAAGTACGCGACTAATGGTCGAATATCAAAAAAGAAATTACTTGCTCCCATTCGTTCATTAAAGCTACGAGAAAACGACACGAATAGTAGCAAATTCCAAGATCGATTTAAAGAAGAGCGTTCGCAACATCCTCGCTTCTTTCTGTTTTTTAATTTATAGAATTGATCAACGCGGCGTCTGTGGGGCACATCTACTTTTTTTGAAAATAGGAGAAACTGTGTGTTGCACTGCCTTGGACTGTGAATTGAAAACACTTGGCGTGCAGCAGCAGAATGTCTATATTCCCACTGGACGCGCGTCCAGCGATACAAGGGGACGTTCTAATGCGGCTGGTCATCTCTATTCAACATTGCTCGTACCCTCGATACCCCGTGTGTCTGTCGGCTTTTTTACCTCTATTTCCCCATGAAATGGAACTGCAGTACACGCTGGCTGCTCTCTCGCTTCATCTGCACGCTTTCAACGTCCTCTCCTTTTCTCTTCAACAGCTCCTCTGCCTCCGAGCAACGCTGATCCGCTGGAGGCGCTGCTCGTCCCACCCTGACTCTCTTTTCCTATGGTTTTTCTCCCCCTCCGACTGGCACAGACCCTCTCTTCTCCACCAGCCAGCTCTTTCTCATCTGCTGCTCTCATCCCCGCTCCGGTCGCCGCTCTTACCAACCGGGCCGCACGAGAGTACATATTTTACAGGCATTCATGATGGCCGCCGCGCATCTGTGCAAACCTGTCTGCCTAGCTTGCCTCAGACAGGCTCGCCCCCTGAGCAGCAGACAGAGACTGCCGATGCTCCCTGGCCAGCCTAACTTTCAGTCTCCTTTCTCTTTCTCCGGTTTCTTCTTCTTCTTTTTCATCCTCCTTGATTTTTATTTCCTTTTTATTTCACATATCCACAGTACTCGCTATCCCTTTAGCGTTGCAATGTTGCGTCCTGCGTCGTATCCTTGCACTTTGTACATACGCGCATGTTGTTTGTTTCCGCGTGTTTCGAGGCTCTTCCAGCGGTATTTTTCAACAGTTCCGAATCGATCGTGTTCATAGGCGTAGTAACGATCGACACAACAAGTGCAACTCCCAACTCTTTCGCCTATTTTTCCTTCTTCCATTCTTGTTCTTTTTGTTTCCATATCGTACACATATCCGCCGGCAAACTATTCGTTCAACGTCGCAGTGTTGCGTTCTGCGTTGCATCGTTGTAGCTTGTACGTTACTGTTTCCGTATAGCTCGAGGTATTTTCAAGAGCTCCAGACCGAGTGTAGTAGCAATGAAAGCAACCGAAGCTTTTGACTCTCGTGAATTTCCTTCCTCTTTCTCCAATTTCCTCTTTTTCTTTTTGTCCTACTCTTCTTCAAGTTTATTTTCATTTCGTCCAGATCTCCATCGCACAGCCTGTTCCTTTAACATCGCGTTGTTGCGTTGCCTGCTTACAATTAGCATAGCTCTATACTCTATTTCCGTTTGGAGATTCTGCGTTCTTGAAGTGGCGTCTCTGTAAAGTCTCAGATGGATCGCGTGTACTAGCAAGTGGAACTTTTGATTTTTTTCATGAGTCGAGAGGCATGGCAGGCTCGTGTCGTGTTACGACGACTCTTCACGAGGGCTCGGATTGCCCTGGACGTATCTATAGGTTAGCGTTATTGATCTCTTTGTGGGGCTGGAATCTCGAACGCTTCACGCGTGCTTTGTGTTCCAAGGGCTGCTGCAAGTGAGAACTTGTCTTCCGTTTGGAACTCTTTCGCTATACAGCTTCTTGCGATTCCGATCGTCTTCAATTTCTTCCTCCATCAACGTCGTTCACCCAAAAGCTTCTTCAAAATTTCAAGAAACGAACCTTGAGAAGTAAGGATCGTTTTGCAGAAGGTTCGAGGACGGTTTGAAACAATCGTCATCCTCGCAGACGCCAGACGCCATGCTGTTCGAGCAATCGGCACGCATAAAAGTGGACAGACGTACGGCGGTGCAAATCACGACCGAAATGGCAGCTGTAACTGTGTAATAAGAGTGCTTGCCATTCGCTGTTAAAGGCCTCGGTTGTCCGACTAAACTCTGAATAGCGATGGGTCCGATCTGTTACTCCAGGTTCACATTGATTCGAAATTTACAGATTGGTCTCGCTCGATTCAATAGCTTTGGAAGTTTAATCGACTTGGGCACCTTTCGATGGAAAATTCAGAGGATTTGCTAGTTTTTGGCCAACTAACACGATGCTGTTACGTAAAACAGCTCGTATCGATTCCAATGGAAACTGAGACAGAATAACAAAGGCTTTTTACTGGCTTCTTCGATGTTAACTCGATGCTATTTACGTAGATTTAAATTTAGCCAATTTTTATATACTTATCCGTTGTATAAAGTTTCTTACGCGTATTTTGCGTGCTGTGAGTCAGAAGCAATCTCACGAGGTTAAACACCGTAGGAATTTGCATCGGAAATCCAAGGGAGGAGATTTACTCCGAGATCGCATTTACATGGAAAACATATTTTTTGAAATTTTCTTCTATAGAAACGACAGGGGCGAACTTTACGTATCTAAGAATTTTCGTAATCAAATAATAAATTCTGGTATAAAGCTGTATAAATTAAAAGGCGAGAAGCTTATTAAACTGCTGGAGCCTAAAAAAAGAAGTGGAAAAAGAAGCGATGCGTATCGTTTGTTGTTTTCATCAGACGAGTCTATTCGGGGTGTATTTAAACTGTTTATCACGAGAATCGCTCGTTATATACTAATTTGCACAAAGAGTTAGCACGAGAATCGTAATATCATAAAAATTCTCAGTCACCCGGATGCGTCGTAATTCAAGCCATGACTCATAGTAAAACCAGTTTCCTTCGTTTTACTCGCGGCATAGGGATTTTCTGAGAGCGTTCGCATCCAGCGAGCGTTGCGCGAATAAATTTATCGACGCTACGCGCCAAGCATGCAGAAAACGAATCGCGTTCGTGCAATTAATTCGGGATGCATCCAAGAAACATGTCGATTCGTTAGCGGAAGCAAATGTCTTTTTATGCTTTTATTTTAATCGTACACGAACAACTTTTACGGCCGAATAATTTTTCTCTTTTTCCACGCTTATAATAAATCCATACATATATAAACATTTTTATTGCACACTCAATGATTATAAATTCCTAAACGGTTTAGATACTACGACGCTACACCGATCGTTTCGCAAACGACGGGATTAACAGCTATTCGCACTTTTCTCCGATTAATTTCTCGTAAACACGAAACCGCGGCTGGGAAATTCACGTTAAAAAAGTGCATCGGCAACTGCTTCCTTAAGGCGTTAACATAATAGCGAAACTAAAGAGGGTATGAGACGAGCGACACAGGTTAAGAATAAATTGTTAAATGTCCTAATTTTATAATGGCAATAAATCAGTGCCGTTCGTACGAATGTCGAGCCATGACTATCAATGTTTTACGTTCTCACAGTACTTGAGCCGATATAAATTCGCACGTCATAAGCAGGTGCGCTACAAATGGCCGTTATAAATTTAACGTTACATTCTGACAATATTTCTGCCAGGTTCAGCATATTTTTTAAATTAATCCATCGTTAAATCTAACATCACAATCCGCCGGTATATCTTCCACGCTTCTCGTATATCTCAAATTAATCCACCATGAAACATTTACTTCAACAACATACATTTTTTTTCACGGAGCTTGTCGATCAAATCTACGATACGATCCCCATCGCTAGCAAAATATAATTAGCGAACGTGTACGTTCGTGCAGTTAACCAAGCGCCGTGCCCTCACGATCATTATTATAATTACCAAAAGCCATTCTCGAGTGTACCGCACAGACCATCGGCCATTATTTCCCCATGCAGCCTCCAGCGCGCCGCGTCGCCATTTCATCCCCTTTTTTCTCCAGTTTTACGATGGTTTACCGAGCGATGCGTGGCAAATTATTGCCCCCGATTTTAGCGTGCATCTCGCGACTCCGTCTAGTCCCGCGGGAATCCACTGGCTTTTGCAGGGTCCCGTGGGTGCAACGGTAGACGCGTGGCTTCCACTTCCAGTCTCTCTTCTCTCTCGAGAGAGAGAAACAGAGTGGAGACGCGACTCTCTCGATGGCCATTTATGCGAGATGCCTCGTAAAAGACCATCGATCGGATAAATTATCCGAAAAATCGAGGATTCTCGTTCGCGAAAGTTTTCTAATGGAAGAGAAGCCGTAAGAACTCGATAATTTAGATGTTCGTGCAAATCCATATTTTATAATTCGCACTAAATATTTTGATACGCATTATGTATTTCTTTCGACCAAGATTATCGATATTAGTGATCGCCAAAAGAATCTTTTTCAACAGACCACAGAACATTCAATTTCGAAAACATTAAACATTGACCAGTCAAGGAAGAATTATCGAAATTCAGCAATAGACACAGCGCGAGAGTTAACAACACGTCGGAACAGATCCGCAGGCTAAAAAGACACTACACCTTGGACCTAAGCACAAGATTCAAATAGAATCGTACTATAAGCACCTATTAATCATGTCGTAGTACCACGTCAGATAAATTTGCTTAAAATTCTCCAACGAGAATTGATTGTAAAATGAACGCAAATAAAAAAAAAATTAAACATGGACTTCTTGAGTTTCTCGATTGCTCGAATCGCTACCGGGTTGGTAAGAAACGACCGCGATGATTTATCTACTGCGAACACTCTCTACATTTTTCTACACTATGGATATTTTATACGTTCTGTACATTTAAGTTTCTCATAAATACGTAACATTCACAGTCTATTAATTAAATAATCGAAAGTCTATAAATTAATAGCCACGGGACAAGTAACACAAGTAAAATTATACAGTGTGTCCGTGGTAGTCGTTGGATACCAAGTATATAGACGTCTCGAATAGATAGGATTTCCGTAAATATATTAAGGGGACATTTTATAAGTGAAGAGATAGCGGAGGAAACAGAGTACGACGGGTTACCCAGACTACCTGAGTATTTTTTATCCAGCGAAAGGATACTTTTTTCGATCGCGTAGGTTCAAGGTCCAAGTCATTTCTGTATTTGAGAGTGTCAGGTAGAGCTATACCTGCGAACAATTATCTACGAAGAGAATATTTCCTTTTTTACTTTTTCATTATTAACCCTCCATAAAATAAGGTTCGAAAATCGTTGAATCTTTAAGACCCACTGAACGACGGCTATTTATCCGAATTACTCTTTCGGCATTGTTTTTCTCAAGGAAATATTTAGAGGGATAATACAATTTTGTCGGAGGCGGTAGAATTTGTCGAGTTCAGCGTCGGTTAAAATTTCAGTCCGGTTCTGGTAAGCGAGCGACGTTGGAGTAGCGTGACCGAGCCTGACGACGATGTAGCCTTTGCAGAAGGCGGCTGATCGCTAAATATACTTGCAAAAGGATCGTCAAGAACCGAACGAATGGTGTGGTGCACACGCCACAGATGGCAGCAGCTAACAAGGTAACCCGGATGAAGTTCGATAATCCAACTTGGACGAAGTCAGCGGAATCTAACGAAGGATATAAAAGAAGACGTTGGAACGTGTTGCTCTCGTTAAAAAGAAACGGAACGACCTGTTCGATCGTTGGGCAAAGGTGGGACTTAAATTAAAAATTAAGTAATTCCGGCTTTAAATCACGATTTTCATGAAATTACATGTACGGAGGAAATTAACATTTGGGGTTGACTGGGTTATTCCATGGAGATAATGCGACCATTCGAGCATTTAATTAGCGGCCAGACACTTCTCCGCTGTATTTACGGCAGACGTTCCAGATATCTTCTAATCTAACGGGCATTCTAATCTCGTGGAATTTTATCTGCGATGTAACGGCCCGTCGTTTGTCAGCGCGTCCAAATCCCTTTTTCATCTAAATTCCTTCGGAACCAATAAATTTCGAACGCTATCCAGACGCGTCTTGTTCAAAGACCCTGTTACATAATTCTCTTGGAAGATCCATCGTTCAACCCCCGCAAAGTGTCTCGTCGACGGTCTTATCGCGTTAAAAATATGCACTGTCGACACAGAGATAACGCGAGATGGACGAAGAAAGATACTAGCGTGACATAAATTATAGTTCGGCAACCCCTAACGTACCACGCTACTCTGATCCAGCCAACAAAAGATGTGCCTCCCCCTGCCCTCGAAAAGCTCCCTCTTACTTCCTAAAGTATCGTGACACGACTGACGCTCTAATGAATGTATTTAATGTTCACAGATACATGTCGAAGCCAGTTCCTTCGGGTGTCTCTCGCGTTCCACGAGGAAGATCGCATACCGCCTAACGAAGTTGCCAAGGCGACTTTGATCGATCGCAGTGGGAACGAGGTGGCGAAAAGGATGCCGTAAGACGACAGCGGATGGCAAACGAAGGGCAGACTGATCCGCGTAGCGTTTTTCACCAGACAAAACGTAATAAAATCGCGAGGTGCCGGCAGCGAGGTGTTTCGAGGTGTAAGCCGGCTGGTGGCGCCAGGCTACGCAACGCTCTGCCCAGGGGTAGCACGAAGCTCGGTCTATATGCCGATCGTGGCATGGAGGGGAGGCTTGTGCCGGGGCGATATCGCACACAGACGCGGCGAAATCAAATCGACACGGAGCCGCGTGGTAGGAAGGGCGAAGCTGCTGGAACTGGCCAGCGAGAGGAACGAGGAAAATATGGGTGAAACACGGTGCACGAAGGAGCAGGATAACGAGCAGACGAGGAGGAACTACGCGGAGAGGGATAGGTTGATCCTGCCGGGTTAAGAGAAGGCCGCGTTGGATGGAAAGGGACAGTCGGATAGGTGTTATTCGATTCTGTTCTTGGGTAACAAAGCGAGCTGCATCGCGTTCGCGAGAGAAAAGGACGCGATAAGCGTGCGAGACAGGTAGATCGTGGGAGGAAGGTGCTGCGAGAGAGGGGTTGGTCGACCCTGAGGAAGACCAATCGTTAGGTGGGAGAAAGAAGCGAAACAAATGGAATAGAATGACCAATGGGAGGAACGGAGAAAGGTGCATCCGCTAGCTGTTCGGTTAGAGCGACGAGGACTGTTTCGACGTGGACGAAGAGGCAAGGAAAGGAAAGTGCGAGAAAGAAGGGTTAGTCGGAGGAAAGGAGACAGCAGCGATGCGAAGGAGAGAGGGAGGAAGGAAGGTAGAGCGAGCGAGAGCGAAAAGGAAAGAGAAGGGTTGGTCGACCCTGCGCGTTATCAGGAGCCGCCCCTCCCGGGCGACCCTATATCCACCCCGACTTTATATACCCCGTCGGTGTAACCGAAGAGAGAAGGTGCATCGGTGTGCGCAGTGGTGAAAACGCACACAAGTAAGGCGGCAACGTCCCTAGGCGCAGCCGGGCGCAGAGCGACGCCGCATGGCGTCGGCGTCGCAAGCTCGACCGACTCTTTTCTCTCTCTCCGCGCGACGTTCTCAGCCAACGTCACCGGAAGATCGTGGTCTTCTTTCGCTGTCCTCGCGCTGCGTTTCTCCAAGGAACAACGGGACGGAGCTGGACGAAGATAACCGGAGGACAGAGGGCGAGATAGAGAGGGAGGGAGACGGAGAGTGCGCGAGCGAGAGAGAAGGGAGGAGGGAAAGGGAGCAAGCTCAGGAGCAGCAAGGGAGAGAACTTTCGTTATCGCGCCGCGAGTGACGCGCTGCCCTCGGAGCGTCGCGACGCCACCAGACGCCCGACAGTCGTCCGTCAGACGCGCCACGGTTGTCTCGAAACTGACCGGTTTCCGAATTCGCCTGCACTTCGCGCTCGTCCTTCGAAGGATTCGCGTATCCTCACCGTCCTTCCTCGAAACCTCTCCACCGTCGTCGTGTTTCTTTCCCTCTGATTTTCCATCTTGCAACCTACCGTTTACCACGGGTCGTACCACCTCGTCGCCGAAACCTACCAGACACAACGCCGTATCCGTTCGTTCCTTCTTTCTGCATTCTTCGAGGCTCGCTTTTCTCCTTTCTCTTCGGTGCGTCGTCTCTGTTCCGCTGTGTGGCTCGTGGCCACGAGTCGCGCACCGTGAACGTCACTCGTCGCACGTAGACCGAGCCGAGCTGTCATTCTCGCCGCCTCCAAGCAGAAACCGATCGCTTCCTGTGAATGACACGAGCCCTGTCATCGTATTGTTTTCCGACGTGTTGTACGCGACTCCGTGGATGTCACCTTTCGAGCAACCTTTCGCAAGCTATCTTGAAAATTGGCAGACAAAAAGGACTAGAAGGTGTTTGTCGATCGAAAGGTTAGTATAAAGGTTTCGAGGTTTTCGGATTCACTCATGTCAATCACAATCTTGTGCGTAGGATCGTGAAGAGTATCGTGTACGAATATCGAGCAAGTTGTGACGGTGAATTTCGAGGGACGTTTCCACCGAGTGCCCGAGGAGCAGGCAACCGGATCGACGTGGCGGCAGAACGGGTCGTCAAGTACTTCTGCGTTTTCACACCTTTCGTTCTACCATCTTCGGACATTATTTTATTCGATTTTCTATTTTTTTGCCCGAATCTTCGATTCCATCAGATCCGTATCTTTTAAATAAAACACCTGACGCTATATTTTTCTTTTTCAGATTTGAATTACGCCTCTGGAATCATCCAACGCCGGACCGATGTTGTTTCAATGCAATCGACGAAAGAAACCTTTGGCAAATTGCGGATGAGAAACGTTATCGTTGTCTTGTCTTTGTCTCCGGCGAATTCTTCGAAACGTCGCGATAAACTTCAGAAACTCTCTTACCTGCGGTCATCAGCGAACGATCGTCGTACGTCAATGACACCAAGTTCATCCTCTTCGAAGCATCGAGTATCGTATCCAGTCGTAGACGGGTTCTTGAAACGTCGACACACGTCCTTGAAGAGTAACAACGAAGGCCTCCTGCATCTCGACGAGGAATGTGAAACCCCCTGTACGTATACTGAATGTATCCTGAGTGTATTTCTGTCCGGTATACCTTCAGTATACGTAACAGGAGGCTACACCGAACTTCGATGGACGCCATCATGGACTCCGCTGCCGATATCCATCCGTAAATTCACCTTAAGCGGATTATCATGCGATAGCTAGCTTCTATTATGTACCTGTACAACCGAGCCACTTGTGTAACGGAATTCTGCTCGTGCGTAAATCGAAATTAACTACGATCCGTAGCTTGTTCGCGCTTTCTCGTGTACGCATTTCGGCGATTAAATAATAAATCGATCATGTCTCTGCGAGCAAACTTGTAGATTTCGTGTCAGGTTATTTATGCGACGAAGAATTTAGAAGAAACGAGATTGTGATACGTAACTAGTTGGCTTTATAGATGATCGTAGATGTTCCGTATTTTAGCGAAGTACTTTAAGATAAGAAAATTAGTTGTAGGAGCGAACAATTGGAAAAATAGAAACTGTTTGATGAAATTAGCACTCGAAGCTTGTAGACTGTTTGAACTTGAATCAATAAATATCGCTACGTTTGATATTACGTTAAAATGATTGTCGTAACGATTATCAGCGAGCGTCTGCGCGAATTAGAGAGGTTTCTTCGCTTTTTAACGTGTATTTACGTCTTTCAGTTGCACGATTCGACGAGGATTAAACAAGTCCAGCACGACTTAGGAAACTATTTTTCTATCTCGCGTGATTATATTTTGTTGGTCGTCCGATTCGATTCGTTCTTCATCGTTGACCAATTCGAAATCGTTTCAAAGTGAAAAGGATTCGCGTTAATTTAGCCATAGAACGTAATTTGAAGCGATAACGTTACAGTCTAAATATAGTAATTCTAAATTTTGTCTTCTTCCTATGTCAGGAAATACTTAAACGCAATCCGAAAGCTAAAATTAGCACGATGGATTCTTAAAATATACTATTGAGGTAGTCGCTTAGAATTTCAATCAACTTCGAATCTTTAATTAAATAATATAACGAATAAAAGTAAAATATGAATGAATGTTAAAACATCGTATCTCAATACCTGATACGTTAATCATTTAATTACACAAACATACGCATTACTATAAACAGTTTCACGTCATATTCAATTTATTTAAATATCATTTCTGCGCTTTAAGAGATACTCGAAGATTTCCTATCAGTTTCAAATGATTCTATACAAACCAATTAGCAAACAAGTATGCAATTATATTTCTCGCGGCAAGTATTATATTACCACGTGCGAGTGCAACCGTCGTGTTTACCAATCCCATCTAATCGGTTTGTTTTCTCCACGCATGTAATTCAAAGGAAATAAATGCAATAACGCATTATACACATATCATTAATTCTTCTTCCACGTAATGTAATTATTATTCGTACTTGTACGATCGATGTCCGATCAACCGAACTTCCGTTGATTCAATTTCATCCATCCGAACGCGAGTTTCTATTGCGTGAACGAAAAATTAAACAAATGACAGAATCAATTAGTCGATCAGGCCATTTCGTCACCTATCGTTGTACGAATTCCAATTGTATAAACTGTCTGTCCACCCGGCAACTTCCGATAAGCGGAGTTTTACTGTATTACGATCCACCGTGAAGGAGAGAAGTCGCATCTTGTTTCTAGTGGATCGACAGCGTGCGCCCTGACTTGGCCGTATCGCCTAGTAAAACGCTTCTAAACTGGCTTTAAGGAAAAACAAATAACAGTGGAATCGGGCCAGATATTCGCGTCCGCGGACTGAATTCGCGCAACGATTCGCGTACACCGCGCACGAAATAAAATCGTTTACGAGGTCGGGGCGTATGAAGTTTGCCAATAAACCTCGACCGAAACAAACAAGGTGTAAGTCATCCCGTCTGGAGAATTACTTCCCCCTTTAATGCCCCCTCCCCTCTTCGCACAAAGGGGGTAATTCCTTCTCCTAGGTCTCGAAGGTACAACTTTCTCTTTTAAAGCCACTCGTAAAAAGGGTTGAAGACAGGCCGAGTTGTCTGCAATCGGCAAAAGGGTTGGTGAAAGTAGCCTCGGCAATAAAAATGCTAAAAATTCGAAAGCGAAGCAAGGGTTGACCAGATAACGGCAGGGATGGAGTTTCACTTTCTTTTTTCTGGAATAACATAGCAGCGACAGTTGGCTTTCAGTGCATGTTGCCTTGCGATCGGGTGCGCGTTACAGTCAAACTTTAACGGTGATCTTTTGTGTTATTTTGTGTCTGTTTCTTTTTATGGTTTTATTATGTCGTCGTGGAGGAACGTTAACGGGAAGTTAATCAGTTTATGGAGTCTTGTAAAAGAATTCGACGAGGATTTGCACGGTTATCGAAGTACCTGTACTCGCTTACCTGCCATCAGGTTTGTATCCTCGTTCACTCGTAATCGCCCTCGAATTACCAGCTAATCTACCCATTCGGAAGACAAACCGATTAACTCCACTTTCAGTTTGATGTAATAATATACGAACTTCTTCTTTTTTGCACATCGTACGATTATCCTTGATTGAGTCAATTACAGATAGTCTGGCTTCTGTGTGGCTCGATCAACCACTTCGTATACGTATAATAACGTCTTTAGATATTTCTAACTTTTCTAAATCTGTTGCCAAACAAAAAGAAAGGACCTTTGCAGTATTCATAAAAAGACACAAAGAAAAGACGTTCAGTTGAAAGAGATTTTATATAGGATTAGTGATCTTTCTTTAAGAGCAACGTTCAGCTTTTCATCGAATATCAAAGTATTGGGTCGTCCGAAAAGTTTCTTTCGTTTCATAAAGATATATATTATTTTATGTTCTGTCCAAATAAAGATCACAACGTTCGACGGATTAGGTTTCGTGTTTGTACAAAGATGCGTCGTCGCGAAAGACGTGTCCGTAAAAGAAAGACACCTCTCGAGCAACCTAGTAAATAGCCGTGGAGTAATTACGCGGTCGTATTCCCTCTATTACGCGATGTCTCGTGAATTTTCCCTTTCCTTTCCGAGCCCAAAGACTCCTGTAATTTCCCGGAAATTATACGGGCGCGTAGGATTTGGGTTGTTGAAGCAGCGGGCACCGTGTCGAATGGGAAACCTCGCGGGAAGGGGACACGGTTTTGGAGCCGCGATTATGTTCGCCATCGTGATCGCGTATGCAGACCTTGCGTCACGGACGCGGCGCATCTAGATCATTGAACTCACTCGAACAGTCTGTCCAGGGACACGGCCTCGAATTATGCATTCTCGAAAGTCTCGTTGCAACTTCTCCTTCTTTTTCCCTCTGTTTCCTCTTTTTCCCGTCTTACATGGTCCCGAAGAAACGATGGACGACGGAGAGCGAAGGAAGAGGGTCGCCGGACGGGCGCTGGAAATTCCGGCGGAACTTTGAAAAATTTACTCGCGCGCTCGATGTACCACCGATAAGGAACGGACGGGAAACAGCGATAAAAACAGGGCAGAAGGGAGGACGAACGTTTCCAAGACTTGTAGCCCCTCGAACGACTGGATGTAACTCGGCAGTCGAAAAAACTTCGAAAAAACTGCATCCCTGGAAGAGGGGAGCGAAGAGAAAAAAAAGCACATATCCTGAAGTCCTAGAGAGAAAAGCTGAAATTTCAACAGGGACCTGGGAAAGCGACTTGCTAAAGTTCAACGAGCCCCGACCGCCTTGCTTCGTGTACGAGGAACACCAAGAGGGAAAGCTGGAATTTCGAACGAGGACGAAGATGCTGCTGAAGAAGAAGAAGAAGAGAGACGCTTATAGCGGACCGAACGGGGGATAAAGAGGGGCTGAAGTCAGACAGGAAGCGAGAGAAAGAGAGACGATAGGAGAGAAGGAACCTGGGCGAGATCTCTCTCTTCCCGGCCAATGAGTCGTCGTCTCTTTTGGTGGCCCAACCCTCGGGCCAACATGGCCGCCACGTGCGAAAGGGAGCTTAAGTAAGGGTTAGGTTAGGCCAGGCTGATCCTTCTGGACCTGGCAGAGGGGAAAGAGAGAGCTGGACCAGAAATTGGAGGCGGAGTGGGGTGGGCGTCGTTGTCAGCCATCATGGGATGCTGCGGGATACAAGAGCCTCGTTGTCCTCTCCTCTTTGTGCTTTCCTATCGAACCAAGCTCCGCGCTACCGTGCCGCGAATAATTCAAACGAACTCTATGTTCCCGTGTTTACATGCGAACCGCGCATCGCAACTAATTGCGTCCCCCGACTGACGCGAAGGTTCGCAACGCCACGAACCGCGTTCCAGGGACGTTGGCGACCATGCTATCGTTGGCCCGACGCCATCAACGCCTCTTCGAGTTTTTCCCCTTATCAGCCTTGTTTTCTCCAATCTGAAACTCGAGTCGATGACGGACTACTGCTTGACCTAACGTGTTCCTGGCTTATCGTGCATTTTACTATCCATAGAGATATGTGGTTGCGCGTAGGGGTTGAAGATCGACCAAAGGTTAACGTTGCGCCATCCAACGACTTTGTATGATCAATGGCTTCTTCGCGAACGAAACGACCAATTCTCCGCCTGAATTTATTCGAAGCTATTTATGTACACGCGTCCCTTCTTTCCTATACTTAGGACAGATTTCCCTTAGTAGTATGTTTGTAGAACAAGCTGTTAAGGAGAAACTCGTTGCTTGTAAAATACGAGTACCAAGAACGTTGTACGGCTATGTAGAATAATACGCAATGAGATTAATGTGCCACGACAGAGAAGCTTATTCTGTATTAAATGGCCAGAGGAATGTTATGCCAACGCGTGAAATTAATCTGCAAATTAATGGAGTCTATCTGTCCTCATTGACACCTACTTATTTACTTACTTGTCTCCATTCGCATGCCCTGGAATAATTTTATGGTTGTACCCGCGTTGGATCGTTCGTAAAACTTATTAATTGTCTTATCGCTCTTTAAATTATTCTACATGACAGTACAATATGTCTCAAATACAAAGTTTCAGTTTCGTAAAAAGTTCAGCTCGAATATACAACGTTTTAGCTTCAAAACTATTAAAATACTCGCGTAAATCATCTTTTAACACCAATCTGTGACCCATCGAACTATCAAAATGTAAAAATGTTCATGAAATTTCGCGCACGTTGTACCTGCACGCGCTATCATCAAAGACATCGTATTCGTACAACGCTGTAAATCTTGCTCAACATTGTTTATCCTTTAAAGCTACCGCGCGCTATGCGTAAACGACGCTGTGACATAGATCATGCCTTCCATTCGAGTTCTTGGATCTAGTACGTACTCTACAAATATTTAGGACAGACACTTATCGTCGGATAGTTTCGTGTCTCGTCATCGACGCAGGAATCGAGAGGAAAACATATTTTTAACCCTACACGTTGAAAATTTCCTACAAGAACACAGAATTCTTAGTGTCAAGAGAACATTCTTCCTTGTGTTTTCAGTTTCTCAGCAATCTTCTCAGCACGATTCCTCTCAGATGGAAAACTTTCTCAAATAAGAAAAATTATGTAACGACTGGACAAAAATTAAGAACTTTGTTCGATTAATATTATTATCCTCAAGCAAAGTTGAGCTCCTTAGAAGCAAAAAATTCCACTTTTTACCAATTTCTCAATTCCATTTCACAAGTACAAATTATTTGGACTATTTTTCGGTTTTTGATGCTTTCTCGTGAACCTAAAGTGCGCGATATTTCCTCATTCCTTGGTTATTACGTTAGAGACTAACGCTATCTCAAAATATACAACGAGCCCGATTATTCTGTGCGATATCGGAGGTGGAATTTTCAGACGTCGGAGCTGATTCGAACAATCCTATCTCATTCTAATCTTCATCTACATTTTCTCAGTTTTCGTTAGCCGTAAAATCGGTCTGCGTCTTGCTCCGAACGGTCATCTTCTGGCTCTCCGATCGGGGGAAAAAATTTCTTTCATCAAAGAAGCAAGCGAGCGAGCAAGCAGAGGCGCGAGAGAAGTGAAAAAGAAAAACGGAGAAGAAGGGGAGGGAGATAAGAAGAGCGTTGGCTCGTTTTCGAATACGAATGGCCGTTCGCGATATCGGTTATTATAAATCACCGAGAAAATCGTGACTACCCGCCGTAAAGGGTAAAGTAAAGTAACGAATTAACGGCGTAGGGAGTGTCGCGAAGTGTAAAGTGCCGCGTTCTCGATGCCTGTTTCCGAACTCTCCGCCGACGTCGAGACTCGGATACCCAACGTAAACGTGAATTTATAATGACGTTGTACTTTGCGGAATACCTATTACGAACTGCCTTTTAAGGAAGTTGTATATTACGTGTTTCACGGACCTTCGTATACCAACCGACAGCCAGGATATTTTAAGAATTAAGATACTGGCTACAAAGAAGCTCGTTTCTCGTTGGATCTCCACAATCGTTCCGCGTTTTCATATATTTTTCCCGACTACCGTTACACACTGTTTTTAAATATCGAACGACGATTTTAAAACGCTTCGGAAATTATACGAAAATCCTTCGAACGTTTGGCGGACCTCCTTTCGTACGATATTCCTAGTCGCTTCTACCTTTCGCTAAGTAAGCCAAGGATTTCCTTTTTCCTACTCTTATATTCTCAACAATCCACGTTATTAAATTATTAAGATCTATCGAAGGATCGTTAACCCTTTCAGGATCGAATGCTTCTGCATCAAACACATCGTTTCTCGTCTTTTTCTAAGCAACACAGTTTCTATTTTTGAGGTTGCAGTTACGGAGGATAATGTGCTCTGAATGTGTCCGAGCAATGAAATAAATTCCGAGTACGTAGGCATTTCAGTCTTCAGACGTTTCATTCGTAAGAACGTCAGAACATCGACTGTAAGCGTAGCACAAAGCACAAAGCTATTACGCAACGTGGAGCGTGAAAGGGTTAACAGAAACTTGTATAAACTATAATACCGTGGCATTCTCGAGTAAAAGTAACAATCGGTAGAACAATAATCAAGAATGTTGAATCGTGAATTATTTCTTACCTCCGCATGGACGAAGTCCGACGGCCCAGCTGTGCACCAGTAATCTGCAACGAAAACGATCTGGTTGCAATGTCAATTTGAAACACGGTCGCGAATCCTTCTAGATTTAAGAGCGAACACGCTCGGCTATTATTTCACCGTAAGATTTAATTTTAGAATAAGCTAAAAGAAGCTTTGTTAGGAGCTTTAGCCATTTTCAACGAACCGCCGCAATGAGTCACGCGGAACAACAAATTCTTTCGTTACGCTGTCTCGTAAAATCCGACGATCTTTGGAAACATTACGATATTTTTCGTTTCGTTCCCTCGCGTTCTGGCTCGACGGAAGGGTGAACCGTTCTCGTGAGATTCGGGACGCGGGGGTGTAAAAAAAAAAAAAAAAACAGCACGAGTGAAGTGAAAGTTCGCGCTAGCGGATGCGCGACTCGGTTAAAAAGGGTTAGGAGAAAGTTGCTTATTTACTGCGCTGTAAAAATGTCATGGGAAAGGGTTCCCTTTTCTTCCGAGCGAACCCTTTCCATCGTCGCGTACGACGTCCCACCTAGGTATCTTTTTAGACGAAATGTCAATTTTTTACTTTCCCTCGCGGATACTCGCTTCCTCTTTCCTAATTCTCTTCAGTTTGTTCCGAATCTTCGGTTGAACGCCAGCTTTCGTCAGCTCTTTCCATCGCGAGTGTGATTCGTAGACACTGTAGTGCATTGTGATCAGTGATCAGTACACAGTACACAGATTGGTGATGTTTAGACAAATTCGTATCTTTGTGAATATGTTTCGAGAAATGGAACACGGCAGAAGATTTGTTTTATCAACTAATTATTACAACAGGTACATGTTATATTTTGGGTATTTTATTCTTGCGTGCTATGTACGTTCCACGCATTCCTGTACCCGTAAGTTGCACAAAAGATAAATAAAGTGGAGTTTCGTGGAATTTGCGATGAAAAAGAGGTGTAATAATTGGGGATTAATTTCCCATAGACCACCTACCGCTCGTGTTAACGGCAATTAACATCGCGTGTTTCTCGTTGGTTATTTCTCACGAACTCTTATTTATTTCCCTAACAAAATCTCATCGAGCTTGCAACGCAGGTCGTCGCCGTTTCCTCGTCTCTTCAAACGCACTTTCTTCTCCAAACCGCCATCGATACTTGCGCCAAAATCTGTCTCGTTTCTTTACCTGATTTCATACGCAAAAGTTGACACGAAATGAAAATCGAGGAGAACGAGGAACCTTTGGAAGACGAAAAGACCGGCGTCGCCGTGACCGACGGTGCGTCTCTCGCCTCGAATTCGAAGAAAGACATCGCGGTGAATCAGGAAAGCTATAAAGTAGCTGGTCGTGATATCGAAGGACGGCCGTCGTACGGTAATTAGCAACTCGTAGAGCCAGAGAATAAATCGGCGATGATTGTTATTCGATCGGGCGGCGGCGCGGAAAGGGAAGCTGGCAGGAAGCGGCATCCTCGAGACGAAATTTATACGGGCACGTTATATGGCGTCGTTAAAATAAATTAAAGGCGTTTTATCGCGACCCGTGCTATAATTTATTTAAGCCGTTTCCTATTATATCACAGCGCCACGAAAGGCACACTGACCGCGTAATTCCGAGCGATCCTGACGGTTTCGCGGAGAGCGACGGCCAATCGACTAAGGCGGTTAAATAATATCGTAACCAGGGACCCTTAATTGCGCGAAAACGAGGCTGTAACTTCGCCTGTAATTAGCTGGTGGACTCGTTACACGGCCGAGAAAGGGGTACAGTCTCGTTTAATCGCGACCCGCTGCTTGTCCGACCAGATCCACCTCGTTTCGAAGGATCTCACCGACTTCGGTATTGATCTGCCAGCTAGGTAACTTTATAGCCAGCTTAACCGAATAGAAGAGTTTAAATTACGATTTAGGAACGATGAATAGCGACTGGAATGGAGTCGTGAAAAGGAATTTTCGGATATCAGGATCGAGCCGGATAAAAGATTGTTTCGATACCGTTTCGTTGCTCCGCTCTTTACGACGCTTCACGATTACGAACACGAACGTGTACGAATTTGTTTGTGCGAAGTAGCATACGTAGTAATTGATTTCAGAAGCGATTTACAGCTAAAAGCCACGTCACGGCTCTCTCCTGCAATACTTTACCAACTGAAAATTTCAGCGAATCGGCAAGTTCTAGTTTAAAAACTCTCGTTGCACGATATTTTTACAAATATTTTTACAACTCCTGCAATTTACTCGTAGACAATTTTATCCCTCTTACTAATTCTGTTACTATGCAAGAGGATTTATCAGCACCAGTAACCGGTAACTCGTGACTTGTGAAGCTTATCTAACGATATTACACAGTTGAAGAGTGCAAGACGATTGTGAACACCGTTTCTCGCGTTTCACACGGCTTCGCGAATTTTCGTACGTCGTCGAATATTCAACAGAGAAAATATACGCAGATACTGCTTGCGAAGTAGGAATCTAGAATCGACACAGATTGACACAGACACTTGGACGAAAAGAAATTCCTCTCGCGGGGTCCTCGTGAAGAAGTTAACGACACTACGAACACCTCGCCGATATACGTTACAAGTATGATCTATACTTCGACTCATGACCGTCATTAGCGATTTTATTTTAATCAGCGACATGTTTAAATCATTCAGCGGACAGTCCTACCAAGGGATTGTGTGTCAATGAGAAGCAATTGGCCGAAAGCTGAACGCCCGTTTAACAGCGATTCGTCGTCATTGTAAACGTCAGTTTCGCTCTATCGTTGACTGGGTCGTCGCTCCTCTCGAATGAGATTCCCGCCGAGTCTGCTAGTTCTCGTCGTCTCATGTACTATTTATACGTGCGTGGCTAGCGACCGAACCTTTTCGCGCGATTTTCATCGTTGCCGGAGTGGCAACGTTTCCAACGAGAACGTTCCAGCCGGCGCTTCTCTTTCGCCGCACGTTCCTCGCGTTCCGAGTCGCCGCGCGATGGAGTCAGCTACCATTTTCGTAGTACACCGCGATGTCCAATGCCTGCAAACTTCCTTCCGTTTCCTAGCTTTCACGTTTCAAGACGAACGTTCGAGATTTTCGGAAAATTCCAGGTAAATGAATTTCTTTCTCGAGGAAATTACGTATCGTAATTTAGCGATAATTAAAAGAGCCGAGGCAATCGAAACGTGTTACAGATTCATAGCCAATTGATTTTTATAGCGATAAACATTTTCGCTTACGAATAAACTAATTGCATTGTATCTAACACAGTATTTGTATATCGTATATATCTTCAGGTCGATGATATCCAAAATTTCATACCGTGAAAATGAAACGTAAATCCTGACGAAGAAAATACACTTCATTGGAAAGTAAGATTACGTGGAAATAATTTTTATAGCCGCTGCATAATTTAAATATTAACGTTGCCTGGTTATTGCCGTAAATATTTTAGTAATCGCAAACATTTGTGATATCGAACGACGAAGTTCATTAAAGACTTCATTGATTCCGAGGTCGTGCTACAAAGTACGATTTAATTCAATTTTAAACGAAATTATAAAGGAAAAGAAGACAGAAAATCGGTAATTTTCTTAACGATTATAGTCAGCAACGAATATAAGCTGAAGTTCGTGACACGGAAAGCGATAGAGGTTTCAGAATCGCTGGCTGCTATCTGTGCATGGAATTAATTAACTCTCGTATCGAGGCCGATAAATCATCCGCATTTATAATCGACATGCCCCACCATTCCTTTAACGATACGACTAACGAACTCGAACTGGCCGATTATTAAACGAACACAGCGTACGTTATCTTCTTCTCTTTCATGGAAAATGTCCGTGTACGACCCGGCGGCCAGTAGTTTACCAATAAAACGCGATAATTAGCGTGGTTATAAAAGTCGTTGGAAAGTGACGTTGCTGTAATTTCTCCGTGTATTATTCGACTTCGTCTTTGCTTTATCCTTTTTGAAAGCACATCTCGGTTCCTCCTTTGGAGGTTCTCGTCAGCGCCATAATTATTGTCTTGCCTGTAAATTTCTCTAAATTTTTCACGGGAAGATCGACGGTGATTCCCTCGAGGTACATTTTTTCCCCTTTATTTTTTACCTTTCGATATCAACCTTGAGTTTTCGTGAAACAGCAGAGTCTCGGCGATTGCTCGTTAATTAAAATACAGGAATGCGTTGTTTATCTCGTTCCTCGAATCAGAAATATCTATTTAATATTTCTGTAGGATGTGTATACCGTTCGAATCGTTCAATTAATGAACTGTAAAATACGCGAATACGTTCGGAATAGAGAATTGTCGAGGAAACGGGGTTAATATACATCGCGTATGATGTGAATTCAAATCGGCATTTACTTTTGTAGGTTGTGGTGTGCATGGTTTGAAAGTACGACGTAACCCGAAATTGAGAGAAAACGTTTTATGGTAATTGCTATCTAGACTGTGCATGTTTCTGTGATTACAGGAAATTTAAGGGCTCGTATAGTATACAAAAATATAGAACGTATCCCGAATAAAGTACATTGCCTGTTCTCTGTATTTGTTGGCCGAAACAAATCCCAATTTAGATTATATAATCTTAAATAACGAAATATCTCTTCGGTTGTATTTTCATAAATGTAAAAGTCCATAAGATCCATAAAGATAGACAGTCTGTTTTTATTAAACACATACAAGTTCCCGATATAAATTCTTTTACAATACAGATACAGTATTGCGTACGAATTACTCGTAAGCATGGAGTATTTATAGGAAATTTGAAGATGCGAAAATACACAATATCCAAAAGTATATAAAACGTACAAACTAAAGTTCTCGCTGTAACATTATATTTATTAAATCGGATAAATTCCGGCACAACCACCAATTCTTTTATCTTCTCCACCAAAACATAAAATAGCGTAAACATCTGCGGTCTAATAAGTTACGAAAATCGAATCCACAGTGAACGTGTCGATGCATTGCATAGCCGTGTTATCGTGAAAAAAGATATTTGGAATGGTTTTACGGGTGTCATTGAGTCACGCCGCCGCGTTTTCACTGGTATATTTTTCCGCTATTTGCTTGGTAAATCTTCGAAAGTATGCGCCGCGCTGAATGTAACGCCCATCTACGGAACGGGGCTGAACGAGTCACTCCTAGACCTAGATAATCCAGAATGGAACTCCCCCGCCGATTTATCACCGCGTGTCTCAGCCATTGTTTACGTTTGAGACGGGTCGCGTAAATTCTCGTTTTAAAGTGTCTCGGAAACCACCCATATCCACCGTTTCCGCCCTCGTATCTTTGTTCTTTGGGATAACGCACGCTCACTTTCCTTCTGCACCAGACCTTCGTACTAGAACCACGGCGAACGCCATCGTTTCTGTCTCACGAGGAATTTTTCCTCCTTTCAAAGGAGGATATTATACGCATAGAGGAAAATTGGACAAATTTCTTTGCTATTTGGTAATGTTTTTACTGTAATGCTTTGTTTTTTGGTAATGACACTACATCGATATATGTATTAGTAGATGACAAATGATGTTGATAACCTCAGCATGTAAATAAGCGTAGCGCTAAGTAATTAAGTTTTATCTGTCATTTAAGACAGGCAAGCGAAATTTCATCCTTGAACTTGCTTCCAACGAATATTTATTTTTACTGAAACACATTAGATAACTATGTTTTATGTTTTACTTAACGCAGACAAGCAAAGTTTCACTCTGAATTTGTTTCTCGTAATTTCCATTTCCAACGAAAATAATTACAAACTTTCTACTTAACAAATGGTGTAATAACGTGGAAGACACATTAATAATTATCTGAGAATTGCCTCAGATTTATTGAAAGCTTAGAGCATTAGAAAAAGCTTAAACTTCTGGAGAATTCCGCCAAATTTATTATATCCAGTTAGCCGATCAAATTACGAAAAACTGTCGTTTAGCAAAGAAATGAAAATCATTTCCCGGGCATCCAGTCACTCGAAACTGGCGCTACATCGGTCGTTTCGAAGTCGGGGAAAACCTAGTTAAGACTCGCTCCGTAAGCTGGCCGATCAATATCTCGGTTACACGACTTCATCTCCTCTACATATCGCGAGGTAACAAGAAGACTAGCAAAAGGGCGTATTTACAAAGGATGCTATTCTCTTGATAGCCACGAGGGAGAAAGAAAGGAAGAAGCGTCGTAAAGTCGACGGTGGCCCGAGGCGAGGAATCGTTGGAATAAAATTGCAGCGTCGCGTGTGCACCGAGGGTTGCATCCTCGCGGCGCGTTAATCGGGAATCGATGAGCATCCTGCGGACGTTATACGACTAAATTCCTCTGGAAGAGCGGCCTTTTTCAGCTGGCTCAGGATTTTAGCGTCGTGAGCCGCTTATTTATACAAGCTCGGCAAGGATATCGCGAACGAACCATCGTAAGTTGCACACGCCTCCAGATTGCAGGATCCTGCAGGAGTGGCTCTGGCTGGCCTCTGCTGCAAGAAAAAATCATCGGGAGTTCGATCGGCCACCTTGAAATCGTATCCGATACTTATCCACGTCTTTTCTATCTACATAGAAATCGTGCTCGGCGTTTTGATCAGAATACTTGCTGTATGCCGCAGGACGTGTCCCTTGATGGAACGATATCGATTTCTGCGATCTAGAGTGATCGGAGGAAAGAAAAGACGAGGACGTAACGTGAGTTTTCCCTCAACCGACCGTGTACGTACGGAGAATCTCGAAGGCGAAGTAAAAATGAAAATCGTGAACGCTTAAAATAGGCAAAGCTGCATCTATAAAACGTCACACGGTTAGAAGGTTTGAAAATTGGATACTCGGGTAGAAAAGCGATAAACGGAGAGCGTTACCGAGATTGGAAGCGTTGAATACGCAGAAAGAAGCGCGCAGGTTTCTGCAATGTGTCATGATATACGTAAGCGTCGCGGGTAGTCCATAAACATCCACATTTTATAGGATAATGGCCGATAAGGGAGCATAACTCGCGTCATCCGCGTATCATCGTAAATAATTTATCTGCAGGAATATCGTAGGAATCTAAACAAAATCGCGCGAGCACGACGATTTTGCGGGTACTATGTAACACCAAGCGACGAAGAGAACGTCGAGAACGACGCTCGACGGTAACGATCTTGGCGAACTTCTTCGAGCGAACTTTCGTACTCGAGCGATTTCGGAAATTGAACGAGGAGCTTCTCTATGGAGGCCGATCGGAATTCGAACAAGGTCTTAATCAGTAAAAACTCTGATTACGTTAAATGTTGTAGTAACTACTAAATCGCATGATTTATATTCCAAAGCGAGCGACTTTTTATGGTAGCTTCGAGGTAGGTACGGGATTTCTAGCTGAAACTTTGATTAGCTTCTTCCAAACTATGTTCGAGTTTCAGGAAATTAAAATTTAAACGAGAGTGACTCTCACAAAAATATCATCCACCTTCGTGTCTGTCGAAACTTTCCTCCGTTTCGCTGCAGGGAATTTCGAGGGAAAAAGAAACATCGCTGCCCCACGATTACCTATGTAACTGTAGAAGATCGACATCTTTGGAAGAAAAAAGAAAAAACGATCTCATTCGATCTGTTTCTTTGCAGACAGCAAGCACGAAGAAACAGGAGGCCCTGTGAATCCTGGACGCGGCTGAAGGCCAGAGTCGAAGCTCGAATCGGCCATGTTTGGCCGGAGAGACGATCGAGGGAAGGTAGGGCTCTCGTCGATCCGAGCATCGCGATTCAACGAGCGTCGATGGAAGGGGGAAGCTCGAGCAGGGATGATGGGGGCTAGAACGTCGACTACGTTGGGGTGGGGTGCTTCGAAACCACCCCTGGTGCCTCGAATAATCCCTCGTATAAATTGGATTGTCGGTAGAACGTGGAAACTGAACTCTACTGCAGCCAGAGTGGTCGGAAGAGGCGAGAGAGAGGTTCGTTGCAAATAGAGGAGAAAAGGAAACTCGCGGTGCAACTCCTCCGGACGCACGTACAGTCCGCCACCTTCGCTCACACAACTGTGAAAACTCGTTCGCGAACGCACACGTTCGTAGTGGAGAAGGATAGGTACAACGTAGGTTACACGAGGGGCGGCAATTCGTACGCGCGCCCACCTTCACCCTCCGTGATTTTGGCCTGTCTGCCGTCGCAACGATCGCGGGGGTGGAAACGGTCGCTGGATTATGCTCGTCCGCGGTCGAACTCGCGTGCAACGGCGTGCAATTATGCACACGTTATTGTGCCAGCACTCTCCGTTATCGAGCTAATGTCACCGAGCTCGAACTCGTTCCCTGCCATTGACTATATCAGACAGGGGTGGCGCGGTGCACGTTTACTCTGCGATGTCGTCAGATTCCGTGTACTCTAGCTTCTGGTAAAACGAGCTAAACCAAGGATCTTCTATTTTGTGTTCCGGTGAATTTGATCTGTGTGATACGATGAAACGACAACAATAACTGAGTGACGTTACGATACACAATGAGGATACGTAGGAAGCATTTTGTAAAATTATAATGTAACGTTATCAGATTCTGTGTACCTTGTTTTAGCACTAGAATTGATTTGTGTGATACGATCGAACAATAATATTTAAATGGTAACTATGATATGTATGACGAAGATGTACACACGCTACACATGTTGGCAACAATTTGTAAAGTTGGTGGATTTCTTAAGTGAAGCACTCAGTGAATTACACGAGATGACTGTAACAAGAAACGGTTGAGAAGGTGGAGCAAAGTGGTTGAAAAATATGTAATTGGAGCTATGTAAGTCGATGGTATAGCGAGTGGAAACTTGGAGGAGCGAAAATGGAACTCATCGCGGAAATGGAAGGGATTAATCTCCAAAGATGATCTCCTGAAACAGATATCCGACGTACAATTGGCATGGTTCCGAGCTGTGACCGCTACATCTTGTTACCGCGAGGTAAACGAGCGATACGTGACGATCACAGGGGGAACGCTCCGACAAATAGCCAGGGCTGGTTGTTTACAAGGTAACTTTATGCTTCTTTGCGTGGATATTAGAACGGTCACGGCGAGGCTAATACGAGCCCTTCGCGGGGTCCTCCGAGTGTTTGCTTATTTTCTCTCAGAACAGAGGATTAGAAGACAAAAGCATAGGTGGCCTTTCTTATTTGACATTTTCTTATTTCTCTTGGGAAAGGTACGACTATCGCCTCGATTAGAAGCAACGCCCATAGATCGAGTCACTCTTTTTATTAGGAATTTCCAGATTGGACGTTGATCAAGGGAGAATATGTGATTGTTCGGGTAGCTTTTTATCGATATTAGTATCGTGTTTTTGTTTCCAGTTATACGATTTCATCTCTGAGTTGTTCATGACACGCTATCGTTAATAGATAGATACCATTGATCCTCCTATTTGATTATATAAGTAGCGTTCTGTAAAAATATCGGTATCGTGCTTTTTGTTACTAGTTATACGATCTCGTCTTTGACTTATGAAATCACATAAACAGCATCGCACATTACTATTAGTAAACGAAGTGCCTCTCTATCTTCGCGTTTCGGAGCTTAATCTTTTTTCAAATTTCTTCTCCACTTTATCCAAGTCCTTGCCAGTGGAACTTAACTCGCCAGTCCCGTCACGATCGCTGCGAACGTAAAACATCTGGCCGCCCCGTCCGGCCGCGTAACATCCGAAAATAGCGTCGTGAATCTAATAAGCCTCGTGGCGAGGTCCCGCGGACGCCTCCGCGTTTCGAATCTCCGCAGAAACTTTGATTACGCTCCAGGAATCTCTACCGTGCTCGCCCTAACCGTCATAAATTTGTCGGAAGACCTAACCCGAACCTACAAGGAATGGCTCTTTGTTTCCTTTGCATCGATCGAATTACGTTTCGAGCTTAGGTTCCAGGTCGTCGGAGACTAGGTACCGAGGTAGATCCACTTTGTAGCAGCGGTATCCATGCTAGCGGCGCGACAAAAAGGCCACACCTTCGAAAGCAAGGGTTCCTCTTTGAGCCCACGTAGTCGCACGCGCGCCTGGCGCACCTTCCCTCCGCCTTCGATATGCTGCCTCCGCATCTACTACGCTCGTTGTTTATTCACGAGAAAACGCGTTCCTCCCCTTCACGATCTCCACCACCGTGTTCCACTCACTTTCCCACGTTGTCCCATAATGTCACCGGAGACTCCTTTCCCTTCTTATTTCTGCACCAATACCGAACGATACCGAGGTCTGCAGAGAGGAATATAGCTTCGTCGAACCCCGTCGACTTTTATAAAATATAAGCAATTTCATACTTTCAGCTCTCGAGGCTCGACTTGGGACCGTGTCGTCTTTACGACGAGCCACCTCGGATTTTGTCAGGTCTTCCTCTCGTTTTCGCTACCCCTCGCCGTCACGAACATCGGTTGGTCTTCGTCGCACGTGCACGCCAAGAGTAGTGTCGGATGGTTTGAACAAGTAGCCTCTTTATGCAGCGCAGTTTATTAGCCCCGAGATGGGCCAACCACAAGAGCCAGGGAGCCTCGTTGCGGCACGTTAGTTATTATCCACCAGCGCCGTTTAATTATTCGAATCGCCATTGCGCTGCTACTATCGTAAAAATGTCCACGCGGCATTACCGTTTCTTATAATTTTCATTGCATCCTGCGCCGGACCCGACGGACCTTGCTTTCTCGGCGATGTCGTACCGCTATGCTGCCACTGTCCGGTTTCGTCTAAAGGCTAAGGTGTAGAGCATTCATTTTTCTACAATTGTTACTTCACGGTGGTACTACAGGTTCTGGAAAGTTTATGTCCAGGAGATGACCTTATGCGTCCGAACGTAATCGTTGAATCAGCGTGCTTCGGTTTGTATTTTGGTAGCAGTTTTATGCACCGAGGTCGAGTCGATTGTCAATATCGAGACAAGATACATAATTAAGAGTAATTTGCATTTTGAAGTGTAAGTTTCGAGCAATATATTTCGAGATATACAGCAGCTACGGAAAGTATCTCTTTTATAAGCTCTTGATCATTTTCATAACGTCTAATTTGCGTAGCTGCTTACTATCGAATGTCAGGAAATTTAATATACTTATAATTAACTATATTACTATAAAATTAACTATAACAACTATAATTTAAGATATATGTACAATAGAACATCGTTTACACGAATTCGCCAGAGGACAAATAGCTTAAAGAAGCCACGAAGAAAGTTGTAACAAATAGTCTGATCGAAGTCCGCTATCGGACATCGTTTATGTAAGCGAATTCAACAGACAGAAACTCATTTGCTCGAGTAGCACCTCAAATTTCGTTCGGACAAATCGACTTCATAAAAACGTGGTTCTACCGTATAATAATACACTCGGTCGCATTGCCTGTTCACTGTCCATGAAAAAGAAGAAAGAGGAAGGTGTCGGACATTGCGTTGTAACAAACAAACACGCGATTGCATGGTCAATCAGACGTATGTAAATTTACAGCCACAAATGTCACGATTACATAATGTAAGGTTTACGTTGCCTCATAAACAGAACTACAAGAATCTATATTCAGCCAATCCACTCTATGCAAATCACAACACCGTCGTTAACGACAATCAAAATGTACCTACACGTAGTCTTTTTTAATAACGCGTCAGGGTTAATCGATCTTTACTTGGTAAACGAGCGAACCTCGTTCCTCTGGTGGTTAACCAAAGCCATCGAATTTGTTTGCTCCGTTAGACAAAGCGAAATTGACTTCGTTGACCATGCTTATCGACGCCATACCACGAAATTACCTAGGACAATGATTTACGAGTCGCACGCGCGATTCGTGACTCGCGCGTGCACGTGATGCAGATAAACGCGACGAAGCCACCGGCGTTAATGTTCCATTCCTAGTCCCCCCCTCTAACGAACCTCGCCTTCTCCTTTTCTCTTTCTTTCGCTATCTTTATGCAGATGACGACCGGTGCAGTTAATTCGCGCTGAAGGCCACGGATGGTCTCGTTCATTCTAATTTACCCTGAACGTCCATGATTGGGAGTTTGCCGGCAGACGATTTCGTTCCCCGCTGCTGCACCTGCATTCACGCCCACGCAGAACAGAAGCACGTATCGCGACGCGTTTCTTCGGGACAATGTTACGGATACATGGGAGGAATTTCGCAAGCTCCGTCATTCTTCAGCCGTTTCTCATCATCGAGCTCGCACACAGAATTCGTTCGTTCGATTATTTTTATTCGAGGAGTGCTACGTTCCTTGGAATAACAGAGTATATAGGATAGATAAAATACGTAGAGAGAACGTGGTATCGTACTCGTACAACTTCTATTTGCTTTATGAGCGCACAGGTAGAATTTGGAATTTTGTTTCCTCGGTAATTTTCGTGCACTGAGAGATATCCATATGTAGATGTCACTTGCGCCACGTTCAAGTATATAGTACACGTATATAGGAAGCTTATTCTGTGGCATTATTTTGTGTCTTGGTATCTGTATAAGATATTTCATATTGTATGGATCACGGTGGTGGTCCCCAAAATGGCTGCAGTAGGTTATACATGTACGGTCGAATATTCAGGTAGAAATATATACGAGAGATCTTAATATTCTTCCGCTGTATATTTCTTAGATAAGACAACGCTGCAACGTTCCATTCACCTTTCGATATGCAATCTGTTTCAGACGCAGAAAGCTCCTCCGGCTCCACGACGAAGCACCCTACGTCCTGCAGAAGTATGACAACTCAATTTCGTCGACGGAGCTCTTGACACTCGGAGGTTGCCAGCATTATATCTGCCAGCATTGTTTCAGGGAGAAAGTCGAGTGTGCTTGCTTAATTTCCCGTGCAGGTTCCAAAGAATTGCTGCCTTATTTCCAGACCAGCCGTTCCGCCGCACCTGCACCCGCGTTTGTAAGAGAAAAAAAAAGATCATGGACGAGTGGGCGAACGTTCGATGAAGGGGAAGTCGAGAGGGAAACGACAGAATCGCAACAAAGCTCGATTCCCTTGGAAAGTGTAGGTGGAGTCGAGTAGATTATCTCACCAGACAGCGAAATGGTAAAGTTCTCAGCCGACGGGTATGCGTCGGAGGGCAAAGGACGAGGCAAGAGAAAGCAGACCGTCGTTGAAAGAGGGAGAGACGGAAAGAAAAAGGAGACGATCTAAGAGGAAACAAGGAGAGAAAGAAATGGGGAGAAAGCTTTTTAGGCCTTTCCTCGGAACACTGCAGACACAGCTGTGCGAAAACTGCAATGACACGCCCCCTCGCCCCTATCTCTCCCCTGTGCCCTCATATATTTCGTCTTCCACCCTCGAGACGTCGATGGTCAGGGATAGGTTCTCCTGGAGCTCGACAAGCTTTGGCTAGCGAGCCAGGGTCGATTCCAACCACCGCCGACAGTTTCGTTCCGTGGTGGGGGACCAACGTACGCGTACATACCTCTACACCGACACATAGCTAAATATATACAAACAAACCTGATGGAAGATCACAGAGGATCGTATTTTTGTTGCTTTCCTAATTTTAACATCACTTTATAACTGACCAGGAGAATTTTAATATGACACGCTTGAAGATGAAAATTTGTTGATTTTGTAATTTCAACGTCAGTTTATAATTGCCCAGGAGAATTTTAACGATACGTTTGAAGACGAAGATGGGGAACTGGCTACGTAAGAGAGGTTCGTATCGTGATAATAATCTTGCCGACCAAAATCTGTAGATATCTAATAAACTGTAGATACATCAACGTCATAAAAGCGTAATCTTTGAAATTCGCGCTTAACCTCCACGGCTTAAAGCCACCATTCTTCCCATCTATCAAAAGCTATCGTATGTTTAAAAAAAAGTAATAAATTTACGATACGCTTTAAACTTCATTCTTCATACGTCTATTACCCGTATGCGGCCACCGTTCACTGGCGTGCCGACGCTTTCTGGCAACGTCGATGTTGCCCCCAACGGTGTATTGCTCCTCGTCGGGCTGCTGGTCCGGTCTCGAACGTCTACGACCCATACAGTTTCACACGAACGCGCAGCACCTCTCATCGGTGATGCTACATCTCCGTGGTGACGGCGGATGCTGGAGAATGGCGGTGGTGGTGGTCGGTCGAACGCGGTGGTGCTTCACCCCTCCGGCAGGCACTGGCTGCTCCGCAGCATCACGCACAGATCGATACGCGGCCGTTGGCTTCACCTATTCTGCCAGACTCTCCCCGGTGCGAACGTTCCCCCTGGCTACCACCAGCGGAGGGTTTCGATGCCGGCGATTCGTGTAATCGCGCCTCTTCCATCGATTGCGACCACCGCTCTCCGCACAGACGATCGTTCCGACAGGCCAGCTGCTGCGCGAGAAAATTACGCCCCGAGAATTTCGCGCGGAAACTCCAGCCGATCACTTGGCCGATGCTGCCAAGCTGCTCCATCAACGCGCATTCTCTCCGGGCAATTTCTACTTTTCTTCGGGTCTTGGCGTTGGTTATTGCACCGTTTGAGTATGAATTTGGCCGAGTCTCAAGTTTGGCTTTAAAAAATGAATCGGGGCACTATTTGCTGGGACGCGAATCGAAGAGGCTGAGGCATCGCAGAGGATTCATTTTCCTGACATTGACTCAAAATCGTTTAGAACTAAGTCATCTTCCCGAACGTGATATAAATTTATAGTTAATTAATATTCGTGGTAATAGAGTGTTCGGGGCCGAATTTGGCTGGGTATCGAGCTTAATTTCAAAAAATGAATTGGGAGGCTATTATGAGACGTAAATCGGAGAGGCTGAAATAAGGGGACTTTTTCGTAATGTTAGTAAAACGATAGATAGGAAATCAATATCGGTAAAAATAAAGCGACGAAAGCAAATGATAAATTCGTAGTCGATTAATATTCGTAGTAATAAATTTCCGCGCCTTGGAGTATAAAATTTTTCGATGTAAAATCTCGTTGCTGCAGACTAGTGCAGACCCTTCGATCGTAGAGACGATAAATGGATCGATCGTGCGTTTGTCTGTCAAACGAGAAGTCTGATTTTAGCTTGCAAATGGAGCAAGATCGCGGACGAAGGATTGATTTACCGTTTTGGAGTAACTGTGTCATCAATGACGTCAGAAGAGACTCTTTCGTTACTTGGCTATTACAACTTTGTTTTCAAAACATAGCGATACAGCAGCTTACCGATAGATGAATCATTTGCAGTTAACAACCTCGAGGCAATAAAATCTGAACCAACCATCTTGTTTATGATTTCATCTTAAAAATCTCTTTCCACTCCATCTCCATTACCATACCATAAGAACTCGAACAGATGCTGCATCACATGTCGACCTCTCCATCAGTGACGCAAAGTCGTACAAGTGTCTACTTCCGTGAATGACACAAAACAAGAGAAAAGAAATGTTTTTCCACATTCCTATCCAGTGTGCCATTTCGCTCAATAACTGCTTGTGAATTTTTTTTTTTTTTTTTTATTTAGTAGATTATTTACAATCGATTCTCATACAGAATTTTAAGTAAATTATTTTGACGTGGTACTGTAACTTGGATTATGTTTGACTCTAGTTGAATCCAATGCTTCGATCTAAGGGGTGTTGCCTTTTTAGTCTGCGGATCCGTCGTGTCAAGCAATTGGGTAACTAATTAGTTTTGGTGCTTGTAAAACTCTTATATCGTATCTGGTTCCGAACTTGGATATTTCTTTGACTGCTACTTGTGAATGACGAAGGAAACGAAATTATTTTTCTAGACTGCTATCAGCGAGCACATTTTCTCCCGAAGCCTTTAAGAATATAATAAAACGACGGATGAAAGATTTGGAAAATTATAGAAATTAACTTGCGCTTCTAGTTATAAATACAAAAAATGCTCGTCGTTTGAAACAAATATTAACGCTTGATAATAGTTAATAACGTTTAATCTTGCAGCGGTTGTCGAATTTTTACAATTTAATTTTTCAAAATGTTTTAATAGAAATCTGAACGGATAAAATAACGTCGAAAAAATATTAAGCGAATCCTCGCACTTCCTTGTCACAGTTGTAATGCTAAATAGATAAACTGAGCGAAATAAATTAAAAATGAAATGTCGCGTTAGCGGAAAACTGCTCCTTAAGAGTTTTATTAACAACAAAACACACTACCGGATATAAACAGATCTAAAGGATGAATCAGGCCGAAGATACGAACGGATAACTTCATTGTTACCGGCACGATACATATCGTCGCTTCATTGTGTTTAAATCATCATAAATGCAAACACGCGCTTCGATTTGCTAATTACCACGATGTGCAGTTACACGTCGTTAAATAAACTCGCTGAGTGTTCACGGTGAGAATAATTAAGTAGTACAGTCAGGCTTGGAGATCGGCATGCGTTAATATCGCAATTGCAAAGAAAGGGAGGAAGCACTGGTTTAATTAGACAGCGTGTTATGCATATCGGTCGCAGCAGCGAGTCTCGCGATTATTTTGCCTTAGGCAAAAAGACAATTCTCCCTATCGAACCGGTGATTCGTGACTGCTTATCTAACCAGTGCAGTGGCCACCAGGAAGTGCAACTCCATTTACGAGTCACCGACGTTATCTGTTCCACCAAAAACGGCCGAGTGTCTTCGTTAAGCGCGACTCGCTCGCCACAGATAAGCTATCGATTTTTTACGACGCGCACTCCTTCGTACGATCTGCTATCGAATCGAGTGAAAACGATTCGCATCGTAATGCGTCTACATTCGAACGAAAGAGTTCATTTCGTAAGCAATTTCTCGTAAATCGTTGAACGTAAAGTAATGTTTTGTAACAGTTACTGACACTCCCTGTATGATATTTGGAACACATACATGTACAAAGGCTGTCCTTAAGAACTTTAATTAAAATTCTTTATGTCTTAATCTCCTTTTCGTTTCGACGAATAAAAGGATTTTTAATATTGTAAGGGAATCTTTAACATTTTTTATTTGTTAGACTTTTTACAATCAATTCACATTGAGAATAATAAGTAAATTAATGTTTAACATGAAACTGAAATTAAAAATTACGCAAAAACGATTCAGATTTTAGTATTTCTTAATATTACGTAAAATTTGGTAGATTCTTTATACATCTAACGTGTAACCAAGACAACTCGTTACGTTTTATCATCATCAGCCCGAGCAGGCGAGTTCTTAAAGTTCGTCAGGCCGCGGAACCATTAAAAAGACATGAAGAAACTTTACAGACAGGAGGTAGTCTAGCAAGAAGGGAGAAAAGTTTCGTTAAATCCACCCTCTTTTAAGGATATTTTTCTTTCCAAGCGGGACCAAACAGACCATACATACGGTCGGACTAAATAAAAACGAATAGCCGCTCGTTGTAACGTTAAGGACACTCGAACGTACCAACGTCCGATCGTTTATACACTTGTCCGACATCGGCGTTAAAAGCATTCGGTGATAAGTCACATCCTACGAGAAATTTAACGAATCTCGACAATGAAAAATTGCTATTAAAGCATCGAAGATAAACGCTCGCAAATTTTCTTTTTATCGTGGTCGGGCATTCGTCGAAAACATTCGTATTTATCGCAAAAGTGTACCAGGATATTCCTTTAAATTATCGCATACTTTGTAACAGAACGTAGTCTATCACGAAACAGACTTAAACTAGGCTCGTGCAAAACCTAGATAATGATCGATCACGTAGATTTTCCAGTTTTCTTGCCTCCCGATCGCTAAACCTTCATCGATGAATAACGCATGACTCGATACTGGAAAACTGGCGAATCCAGCTGATAAATCAACGCGACACAAATCATGCAAATCTCCTTACTTTCAATTGTATCTTTACAAGCGACATTGCAATGTGTTATCTTTATAGTTGGCAATGTGTCTTGTGGACGGTTCAGCACCTTGTTTTCCCAGTTGTACATAATGGATTTGCATTGTTTCGATAAGGAAATGGCTAAAAAGGAAAAACAGTTATGCAAACTAAGAAGCTTCAAATTATAGTAATTAACCATCGGTTACTCTAATAACAAATTATCAGTTACATCGCGGTAATCGCGTATCGCTGTCACGCCACGAGTCGTGGAAACTTTTGTCGGGATCGCGTGTTTGAAAGAGCAAAAATACTAAAATTTTGAGGTGTATCGGCAGCAGGAGCACGCCAGACGTATTGTAACGGATGCGTCGTTCGTCGATTTCCTCGACGGAGATTCAATCGTTCGATTTAGACGAATATACGTACCAATAAAAGTTTCGAAGGACAGGAGGACAACTTTTGCGAGTGAAATATAATCCTGCAGAAAGGAAGATATTCTAGAAACTCACCTTGTTGTGGTACATGGATTCAGGAAAATATTCGAAGGTTTGCAAACATGTTTTATGGATATATCATGCGCGTTATAGGAAAACAAATATAATTTGATAATCGAGTCTCGGTAAAATTTCAAAGAAACAAAGCTAATGAAACCTTAAAGTGTTTGACACAACATGTACGATAAGGACATCAAAGTTTTGATACATATATGCGATACATATATTTAGTTCGACCTCGCAGTTAAGAAATGGGACATAATTTATAAAAAAATGTAAGCCTGTGCATATTCAATTCGATATTTTCTAGATAAAGAGTTTTTGCTATGCCACTATATAATTACATACTCGTCAACACGCCTATTACATTCGACCTTGAAAATGTATCACGTAGCTATACAGGGGAACTTACTCAACGTTGTACAATTAAACGCATGTATTTCCTTTTGCTCGTTTCGCATTCGAGATAGTTCAAATTTAAACTCGCACCTCGTATTCCTGGGATACCAAAACGATCGGGGTTAACGTCTCCCAATCAACGCGAGAGCCGCAAAAAAAAAAAAAAGAAAAAAGAAGAGCAAAGGGGAAAGGAAAAATCGCGTAATCGAAGGCAAAGGTAAAACGCGTTAATTTACCAAGGCAATTCATTAAAGTACGCGAGCGGCCTCGTAAATAGCTGACTGTTAGTCTCTTTTTACGGGCCAGGTTCTTGTTACACACGTTAAGCGGAATCGTGTACGATTATACTTTCAGATACAGTGTCGTTCGACTTTGTATTTTTCACACGTAGCAGCGTTGTTTTCTTATCACGGAGCCCGAGTGGCTCGTAAGTCGTGCACAAAATCGCTTCGTGGAACTCGTCTCTCACACCCTGTCTGCTCGCCATTGTTTCAGCAACCCTTCAGACGCGATTCGAACCGTCGACTTCCGTAAGAAGTAGCCCGATAGGGCTAGGAATCGAGGCAGCTTTCGTATCGTTTTTCCAGATCACATAATTTTTTACCTTTCCTGTGTTTTCCTTTTTAAGCTTGGAAGCTTTATTCGTCGAATAAAAATGCGTTCGTAAGCTCGTTATTGGAGTCGGAACGTCTACTTTTCAAACAGGAATACAGTGATGCAGTCACCATCTCGTTATTACAGCGATATTAATTATTGGATAGGAATAGGATATCTAAAATCACATAATTTTTACCTTTCCTGTATTTTTCTTTTTAAGCTTGGAAGCTTTATTCGTCGAATAAAAATGCGTTCGTAAGCTTGTTATTGGAGTCGGAACGTCTACTTTTCAAGCAGGAATACAGTGATGCAGTCACCATCTCGTTATTACAGCGATATTAATTATTGGATAGGAATAGGATATCTAAAATCACATAATTTTTACCTTTCCTGTATTTTTCTTTTTAAGCTTGGAAGCTTTATTCGTCGAATAAAAATGCGTTCGTAAGCTCGTTATTGGAGTCGGAACGTCTACTTTTCAAACAGGAATACAGAGATACAGTCACCATCTCGTTATTACAGCGATATTAATTATTGGATAGGAATAGGATATCTAAAATCACATAATTTTTACCTTTCCTGTATTTTCCTTTTTAAGCTTGGAAGCTTTATTCGTCGAATAAAAATGCGTTCGTAAGCTCGTTATTGGAATCGGAACGTCTACTTTTCAAACAGGAATACACTGATACAGTCACCATCTCGTTATTACAGCGATATTAATTATTGGATAGGAATAGGATATCTAAAATCACATAATTTTTACCTTTCCTGTATTTTTCTTTTTAAGCTTGGAAGCTTTATTCGTCGAATAAAAATGCGTTCGTAAGCTCGTTATTGGAGTCGGAACGTCTACTTTTCAAACAGGAATACACTGATACAGTCACCATCTCGTTATTACAGCGATATTAATTATTGGAATTATAGGAATAGGATATCTAAAGTTTCTGCGTCTTTGAGCATTAAACGAAGTACCTAAAATTTGTTAGAGCCTCTCAACGAATATAACGAGTAAGCGTCGTAATACGGCTGACGATATTGTTCGTAATTACTCGAACAATAAACATTTTATTTTGTATGATTTATTAAAAGTTATGTAAGAATTTCTTGCTACTTTTAACGCGAACGATCCTTTATTGGAACGGTGAACATTGATCGTATCGTTGGTTAGAAATTGCACGTGTCTTAAATGTAAATTATTCAAGAAATATCAATCAAGTATCGATGTCGTTCGAATATGTAATTATGAGTGGAAATATAAGTATATTGAGACGAAATCACGAGCGTTACAGCACGACAGAAAATGTTGTACAACACGACGTTATATAAGACGAAGTTGAAGCGGACTTGCATGGTTAATCCGAGGCGAAGATCCGCGCTATCGATCGTATTTTGAAGTTGTTACCGAATGTATATATATATAGGTATTTAGGTTTCCTGCAGTTAAACTTCATAACTGTAAATAACATTGCAATTTATGCAATAAAAGTGCGAAGCATCTTCGAAAGAATCTCATACGAAACCAGAGGCGTCTTCTCTCGACTTTCTTCCCTTTTTATTAAATTTGAGATGTTGGTTCGATTTGTGCCGTGGCATCGATCGATCGATCGAACATCGATACGTTTAACGGGACCCGAAACGTGTCGCTCTAACGAGATAAAATAAGGAACGAAGGCAAGAACCACTACAAATTGCTTTTTCTCATTAGGGCAAATAAATGAAGAAAGCAACGAATGGTTTTCATTCACGAGGATCGGAGGATGGGTCGATAAGTGGTCGGCCGGTTTGATCAGCTTGAAAACAGGTTCAAGTAAAAAGGAAACATTACTCGCGTAATCGACAGCGTTCTCCGGACACTCGGAAAAGGGCACACGCTCCAAGAGAAGGAAGAAAGGAAAGAGAAGGAACTAGTGAAAAAAGTCCGACTTAATTCGTGGACAGATAAGAGCGGCGATTCGACTCTGAAATCGCTACCACTCTAACGACCCACCGATCTTCCGATTCATAATGATCGTTAACAATAGAGAGCATCGTATATAAATTTCACGTGGGATCAACGTTACTACGCTCGAGTATTACGAGAAGCCAATTTTATTCCAATCTTCGAACCTTCTTTCATCCTTCCGATAGGCCACACGGTCTCGCATTTAATTATGCAGAGTCGATCGAACTCGATGTTACCTCGAACGGACGCGTGGAACGTTCGTCCGATTTTCGGTGAAATAAAATCGGTGAATTGCGCGAAAGATCGGACGTAAGAATCAAGAGGCAAGTATCGTGAGTTGAATCCATTCGAGAAAAGTGGTGTCTCATATTTTATGGGAATGGTAAAGCATTTCTCTGAACGATAAGGATCGCCTCTTTCCTTTCGTGTGGTTTCTTTTAAAAGTGCTTAGCTGTTTTCGAACGGTAATTACGTACGCGCAATGGCACGACGATGAGTACAGCTTATATTTCCCGATGATATAACGTTAAAAATGACGTAATCAACTTCCACGTTGGAGTCACTAGTTCGCTACCTAAAGCTTAGAGCCTGAAGATACACCAACTTTCCAACCCAATCGTTTCTGCGACGTTTAGCACCTTGAGTTACTTCTGTGGATTAAATATTCTCTATAAAACTTTCCTTCTAATCGAAGACATTTTTCACGTCATTCGGTGACGAAAAACGAGTACATTGGTACAAACTAGAGGAATAAGGGAATAAATACGAAGCTTGCGAAAACAGATGCTAGGTTCAGGACGTTTTTTAAAGGATCGTGTTAGCTTAACTGGATCAATAATAATCTGCATAAATATTGCAGGAGGCGACAGAAACGCATATTTAACCCCTAAATCAAACGGTAACATAGTACTTTGAATGTAAAAGGTGCCCTTTCATGGAACACAGAAAATATGACTTATCTATCATGTTTTTCACCTGCGACGTTCGACCGTGGCCAGGTCCACGTCGGAGCAAAGGAATCAGCATAGACAAAGAGAAAAAGAAGTGGGTTGGCAAAGGCGAGCGACGAACGCCAAGTCGGCGCAAACAGAAGAAATCGAGCGAAGCGTGGTCGACACACAATTTCCGATCGCGAAGACAGAAACGACGGGGACCATGGACGCAACAGATGGGGAACGTGGGCGGCATCGCGAGTCCCGGAGTAAATAAACGAATTAGTAAATAACGAATTTTATCCGACGGCATTGGCCAGGAATCCGATAAGCTGGCACCGCACCGGTGCGCTGTGTGACCGTCACATGGAGTAGGGGATCGCGCGTATAAAAAGTGCGCGTTATGCGTACCTGTCCGTCCAATGGGGTGGCTTCGCGAACCGGAAAGGGGGAACCAGCCTGCAGGATTATCGAACGACCGTGCAGCGGAGAACCGTGGAGGTACGAAAAGGTAAGAGAAAAAAGAAGACGAAGAAAAAAGGGGAAAGGAAGAGGAAGGAGTATAGAGAGAGAGAGGGAGAGTGAAAGAAAAACGGCAGGAATCGAGGCATGGTTCCTTATGGAGAACGGGTTCGAGCGTCGGCGAAACGTACTGGGAAAACGAAGAAAACGAGCCAGTTCGACCGACTATCCGCGCGAGCAACCAACGAGAGGGGAAAGGGGATGAAAAGTGCGCGAGAACGCAAGCAACCGAGCCAACGACTCTCGCCCGAAGCCTGATAACTTTAGAACCCTCTCGAGTCTTTATTGATACTTGGCCGTTTCCACTTGTCCCATATACATACCGGTGTGCGCCCCACGGATCCAGGCCTCGAAACGCGCCATGGAATGCCGGGATTACGTGAAACGCGTCGAGTCCTTCGCGAGTTCTTCTTCTCTCCTAGCCTCGCGATAAACGCTCTTTGTTTCATCCGGGCGAAAGTTATCGGAGACGGCTTCGATATTTTAGCGACCATTGTGCTACGACCGCGACCAGCCGTTTCGATAGATATTCCAGATTGACAGGTTTTTCGCGTATATCTGTCGTTTGCATAAAAGGCTACGCGTTTGGACAGCGAAGGTTGTTCCACGAACCGAGAGCAATTTTTAACCCCTTTGTTTTTGGACGTGAAACGTCCTCAGACTTAATTTAATTTAAGTTTATGCAACGCTTCCTACGTACTTATTTAATCGGTATATTCGTGAAAGCGAGTTAACGCTGTTTTACGTAACAGGAGGGCTAAAGAAAAAGAATTCTTCCTGAAAGCGTAACGAATTTAACGTCGTTGTACAAGCACTGCGTATTTATCTGTAAAATATCGAACGATAACGACACACGAGGATAACTTCTTCAAAGGGAAGACATTACGTCACTAGATATCCGCGTAAGTGGAGGAAGAAAAAGATTAAAAATAGAAAAGATTAGAAGGGAGAGAGTTCAACGTACCTGGCGACGCGAACCGCCGACCTAATTTCCTTCGCGGTACGGCAGGACCCGCAAAAACTCTGCTTTACGATTATTACGCGTTCCAGCGTCGGATCTCGATATAAATAGACGTTCGTTCCACATGCTCGAGAGAGCGCCGCTCTAAATCACGCTCTTCCGCGTCACGCGGCTAACCTCGACTCGCGTGCCTCGTTATCGTAATTCAACCCTCTTGCAACGAACCCGGATTGTCTCCGAGAGAACGTTTATAGGCGAGCTTTCAGCTCTTTTTCCAAGAATCGGCTGGAAAAATGGAAAATCAAACGATCTGCTGTAATTCTCTGGAGAACAAACTCTTCGACAATTTGCGAGACTTTCAATTTTGCTGAAACTGATTAGAGGGTTGGTGAAATCAATTCCGACTCGAAGCTGAACGATCGTCTTATCTCACGAAGTGAAGAAATGATCTTCGATACTGATGAACAAATTGAGCGTGGATGAAACGATTATCGAATTTTCAATCGTAATTTGTAATTTGGAAAGAGAAAGCGGTGGTTCTTGCTCGACCAACTAGGAGGAAACGAGAATTATACGATTATTTTTATATATCAAACAGAATAAAAGATCGTAATTCGAGTCTCACGGTGATAAATATAAACATAAAAATACAACGACGTGATTCACCTAATTAACAGCAACATAATCGTTTCCACTTCGTCCTTCCACCTGTAACGATCTTACATCAACTCGTTACGAGACGCAACTCCACCCATTTCCTTTCTAACGCCATATTTAATATTGTTGATATTATTCGATTAAATCACGCGAGTTTCTTTCGTTTACATCAATCACGATGTAATTTTTACTTTGCTTCGAGACGTATGGGCTCGTACTTGACCGAGAAGACTGGAATTCGTTCTTCTGGTATTTCCATGGATTCGCAGCGAGCCATGGAAACATATACCTGTCTACGAACACCCTAGGGACTGATACCCCCTGTCTTCATAAGACTGGCAAACTTATGCCTACGTTTGCTTACCCTCGTGGCGAAACGCCGTGATACGTTATCCCTTGGAACGACACGTGTTCCCCTCGCGACTCTATCGCGACGCCAAGAGGATGCATTCGATCCCGTTCTCTTTGCAAATTGTGTACGGCGAAATTCAGGCGTCAACTATAAAGTTCGTCGATGTTGCGATACCAGCGACGAGAATATTCTTCGTATAATCGTCCAAGGCGTTAGAAGGTCAATTTTCAAGAGCGCAGTTTGTTTCGTTAGAAGGAACGAACCAAGTAGCGTTGCGTGGTTTACATCGATAGAGACGATTGTAAACTTGGATTGTGCGCACGGACGACCAGGTAAAAGGAAGAAAGGGGGCATGTTGAAGTCGTCGCACGTTCTTTCGACGCTAGGCAGCAGGTAGACGCGCCTCGTTAGACGGCCAATCTGCGTAGCGAATGCGAGTGGCATCGTGCCAACGAACACCGTCTGGTAGCAGCCACGTGCGACCGTTTCGTGGATCCGATCGAGCTGGCGCTTAATATGATCGATCGGATCGTCAGAGGTACGACTGGAACTCGTTACAAAAGATTTATACAAAATTTACCGCCTTTTTCTTCGACTCTCCATCGTTGCTGTCTCCTTCAAACAAATGTGAAATATACAATACGAATACAAACGTACGTAGAATGAATAATAATAAACGCGAAATAACAATTTGACAAACATAGGAAATTTACAAGCTACGGATTACGATGTTTGTCGAGTAGGATTACCAGGCAGCTCTGAAAACAACGTTTCTCGTTCTAAGACGCTTCGCCATACAGTGCAGAATATTTGCAAAGTGTCGTGGCGAATAAATATCGGAAATAAACCTACGTTATTCGATATCAACCCCTTAACCTACGATCTACGCGCGTTTTTGGGCCGAAAACGCAAACAAGCTCGCGCAGCTTCGAGCCATTCGCGCGACTTGTGTAGTACACAGCCGAACACTATTGGAGAAGATGCGAAAACCGAATTACAGACGATCATCTTGATATGCCAGAGAGACTGCAGGCGGAGCATTGGGCTCGTTTTCCAAAACTCATTGACCGACAGCATCAAGATTAACACCGTCAAACCTTGCGGGGTTTGCCAAAAAAATAAAAAGCGTAGAGAGGCAACGTGGGAGTGTAGGAAGCGCAAAGTTCCCTTACATCCACCAGAATGTTTCCAATTGTGTCTCACCGTTGCGGATTATTAATTTTGCATTACCGATTTTTGTATAAATAAATTTTCGTAGTACTCGCATCTGCCACAATTGTTGCAATTACTCGTCAAATATTACACAAATATTTATAACTTTAGGAGGGCGTATCGTAGGTCAAGGGGTTCATCGATAAAACCTAATCTCGTAGAAATATCGATACAACGCGATACAATCGGTCTGCGTAGTCCGTCGAGGTGCTCTCACGCCGTGTCCTGCGATTCGGCGCCGAAAATCGAGGACTCGCGTGAAATATTCGGCGGTCAGGTGGGCGCTTCGAAATTTCCAAGAGGCTGCACCCGGATCACCCCCGTCGTTCCCACAGATTTCAGTTGCGAGCATCGGGTCGGTAATTTTATAACGTCGTAAACAAGACGCGCTCGTATTGAGTTACGTGTCAACTATCTCGCCCATCTCCTTTCTCTTTCTCTTCTGCCGATCTATTCTTACGTCCGTTACGCGCGAATCCCCGATACCCGAAAGCTTCTTTCGCCGATTTCCGCGAACAAATCGACCGGGTTTATCGCACCCTTCCAACGTTTTATCCTATCTGTGATTGCACGGTTTAACAGGCCGCGGATTTCCAAGTTTGTCCGCCTTTCACGTAATTTACAGACTGTTAATTTCGTATTTTAAGGCAGAGAGGCAACGTTGACGCGATATGCGAACCGAAGGAAAAATCTGCTTCGTCTACGCACCAAGTAGATGTACGGCTACTGTATTTTTATTCTGCGCGTTGTCGCGCGCTTAAACTTGCCACAAACGCACAAAAATCCTTTAAAAAAATTTCTTTAAATTATAACGTTGTGTTAATTAGCTTTAATCGGCTACCTCGAAGAACGAACTCGTCTTTTTCCAATTTTACGTCGCGCACCAGGTATCCGGTGCATCGACCCGGGGACAAAAAATCGTTGCGTTTTCTGCACACATCGAGACAAACGTCCCACTCGCTCGCCACACTTGCCGTTAGACTTACAAATCGAGGAGAACGCGATTCGTCCAGTTTTGCCCCCGTAGAATTTTTAATCGTTACACCGCGGGACAATAAAATTCGCTATAACGCGGAATTAAGCGGGAAATTAAAAGGAGAAAATTACCATTTACCGGACCCTGGTTGGGGACTCGGCGAGATAGGAAACTCGGGCGGAATTATTCCGAATAGAGTCAGCTCGTAAAGGGGTAAATGAAGGAACGTACACGGCCATTCTAACTCGGAAGGCGAAGTTTATATCGCCAGCTACGTTTTACATACAATCCTTGAGGGGGAATAAAGGTCTCTCCGAATTACCAATTCCGTGCAAAGGACGTGCCGCTCAAAACCAAATCCCATCGAGAGTTACTTTAGAAAATCCTTCATTTTCGTACCTTCAGCGATTCCAAGTTTGTAGAAAATCTCTTTGGAAAACGAAATTCGATCGAAAACGTTCGCCACGTAGGTGGATACGTTTTTCTAACGTTCGCAAGCTACGCAATCTCGCGGTTTCGCTTTATCCGAGGCAGGAGGTTCGACAGTTTCAAATTCATACAAAATTTCTAACTCTGCGAGAGAAAACTCGTAACGTGTATTTTTTAGCGCCACTAAGATGCGTTTGCCGAATGGCCGGCTGGACAAATTGCAAAGTACAAATTAAATAACAAAAAAGAAAAAGGTAAGATGCTATCTAACGGATAAAGAAGAGACACGCAAGTATGGTTTACCTGGCAAGGGTTTCCTCGTCGTAAATTTCGATCGGCAACCCTAGCTGCTCGCAACGCAGAGGACGTCGCTTCTTTCAATATCTTCGGACGTTCCTTCGAGAAGAGTATCGACTTTTTATTTACGTTCGACTATCCGTAAGACCTTGAAAAATAGCATCGACCGGTCGTGAAAGGCAAAGTGTGCCCTATTTCGGCTCGTTTCGTCGGGCATCGGATTAAGGCCGAATTAACTTTGACTTAGGTCTGGGTTAAGGTCGTAGGAAACGCGTGCGCACCGCGTCTCCGCTCCTCGGATCTGCCTTTTTTAGTCTCTGCGTGTCCGCACGTGTTTCAAATTCACATCGGCGATCCCTCGATGCTTGCGAGATCCTACGGTCTCGTATTCGCAACGCAAACGTTGCTTTCGAGACGAACGTCGCGCATCCGACGAGCCACCCTCCTTCGACGGCTTCCCTTCTTTGCAATCTTCCCTCGACAGCGCCATAAATCCAGCTGTATCGCAGCGCAGCGAGCGAGAAGGCCGCGACGTCGTCTCGAAGAGGAGAATAATTTTGTCGGTGCACGCACGCAGCCAACACCGCAGCCAAGTGCGACGAACGACGATGAATTTTTCTCGGCCGGCCACACCCTGCCTCGAGCTCCAAGGGTTCGAAAACGAGAAGGAAGCACGACGACGGGTGGAAACGGCCGGTCAGGTCCGCGATGCGAACGAAGAGATAGGAATTTGCTTGGGAAAAGCAGCTAGCGAGAGAGAAGCACGAACGGTGGAAGATGGCGAAGCGAGAGGAGAAGAGCGTGGCAAGAAATTATAATAAGGGATCGATTTTTTCTCCTTTCGAAGCCGGCCGAGTATCCTCCGTCCGCGAAACCAGTCGAAATCGTCGAGCGGAAGGTCGGTCATCGGCGATTCCACGCACGGTATTCTCTTCGTCGTTGGCCAGCGAATCGCGTCCTTTCCCCTTTGGCTGGTCGTTTTGCAACAGAGTCGCATAACCGGCCGTAATAAACACACCGACGTAATTATCCCGCCACGGGATAAGACTCGCGTACCTGCCACTCGTTCGCACACTCGGCACAGTTGCTTCGCAACGATAATTTCGCTCTTCGTTCGAGCACAGTGTTTTATAAACTCTAGCGAGATAACGTACGAATAATAATACACGTAATAGGAGAAAACGAGCGAAACGCGAATCATGTATCTTATCTATGAAAATAAGCGTGGAACGTTTCCAGAGATTCGTGCATCGGCTAAATATTTCAAGATTTTTACGCGATGGGCTGTTGCCACGTTATTCCTAACGACGAATATAGATATTTTATAATACGCATTCGTAACGCTTGTATTGCTAAAGTATTCAATTATTCCTTCGTATCGCCGATAGCGCGTACAACGTAATCTTGAAACTTTTACTCGTAGAGCGTTATTACGTTAAATCGCCGACGATCGTGCCTCTTAATCGCCGAAATAAAAGTAAAGGAACACCAAGGTTACGCTTGGAATTCGTATTAAAATAGTTTTGGATTTATTCGACCAACGATTTCCAGGATCCTCGTCGATTCGCACGCGTCTCGGCGCTCTCTTCGTCTCGCAGTCCTCCATACGCAACGATTACGTTCGTCTGTTTTTCGAAACGTCACTACCGCGCATGGAATTATACGTATCTCATATACAGCGGTATACAGCGGTGGATTTCTTTTTCTAACGTACGGCAGCTGTAATTACGCTAACCAAAGCAGCGGAAGAAAACAGTTTGGCGATGCTTATAAACCTTATCTCTCGCATCGGAGTTATTATTATTATTATTATTATTATTATTATTATTATTATTATCCGCGAGGTTCTCAGCGATAAGCCTCGCATTATCAAATCGTTGTGGATAGGGTAAATATAAAAATTTTCATTTTGCGACGCGATTACATCGAGATGGGGGATCAGAGTTAACGCGGTACGTAGGAAGAAGCGAGTAAACAGAGGCGCGTTACCGATGCGACGATAATATTTTTCTATCCGACACGAGAAGTCTTGGCTCGCGGTGACGGCAACGCGCATGCCATAAATCAAGCCTAATGAAGCTTAATGCGAGGCGTTGGACGAACTATCCGGCCGAATCTATTCGTTTAACGGCTGAGATTTACGAGCAGATTTAAGCGGCCAGATAAAGCGAAACGGGTTCTCGTGGCTGGAAGATTTAAACAGGGACGCGACTTTCCGGGGATAAAGGCGTACGAATTGCACGATTAGAAACGAGACTCCGTGTGTAACGCGATTACGCCGATTCTCAATTGAAAGGTTAATATTCATGAAATTCTTTGGAGGAAAGTGCTTGTTCGAGCAGCAACTGTTTCGTCGTGAACGGATAAGAACGGAGAAGATTTACGCGCGATTTTTAATATTTACGGCAGCCATGGGTTTCTTTTTTTAACTTATTTAACTACGCACTCGCGAATTTAATTGCAAAGTTGATATAGAGGGTGTCCGTAGGAGACGAACGCTGTTGGCACTAGGACTATCGCAGCGGTGGAATTGACTGCTTTTGTGATTTTATTTTCACATTCGCATAACTAAAAGAATAACGTAATGAATTTTAGCTTGCTTTTTGTGTATTTAAATTTAAAATAATTTTGTACTAAAAATAGGCAAAATGGTGGGTGCTTGTCAAAGCGTAAAAGGTGCAGCAATTTGTTTATCGAACCTCAATTAACCAGTTTCCTCGTCTTTTACAATTTGCCACGCATTTTTGAAATTTCTACCGTGTATTATTCGATGTGATATCAGGAAAATTCAGGAAAATTCAGGAAAATTCAGGAAAAATCAGGAAAAATCAGGAAAAATAGACCGCTAGATGCTAACATTAAAAATACCACAGCAGTGAAATTGACTGCTTTTGCAATTTTATTTTCACATTCGCATAACTAAAAGAATAACGCAATGAATTTTATTTCCTTTTTTCTGTATTCAAATTTAAAATAATTTTGTACCAATAACAGGTAAAATGGTGGGTACTTGTCAATTAATCAGTTTTCTCGTGTTGTACAAGTTGCCACGCGTTTTTGAAATTTTTACCACGTATCGTTCGATAAGAAGATATTATCAGGAAAATTCAGGAAAATAGATCGCTAGATGTTAACATTAAAAATACCACAGCAGTGGAATTGACTGGTTCTACAATTTTATAATGTGTCGACCCCCGTTTAGGTCGATCATGGTCCCAGATGGATTAATAACAGCAAAAATGCACTACATTGCTTCTGTAAGAAATTAATAAACATAAAAATATTCTATTGTTGCATATTTTTTTAAGGCCAGTCATTTCAAAGACCAGTTTATTTTGGTAGAAACAGCCTCGTTTTACTATCGGTAGCTCCAGCGTTAAGAGATCGATCAAATAACCTGAAATTGGGGATCACCGACGTCGTTTCAAGGTCGAAGGCAAGTTGCGCGAGAATAATTAAACAAACAACGAATCGTCGTAGAATCGAAAACTTGTAAAATTTCCTACAAACTCGATGAGTTTCTTATTAATACACCGTGTATATTACGGGAAAATATAGTGAAAGAAAAGCGTGCGATGGAGGAATTTTCAAAGGGAAGCGTAAGCTCCGCGTTCAGAGCGCTAGAGGCATCTGTCGGTGAGAGAAGGAAGCTGCGAGTTGCGGATACCCCCGCTAGAGCGCAGGCTCGTCCCTCTTCGTAATGGCTGCCGCCAGGGTTGCCGCTATTGGTCGAGAGCGCGGCGGCCATCGCGAATTTCGGCCACGAATTACGCAACGAAAATCATGATGGCCGACGCGGCTGGCCAATGACGCGACGAGGGTGGCGCTCGGTGAAAGTCGGCCGAAAAATGGCGTGCCTTCACCGCGCGACGCGCTTCCGGGGCAAAGCGATCGCCCGTTCGACAATATAATGGGAAAATGGAAAATGGCCGAGCGATCCGAACGAGAATCGACCTACTTCGTTAGCTACTCGAAACGAGAAAATTCTCGGCGAGGAATAAGTCACACGCAGGTTTGCCCCGATGGACGAAACGTTCCACTCAAACGTATCCATCGTTCCCTCGAGAATCATCGAAAGGCTAATCCGATAGGTCCCAGAAAATTGCCACCAAGCGACAATAACACGCAAATAACTCTTACGTCGATGCTTGAAACGGCAGGGTTACGTGGCCACGGACGGTAGGAAAAAAGACGAAAGTGGAGAGACGAGGAAGAATCGGGTCGTAAAGGACGCAAAAGACTCGACCTCGAGCTTGGCCAAGAAACAGCGAGCGCGAGGGGCGAGCGGCCAGGAGGGACGCGTGTAAAAACTTTTATGATGGCGGTCAATAAAGTGACGTAACAGCGGAGTGTTGTACGAGCGGCGGTGTCGTGACGTCAGGGAGGACCGGAAGTGGCGCGCGTAAACGCCACGCGCCTCGGTCCTGCCGCGACACCGACCGTGCCGAGGCAGACGCGGAGGAGGCTTCGGCACGGGGTGGGTGGAGATTGGTGCGTGAACGAGGAGAACGAGGGACCGGCAGAGAGCTGTTAAGGGTGACCGTGGAGCGAAGAGGAAGAAGGCGGTAAAGAGAGTTGCTTCGGCGGAGAGACGAAGAAAATGGGACGAAGAGCGAAAGAGAAGGAACGCGAAAACGAGAGACGGGGAGACGGAGAGAAAAGGAGCGAGAGCTGCTTGATGGTTTACGACATTCCGTTGATGGCCGTAGTGGCGTAGTTGCGGCGTCGAGCCCATAAAAATGTAACGAGCCTGTAAACGTTCGTTTATATCGGCCTGCCTTTACACTCGTCCGCGTTGGGATAGGTTACGGCGTCCTTCTCTCCCGCTCCCGGCATCCGGTGTACCGCTCTCACGTCACGTAAGACGAACCTGAGACACGCGGTGTACGAACGCGTCACGCGCTTACGCGATTCGTATTAGGCGAGTAGCGCGACAGCGAGGACGAGGCAGATGGTCGGGCGAACGTTCCGGTGCAACGCCTCTGTCTTAGTAGCGTCGACCTTGACCCTCCAGCGAAGCCCGAATGAAAGAAACGTCTGCGGATCGTCTCCCCGTCTTCCCCTTTCAAATTCTCGCTCCTGCACGTAGAAACGCGATGCGTCCAACAACCGACGTCTCGCAGGTGCGCGAAATTCCAGGTAAACCTCGCGACGATTTCCATCGGTCCGGTGTCTTCCGTTTGCGCTGCACTCGCGCGAAATGTACGTCGACGGTACGAATTGGTTGGAGTTGCGGGACGGAACGTCTCGTGGGACGAAGGTTGGTCGTCGACGACGAAGAATTCTCGCTCCTGCACGTAGAAACGCGATGCGTCCAACTCTCCTGCGCGAAATTCCAGGTAAATCTGTGCCTGCAAATTTGACAGACGCGCGTCTTAGCGTCCCTCGCGACCATTTCCATCGGTCCGGTTTACGCTGCACTCGCGCGAAATGTACGTCGACGGTACGAATTGGTTGGAGTTGCGGGACGGAACGTCTCGTGGGACGAAGGTTGGTCGTCGACGACGAAGAATTCTCGCTCCTGCACGTAGAAACGCGATGCGTCCAACTCTCCTGCGCGAAATTCCAGGTAAATCTGTGCCTGCAAATTTGACAGACGCGCGTCTTAGCGTCCCTCGCGACCATTTCCATCGGTCCGGTTTACGCTGCACTCGCGCGAAATGTACGTCGACGTTACGAATTGGTTGGAGTTGCGGGACGGAACGTCTCGACGACGAGGAATTCTCGCCTGGAGAGCACGTGGTGGACGAGACCGGCCGCAAAAGCGACGGACGACGGCCGACCAAGCGGCAGAGTGTTTTACGATCGCTTGCGTAACGTTCTGCGGCGTAGCCGTGGGCGACCTTGACATCGA